>NW_024096463.1:0-1200000 GCF_016545835.1 Crotalus tigris | reverse complement strand
CATATATACTTTAGAAAATAGCAGTTACCTTCAAAATAAAAAATATTGCAGTTGTATTGCTTTCATAGTAAATACTTATTTACATCTGATTTCTAATTTCCAACTGACCTCACATGGGCCAGATAGGGAAAGACAAAGCCGGATGTGGCCTATGGCCTGTAAAATGTCCAGGTCTGGTCTATAGTGTACAGATGAAGCAGAATGCTTTGACAATTCAACTTCCATCTTGGCATATAGTGCAGTCAGGATATGAAAGACTGCAAATACTTGGTGGACATTTTAGAAACACAAATACCCTTTTATCTCACATATTTGCAATTTCATCAAGAAATGTTTTCCATTTATATATGCCATGCTTTAAATTGTTCTGTTTCTAATCAGCCAACCTTTGTATCAGGGCTCACCCTCTTATATTTGTTCTTATTCAAATACTCTATACAAAATATAAACCCATTTAAAATATTTGGCATGGGATTGTTTAACTGTATATGAAATTTTTTCTTCTGTGTTCTAAGAGCATGAAAAACTGTTGAATCTACAAAATATTTGCAATGTAGCCGAGACACAGAATACTTTGTGGCTGGCTGTGGCTGAAAATTACATTTCTGCATTAGAATTTAAGTGTTTTGCTGGAAATAAATGCATGTATTAATGCATAATTTCAGAAAGATTTGTTATATAACCAGTAGGAGGCTTTCTGGTCACATAGCACTATTATTCCAAATCTGTTCTGTGTTCTCAAAGCAAGGGGAAATGTTTAGTTAATATATTAAAATAAAATGTCATACTGAATAAATACCAAGAAACATGCATGAATACAATAATTGTATATTTAAATAATTACCAGATAGAGTGACTTTACATAGACTCATGATTAAAGTTATGAACATATTGTCAAGACTGCTGAATTGTTATGGTCTTTTGGAATCATTAATTCAAAGTAATAATGTTGCATCTAACTTCATATGGAATATTTTAAAATTATGGGCTGGGATACATGTGGAATTAATGTAACTAAAAGACCTAAAGACTAAAACATTATATGCTCACAAGAGTATTGTGTTAGTAATTTGAATATCTATAAATGTAATATGTCCATGATATTTTGGAAAGGAAAGATATTATTTTTAGCAATCTATTTGTGTAGATTAGCTCTATAGCAAAAAGAAGAATTTAATATGGTGCCTTGTGATATTTAAAAAAACGTGTTTCATAAATAAGATATAACTGAGGAATAATACATGATCTAAGCCAGCGGTTCTCAACCTGTGGGTCGCGACCCCATTTGGGGTTGATCGACCATTTCTCGGGGGTTGCCAAACAAGGCGATCCGCCATTTTTCCCCCTCAGGGGGCGGCGCCGCGCATGGCGGTGGCGCCGCGCATGGGGTGGCGCCCCCATGCACGCGGCGCCGTGCATGCGCGGCACGTTTGTGTGGCGGGGGTCGCCGTCACACAAACGTTGAGAACCACTGATCTAAGCTAAAGGAAGCCCGCAACAATATTTATATTAGGAGAAGATTTTCTGATGTGGACAAGGTTGTGCTTTTATTAGATGGCTTTAGATTACTGGATGGTGAAAAAAATAGTAAAAACACAACTTTAACAGTAGAAAAGCTGAGGATGTCATCAAGCTGCTTCAGTTGTGGATTAGAGATGAGAGAAAGGCAAAGCCATGCTTATGGATAAATTCTAGGAAGCATTTGTGCCATTATTAGGGGATTTCACAATGAATCCTTAGAATGAAGTATTTCTCTCTTGAAATATTTTCAGTATGAACACAGAATGATTGTGTTGTCATTAGACTCATATAGATTATATAACTATAGTATATATAGTATTGATCTCAACATTATGGCCTGCCATGTGTATAAAGTAATGTCTGATTTGATTCCTTAGTCCACCTTTTTGTTTGTAATTATACTTGTCCATAACTCTAGTGGGGGAAAACCCACTTACTTTGCTCCAACCCTTATTAGGCTAACCTAATTATTTTCAAGAATTTCATGATATGAGGCCTTAGAAAGTATGCTATAAGGTAGCTGTTTCTACCCTCTTGTTTATCATTAAAAACAAGCATAGTAATAGCATTTAGACTTCTATAGCGCTTCATAGTGTCTTACAGCACTCTGTAAGCGGTTTACAGAGTCAGCATATTGGCCCCAACAATCTGAGTCCTCATTTTACCGACCTCAGAAGGATGGAAGGCTAAGTCAATCTTGAGCTGGTCAGGATCAAACTCCTGGCAGTCAGCATATTTTACCTGAAATATTGAATTCTAATCACAAGCAAGCATATTTCTGTTACTCTTATAGCAGTAATGGGTGGAAACATTGTTATATCACAAGGAGAAAAGTTGCTATTAAACTAGGATAGAAATGATAAGAAGAAAAGTCATAGAAAGAGAAAAAAGACTGGAGAAGGGAGAAGGAGATGGAAGATTAGAGAAAATAGGAAGAAAATGCCACCAAGAGCAGTGGTTGCATTGTGAACTTTTGGTTGAATGCTGAGAGAAACCCAGCTGCAGCTGCCTATCCTATAGGCCTATCCAATAGCACCTAGAAATAGCACTTAGATTTATATACCACTTCACAGAGCTTTACAGCCTTCTCTAAGTGGTTTACAGAGTCAGCATATTGACTCCAACAATCTGGACTAGAAGACCTCCAAGATCCCTTCCAGCGCTACTCTATTCTACCCTAACCATTGCTCTATTTTATATGGCATCAATATTGTTAATTAATGTATTATTAAAGCTGTGAGTAACTAATGAACAAGTTAGCAATATCAGTCTACAATATAATGCCTCTAAACATAGATCAGATGTCTAAAGTGACAAAGTGCACATTAGTTGCATATTTATATTAGAAAGAAGACACTTTGTTATTTTACAATAAAAGTTGTCGGAAAGATCTCAAATACTAAATGGTAAGGTAGAAAATGATAAATATTTGCAAATGTTTCGTCAGGTGCCCTCAAAAGTACACTATTGAAAAGAGTGAAGGAAAAAGAAGATGCAAATATGACTGAGAGAAAAAAATTCACAGATTCCTCTCATTTGTTTGTTGGGAGAACAAAATCACACATATACCAGGCTTAGAGAGCAGGGCAGTGTGTGTGTGTGTGTGTGTGTGTGTGTGTGTGTGTGTGTGTGTGTGAAATAAAATAAGGTGATCACCAGGATGAAATCATAAACACAAATGTTTAATCTACAAAACCAAGCTTTCATCGGCCACACTACCGACATCGTCAGGGTATAAAATGCTGGATCCCAGAGTCCGTTTTTATGTGGCTGGCTGCCTCTGCACTTTGACCCTGGATCGGGTCATTGGTCTGCTCATTAGCATTGGCTGTGTAGTTCTTAAAGGGGCCGTTTCTAAAGTTGTCCTCCCCTCTCCAATTGCTGTTTTTTCCTTTGTGCGGGTGCCTAGAGATCCGCTGTTCATCCGCTCCCAGTCATCTCTCCCCACCCCCTCATTTGTCTTAGTTTGCCTCCGTATTGCTGCACTGTCTAGTGTGTGTGCTTCAAGCTCCATTCTTCTATCTGTCAGCCCTATTGCTTTACTTGCCCATGTGTAACCTCCTGTGGGTTGGTCATCTCTTTGTTCCTGTTTCTTATCCCCTCCTCTCGCTAATGGATGAACTCCTGTGTGTGTTAATGGGTTGCTAACCAGACATGTCTTTGGAATGGCTCCATTACTTGTTACCCTCATTGCTCCCTCGGTACATATATGAGAGCGCGGGAGATAACCATCCCGTTTGCACTCCCATTGATCGGAGCCATGCCTCTATTGCCGAGTCATTCATGGGGCATGCCTCCAGTGCATTTCTCCCATTTTTAAGTTCTATTGCCCGTCTCCTGTATCTATAGCATCTGGGGGGGGGGGGCTGCCCAGATGCTTTTGCCCCACATTTGCTACCTTTCTCGTTAGTGGGTGCACTCGTCTGACTGGCCAGGTGTCATCAACAGGGTATATCAGAGCTTTTCCCTTATCCCCAGTATGTATGTATGCCCCTTGGGGGAAGCCATCAGGTGGATGAAGAGTAGATCTCTAGGCACCCACACACACACAAAGAAAACAACAGCAATTGGAGAGGGGAGGACAACTTTAGAAACGGCCCCTTTAAGAACTACACAGCCGATGCTAATGAGCAGACCAATGACCCGATCCAGGGTCAAAGTGCAGAGGCAGCCAGCCACATAAAAGCGGACTCCCGGATCCAGCATTTTATACCCTGATGATGATTTCATCCTGGTGATCACCCTATTTTATTTCACATTATGTGTATACCCGGGATTCGTGTTTTTAATGCTATTAAGGACCATATATATATATATATATATAGTCAATTACCAATAAAACGTGAACACCGGGAATATAATAAATTATAAAAGTTTAATACCATCACCGATCACCAAGATTTCGTCAGATACTTCTGACATCGTCAGGGTTAATGCTGGTCTGTGGGAGAGTGCCTTTATAGGTGAGCCGTCATTTGCACACGGCTCCTAGATCTTGTCGTAGGTCCTAATTGATTTAACTGCTTTTTAATTATGGCTTCCATACTGATGACTCCTCTAACTCCTCCATCTAACTTTAAGAGCATGGAGCAGGCGAGACCGCCCACCCCTAAGGAGACACCCTGCAACAGTACCACGTAACCCTAGGGAAGAAGTTATGGAGGGGATGAATTTTCACCCCCCACAACAACAGCAACGGCCCATGGACATTCAGGAGAATAGTCAACGATTGAGGGACTTCTCCCCCTTTGCTCCAGGACCATGCACACGCTCCCAGACAGTGAGAGAACGCTTGCATGATGAGAAAGAGGCAATTAGCCAATGAACAATCATTCCCGACCCCCCGAAACCCAAAACAGCGATGATCCAGCAGCATCAAGAAAGGAGGATGGGACCGGCTTGCCCTGTGATGACAGTCCATCAACGGAAACAACAGAGCGCCAATTGGAACACCCAAGAGAATATAGAGATCGAGAGCAGTGTGAATGGGGGGGGGGAAATGCAAATAAGGGTAGAACGTGATAGAAACTGTAAAAAAGATCACTGTGTTGATGGAGGGAGGGATACAAAGGAACCAGGCATACGTATTCAAAAAAGGAGGGCACACAAGGGCTTGTATGAGGAGGAAGGAGATATTCAAGGGATTCAGTCTGACATGGAGTCCGAGAACATTGATAATGGGGTGAAAGAGCAAATAGATGTCAGACGGAATGGCAACGACAGAAACGGAGTTTATGCAGCCAAAGAGAGGGAAATGGAAAGCAAGGGATGGGGAGAAAGGCTGAGAGTGCGCCCCCATAGAATGAGGGATGACAATTGGGGAGCAAGTAAAGATCAGAAGAAGGAGGAAGGTAGGAGACACGGAGGTGTGAAGAGGGAACAACTTAGAGATACGAATGACCAAAAAAGGGGAGGAAAGAACCTCCCTAATTCAAGACAGTGGGAGGTAGAGGGGAATAATGACACACCCACAAGCAGTAAAAGCAAGAAAAGAGGAGTCATCAGTATGGAAGCCATTATTAAAAAGCAGTTAAATCAATTAGGACCTACGATAAGATCTAGGAGTCGTGTGCAAATGACGGCTCACCTATAAAGGCACTCTCCCACAGACCAGCATTAACCCTGACGATGTCAGAAGTATCTGACGAAATCTTGGTGATCGGTGATGGTATTAAACTTTTATAGTTTATTATATTCCTGGTGTTCACGTTTTATTGGTAATTGACTATGGATTCACCCAGGAATCACATTTTTATTTTCACTATTCTTATTAATATATAGGCAGTTGCGACTTGAGCCTGCTTAACGCCCCTAGTTGGGGGCTGCAAGGCAAAAGAGATTGTAAAAAGTAAAACTGCAGTATAGCAGTTAAAAATGTCTGTCTAAAAACTTCCTGCATATAATCCCTTGACTCAGCTGGCAAAGAGGGAGGAGAGCCTGTGGCTTGGTGGTTAAATCACTGCCTAGTATGTAAACTGCCCAGGTTCGAATCCCATAAAGGGTGTGGCTAACTGAAGAGAGCAGAATGAGCTCGAAATGGCCATCTTAGTCTCCCAATTTAATTCTTTGTCAGAAAAAGAAATTTGGATTTGTAATGTTTCGCAGTTGCGACTTGAGCCTGCTTAACGCCCCTAGTTGGGGGCTGCAAGGCAAAAGAGATTGTAAAAAGTAAAACTGCAGTATAGCAGTTAAAAATGTCAAGGTGTAATCAATTAGACATCTGTCTAAAAACTTCCTGCATATATATATAATTTGTTTTCTGAGGTTTTCGCGGGTGTTTGTATGTAGGTCTTTGGTTATTCAGGTTTTCTCCCACGTAAAATTGGAAGTGTCTTGGTGACGTTTCAACGAAGTCTCATTCGTCATCTTCAGGCTGGTGCTATCAGCTTCGTGCTTCGAGGAGCAATGTGTGATTGTAGCTGTTTCCTCCTTTTAACTGCCAGTGGGGGTATGAACTGATTGGATGAGAGCTTGGCTGTGTTCTGATTGGATGGAGGTGTGTTCTGATTGGTTAGGAGCTTGGCTGTGCTCTGATTGGCTGGGGGGGTTGGCTGTGCTCTGATTGGCTGGGGGGTTGGCTGTGCTCTGATTGGCTGGGGGAGTGTTCTGTTTGGGTGGGGGCTTTGTTGTGCTCAGGTTAGTCTGAGTTGCAGGGGGGTTAAAATGGTGAACTGCATTGCTATTTTTTGGCTTCGCATTCGTGGTCGTGCCTCATCTTCATGGTGGGTGTCAGTTTGCTTCATGTATGGATTGGAGGGGTTTAAAATGGCTAATGATGCAGCTATGGTCTGGCTTCTGGTTTGTGGTCGTGCCTCATCATTGGTGTGGCTTTGGGTTTGCTTTTTGCATGGATGTGTGGTGGTGACATCCTGTGTGGTTTTTGTGAGTGTGGGTCTGGTGTCATTTTTTGTGTTAGGGAGTCGTTTGTCAATAAGGGCGTGTTTCCAAATGGCTGGTAGGTGGGAGGTATCATCTCATTTGTTCATGCTGTGTGGGCGTTTTTCTATCTCGATGGCTTCTCTGATTATTCTGTTATTAAAATGTTCAGTTTTGGTGATAGTTCTGGTCTTTTTAAAGTCAATTTCATGTCCTGTGATTTTAAGGTGTTGGACCAGGGAAGAAGTTGGTTCCTCTTTTTTGACTGAGTTCTTATGTTCTTCAATGCGTGCACTTATTCTTCTGTTGGTTTGTCTGATGTATGTGGTGGGACAAGTGGTGCATGGGATTTCGTATACTCCTTGATTTTCTAATTCAATTTTATCTTTGGGGTTTCTTAGGATGGTGGATATTTTTCTGTTTGGGCAGAATGCTGTCTTAATGTTGTGTTTGTGGAGGATCTTACTGATTCTATCTGTGGTGCCTTTTATGTAAGGGAGAAGGGCTTATGTTTTCTTGTTCTCTGTCTTGGGTTTTAGTGGGGGTTTTCTTTTTGGATTAGTTTGGTAATCTTATTTCGTTGGAATCCAATCAGAGCACAACCAACCCCCCAGCCAATCAGAGCACAGCCAAGCTCCTAACCAATCAGAACACACCTCCATCCAATCAGAACACAGCCAAGCTCTCATCCAATCAGTTCATACCCCCACTGGCAGTTAAAAGGAGGAAACAGCTACAATCACACATTGCTCCTAGAAGCACGAAGCCGAAAGCACCAACCTGAAGATGACGAATGAGACTTTGTTGAAACGTCGCCAAGACACTTCCAATTTTATGTGGGAGAAAATCCGAATAATCAAAGACCTACATATATATATATATATATATTTCCTAATTACTTTAAAAATACGAATCCCGGGTATATCCATATTAACAGAAGAAAAAAACAATCTCCAGGATAACTATAAAAACAACTGTTTATTAGTTAAGCTTTCGTTGGTCCCCTGCCGTCATCAGAGTAAAAACCAAGGATTTGAAAGTCTGCTTATAAAGCTAGCTGTTTTTGTGCCCTGCACATTGAGCGCGTCACTGGTCTACCCACCCCGGTTGGTCGTATTCTCTCTAGCCACATCACAACCGCTCGCGTCCTTTTGAATTCCAGCACCTTCTTTCCTCCCATCAATGTCTCCCCTTCTTGCTCTGCTCGTGTCTGAGTGTTTACAGTTGTTGTCAAATCGCTCTCTAGTTTATCTCGTCCTGTGACTCTTGTCCGGTGCTACATATTTTCACTCACTGCAGCACGAAGAAAGCAAAAATTGAGGAATGGAATCACCTCTACCGTATATGCAGGCGCAATGGTTACCCACTGGACTTTATCCGACAATACAGCAGACAACAGGAGCCTCATGGTACACAAAATAGACAAACAACCACAACCTAGACATATTACTGTATATCAATGGCGTATCAAAGGCAACGGCACAGATATTGGCACCGTATAACATCAGCATAGCACATAAGCTGAATCAAACCATACGCGCGAAGATAATGCACCCCAATGAGGAAAGATCATTGGTGGTTTATAGGGTTAAATGTAATGATTGCCACTGCAATTACACCAGGGAGATGACCAAGTGGCTCAAGACCAGGATCCATGAGCATAAACTGGCCATTAGACCAGACATGTCAAACACAAGGCCAGTGGGCCGGATGCGGCCCGCGAAGTTTCATGTGGCCCGCGAAGCCATCGGGAAACAGTGAGGGAATGGCCCCTGCTGCCTTGGCCCTGGTCCAGGCCAGCCGGGAGCCAATATACAATTTTGTGGCCATCTATGCTGAAACATATTTAGCTCCACAGGCTGTCTGGAAACAGCGAGGAACCAGCCCCTGCCACATTGGCCCCACCCCCTGGGTGCATGCTGGGGAGGTGTCACCCTTTGTGAGGAATGAAGAAAGGCACCATCACTTGGAAGTGGCCAGCAAATGGCCCTCACCTACTTCACATATCTGGCTTGATGAGTTCCAGGAGAGGGGTTTTGGCTGGCAGTGGCTGAGCCAGGTGATGCAAATCCAAATAGAAGCATGACGCCGCCCAGCCCCCAGCCTGCCCCATTTCGGAAGGCAACAGGGCACTCTCCTCACAGTGCCAAGAGCTGAGATGGGTGGCATGAATCTGATGAGAAGTGCAATGCTACCTAGCCCCCAGCCTGCCCAGTTTCAGTAGGGAGTAAGATGCAAAGCTGGCAAGCTTCGCACCTCACGGCTCAGCCTCTCGGTGCAGGCTGGGGGCTGGGTGGCATCACACTTCTTTTGGGATTTGTACTGCCTAGTTCAGCCTCTTGGCGCTGTGAGGAAAGCGCCCCGCTGCCTGCCTAAACCAGGCAGGCTGGGGGTGGGGCAGCAATGCGCAGGTAATGTTGACTCTCACGCTGCTCATGGCATCCCCTCTCCCAGAGCCCACCAAGCCAGATATGTGAAGTAAGTGAGGACCATGTGCTGGCCACTTCCAAGTGATGGTGCAATACTTCATTCCTCATGAAAGGTGACACCTCCCCAGCTGCGTTTCTTGCCTGTTTTTCTCCTTCCCTCATCTCAAATATTTTCCCACCACTCTGTACTTAGGAAGAAAAGAAGGAAAGAAGGAAAGAAGGAGAGGGAGGGTCCGAGGGAAGTCCTGCATTAGTCCTGCCCTGCTGCCCTTTCACCATCCCCTTGCACGTTAGGCAGCTGTGTTAACCTCTAGGCCACAGGCTCTTTCTCACTTTGTCAGCTTCCTGTGGATGGCTCTAGATTGAGTTGATACAGGCAAAAGATTTCTTCCTCCCATATTTGGGCCGACAGGGTGCATCAAAAAAAACCCACTCAAGGTAATTCTCCTCCCCTGTTTCTTCCCTTCCTGACACAGCTGACAAAGTGAGAAAGAGCCTGTGGCCTAGAGGTTAACACAGCTGCCTAACATGCAAGCAGCCCAGGTTCGAATCTCAGAAGGGTATGTCTGGCTGATGAGAGCTAATTAGCTCGAAATAGCTATTCCAGTCTCCCTTAATTCTTTGTTAGCAATCCAAAAATTGTGGGTGGCTCTAGATTGAGCTGTGGGTGGCTCTAGATTGAGCTGATACAGGCAAAAGATTTCTTCCTCCCATATGCACAGGGTGCATCAAAAACACTCAAGGTTATATATATATTTACCTCATGATATATATATATATATATATATCACATGTCCCTGTGAAGATACAAATAAAGGTGCTCAAATTCAAAAGAATGACTTTTAAAAAATCCATTGGTTTATCTCCAGAATGATCAGCTTTCCAAATGGCATTAGATGGCTTTTAAGCAACCAGTTAAAAAGACTTGTCCCTTTCAAAACCGACTAAAGATAGAAAGCACAAAATGATGCTTTTGAGTATGCTATAATGAAAGACTTTACCTCCTAATATAAATGTGAGAAACAAATATAGGAAAGGTATTACAGTGACTTGTGCAGACAGATACACACAGAGAAATAAATAGCCAGATAAATAATCAGACATAGTAAACTGTGTCCAGCAACTAGTGCAAATTTTTGGAACAAGTATCATGCATGAAGAAATATGAATAGGAAAGAACTGTTGTTTTTCCTCCTTAAGAGATATTAAAATGTATCAATTTTTTTAATTAAAAAGGAAAGTTTGTTAAGATATAAAATTTAATATCTGGAACAGTTACAATAGGCCAGAGCACATAGCTGTAGTTGATTTGTTAAATAGTGCTAATTCATGAATGATGCAATCTATGCTATGATGGGTTGCTATAAGTGTAAAGGGGGAGTTTCCCTTTTCCCCCACCTTTTTCTTCTGTAAACTGTTCTCTGTGTTCTGTAAACTATTAGATTTACCTTATAAATTTATCTCATGATGTTCCTTTGCTCCTGCTATCTTGTGTTTGTTATCTCTGGATGATAACAAAGATTGTTGTAAGTTAGAAAGTTAAATATATTTATTTATATAAAAAACTACCTGTACGTGTCAGTGTCTCTGACTTTATTTAAACAGCTGTGGCGCAATTCCATGTCAAAGCTGCTGCATACGTTTCTAATATATAATTGTCATAATTTCTGTAACTGTACTTGCTAACCTATAACACTGGAAAGAACATTCTTTTATTTTGACATGCAAATCATACTACTAATATCAAAAATAATGTGTGGTTCATTGTTCAAATCCAGGTCAACAGGCTTATGGACAGCTGCATTACCAAGAAGTACTTGATTATGCTAGGTCAGAACATACATTCCTACAATGTAATATTCTGGCAAAAACAGCCTTCCCCTGGTGGTCTCCCATTCTATTGCTGAGGATGCTTTGGTTACCAAGCCAGGTTTCCTTGCATGGAGAGGGAGTGGGCCTCCCTCTGACCCATGCACTTTGTCCTCCTGCACCCACCATGAGCAACTTGGCCAAGGAGAGTGAACATAGTAGCAGCAGCATTGAGGAGGAAGTAAATGCAGCTGGGCGCCCCCTCGGGAAGTGCGGATAGGCTAGGCAGGGCTGTGGGGTCCTGGTGCCATGGGAGCTCAAGGGCCGGGCTGAGCACTTGACCTCCACTGCCCAGGGCTCTGGGCAGTCCATGCCACTGTCCAGGAGCCCTGTGCACAGCCTGAGACTTAGTGAGGCTCCTTCAGTGGACTGTGCCCTGGTGCTCGCCTCCTGTCCCACCCACCCTTCCCCACCCTCGGATGCACCCCAGTCCTGCCAAGGCCCACACAGGTGCCCCTGATATGAGTGACATGGAGCTGGCCAAGCCCACCCAGTAGGCCATGCCCATGCCAGCCACGCCCACCCAGTAGGCCATGCCCATGCCAGCCACACCCACCTGGCCCCCCAATGGCAACCACGATGCTGATGTGGCCCTCAATGAAATTGAGTATGACACCCCTATTCTAGACAGTAAATAGGTGCAAGAAACTGGTACACCCTGACAAGAAACCTTAGTCAGTTTCTTTCAGCCCTAGTGTAGGAAGTCAGTACCCCACCCCTACCCCCAGAGAATGAAATATTTTGGGGAATAGTAAAAGAGGCAGGATAAAATATTTCCCCTAAAGAAGAAATTGAGATTTTTTTAATCCATGGGTCAATCTATTCATAAGAAAAATGCCTTCACCTTTAAGACATAATAGGATTAATCTGTTCTGTTCTGTGCATTGGTAAGGCATTGAGACGAGGCAGATGAACAACAGATACTTCTTTATTGAATCTCCAACAGAACTGAAACAAAATGGCACAGATTCCTTTATATACCCCTTTGTAGGGACAGTGTCAGCCAATCAATGCAACGGATTCTCTCGCCTTGCACGTGCTCAATAGACTGGAGACAGCCTGTCTAATCCCGGGCAACCACATGGTCTGCCCAGGGCTCTCTGCAACTTCCTACACCTGCTGAGTCACTCGGCAGGCCCAGGACATAATACCCCTCCCCTCTTGGTTCAAAACAAGTGAATACTTACTATTTTGCACTACTATAAATCTAACACTTGTTCTTTTGAGTGTGTTCTGATTTCTAAGTACCCTTAAGCTTGCCCATCTACTGACAGGAATCTTACATAGTCCTGTAAATGCTTGGGTGGACCTCTGGTCCGCTCTGATCTTCTTGGAGCGGTTGTGATTGCCTGGCCTGCAAGCTCACCTGCCAGGCTCGACAGACCAGGACTTTGATGCCCCCTAGATTTGAGCGACCCTCTATCATGCTGACTGGCTGGATCCTGTAAACCCAGACCAGAGTTCTTTGGTGGGGTGGAATTCCCCAAGTCCACAATGAATCTCTCTTGGGAACACTGTCCTGTGATCCCAAGACCAGCAGACGGAGTGGCCAGAACAGCCAGTTGTGTGTAGTATTGCATGGATCCAGTGCCAGAGTCAGCAGCTGCCTCATTGGCACAACCCCCTTCTGGTGCATGTGCAATTCTGCTTTCACAGAGAGACTGAGATCCATGATCATGATCGTGGTCCTCCCCCCCTGGGAGCAGAGTCAGGAGTGGAAGGGTGACTGGGAAGCCTCCAGCACAGTTGGTCAATGTGCCGACATAACACATGACCATCTTCCAAGGCCACTTCGTAAGACAGCAGCCCAGTGACTTTGCAGACCACTGCTGTCACCCAGAGATGTTCAGGTCCATAGTTGCTTGTCCAAACCAGATTGCCCACCTGTAGTCTCCTAGGTGCCCATGGCTGTGACACCTGTGAAGCCACCTGGTCTGGGTGCAACCTGTCCTGAGACGGCGACCCCAGCGGAGTTCAGCTGGGCTCTTTCCATTACAAAGTGTGCTGCGGTGGCAAAGAAGAAAGTCAGCTAACCTGTGATGCCAGCTTCTGTGTGTGAGCCTCTTCAAAGCGTCCTTGGTTGTGCGCACCATACACTCAGCTTGGCCATTGGAAGCTGGATGAAAGGGTGCCGAAGTAGCATGGTGGATCATGTTGGCCTGTAGAAAAGCCTGAAACTCAGAAGAAGTGAATTAAGGTCCATTGTCAGAGACAAGGACATCTGGGAGCCAATGGGAGGCGAAGATCCCTCTCAACACCTGGATAGTCCTGGCAGAAGTTGTGGTGGAGACCAGAGCGATCTCCAGCCACTTGGAATGGCTATCCACAATGATCAGGAAGAATTGCCCCTGAAAGGGGCCAGTGTAGTCAATATGAATCCTCGATCAAGGGGCATGTGTCTCCTTCCACCTATGTACAGGAGCCTGAGGCATTTCAGGCCTAGACTGTTGGCAAACATGGCACCCATGGACCTGGGTCTCGATCTCCTTATTGAGCCCAGGCCACCAAAGATGGCTATGCACAAGCTCCTTCATCTGGACTATTCCCGGATGTCCCTCATGCAGAGACTGCAAGACTCTAGTCCTCAATGAGGTTGGGATCACTACCCTGCTGGAACTCTGTGTCAGGACATGTGTCTGGCCATCCTGACAGTACCCATGTCAACACGCGTGTTAACGTGTGATCATTGGCTGTTTCTGCAGCCACATCCCTTGCACTGGGGGGGGGGGTCTCAGGCAAATTCTGAATAGATAGTATATGGGTAGCTGGAGCAGGATCTGGTTCAATAAGCTTTAAAGGTAACCTGCTAAGGCCATCTGCATGGCCCATTTCTTTGCCTGGTTTGTGAACCAGTGATAGACATATGCAGAAAGGAAAATTGACCATCTCAACATTCAATTATGTGTGGGGTTTGCTTGTTGGTTGTAAACAACCTCAGCAGTGGCTTGTGGTTTGTAAAGACCTTGAAATGGCGACCATATAAAAAGTCATGGAACTTTTTTATGCCAGCCAATATGGCCAAGACTTCTCTATCTGTGCGTAATTATGCTCAGCAGATGATAGAGTCCTAGAATAGTAGGCTACAAGGACTTGTGTCCCATCAGCCTTGAGGTGACTTAAGACAGCCCCAATCCCATAAGGGGATGCATCACAGGCTATACACACTGGCAGCTGCTCACTGAAATTCACAAGAACAGCATTTGAAGACAGCAATGTCTTGACCTCTACAAAACTCCTTTTGTGGACTTGTGTCCACTTCCATGGAGCCTGTTTGTCCAAGAGCCAGTGTAACGGCTCTGCCACTGCAGCCTTGTTAGGAAGAAAGGAATGATAGAAATTTAGAAGCCCAAGGAAAGCTTGAAGCTCACTCTTCACTTTGAGCTTAGATTCAGTAGGATGGATGCCTTCTGCATCTATGCGAAACCCCAGAAATTCAGTGGAAGTTACTCCAATTTTGTATTTATCTTTCCTTAGCTTCAACCCCGCTTCGGAGAAATGCAGCAAAATGGACTGAAGCCTCTCAGCCAAGTTTTTTGGTGATTCCCCTGTGATGAGGACATCATCGAAGTAAGGGCAAACCTCTGGAATATTCGCTCCATCATACTTTGGAAGATGCCAGGGGCTATGTTAACCCCAAACTGCAGTCTTCTTACTTTGAAAGCTCCCCGGTGTGTAACGATTGTCTGGGCCTCAGCCATTGCTTTGTCCACCGGTAGCTGTTGATAGGCCTGAGCCAAATCAAGTTTGGTGAAAACTCAGCCTCCCTTGAGAGAGGCCAAAATGTGGCTCACCACAGGCACCAAGAGTGCTGCTGTAAAGCTTTATTTAACGTGCATTTATAGTCAGCACAAATGCGGACTTCACCATTGGCTTTCAGTGGAGTAACTATGGGTGTTTCTCATGGACTACTATCCACAGGTTCCAAGATACCTTGCTGGAGGAACTTGTCCAGCTCTGCATTAATCCTTTGCTTGAGCGCAAAGGGAACCCGATGAGGCTTAATCCTAATTGGTGCGATGGATGGGTCTAACTGCAAGGAAATTGGAGGCCCCTTGTACGACCCTAGTTCTGGGCTAAACACATCAGCAAACTTCTGCAAGGCCGGCCATTTGCAAGCTGTGCAGCCCAGTCACCTGAATCCCAAGTGCCTCGAACCAATCAAGTCCGATTAGGCTCGAGCGGTCACCCTCAACCACAACAATGTCCAAAAACCCTTCGAAGTTCCTAAGCTGCACTCTGAGTGTGGCCTCCCCCTTCACGCTGACTCGGGACTTCTGAAAATCGGTAAGAACTAGATTCAACGGCCTGAGTTTAACTCGCTGGCCGCTTCTATAGCAAATTTGTTTCAAGGTACTCTGGGATATGATTGACAGAGCAGAACCCGTGTCCAGCTCCATCGTTAAGGGGACCCCCTGCAATTTGACATCAAATTGGGAGATTAGGACCGCTCCCACCCTGTTGGTTTTCCGTAAGCTGCTTAAGACCTGGCTTTTCCAGCAGGCCTGGGGTTTATAAAATCTGACCCCTGGATGACTGTTCTTGTACTGTTTGTTTTGTTATGTTTTATGTGTTTTTATTGTTAGCCGCCCAGAGTCCTCCAGGAGTGGGGCGGCTTATAAATTTTAAAAATAAAATAAATAAAATAAATTCGTAGCTTCTTAAATGGCTTGTGGGCCCCTGTTTTCAAGATGCTCCTATGGGATGCACAGTACCCCACCCTGTTCTGGCTGGGTACCCTGATACCTTTCCAAAGCAATTCTTCTGAAAACCAGTCTTTCTGACCCAAACAGACGGCAACTATGTGGCCTTGCCTGCCACATGCCCAGCAAATGGCGGAGCAGAAATGGCAATCGGAGCACTTGTGGTGTCCTCCACATCCGAAACACTGAAGGAATAGAGTTGCCTTGTCCTTTCACTCTTGCTGCTGCAATCAGTCAACCTCCGTCTCTGAATCCTGTTCAGATACCCCTCAAGCAACCTCTTGATGGACTGCGCTCGAAGTTGGAGGGTTCTTGGCAAGCCACAAGGCCTTCACAGCTCTGCCCACTGCTTCGTCGGCCGAAATCTCCTTCAGGGCATCCTGGAAGGAAACTTCTTCTCTCGCAAATATCTTTTGCTATAGCTCATGACTTCTCAGCTGACAAACTAGATGATCATGAAGTCTTTCTTCCAGGTCCTTAAATTTGCATGGCCTTGCTGCTTGTTGCAACACAGCAATAAAGTCCGCAACAGACTGTCCAGGATGCTGGTCCCTCTGCTCAAATGCATTACGCCATGCAATCACCAAAAGCTTCGGTTCGAAATGTTCAAGTAGCATTTTCTTCAGCTCAGAATAAGCAATGGATTCAAGTGGTGCTGGGGAGACCAGATTTTCGGCAATATCAAATGTCTCTTGCCCATAGACACACAGTAACGTTGTGGCTTTGAGACCATCCTCCCGAACTTGGTTTACCCGAAAATAGTTCTCTACCTGGGGCATGTATGAACTCCAATGCTCAGGATGTGCTGTGTCAAATTCTGACAGACAGTCTAGCTTGGACATCATTGCTCCTCGGCGGCCTCATCAACGCCTCATGCTGCTTCGCTTGAGAAGGGGTTCCTGGATGAATCTTGCCAAGCTCTCCTCCAGCGTTTTCGTACTGGCAGGCTGAGTCACGCTCTTCGGAACGCCGAACTTCCCAGCGCTTCTGGCCTTCTGGGGTGAGTAAGGCTATCTTCTTTCATTGCTTTCCTTCAGCATAAGCCCATCCTCGTCGCCGATGTTCTGTTCTGTGCATTGGTAAGGCATTGAGACGAGGCAGACAAACAACAGATACTTCTTTATTGAATCTCCAACAGAACCGAAACAAAATGGCACGGATTCCTTTATATACCCCTTTGCAGGGACAGTGTCAACCAATCAATGCAATAGATTCTTCCACCTTGTGCGTGCTCAATAGGCTGGAGACAGCCTGTCTGGTCCCGGGCAACCACATGGTCTGCCCAGGGCTCTCTGCAGCTTCCTGCACCTGCTGAGTCACTCGGCAGGCCCAGGACATAACATAACCCACCTCATTGCACAACCCAGAAATATTTCCACTTCAAAGTCTCAGAGTTCATCCACCCAGTGGTGGGATTCAAATACCTGAACAACCGGTTCTCTGCATGGATGCAGGCCTGGGCCTCCAAGGCCTAAAATGGACTTGGTGACATCCACACACTTCCTGTGGGCCGTTCTAGTCTTTTTTTTTTTTTTTTTTTTTAAATAATATTTATAATACAGTTGAAACAAAAATGGACATAATGTAACATTCCCAGTATAAATATTTCTAACAATTTGTTCCTCTTCATACATATAGTTCTTAATCTCTATATATACATAAATATTTTTCTATACAATACAATATCTAATTTATTTCTCTATATACTAACATACAATTATATATGTTTCTATCTTAACACTAGCTTATAACCCAAACAGTCCTCCTTGATTCACACCAATAGTAAAATTTGTCCCAGATTTCAAAATAATCTGACTCTGTCTTGTCCTTCATTTCCATTGTGAGCCTGTCCATATCGGCACACAATAGAATTTTGTATAAAATCTCTTCTTTCTGTTGGAGTGGGTGGGAGATGCCATCTATAGAACATTTTGTAGAGATTTTCTCTGTAGGAGGTGGCCAAAGTGAGCTTCCTATTTCTTACCCACAATTCTTGCCAGATGTGCAGATCAAAGTTGAGATTAAGATCCCTGCTCCACGTTAACATGGTTTCTTTTACCTGTTCCTCATACATTGCCTGGTCTAACAGATAATGATATAGTTTTTTAATCATTTTGTCCTCAGTTCCTAATAATATTTTGTCCAGCCCTGTCGGCTCTATTTTTATGCCTCTTTTTTATTTTTCCAATATCTTGCCTGTAATTGAAGATATGCCCACCATTCTAATTCTATCCCTTCATCTTGAAGATTTTTCCTGGATTTCAATTCCCCTTTCTCGTCTCGTTCCTTTTTATATGTTATAATTTTCCCTAATTGTATAAACTTTGGATGTATATGCATTTCTAACGTTGAAATCCAGCTGGAGACTTGTATATAATTTGGTTGCCAAGTTTTAACCCATACGTTTATTAGAGCTCGTCTGATGTAATGCCTTCGAAAATATTTGTGTGTCTTATATTTCTGATCCCATAACATAGCATGCCATCCTATCTGTAAATCATGACCCTCCAGACTTAATAGTCTCCTATTCTTCAATAATATCCAATCCCGCACCCATAATAATACTATGGCCTGATAGCATTTTTTCAGGTCAGGGAGGCCAAGTCCACCCCTTTCTTTTGAATCTTGCAGTAATTTTAATTTAATCCTTGTTTTTTCCCCTTGCCAAATAAATTTGAGTATGGTTTTGTTAAAGTTTTGAAAAAAATTCTTATCTAATTTAATGGGTATACATTGGAACAAAAATAAAATTTTAGGTAGCACATTCATTTTGATTACGGCAATTCTGCCCATAAAAGAGACCTGTAAATTGGTCCAAATATCTAAGTCAATTTTAATCTGTTCCATTAACTTATCATAATTATTTCTTTTAAGTGTAGCACAGTGGTTCTCAACCTTTTTAATGCCGCGACCCCCAACCGGTCGTAAGTCAAGGACTACTCAACCGGTCGTAAGTCGAGAACTACTCAACTGGTGCAGCACCATTTGCAGAATGGGACTTTTGGCGGGCTCAGCAGGGCAGAGACAGCCTGGACAATTCCTATTGGCTTTTGAAAGCCAATAGAATTAGACTCTATTCAAGAGAGCCTATTCTACTGGCTTTGAAAAGCCAATAGAATAAAAGGGAGTAGCACAGCTAAGGAAAAGGGGGAAAAAATGGTGGACTGCGTTATTTGGTGACCCCCGTGAAATCTTCGTTCGACCCCAAATGGGGTCCCGACCCACACGTTGAGAACCACTGGTGTAGCACATCTAGCAGTTAGTTGTATCCCTAGATATCTTATTTTCTTCGTGATCTGAATGCCTATTCTGTCAACTAATTCATTTTTCTGTATTTTAGTCATATTCTTAATGAGCATTTTGGTTTTTTCTTTATTTATCTTTAGGACTGCTATTTCTCTAATTTACTCAGTACTTTCATCAATCTTGTCCCTGATTGTAGTGGCTCTTCAATTATAAAGACAAGATCGTCTGCAAAGGTTTGTGTTTTAAACATTTCTCTCTTAATCTCTAATCCTTTGATCTGTTCATCTTTCCAAATCACTCTGATTAGTACCGCCAGGGATAGTATAAACAATAATGGCAATAACGGACAACCTTGCCTTGTGCCTTTTTGAATTTGGAAGCTATCGGTTGTTTCTCCGTTAATTATTACTTTTGCTGCCTGTTTAAAATAAACTGATTTGAACATATTTATGAAATTTCCCCCAAAGTCCATATACACCAATTGATTGAGCATAAAATCCCATTTCACATTGTTGAATGCTTTTTGTGCATCGAGAAAAATTAAACCCATTTGCTTTTCATTGTGTACCTCATAATACTCCAATACATCCAAAACAGTCCTGACATTGTTTCTTATGTATCTTTTAGATAAGAAGCCATTTTGATCAGAATATATAAAATCTGCTAGGAATCTTTCAAGTCTTTGAGCCATTATGGCCATAAAAATCTTATAGTCCGAATTTAATAATGAGATGGGTCTATAGTTCTTAATATGCGTCAGATCTGAATTTTCCTTAGGAATGAGGGTGAGGAGAGCTTCTTCCCATGAGGCTGGTATTTTGGCCTTTATTAAGACCTCATTAAATAGTTCCATCAATATTGGGCTTAAAGATTCTTGTACGATTTTAAAAATTTCTACAGGTAAACCATCTGGCCCTGGGGCTTTGTTGTTTTTTTGTTTCTTAATTGCCTCCGAGAGTTCTAGGGGTGTTATCTCTTTGTTCAACAGGTTTTTAAACTCTTCTGGCACTTTCGGTAAGTCGGCTGTTCGCAGATACTGAATATCAACATTATTTCTCCATTCATCATCTTTGTATAAGTTCTTATAGAACTCATATGCCACTAATTTCTTTCCTTCATTCTGGTATACCATATCACCTTCTACATTATATAGTTTGCTAATCCTCTGTTTATTATTATGTTTCTTTATTTTATAGGTCAGCCATCTCCCCAGTTTATTAGCGTTTTCAAAAAAAAATTGTTTGGTACATTTTATCTGCTATCCTAATTCTTCCTTCCCAATAATATTCATCTTATGTTTAATTAGATCTATCTGTTGTTTCAAATCGCGTCTTTGTGGTTCCTTTTGTAGATTTTCCTTGGCTCTACTTAGTTCTTCTTCTAAATTTGTTGTTGTATTTTAATTTTGTTTTCCCTGGCCATATAAGAAATTGCAATGCCTCTTATATAGGCTTTGGCTGTATCCCATAAATTTTGACAATTCGTATCTTCCTTTTTATTTGTCTTAAAAAACAGATCCATTTAATCTTCCAATTTCATTTTGAATTCTTTATGTTTTAGGATTGCTCTTTTCAGGGTCCATCTCTTCATTCTTCTTTGCCCTTTCCGTCTGATTCTAATTGGGTTGTGGTCAGCCCAGGAGTTTGTATCAATTACAATATCCTCTACCTCCAAGTTTAAATCTGCTGACATCCACACCACATCAATTCTGGACCATGATTGGTGTCGTCCCGAGTAGTACGCAAACTGTTTTTTCCCTAAGTTCCTCTCTCTCCAGATATCCTGAATATTAAGCTCTTCTGCCATTTTTAGGAATGTATCAGGTAATGTTCCTCTAGTTTTTTTTCTACTCTTTCCACATTTATAGTCTAGGTGTCTATCCACGATTACATTATAGTCTCCCATTATACAAATGTTGTCATATTCCAATTTATTAATAATACTATGTAGTTTTTTATAGAATCATTTTTGCCCCTCATTCAGGGCATAAATTCCCACAAGGGCAATTTTTGTTTTATTCAAGGTTACTTCTATTATTAAAATTCTACCCTCTTCATCTTTATAAATTTGATTTGCCAAAATTTCCTGTTTGATATATGCTACAACTCCTCCTTTCTTATATTGTGAAAGTGCCACAAACATGTTTCCCAATTTAGGGCAGTTTAATAAGTATTGATGTTGTTTTTTATATGAACTTCTTGTAGCATTATTATATCTAAGTCCATCTTATTAAGTTTGTTTAAGAATTTTTTTCCTTTTTACTGGAGAGTTGAGACCATTAACATTGATGGATATAGATTCAACACCTTTTTCCCCCCTCTTTATCTATATTTGGATCTTGTTATTATTGTCAGTCTAGACTCTTCAGTTTGTAAATCCTTTTCTCTTTCCACTAACAATCTTGTCGGTCTAGCCTCTTTAATTTCTTTAAGTCTATTCTCATCATGTTTTTCTTCATTTTTTTCCATTATCAATATCCTCTCTATTCTCAACTCGCTTACCTTTAGGTTGTATTTCCTTTCCTTCAGTGGCCTGAGTTAATATCTCTCCTTCCTCTCTTACCTCTCTTTTAACTAGGTCTTCCTCACTACCAAAGTTTTTTCTATAGAATTCCTCTGCTTTATCTATTGAGTCTAGACAGAACTTTTTCTCCTGCCACATGACCAGAATCCCTTCTGGGGTCAACCATCTAAAATTAATATTTTTTCTCGTGAATTTAAAAGTTATTTGTTGATAAGGCCTTCTCAAGTCTCTCACTCTTCTAAGTACTTGTTTAAGTACAATCAATTGTCTACCTCAATACTCCAATGAATCATTTCTGGCCCTGAATAGTATTTCATCTCTGATTGATTTCTTGACGAATCTAACGTGTACTTATCTGGGGAGATTATGCTGTCTTGCGTAGTTCGTGTGGATTCTGTAAATCTCATCTATCTCTCTGGCCATCTCTTCCCTGCTGGACCCCAAAGCCCACACTAGTATATCTTTCATTATTACTGGTAGTCTTCACCTTTCATCTCACAGACATTTTGGAACCATAAATAATGAGCAGCCTTCTCTAGTTCCAGGGAAATAACTGTTGATTCTAGTTCTTTGTTAGCCTGAACTAACCTCTCGTTCATTTCATCTACTCTCTGCTCTTCTTTTCCCATCCTTTCCTCCATTTCTGATAGTTTTTGTTCATTTTTCATAATCTGCTGTTGGAAGGACTCGAATTTCCCATCCACTGACTTTATTTTGTCCTTAAGTTCTCCTGTGTCATTTCTTACTTCCCCTATTTCTTTTTTTAGGTCTTCATGATTTTTGCACATAATCTCTTGCATTGATAGCAACATTTGTTGTAAATCTCTAAATGAGTTTGCCCTATCTCTTTGTGCCATCTCTTCTAACGATCTTTGCCTGGCAGCACTTGGTTCCATCGTTGTAGTCTGTGTTGTCTGTTTCCTCCCTATTCCAACCCTTGTAAGATTAGGAATACTAGACATCTTTTTCAGTTCTTCAAACCAATCTCCCCACTTATTTACAGTTTTTGTAATATTCTCCAGAGTATCAGAATTATCACTTAAAATCAAACATTTCTACACAGTGTCTACTTAACATTTGCGAACAAGACTAAATATACTTAGAAGTCACTTTCCCTTCCCCCCCTCTTGTGACTATTCTCTGTTCAACCAGCAGGTGTCTCTTTCGCTTTGTCTCTGATATTCAACCTGCCGGCTTATTTCAAAATGTCTACCTCCTTGATTTCTTCCAGGCTTTCACTCTGTGATTTGAAGTAAACTTGCCTTTCAAGGTTAAACTTCCCTTCCTTGGAATAAAGAGAGAAAAAAGAGACTCCTCTTCTCTTTAAATTTCTCCAACCAACGTAATAATTCCACCGTGTAGGCAAACCTTTTAAGCCCAAGCCTTTCTTTTCACTGCTATTTCAGAAGCGAGGAAGGGAAATTTCCCTCCTCCCCTCTTGTGGGCATTTACAATCTTCAAATTTCTTTCACCCAGATCCCTTCTGTTGAATTATCAAGATCACTGCTCAGATTACTTTTGCCTTTAACTGTCATGTCTCCATCCAGCTATACTACTACTACATTTCAGCCAGCTGACAGCTGTCATTTTTTTTATTAAAAGTTTTAAAATTTTTTTACAATATATAACCCAAAACCCTCCCACCCCTCCCCCCACTTCCCAGAGCTGATTAAAGGGTTACAAATAAACAATCATAATCTAAATAACATTACCCAACTCTACTAACAATCAAATCCATAACATACTTTAACTCCGTTTTCAAAACAAATATTAACAAATTAAAAATAATAATAATAATACAGTTAAACCATAACACTAAAAATAGTATAAATTCAATCATATTAAACTATTAACAATAACCTAAAATCTACTCATAAGCAAGATAGTACTTTTCAGTCTCATATTTCTTTTGAATATAATCAATCCATCTTTTCCAGACCGAAGTGTATTTTTCTTGTGAATGGTCCTTCAAATAAGCGGAAATTTTCGCCATTTCTGCTAAGTTAGACACCTTAAGTATCCATTCTTCCATAGTAGGCAAAGAGTTTTTCTTCCAATTTTGCCCCACCAATAATCTTGCAGCTGTTATAAGATTCAACATCAAATTAATTTCTTTAACATCAAAATCAACCGTAATATCCAACAAAAATAATTGTGGAGTAAACTTTATCTTTCTCTTTAAAATCTTTTGAATATTCCACCAAATTTTAATCCAAAAAGCTTTTATATCTCTACAAGTCTACCAATTATGAAAATAAGTTGCATCTGAGCTTCCACATCTCCAACATTTGTGCTGTAAATTAGGATACATGCGGGACAACTTTGGGGGATCCAAATGCCATCTATAAAACATTTTATAAAAATTTTCTCTTAAATTTTGCGCTTGAGTAAATTTTACATTTCTAACCCAAATTAACAGCTGTCATTTCTTCATGGCCGCCATTGATGACCATCTTCTTCCTCCACTCAACTTACCAAGGTTTCTCCCGAATATGCCAATCCCGACCGCCATCGGGAATCGCTCTCCGGGATACCTTGGTCTTCCCTGTCCCCCTCCAAGGAACCAGGGACCCCAAAAGATCTATCAAACAGTTGGATATGAGGACAGATGCTCCGGAGAGACATCCAGCATACCCGTTCTTCTTGACAGGTGGCCACATCTGGTTGTTCTAGCCTTGGGAGGCCTCCTCCATGCTTCCAAGACCTAGAACGTACTTCCGAAAGTGACATCCATATACTTCCTGTGGGCTGTTCTAGGCCTGGAGGCCTAGAATGGACTTCCAGAAGCAGCATGGGTTCAGCCAGTTCTCGAAACTCAACAACATTTAGTTACTGGTTCTGCTGAACTGGTGCTAACCGGCTGATTCCCATCACTGGAGCTACCCACTCTCAACTCCCTTTGGTCAGCTTTCCCAGAACTGCATGCTGTTGTTGGTTCTTCTTCTTCTTCTTGTGCCATATCCATTATCGGACATTGGCGATCATGTTGGCGATCCTGTTTTTATCAGCAGCCACACGAAAAAGTGCTGCTGAGTTTTGTCCAAACCAGTCCCTTAGATTTTGAAGCCACGATGTTCTTCTTCTGCCTGGACCTCATTTGCCTTCAATCTTTCCCTGGAGGATTAAATTGAGTATGCCATATTTTTCTGGGTGTCACATTACATGTCCGAAATATTCTAATTTTCATTTTTTAATTGTTTTGATGATTTCCCTTAGCTTTCCAAGGTGGCTTATCACTGCCTCATTTCTGATCTTGTCAACCCAGCTTATACGTAACAGCCGCCTGTAAATCCACATTTCAGATGCTTCTAGTCTCTTCAGGTGGCCTTCTGTCAGAGACCAACTCTCTACTCCATAGAGCAGGATAGAAAAAATATAGCATCTGACAAGCCTGATTTTCAGTCTTAGGCTTATGTTGTGACTGCAGAAGACCTTTTTCATTTTGAAGAATGCTCTTTGAGCTTTTTCTATCCTTGTCTTTATTTCAACGGTCATGTCCCAGTTTTCATGTTTTTTGAAGTTTTAAGCTTCAAGTCATATTTTTCAGATATTTCTGTGACTCTGTTGATGAGGAGCTGAAGGTCTTCATGCTTACTGGCAAGCAGAACTGTATCATCAGCATATCTTAAGTTGTTGATCCAAACACTGTTTACTTTGATGCCAGCATTGATGTTCTCCAGTGCCTCATTGAAGGTTGACTCAGAGTAGATATTGAACAACAGTGGAGACAGAATACATCCCTGTCTGACCCCTCTTCTTATTTCTGCATCAGCTGAGTATTTTTGGCCTAGTCTCACATTTGCTACCTGATGCCAATACAGATTTTTTATTATTTGGAGGTCTTTGTCATCTAGTCCCCCTTGTTTCAGGATTTCTAATAGTTTGCTGTATCTTATTTTATCAAAAGCTTTTTCAAAATCAATGAAGCACATGTAAACACTGTGATTGACATCTCTACAACCCTGTACAAGAACCTGAATGCTGAATAGCGCATCTTGTGTACCAAGATTATTTCTGAAACCAAATTGTGTGTTACGCTGTTCAATTTTGCAATTTTGTTGGTTCTACTCATTATTAAACCTTCTTTCCTGAGCAGCTAGCCTCCATTTTATTTCCAGCATCTTAGCCTCCATTTTATTTACTCCCAGGTTGGAACTGGACCTGATTTTTCTTTCAACACTAGAAAGAAGTTAATAGTAAATCATTTCAGAAAAACCTTGCCATGAAAACTGCAGGGACTTGTCCAGTCTCTAAGAATTGGACATGACTGAAAGGGTAAAAAAGTTCTTTAGTTTTTATTTCATTTCAACATTTCTGCTCTTTTATTTTTATTTAAATAAATAAAACTAATACACTGTGTGTTTTATCAGAACCCAAAAAATAGAAATTACTCAAGAGTTTGGTTCCTGCTCCCTTGTATTTTTCAGCATTTATCTTTGGCATGATGCTGCCTCTTTTTTTTCTTATCACTTAAGTCCATATGGATGGAAAGGCCATTATGACAAAGGTTATTAGAGTAAGTTTCCTACTGTCAGAAAGTTTACTAATTTCCCCACCAACATTAAAGAAATAATGATTGATTAGTTTCCTTTATACAAAGCAGTAGTAAGCATTATTTTATATATATAAAAAGGATTGCCCAGAACAATCTCCATTACACTATTCTTATACAAAAAACATTTACATTTGACAAATGTATTTGGATCTTTGAACTGTAAGTTTACTTTAGTGATTCTTCCAATAAACAATCTGAGCTACAGAAAAGTTGCTTTTAAAAATCAACCATGTCTGGAGGCTTCAAATTAATGCAAATAAAAATAAAATGTACTTTATAGACTACAAAATTTACTTTATATCCAGACACATGACTGCAATCATATTATTCTCACAACACAAAGTGTTTCCTTTGTGAATTAGTTTCAATGCTATTCTTCAATGGGCTGAAAAAAAAACTAGGCTACAGACTGGATGTCAGAACCCATTCTTTCCCTGGGGGGAACCTATTTTATTTCTTCTTCGTGTCTTCTGAGGGTTCTGCCATTCTCCTGAGAGGGAGGGGGAAGGCTCTGTGGTATAGCTTTCTGCTGTTTCTACATACTTAATCTTTGAACTGTCTCTCCTTTGAAGTCAACCTGGGGTGAGAAAGCAATGTGTCTTCAGCCATCTGGCTTATCTCTCGCTGAGGAAGGGAAAGTACAAAGACCCAACAGCATCTTCACAAGCATGGAACGGACCCCATTATCAGCTCCTTTCCCACAGCGGATTTAACACCTGGGGATTGGCCCATTCAAACTGACCGGATGAACTGTTGGCATGGGGTTTGCTTGGAACTCTTTTAACCTATTGATCTGAGCAGAAAACCCTCAGATCTTGCCTGCTATCAGCTTCTCCTAATAAAAGTTCCTTTTGGAATGAAACTGTTCCAAGAGTCCTGCTTTCTTAGGATGAGGTTTTGAAGTGGGCCCTGATATTAGGCAGGATTGTCCAGACTGCCTCAGTACAAAAGCAACAGAACAGAGATAACAGAGCCACTTATGTCATCAAAGCAGTTAGCAGCACAAGTCACTACCCAAGCATAAGCCAAATTCCAAAAGCCCCTAGCAAGCCAAGCAGGGATTGAATTCAAAAAAGTGCTAGAAACTGACGAATGGTTCCTAAGCCACAAGAACCTATGCACCCCATGATCGACGGTTTACTGATGGTAGGGAAGTTGTACATCCCCAAAAGCCAGAGACTGACATTCATGCAGCTATGCCATGATTCAAAATCAGTTGGTCATTTCAGATTCGTAAAAACCTTACACCTGGTGAAACGGCAGTTTTGGTGGCCATCAATAAAAAAGGACATTGAAAGTTATGTGGCCACTTGTCCAATTTGTGCTGCAGCTAAGAGAAGACAAGGAAAGACCCCAGGCTTGTTGCAACCAGTAATGACTCCATCAGCACCTTGGAGGGAAATTTTGATAGACTTTATTGTGGAGTTACCAGAAAGTGGGGGGAACACAGTCATTTGGGCCATGATGGATTTGTTCTCTAAACAAGTACATTTTATTCCATGCCAAAAAATCCCCAGTGCAAAGACACTTGCAAAGCTGTTCGTCCAGCATATTTATCGACTTCATGGAGCCCTACAATGAATCATATCAGATAGAGGGGTATAGTTCACATCAGAATTTTGGAAAGTATTCCTGGGACTATTGGGGACCACACAGGGATTGTTATCTAGTCATCATCCACAGATGAATGGTGGGATTGAACGGTCGAACTCAGTACTGGAGCAGTACCTAAAATATTTCATTAACTACCAGCAAGACATTAGACCAGTGAGGGCGAACCTTTTAGAGACTGAGTGCCCAAACTGCAAACCAAACCCCACTTATTTATTGTTGGGTGCCAGATGGGTGTGGCCCACTGGGTGGGTGTGGCCTACAGGGTGGGTGTGGTTGGCATGGGCATGGCCTACTGGGTGGGCATGGCCAGCTCACCGTCACTCACGTAAGGGGCACTTGTGCAGGCCTGGGCAGGACCCGGCCAGATCTGAGAGTCTCCGGCGGAAGGGTGGGTGGGACTGGGGCAAGCGCCAGGGCATGGTCCATTGGAGGAGCCTCACTGAGCCTCAGGCAATGCAGGGGGCCCATGGACAGTGGCACGGACTGCCTGGAGCCCTGGGCAGCAGAGTTCAAGCACCCAGCCTGGCCCTTGAGCTCCCACGGCACCAGGACCCAACAGTCCTGCCTACCCTAGCTGCATTTCCCTGAGGGGGTGCCCAGCTGCATGATGAGTGCAGAAGGGAAAATTGCATGGGTCAGAGGGAAGCCCATTCCCTCTCCATGTAACCAAAGCATCCCTCTCCTTGTAACCAAAGCATCCTCAGCAATAGGATGGGAGACCACCGGGGGATGGCAAAAGGGCCACAGGGCTGCTGGTGGCCAAGTGCTAAGGCAGGACTTTCCTCAGGCCCTCCCTCTCATTCCAATCTCTGTGCCTCCCTCCCCTTCCTTCCTTCCTTTCTCCCTCCCTCCCTCCCCTCCTTCCTCTATCTCTCTTTCTCCCCCTTTCTCCAAAGTCCAAACACATGTCTGCTACTTTTCTTGCTCACCCTCTTCACGCTGTGCATGCCCACAGAAAAGGCTCTGTGATAGAAGATTAAACAGCTGGGTGATTTTGGGCCAGTCATTCTTTCTCAGCCCAATCCACCTCCCAGGTGTGTTGTGAGGAAAATAGGAGGAGAAAGGTGTGTTGGATATGTTTGTTGCCTTGAGCTATTTGTAAAAATAGTATAGGCCAGATATAAATAAAAATAAAATTAATTCATTAAATAAATACTGGATTTCAGGACCTGTACTGATTTGCTAGACATGTTGGGAAACCAATCCAAAGTAAGCAGCAGGTTGCCTAGAAGAAGACTCCACTTTGCAAAAGATGTGAGTGAGAGAGAGAGAGAGAGAGAGAGAGAGAGAGAGAGAGAGAGAGAGAGAGAGAGAGAGAGAGAGAGAGAGAGAGAGAGAGAGAGGGAGAGTGTTTCATTCTGTGTTTCACAGCCTCATGAGTTTAATGAGATTTATTCCTAGATATAGATGTGCAGGACTGGTGTCTTAAAAATAGCTGTCCTCTTGGTGCACACAGATTTGAAATGTTGGGTAGTGTTAGATAGATTGGAGTTTTCCTTGTTGCAAAGGATGGCTTCAAGCGGGGATGATGCAAGGAGCCTAATAATCTTCCTTCCTTTCTCTCTTTTTTTTTTTGAAAGCAGAACCAGCCTTTTATATTAAGGCTCTGCTCGCCTTCCCAAACTCCAAACTCACGCATCCTACTTTCCTTGCTCACCTTCCCAATCTCCAAACTGGAGTAAGATGAGGAAAATAGGACGCACACGCGAGTTGGAGTTTGGGAAGGTGAGCGTAGGATGCGCAAATTTGGAGTTTGAGAAGGCAAGCTAGGAAAGTAGGACACGCAAGTTTGGAGTTTGGGAAGATGAGCGTAGGATGCGTGCCTTCCCAAACTCCAAACATGATATTAAAGGGGGTGGGGGAAGAAATGATTAATAAGGGGGTGGTGTGTGTGTGTGTGTGTGTGTGTGTGTGTGTGAAAGAGAGAGAGACAGAGAAAGAGATCCCCTTTCTGTAAGTTTGCTTACTCTGTAATGCTTTCCTTTCCCGACACTTTTGCTTCCCTGCTGGCTCAATCTTTCTTTCTCTCTGCTGCTTCTGCTGCCCAGATCTAGGGCTGCAGAGCAATTTTGCTGTCCTCCCCCCACGGCGGATCTGGGCAGCAGAACTGTTTTCAAAGTCTCTGGAACTCACATCCCTGGCCATGGAGTGATTTTATGGCACTAGCAGCTCAATGCAGATGCTGGAGGCCTGGAAAATGCAGCGGGGGGAGAAAGTGGCAGTGCAATCTGCATGGTGGGTGGGGGGAAACGGCAGCGATCCAGGCAACAGAAGCCTTTTTCCACCATCCAGCCTGGACTCTCAATGCAGAGAGAAAGAGAGCCGAGAGTGCAGGCACACATGGAGAGGCGGAAGGGAGCAGTCTGGCCCCGCCTCCCTCCAGGGTGATGGCATGCGTGCCCACAGGGACGGCTCTGCATGCCGCCTGTGGCACGCATGCCATAGGTTCACCACCACTGCATTAGACGAAGCTAGGGAAGCATATAAATTCCAAGCAGATAAGAAACAAAGTGAACCCAAACCATTTCAAGTAGAAGAAAAGGTTTACCTGTCAACAAAATACCTAAAATCCCTCAAAAAAGTTAGGACCAAAATTTGTGGGACCATTTCTCATTAAAAGAATAATCAATCCTGTCACAGTAGAATTGGAGTTCCCAAAGACACTCAGACAGGTTCACCCAATTTTCCACTACAGCCTTTTAAAACACAAACTGCAATTGCCATTAAGACCAGCTGCAACTCCTTCCCCTCCTCCAATCATGGTAGAAGGTGATTAACATTTTGAAATAAAAAATAAATAAAAAACCCTAGATTCCAGGAAGCATCTTGGTTCCACCCAATATCTAGTAGTGTGGAAACACCTACCACATTCCCAAATTGAGTGGGTTCAGAAAGGTCATGTTAGGGCCCCCCAACTACTTATCAAGTTCCACGCTGTATACCCAGATAAACCAGACTAATCCTTTTTTCTGTTCTGTTTTCTACAGGTGGATCTCTCTTTTTTCTAAGGGGGGCAGGATGTCAGAACCCTTTCTTTGAGGAGGACCTATCTCATTTCTTCTTGATATCTTTCTGAGGATTCTGCCATTCTCCTGAGGGGAAGGGGGAAGGCTATGTGGTATGGTTTTCTGCTTTGGTACACTGTATCCTTTCCACTGTTTCTACATACTTTGAACTGTCTCTCCCTTGATGTCAACCTGGGTAAAAAAGGAATGTGCCTCCAGCCATCTGGTTTATCTCTTGCTGCAGAAGGGAAGGTGCAAAGACCCAACAACATCTTCACAAGTAGGGGAACGGACCCCGTTATCAGCTCCTTTCCCACAGCGGACTTAGGGGATTGGCCCATTCAAACTGACCGGATGAACTGTTGGCATGCGGTTTGCTTGGGACTCTTTTAACCTATTGATCTGAGCTGGAAACCCTCAGATCCTGCCTTCTATGCCTGCTATCAGCTTCTCCTAATAAAAGTTCCTTTTGGAATGAAACTGTTCCAAGAGTTCTGCTTTCTTAGGATGAGGTTTTGAAGTGGGCCCTGACACTGAATCAGGATCTGCTTTCTGGCATTTCTAGAATACCAGATATTCTGTCAGGAGGAATCAAGTAGCACTTTCTCTGATTGTAATTTTTTAAAAAAACCATGGGTTTGATTTCATCAGAAGTACAGAATGGCTACATTCACTGTTGCAGCCCTGAAAGAGTTTGCCTTTGGTAGTTGGAAAAGGAACTAACTTTTGATATATTTTTTTTCCACCATAGATTACTTTGGGTCTTGTAAAATATATACAGATGCTCAATAACACAAATTGATAATTGACATTAATTTGTATTTGTGTCTAATGTTGGAAAAACTTGAAAATGGTTGATTTCTATATTTGCAATATCTCAGAACTTTGAATTTATCATGAATTGTGGTTTAGATCCAAAAAACCTACATTTTTTAAAATTTAAAGTGAGTTTCCATTATTTCACACGACACACACACACACACACACACACACACACACACACACCCTGCATGTAAGCATTGAGGTTTACATGATTTAGCATATGGATATATTTCTTAATAAATCTACAATAATATAATTTACAGTTTGTTTAATGCTTTGCTTAGAATGTTGGAACTGCAGGTTGTGGTATATTTTTAAATATGGAGTCAAAATTGCTCTGGAATCATAATCATGTAAATTTGTCTCTAGGGCGTAAAATAAAGCCAGTGAGGTGTGATTTCAGTAAACAAAGTTTAAAATTTCATGATTCAATTTACATTTAAAATGACCATACAATGCAAAATGGGAAGACACAGGTTTCTTCATGCCATTGGATGCAGAAAGCAATATGATTTGATTTTTTACCATCTTGTAGAAAAACTTTTAAAGATTTGTACACTGTAGAGTTATACACTTTTTCTGCAAGGCAGAAAATGAACACTATCAACAGATAAATTTATTTGATTTATATTAGGTGTTTCCATTCAAGCCGATGATGCAAAGAGATTATTTGAACAAAAATGGAAATATAATAAAAACATTACTATAATACATTGATGAAAATGAAATATATTAACAATAAATAATTCAAAAGGCTGCAATTAGAAGGCAAGGCTCAAGTCCCTTCCTAAAACCAGATTGATCTAAACACATCTCTCAAGGGAGTATATTTGTGAGTGATGAAGACTACTTTGTTTTCCCAGCTGGCTGCACTTGGTTTCAATTATTTATAGGTATCAAGTGCTTATTAGAGAAAGTTTAATTTTTCAAAAAAAGGTTTACAGAAGATGATAATTTTTTTTATACAAGATATCCGAAGAGGGATGCATGTTATGGGACTTTTCATCCAAGTTTGGTATGTTAGTTATGGGACAATTTATATTTGAGATTGTGTTCATACTGAAGAGTCATAATACAATTGATGCAAATTTCACTCTTTCTAAAATGTAAAAGAGACACAGTATCTAAAGCAATTTTTAATAACATTCTCTAGACTTTGGGATTTGAATAACAGATTATGTAACAATGAAATCAACAATTAACTTTTACAGTATATCCTGTTGTATAATTGGATTTCTATCCATCTTCTATTGAGATGGTGAATAGGAATATAGACAAATTTACTCAAATGAATTGTTGAAATAAAGGAGAGTAATATTTAACAATTTCCATGGATTATATTTAAGAAGTTATTTTTAAGGAGTAGTATTGTGATCTCTTACATTTTTAAATGTCTCACATGAATTTAGAATAATAGGACATTATCTTACACTAAAGAAACTTGTCATTAAACTGAAGTACACCTCACCTATTCAATAAGCATGATGGCAGATTTTATGCAATTAATTAAATGCCTCAATTCAAGTGTATTTGGTCATTATTCATGCTCTCTCCTTTCAATGAAAAACAAAACACTTCAGCCACCTCACTTTATCTACAAAGTACAGCAATCAGAAAAAAATACTATTCTAGCATAAATATAAAGGGTACATTGTGACCTAGTTTATATGTTGTACTTATCTGTGGTTTTCTTGTTTATAGTTTATTACGTAAACCTCAATCAGCTGTTTGTACTAAATATGCTACAGAATATGGTCTCCAAGTCATGTGAGGCCTTATTAAAGTAGAATGTATGAACTCTGCTTTCAAGTATTAAAAATTAACGTTATTCCAAAGTTATAGTCTTACTAAGAACTGATGGATTGTTTTACATAAAGAATTCTATTACATTTTTGTGTCACCCACAATTCATTCTGAAACTGTAATCTTGATAACATAACATAATCCAGATTCAGAAATAAACTTTGGGACTGAATAAATTCTGACTGGGAAAAGAAAACATGATAATAACTAACATATTCCATGTTACAACTAAGAAAACTAATAAACTCTTTGAAACATGTAGATGAAAATTTATTTACATACTTTCTTTTACATAAAAAAGGAAGCAAATTTGTTCATAATTCTACTCCTGGTCTATCAGACTGTGAGATCTCGATTCAAAGAAGCAGGTTGAAGGATCTATAAGGGATTTTCTTTGCCAGTTGCATAATAAAGATTCTCTGGTGTAAAAACAAGTAAAATCAGTATTATAGAATTGGCCCACTGATTTTAAAAATTATAATGATAAATCAAGAAGAAAAAACAAATATGTGTAATAATGTTAAAAAAGAAAGTTTTTTTTAAAAAGGAAGAAAAAATCCATATAATGTTAATATATAATTACCTCAGGTAATGTTTTTAAACATTAGAGACAATACAGAAACATAGAGCTTCATCTTTTCATTTCTGTAATATAAAGTTATTTCAAAAAAGGACAAATAATTAATCTCTTAAATCCACCGTGTCATATGAAGTGCTGCTGTTTTTCCATGGGTAGAATGATTCTCTTAGGTTTTATCTCAAGAGACTCAGAGTTCCTCATAAAATGTCAAATTACATTTTTGGCAGGAGCGGAGCATATGGTTCAATATTCAATTTACATCTAACAATATATGTTCTCTAAATTTGTGCTAACATATGTAATAATTTGAAACCAAAAAGGAGACAGAAAGAAACATAACTGAATCATGGCAATCAAAAAGCCCTTACATTTCTTACAAAAACATCTGCTATCCATCCTTTTGAAAATATTTTTGAGGAGCCCCAATAAATACAAAACAAAATATTTGATGAATTAACTTCATCTCTAAATCATATGAAATATAAATTAAGAACAGAACAGAACAGAACAGAACAGAACAGAACAGAACAGAACAGAACAGAATAGAATAGAATAGAATAGAATAGAATAGAATAGAATAGGAGCTAGAAGGGACCTTAGAGTTCTTTTAGTCCCACCCCCTGCTCAAGCAGGAGAACCTATACCATCTCAGACAAGTGCTGTCTAGTCTCTTCTTAAAAACCTCCAGTGATGGAGCACTCACGATTTCTGAAGGCAAACTGTTCCACTGGTTAATTGTCCTCACTGTTAGGAAGTTTCTCCTTAATTCCAGGTTACTTCTCTCTTTGGTCTGTTTCCAGCCATTGTTTCTTGTTCTGCCTCTGATGCTTTGGAGAATAGTTTGATACCCTCTTCTTTGTGACAGAACCTCAAATACTGGAACACTGCTATCATGTTCCCCTATTTCTTCAAACCCAAGCCCTACAGCCATTCTTCATATATTTTAGTCTTCAAGCCTTTGATCATTTTAGTTGCTCTTCTCTGAACTTTTTCCAAAGTCCCAACATCTTTTTTGTAGTATGGTGACCAAAAGCAAAGCAAATCAGAATAAATTGTTTTTGTATTAGGTTACATTATGGAAAATATATATATCTCAACAGCAGGAAAGTCTGATGTCTTCTAGAACCTACAAGGGCATAATGAGGCTGCCAACAAAAATGTGAAGTAATACTGATTCATATGAACCATGAAAATAGTATATTAGAACTTAAGTAGTAACATTTAAACCTTAGAGTGAGTACAACAAAAACACCAACTGAGAATTTGACATGTTTGCATATATACAGAGTTTCTGAGGTCTGTGGTTTTAGGTCAGAATTTTATTTTTAAGCTGGAAAGAAGCCTAGACATGAAATCAGAAATCCACAAACAAATTGGAAACACTATAATTTTCATGAAACCTTGTATATTCCATTTTTTTTCTTTAGTCATTGATCAGTGTGGTTGCAACTGCATCAGTACATATTTGTTTAGATCTGAAAAAGATCCCTTTCCTGCTTGTTATCCTTTTAATTTTGCTTCCTATAGGGAGTCTTCTCAATAATGTCATGGCAATACTCAGTTACAGAAAGATTAATGGCCTTTGGTGTCATTACTGTGTACTGAATTAGGAAAAGACAATGACTCATTATATAAGCTGTTTGGAGCTCATTAGCTATCTTTTGGGGTCTCTCAGTTTGCATTGCCAAAATTATGCAGGCAAACTGATGATTTAAAACAGATATTTTTTTGTTTAAAAAGTAATTGCCATGCTTCCAACAGACAGAGACAAATAAAGCAGAACTCCGAGGCTTGCAAATTCCTCAAAGAACATGTTTATTAGTTACAAAGTATTGGCACATCAAAAGTGAAACCAAGTCTGAAGACACACGTAACAATTCTCCAATACAAAGTTAAAAAATCCTATCCCTAAAACTATGCAAGCAACTATGTTCCCCAATACATCTTCTTGACAGGCTTTTTATGCAATGCCCAGCCTGCAGTCTCGGGAGCAGCCAATGACTTTGGTTCCCACAGGACAAAAGATTATTTAGACTAGTGAAGCACCTGGGAAACCTCCCTCCCTCCGTTTTATGTGGCAACTGAAAATGAATAGTAAAAATGGCTGCAGCCATGCTCATTTGTAGAGTTGACAGTCATAACGTGGATGCATTTAGCCACTCATAGGCTTAGAATACTACTTTCACTTTTAAAGCTTCTGTATAGAGAGGCAAAATTCCTTCTCCTTGACCTATCTGGTGATCTCATGTCATTATGATACTCTATGGTGCTCAGCAAGAACCTCCTCCTAATAACTTAAAAGAAAACTCTGTAGAATTTGAACTCAAAGGTTTTGTCCATTTTTTATTTGGTGGAAACTATGAACTGAGTCCAAGATCTCTGAACAAAGGGAACATAATTGTTGTCATTTTTTTTTCAAATAATTTAAAAGAGTTAGGTGGCCTTTCTAAACCAGGCAGGAGATAATTTAGGACCTGCAAAGCAAAGAGGCCATTAAGGAAAATAATTCAACTCTATTATATTTAGCCTGGAAAATACATTTTTTTTAAAAAAAAATTGTGTGTAGGGACCTTTTACATATTTGCACATTAATATTGGCTTATGCTATAGACCCGGGGTGGTGAACCTATGGCACGCATGCCACAGGCAGCACACAAAGCCATCCCTATGGGCACGCGTGCCATCACCCCAGAAGGAGGCAGGACCAAGCTGCTCCCCTCCGCCTCTCTATGTGCTCCTGCACTCTCACTCTCTTTCTCTCTGCACTGGGAGTCAGGGACCAGCTGCAAGAGCTGGGTGGTTTTGGGCTGGATGGTGGAGGCAGCTGCCAGTGTGAGTCCACGTATGCCTGCAGAGCAATTTCACCCCCCCACACACAGCCGATCTGAGCAGCAGAGGTCTTTTCCAAGACTCCGGAGCTCAGATCCATGGGCACGTGGTGATTTTGCGGTGTCCCAGCAGCCCAATCTGGGCTTCAGAGACCTGGAAAAGACCTCTGCCACCTGGATCTATGCCTGCAGAGTGATTTCGCGCCCTCCCCATGGCTGATCTGGGCAGCATCGGCCTTTTCCAAGCAGCGATGGTGGTAGGGTGATTCGTGTGGCGGAAGGGAAACAGTGGTGGTGGCAGTGCGATCCATGCGGTGGGGAAAGGGCGGTGGTGGCAGGGTGATCCATGCAGCAGGTGGGGGGAAACCTGCCCCGCTTGTTCCATGACCGCTTTTGGCCAAGCCGCATTGCAGCAGCATTGGGCACAATACATGAGGCATCAAACAGCTGCATCATGCCGAAACTGGCCATTTGCTGCCTCCTGCCCAATGCCGCTGCCATGAGGCCACGGAAAAGCCAGGCAGCGGTAAGAACCTGGTATACTGGATCCTTATCTCCACCCAGCTTGTTCCGCGGCCTCATGGCAGTGGCATTGGGTGTGACCCATGAGGCGGCAAATGGCCACAGCCAAAGGCAAACAACTGCGTTACACCGAAACTGTCTGTTTGCCGCCTCCTACCCAACGTCACTGCCATGAGGCCGTGGAACAAACCGGGTGGAACTAAGGAACCCGGTCGGGGCTCTGTGAGGGTTGGGTCAGAGTGGTGGGATAAGGGCATTCTGTGAGGGTTGGGTCGGATGCACGTGGGGATGCTGCCTTGCTTGCTGTGCCGTGCTGTGCCATGCCAGGGCTGGGCTGGACTAGGCATGGAACCTCCATGCCGCTTCTTCCCCTGCGGACTTTGGCAGCACCCACCCCTCATCCTGGGGTAGCTGCCACCGTCCCATGCTCTCCAGCCCATCACCAGCCCGCCGGGCGTGCTGAGCTCAGGCCTTGGCCGATGGAGGCCAGAGAGGACCAAGAGTTGCAGCTGCCTAGCTTCTGCTCCTGACAATGTTGTGGGGAGAGGGACCGCCCAGCTTGGTAAGCCGCAGTCTGCCTGCAGGAAGAGGAGGATGGAGGAAAAGGGCTGGCTGGGGATGGGCACAGCGCTGCCCATGGGAGAAATCTGACCAGCCCCAGCCTGGGGGGGAGAGGCCAAGTGAGCCCAAAGGGAGGCATCCCAGCATCCCTGGCTGGCCAGCGATGGGCTGGGGAGCACCGGACAGTGGCAGCTGCCTTGGGATGAGCGGTAGATGGAGTGGGCGCTCCTGATGTCCACGGGGGAAGAAGTGGTGAGGAGGCTCTGCGCCCAGTCCAGACAGTCCCATCTGGGCCCAGTCCAGACAGCCCCAAGCGAGGCAGCAGCCCCATGTGCGTCCCTGAGCATGAGCACACCCCTGCCCTGCCAGGCAAGCGGCGCCATGGCATCTGTGGCAGAAGAGCGCAGACGGGCAGTGGAAGACACGAGGAGCCCTGATCCCAGCATAGACCCTCTCCATTCTCCCCCTCCCCCTCCCGAAGAGCTGCAGGGCTCAGGAGCCTCCCCCCATGCCCTCCACCCACCCAAGGAAGAAAACCATCACATTTGGGAGGGAGTGTAGTTGCCCCTTCTCCCCCAAGCCATCAACTGAACAAGATGCCCTCCTGCCCACTGCCTCACCCGCTAGAGACTCCCTGGATCTCCCCCAACCCTGCCCGGCCCCCACAGACATCCCTCCCCAGGAGCAACATTGAGCTGGTCACGGCCACCCTGGTCATGCCCACCACACCCACCTGGCACCCGGCGATACATAAGTGGGCTTTGGGTTGCAGTTTGGCCACTCGGTCTCTAAAAGGTTCACTACCACTGCTATAGACAATTAAATCAAGTATTGAAAAACACTTGGGTTGAAGAGAGATGGTGCAAACAGTTCATATAATGGTGCTTTCAATCAATATAGAATACAGTTCTGTCATTAGAATCAGTAATCAATTTTTGAATCTAAGATTGTGCTTGCTGTGTTGGGTAATCCCCAAGCAAAAATATGTAGAACTTTGCTATTAGGCTGGGCAACTCTTCCTCACAGACATTATTTGGAGCTTTTTGTCTAAATGTAATTGCTATGGGAGAGTGATAAATTAGGAAGGAGACAAACAGAAAAAAAAAGAAAGAGAGAGAGAGAGAGAAAAGAGGAACAGAAAAAAGAGAGCGAAAGAAAAACTTCACTTTTTGCCAGCTTTGGCTTATGTCTCATTTCTGAACCTCTGCATCCCTGAGGATATATGCAAGACAATATGGTGTTCATGGGCCACAGAGAAAGAGTTCTATATTAAATGACAGAGCTCAGTGAAAATAGTATCACTGAATAAAACATATTTAGAATCTTCTTCATAATCAACCAATAGTTTCTCTTGCTACACCTTATTTATTCAAGCATTATGCTATCATAATTCTGCTGAATATACATTTATATGTAATATCAGGAAAATTGGGACTGAAATAAAATAAGCAAAATTAAGACAAATGTGTGTAGTTCCATACCTACACTCATTTGTCTAACTCTACTAAGGGATTAGCACTGGACATTGGAAACAAATTTGAGAGAAAAAAATGCTCAAATTATTATTTTAATTTTTAAAAATCAATATTATACTGTATATACTACACCTCAATCTAGGTCAGTGGTTCTCAACCTTTTTAATGCCGCGACCCCAACTGGTCGTAAGTCGAGGACTACTCAACCGGTCGTAAGTCAAGGACTACTCAACTGGTGCAGCACCGTTTGCAGAATAGGACTTTTGGCTGGCTCAGCAGGGCAGAGACAGCCTGGACAATTCCTATTGGCTTTTGAAAGCCAATAGAATTAGACTCTGTACATGTATCTGCATGTACACTGACACAAAATAACAATATCCCAGGTACATTTAAGCAAGCTTATTGTTTTGAGCTATCAACTCAGTCTCTGCACAAAAATAGTTCACAGTAAGAGAATTCTGAATAACTTATAGAAAATAGTTTCCTTAATTTGATTTGAAATGAAAGAAAGGCTAACCCATCCAAAACAGCAGGAAACTAGGCTGAAGGCAGACCAGCAGGAAAAATGTTGGTTTTGAAATAGTTCATGCTATAATATAAATAAGAATGCTTGTAATTTAAAGAATGCTTAACTTGTCTTCCTGTACTATTATCATATTCTTAAGAATTTGCATTGATATAACCTATCAGTTGGCTATGCTTGAGCTGTGTAGCTAATGATAAAGTAGGATGTCTATTGAGCAAAGAAGGACTTACTTGAGATGTGCAGTTTGGTGACTAATAACCCAACTATTGTTTATTTAATAGCTCTATTTTGATAGAATAGATAAGCTATGTAGGTTCCATAAAAAACCCAACACTAACCTTTTTGGATCTGAGATTCTACATTCATGAGTATGATTTCTTGAGATTTTGTTTGTTAGAGAATTCTAATTTCTCTATTGGTGAAAAAATAAATCAGAAGCTCTCACAGTTGACTGCATTTAGTTGATTCAAAATAACTTCTTTATATTCATATAAAAATATTTACAATACCATACATTCTTCTTTACAGCAACATAGCTCAACTGAAGACTTCTTACAGAGAAGAGACAAACCTGAGACTGGAAATCCAGCTCCTAACTCAATACCTTTTTGCACAGACTCAGTAGCACTTTCTTCACATTGGCTGACTGAGTTACCACATGACTCTTCCTGCTCATGAATATTCCAACACTCCTCCCTTCATGACAGAAAGAGACATAAGACCTACTGACTTAATACAATCTCCATAGTGAACACTACCCAATGGTTTAGTCATCATGCCTGCCAAATTATCCTCAGAAGAACAATGATGTAAACTAATCAATTTTCCTTTTACAGCTTCCCTGACATTACAATACTTAATGTCTACATATTTACTTCTATTCTTCACCCTGTCACCAGTTGCCATTTTTATACAGGCAGCATTGTCTTCAAATACCTTTACAGATTCTTTTACATTAATATTTAAATCTTGCAACAACTGTACATACCATGTTACTTCAGAACACAATTCAGATAAAGCTATGAACTCTGCTTCCGCTGTTGAAATAATAATAATAATAATAATAATAATAATAATAGTAAAGTTGGAAGGGACCTTGGAGGTCATCTAGTCCAACCCCCTGCTCGGGCAGGAAACCCTACACCAGTTGTTTGTTTTCTGGACTTCCATCCAATCAGAGTCCCTCCAAACAATATTATAATCCCAGAATTTGATTTCCTTGTGTTTATGTCATTTGCATAGTCACTATCGACATAACACTTTAATTTCAATTCCTCAGTAATCTATATTTGAAGACCCAAAATTTATAGTTCCCTTTAAATATCTGATAACCCTTTTTACACCCATCCAATGTAACTTTGCAGGTGCAGCAGTAAAACGACTCAAAATGCTTACTGTGCAAGCTATGTCTGGTCTGGACCACTGTGATAGATATAACAAACTCCCTATTGCCGAGTGATATATCTCTTGATCACAGGTTTCACCTTTGTCCGCACTTAAACTATTATAAAAATCCTCACTCATGGGTGTGGGAGCAGTATTGCAATCTTTCATATTATATTTCTCCAATAACTGCTCAATTTTTCTCCTTTGACTGAGAATATAACCACCTTTTTCATTTTTCTGTATCTCTACACCGAGATAATTTTTTATTTCTCCCAAATTCTTTAATTCAAATTTCTTTCCTAATTTATCAGCAAATTCTTTGACTTGTGATGCATCCTTTGCGATGAAGCAAAGATCATCCACAAATGATAACAGTAGACAATTCCCTCCTTGTAACTGTCCAGTATATATACAATTATCAGCTTTGCAACTTTTAAATACAAGATCCTTTAAAGCAGTATCTAAACAGATATTCCAGTTTCTGGCTGACTGCTTCAGCCCATAAATAGCCTTGTTTAATTTATATACCATGTTAGGTTTTGCAATTTCATATCCTGGTGTTTGGATCATATAAATTCTTCCTCTAACTCAGCGTTGAGGAATGCAGTTGTGATATCAAAGTGCCAGATTTTATGCTTATATGCTGCTGCCAACGCCAGTGCTAATCTTATACTCTCACTTTTCACAGTTGGCACAAATACTTCTTTGTAGTGCACATTCTTTAATTGTGAAAAACCTTGTGCCACTAAACTGGCCTTATACTGTATATCATTATTTGGCAATACCTTTTTCTTATATACCCACTTACAACCCACAGCTTTGGTTCCCTGTGGCAAAGTCACTGATTTAAATACTTCATGGTCTCCCATGGATTTCATCTCTTTATCCATGGCCTCCTTCCATCTTTCTTGTTCAGCTTTTGGTAATGCCAACACCTCTTTATAACTTCTTGGCTCATACCACACATTGCAAACCTTTACCTTGCTGGCAGAATACCTGTCAGGCGGAATTCCTTTGTTACATCGCTCTGACCTATGTGATATTAACTGCTCCTGTGTCTCAATTCTTTCTGGTTTCATGTCTTGTTCAGCCTCTCCTCCCTGAACATTGACATCTTCAATAATCATTTTTTATCATTAGATGAGTTATTGTCATTAAATAGATCACCGTCATTAAGTGAGACATACCCAGAATTTGATTTAATTCTGTCCCAATTTTGTTCTGCAAAATTAGCAGACCTTGAAATTATAATCCTTTTACTTCCATCGCTAAAGCGATATCCTTTTGACCCTGGCTCATAGCCCACAAACCTGAGCTTTCTTGCCTTTTGCTGTCCCTTTCTTCTGATTGCTTTTGGAATATGTACCCATGCATATGTACCCACTTCCAAAAATTCTCAAATGTGCCAGTGATGGCTTTCTCCCATATAGAATGGCATATGGAGTATTATTAATGGAGGAACTCCACAGCCTTTTAACTATATAATTGGAAGTCAATATGGCTTCTCCCCAATATGACCTGCTCATACCAGAATCCTGTAATAATGAATCTTTCATTGTTTGCAAAACACCATTCCTTCTTTCAGCTACACCGTTCTCTGCTGCTGTGTAAGGATTTGTACGTCTGTGTCTTATCCCCAACTGCCCCAACCATTGTTGGAATTTAGTTGACATAAATTCAGTACCTCTGTCAGTTTCCAACCGACACACTTGTTGTCTGTACCTTCTCTCTACAAAACATACCCACTGTTTAAATTGTTGTAGTACCTCTGTCTTTGCTCTAAGCAAGTAACAAAACAAATACCTGCTATAATCATCAACAATTACCAGTGCATATTTTGCTCCTCCCAAACTGGCTTGCATATGTCCCACCAGATCTGTATGGACCAGCTCTAGAACTCTTTTTGTTTGTCTTGTGCTACATTTACTAACTGGGAATGCCTTTGACTTCGATGCTTTGCATACTGCACAGTCCAAATATGTTTTGCATCCCTTCAAATTTAGCCCTTTTGCAAAATCTTGCATTTGCTGCAAAACTTTAAAGCTTGCATGGCCAAGTCTTCTATGTAGAAGATGAACACATGAATCATGCTCTGCAACATTCTTAAATATATGGGAACATTGAACCTTTTGTCCCTGCAATACATATAGATTATCTTCCTTTATGCCTTCTGCACAAATATTCCCATTCCTTTTGATGAGACATTTCCCATTTACAAAAATGACCTCAAAACCTTGTTTGTCTAAATTAGACACACTTAACAAATTATGTTCCATCTCAGGTACACAAAGCACATTGGTAAACTTTGATTCCAAATATGGAATTTTTACATCGCCTCTTCCAATGACTTTTGCTTTCTGGCCATTTGCCAAAGCCACAGCTTCTTGTGCTACTGGAACAAACCTGCAAAATAATTCAGAGTCATTAACAATTGTTTGACTTGCCCCACTATCTATTAGCCACTTGTCTCTGTTGTTGCTATAGAAAACTTTTGCAACACCAAAATGTTCCTTTTGCAGATCAGTCCTTTTTGGTTGCACAAATGTCCTTTGCTGCAAATTGTTCCATTGCAAACAGTTCCTTTTCAGATGGTTGTTTGCTCCACAAATGTAGCAATTCTTTTCTCGCTTAACTCTCTGCCTGCAAAATGTTTCTTCTTTGGAGACTTGCAGTCTGGACCCCCTCCTCAGAATTTCACCTCCTCGTGGCTGCTTTATTTCTTCATTAAGCAAACGTGCCTTTAAAGCTTCAAAATTTAAGTCTTGCTCTTCTTTACACTCAAATATAGCAGAAACTGTGTCCCAGGTTTTATCTAAATTGTTCAACACCAATAAAACCTTCTGGGACTCAGGGAATTTAATCCCACATTGTTCTAAGTCCAAAAATAAACTTTGCATTTTATTTAAATGCTGTTCCATAGATTCACCTGGTTGCAAACAGGCCCTGTAAAGTTTTCTTGACAATTGCACTATATTGCATGCAGAAACATTCACGTGCACAGCTCTCAACTTCAACCAAATCTCCTTTGCAGTCTTTAAATGTGCAACATTTAGAAATTGTTCATCATCTAAATTCAAGATGAGATAAGCCATTGCTTGATCATGACTCTTCTGATCAACAGCTACAAATACTTATGGTGGATTTTCTACAATATACCACAGCTCTTTAGCTTTCAGCAAACATTCCATTTTTGCAGCCCATATAATGTAATTCTTCTGGCCCAAACGAGGCACACAGCTTTCCTTAAATTCCATTGCAGCCATTCTGCTAATTCTGCCTTGTTCTTATACTTTCTCAACACAGGCAATTTCTTCTAGCTTTAAATTACAATGCAGTCCTTAATAAGCTCTGGGCCCATAATCTGTTAGAGAATTTTAATTTCTCTATTGGTGAAAAAATAAATCAGAAGGTCTCACAGTTGACTGCATTTAGATGATTCAAAATAACTTCTTTATATTCATATAAAATATTTACAATACCATACATTCTTCTTTACAGCAACATAGCTCAATTGAAGACTTCTTACAGAGAGATACAGAGACAAATCCGAGACTGGAAATCCAGCTCCTAACTCAATACCTTTTTGCACAGACTCAGTAGCACTTTCTTCACATTGGCTGACTGAGTTACCACATGACTCTTCCTGGTCATGAATATTCCAATATTGTTTTTTCACCGAACTCACAAAATGTCACATAAGACACTGAGTTGATCTGGCAATTTTATTGTATATTAATTATTGAAATATGATATTTAAATCTTATTTTAATTTAATGGGCAGATAGGCATACCCCATCACTTTTAGTATTTCTTGCTAAATATATTAAACTTTTGTTAATGCTATGTATCTATATATGTAATATATATGTATGTACATAAGATACATTATTATTATTATTATTATTATTATTATTATTATTATTATCCCAGAAACATCAATTTAATTAAAGTTTCAAATTTCTAAGAGTCCCAGAAGATTGAATATAGGAACACATGCTTCATGTAGTACTGTTTCTGGAGAAACACATAAAACATTCAGCTAGGAAATATACTAGGTTTAATTTCTGATTGATAATAATCCAATTCTCATTGTACCCTGCTCTGACTTCATGTACAAACTAGTGAATTGTGTGTAATTTTAGCCTTTAGTTTTACTTCTGGTTGGACAGGAAGATATGTTTTCATTTATAAGGTGTTGAAGCCACAGGAACCTTGGGAGGAAGTGATCATGCAATATTGGAATTCAACATTATGGAAGCACAAAAAATAGAACACAGTCAAACTAGAGTCTTGGACTTTAAGAGAGCTAATTTCAATAAACTTAGAGAGGGCTTGGGAAGGATTCCATGGATGAGAATCCTCAAGGGGAAACAACACAAGAAGTTGGGAAATTTTGGGCTTCCTGTTCCGGCCAGCAGCATCATCGACTGAGAGACTCGGGATGCCAAGCTCTTCAGCTGAGTTTCTTCTTGTTTGGGGACCCTAAATGGGCTGGAAGCCGCCCTGGAGAGGTGGCAATGAAGGAAGAGATGGCGGTCTCTCCGATTGGCCCAGGAGAAGCCTCCCAGAAACCAACAGAAGAAAGGCTAGCTAACTCCATTGTCTAGCCCTAGCTGCAAGCAAACGGAAGTCAACAAGCTCTACCTAAACTGATTGTAAACAGTGTGTTTGAAGCTGGGTAAGAACTAATTTTCTCTATCCTATGTATTTTCCTGAAAAAAAAAAGAACTCCCAAGAAGCAAAAATACCTCCAAGAGTGGAAAAAGAGAGGGATTCTCCCCCCCTTTTGGCTATTGGAAGAGGCAAATCTAACTCTTCAAGGAGAAAAAAAAGACTAGAAAACTGAAAAATGATCCAACACTGACACCTACTGGTGGATGAGGACCTATAAAGCTTTTGTCTGTGGCTTTTAAAATCTTAGTAAACACAGCTGCTCAGAGAAAGTGATATTTACAGAAACAATGGATGCTTTACAAGATATGCTGCAATCCATTCAAAGGACAATGATTTTAAACCACAAAGAAATACAAAACAACCTTGAAAGTAAAGGTCAACTCATCTCCAATTTAAGTTCTCTTCAAAAAAATCCTCAGGAGAATATAGCAGAGATGATTGAATATAAAGCAGAAGGAAAAGACTTAAATATGGACTTTTACAAAATAGAAGAGTATGATTTAATTCAAGTGGAAGGAAAGACTTCAACATCACAAAATAAATTGGAATGCAAGAGAAGGGATTTTAATGGAAAGAAGGCAAGTGCTCAGGACAGAGATATTGATTTATTTTCTACATCTACAGGAACACCTACAATTGTATGCGAAAACTTTTGGATCCAGCAAAGTATATTGATTCTGGGCAAAGAAAAGAGATTAAGAAAAAAGATGATGGGACATACCAGAGAGAATACTTAAAAAAGGAACATGTGTTTGAATATGGTTAAAGAAATAGAAAAAATTTGAGACACACCATTCTAAGAGGGATGAAATGTTTTAGATACTTAAACATGACTGAATTCAAGGAAAGTGTGTGTGTGTGTGTGTGTGTGTGTGTGTGTGTGTGTGAATTAGAGTTAAGGGATTAGATGACTAGATTTATTGAATAGAATGTCTAAAGATTAAATATATTCTTTTTTTTTAATTGAATTTTTAAAATTTTACAAAAACAAAACAGCCCATCCCCAAACCTCCCCAACCCTCCCATTCCCTCCCCCAACCTTCCCAGAGCTGAACATAGGCTTAATTGAAATTTCTCAAAAAGTTTTAAAGAAAGATATAAACCATGAATAAATCTAAATATTAAATACATTAATTTAAAAAATTATAAAATAATTAACAATGATATATATATAAAAAAACATAAATACCAAAAGAATAATACTTGAGAGGAAAAAGAATAAAGAAAAGGAAAAAAGAAAAAGATAAACGAAAGTATAATAAAAATAAATAATAAAAATAAAAAAGGAGTAAAATCTATAAGATGTTTTAAATTAAATATAAGTTATTGAAAAACTAAATAATATTTTTAATATCCAACTTACATTGTATAAAATCTATCCATTTTTTCCATACCGCAAACTACTTCTCTTGCGATTGATCCTTCAAGAAAGCCGAAATCTTTGCCATTTCCGCCAAATAAGAAACTTTAAAAAACCACTCTTGCAAAGTAGGCAAAGATTTCTTCTTCCAACATTGCCCTACTAACAACCTTGCAGCTGTAATTAAATTTAACATCAATGTAAAGATTAAATATATTCTTAACTATGATTAAAAAGAATAAGAAATTTGAGAAAATAAATACTATTACTCTAGGAGGGATATATATTCTAAGTACTATATTATTTCCTATGTTCTGTTATTACTGCTTTTTTCTCTTCTTTTTATTTTATTTTATTTTTGTTTCTTTTTCAATCTTTTTTTCCACTCTCTTTTTATTCTTATATTCATTACTTAAGAAATGTAAAAATGTAAATGGCTTATATGGAAAAATAGAATTAAATCTGTCAATATAAATGTAACTAATCGCTGAGAAAGACCTTACCAGTAAGAATATTCAGAAGTTGGCAGGAGAAATAAACTAAAATAAGGACTGTAACAGGATCGATGATAAGGCACAAATGACTGAAAAGAAAAGAAATGTATCAATATGATGATTATTGTTTAGGAATATTGGAACACTTTAAGAAGGATGAAATGCTTTAGATATTTAAAGGTGACTGACCTCAAGAAAAGTATATATATATATATATGTAGGTCTTTGGTTGTTTGGGTTTTCTCCCGTGTAAAATTGGAAGTGTCTTGGCAACGTTTCAACGAAGTCCCATTCGTCATCTTCAGGCTGGTGTTTTCAGCTTCATGCTTCGAGGAGCAATGTGTGTTTCTTCCTTTTAACTGCCAGTGGGGGTATGAACTGATTGGGTGGGAGCTTGGCTGTTTTCTGATTGGGTGGAGGTGTGTTCTGATTGGTTAGGCGCTTGGCTGTGCTCTGATTGGCTGGGGGTTGGCTGTGCTCTGATTGGCTGGGGGAGTGTTCTGTTTGGGTGGGGGCTTTGTTGTGCTCAGGTTAGTCTGAGTTGCAGGGGGATTTAAGATTTTGGGCTGCCTTGCTATTTTTTGGCTTCACTTTCGTGTTTGTGCCTCATCTTCATGAAGGGTGTCAGTTTGCTTCATGCATGGATTGGAGGGCTTTAAAGTGGCTAATGATGCAGCTGTGGTCTGGCTTCTGGTTTGTGGTCGTGCTTCATCATCGGTGTGGCTTTGGGTTTGCTTTTTGCGTGGATGTGTGGTGGTGACATCCTGTGTGGTTTTAGTGAGTGTGGGTCTGGTGTCATTTTTTGTGTTAGGGAGTCGTTTGTCAATAAGGGCGGGTTTCCAAATGGCTGGTAGGCGGGACGTATCATCTCGTTTGTTCATGCTGTGTGGGCGTTTTTCTATCTTGATGGCTTCTCTGATTATTCTGTTATTAAAATGTTCAGTTTTGAACATTTGTTGGTGAAGAATAAGTGCACGCATTGAAGAACATAAGTGCATGCATTGAAGAACATAAGAACTCAGTCAAAAAAGAGGAACCAACATCTTCCCTGGTCAACACCTTAAAGCCAACACCTTAAAGCCACAGGACACGAAATTGACTTTAAAAATACCAGAACTATCGCCAAAACTGAACATTTTAATAACAGAATAATCAGAGAAGCCATCGAGATAGAAAAATGCCCACACAGCATGAACAGACTAACCTGAGCACAACAAAGCCCCCACCCAAACAGAACACTCCCCCAGCCAATCAGAGCACAGCCAACCCCCCAGCCAATCAGAGCACAGCCAAGCCCCTAACCAATCAGAACACACCTCCACCCAATCAGAACACAGCCAAGCTCCCACCCAATCAGTTCATACGCCCACTGGCAGTTAAAAGGAAGAAACAGCTAAGACCACACATTGCTCCTCGAAGCACAAAGCTGAAAACACCAGCCTGAAGATGACGAATGGGATTTCGTTGAAACGTCGCCAAGACACTTCCAATTTTACACGGGAGAAAACCCGAACAACCAAAGACCTATATACAAATACCCGCGAAAACCTCAGAAAACAAATATATATATATATATATATATATATATATATATATATATATATATATATATATATATATGTGTGTGTGTGTGTGTGTGTGTGTCCTTAATGGTTATAAAAATACGAATCCCGGGCATATTTGTTCAATGATGCAATCTTCGATCTCCGGGAAGAGTATACTCCAGTTATTTATTGTTAAAACAACATTTAAAACAATAAAAACAGTTATATACAAGAATTAAAACAACTTAGCTTTCGCTGGTCCTCTGCCAGCGTCCTCAGAGTGGGGCTTAGGGGGTGGGAAGTTCTTTTTATCCCCTTGCTGATCCAATTGCCTACTCATTGCCCTCGTGACAGGGCCACTCTTTCTGATTGCCTGTGACAACCTTGCCTGTTCCGCCCTCTCTTTTTTGCACTCTAACATTGATTTTTCTTGCTTTGTCATCCTTGTGCTGTCTCCCCCTCCCTGTGCTGTTATCAGTAGCCGGCTCCTGGGCTGCTGATCTGCCTGCCGTTTTTGCATACCATTGCCAGTTCTTATTACAACTCCCTCCTTCAACCCCCCTCCTCTCCCAGCCTGCCGATTCATACACCCTTTGTTGTCCATTCCTGTCATCCTTCCCCTCCTTCCTTCAACCCTCCCACCTGTTGATTAACCTGCCTTTCCCCAACCATACTTATTGATGTTCTCTTCCTCAATATCTTTTCCTTCCTGATCCGCTGCTCTACCTGCTGTTCCTGTTTACCCTCCTCCCCCACTGTCCATCTTCCCCTCTCCAATGTCCTCCCCATCATCTGCTGACTTGCCTGTTGTTCATCCATTTCTATACATTCTCTCTTGTCTAGCATTCCTCCTCCTCTGACCTGCCATCCTACATGCTGTTCCCACATGCCAACATCCATTCCTGTTAAACCCTCCTTCTTAAGCTTTCCTTCCCCCCCAATCTGCCATCCTACCTTCTATTCTTATCTGCCCTTCTCCTTTCCTGTCAGTCCCCCCCTCTCCTGTTTCCTCCAAGTATGTGTTGGATAGGCAGTGGTTGGTCAGATCTAAGATGTGTTTGGGGGGGTTATATTTGTTTTGGATAGCTGTCAAGGCTTCTTTGATAGGCACTTGGGTGAAGAGGGATATGACATCGAAGCTCACGAGTAGGTCGCTGGGCTGTAAGTTTTGTTTCTTTATGATCTCACACTCCACCTCAAACTCAGCAACAAGGTCCACCCCGCACTTTGGGACAAATCCAAACAACTCGCCGTCTGGAGAGCCGAAACACAGACCACCCTCAAGACAGATACACACACCAACAAACTCCGAAGACTACAAGAATGCCAGAAACAAACCCTTCCTCCCTCACAGCCACACATGAAACAAACAGTGCATAACATCTCAGATAGGATCCTCACCAAAGCCGAAACCAATGTCCTTTCCAAAGGATTCAACTTTGCAGTCACTCCCAAACACATCCCCACTGAAACCGTTATATGTGGAGTTGAAACCAGCCTGACCAAAATCAACCCCGACGACGCTAACAGAATCAGACTCGAAATCACCAACATCCTCTGTACCAGCAAGCCACCCAAAAGCAACTTACCCAAAGAGGAACAGACAGCACTACGTAACCTGAAAGAAGACACCAGCATAATAATCCTACCAGCAGACAAGGGCAACGCCACGGTGGTTATGAACACATCTGACTACCAAACCAAATTAACCAACCTACTCCAAGACTCCACATACAAACCCCTAAATACAGATCCCACCACCTACCTGGAAAAAACCACCAGATCCAAAATAAAAGCCTCCCCCATTAGCGAAGAGATCCAGCAAAGAATCATTCCCAGAGAGAAATCATCCAGATGCCCCAAACTCTATGGTCTCCCCAAGATACACAAGGAAGGAACCCCACTCAGACCTATAGTCAGCTCCATAGGCTCACCTCTACAAAACCTAGCCAAATTTCTCGCCAAACAACTACAGCCCTATGCAGAATCCATCACCTCACACGTAAAAAACTCATTCCAGTTTATAGAGATCATAAAGAAACAAAACTTACAGCCCAGCGACCTACTCGTGAGCTTCGATGTCATATCCCTCTTCACCCAAGTGCCTATCAAAGAAGCCTTGACAGCTATTCAAAACAAATATAACCCCCCCAAACACATCTTAGATCTGACCAACCACTGCCTATCCAACACATACTTCATCTATAATGGACAAAAATACAAACAAACAGAAGGAGCACCCATGGGATCACCCCTCTCACCTGTCATTGCCAACCTCTACATGGAACACTTTGAAACCCAAGCTCTAGAAAAATCGGATCACAAACCCAAACTCTGGCTCAGATACGTAGACGACACCTTCATAATCTGGCCACATGGGAAAGAAAAACTGGACAACTTCCTCACACACCTCAACAGCCTACACCCCAAAATACAGTTCACCATGGAAACAGAAGCTAACAACCAACTTCCCTTCCTGGATGTCTTAGTCTACAAGAAATCCAATGGCTCCCTAGGACACACCATCTACCAGAAGAAAACACACACAAACCGCTATCTGCACGCTCTCTCACACCACCACCCAGCACAGATCAACTCTGTAGCCAAGACACTCATCTCCAGAACAAAACGCTTAGCTGACGAACAACACCTAAAACCCGAACTACACACTCTCACCAATGTACTAACATCCAATGGATTCCATAGAAATAAGATTACAAACCTAATCCAAAAAGAAACCCCCACTAAAATCCAAGACAAAGAACAAGAAAACGGCAAAGCCCTCCTCCCATACATAAAAGGCACCACAGACAGAATCAGTAAGATCCTCCATAAACACAACATCAAAACAGCATTCTGCACAAACAGAAAAATATCCACCATCCTTAGAAACCCCAAAGATAAAATTGAATTAGAAAATCAAGGAGTATACGAAATCCCATGCACCACTTGTCCCACCACATACATCGGACAAACCAACAGAAGAATAAGTGCACGCATTGAAGAACATAAGAACTCAGTCAAAAAAGAGGAACCAACATCTTCCCTGGTCCAACACCTTAAAGCCACAGGACATGAAATTGACTTTAAAAATACCAGAACCATTGCCAAAAGTGAACATTTTAATAACAGAATAATCAGAGAAGCCATCGAGATAGAAAAACGCCCACACAGCATGAACAAGCGAGATGATACCTCCCGCCTACCAGCCATTTGGAAACCCGCCCTTATTGACAAACGACTCCCTAACACAAAAAATGATACCAGACCCACACTCACAAAAACCACACAGGATGTCACCACCACACATCCACGCAAAAAGCAAACCCAAAGCCACACCGATGATGAGGCACGACCACAAACCAGAAGCCAGACCAGAGCTGCATCATTAGCCACTTTAAAGCCCTCCAATCCATACATGAAGCAAACTGACACCCTCCATGAAAATGAGGCACGACCACAAACGCGAAGCCAAAAAATAGCAAGGCAGCCCAAAATCTTAAACCCCTCTGCAACTCAGACTAACCTGAGCACAACCAAACAGAACACTCCCCCAGCCAATCAGAGCACAGCCAACCCCCCAGCCAATCAGAGCACAGCCAACCCCCCCAGCCAATCAGAGCACAGCCACGCCCCTAACCAATCAGAACACACCTCCACCCAATCAGAACACAGCCAAGCTCCCACCCAATCAGTTCATACCCCCACTGGCAGTTAAAAGGAAGAAACAGCTAAGACCACACATTGCTGCTCGAAGTACGAAGCTGAAAACACCAGCCTGAAGATGACGAATGGGACTTCGTCGAAATGTCGCCAAGACACTTCCAATTTTACGCGGGAGAAAACCCGAACAACCAAAGACCTACATATATATATATATACACACATATAAAATGTTTTGAATTAGAGTTAAGGGATTAGATGACTAGATTTATTGAATAGAATGTTTAAAGATTAAATATATTTTTAACTATGATTAAAAAGAATAAGAAATTCGAGAAAATAAATACTATTAATATAGGAGGGATATATATTTTAAGTATTGAGTTATTTTCTATGTTCGTTATTACTGCTTTCTTCTATTCTTTTTTATTTTTTACTTCTTTTTCATTCTTTTTCTTTTCCCCTTTCTTTTTACTCTTATATTTAATACTTAAGAAATTAAAAATGTGAGATGGCTTATACGGAAAAAATAGAATCAAGTCTGTCAATGTAAATGTAACTAATCGCTGAGAAAACCTTTACCAGTAAAAATATTTAGAATTTGGTGGGAGAAATAAACTAAAATAAGGGCTACAACAGGATTGATGGTAAAGCAATCCAAATAAATGGAAAGAAAAGAAATGTATTAATATGATGATTATTTTTTAGGAATATTGGAAAAAATATATACTAAATTGTCATTTATTAAAACAACAAGGATTGTATTAACACAATGTTTGCAAAAAAGGATATTTCAGGGAAAGAGGAAAGTAAACATAATTAATATATGAAATACAGACTATAGAAATCAATTGTTAAGGACTGTTTTTACAAATGTAACCCAGACATCACACTGTTTACCAACTATTGAATGACTTATGCTTGTGCAAAAAACCAATAAAAATATAATAAAAAAAGAAGCTTGGGAAATTTTGAAAAGTGAGATAATAAAAACCGAGTCCAGTACAATACCAACAAAGAGGAAAAATAACAGCTCTCAAAAGAAACCAGCATGACTGCATAAAGAACTCTCTGATAAATTGAAAGATAAAAATGACAAGTATAGAAAGTGGAAAGAGAGGCACATAACTAAGTCAGAATATCAGCAAATAGCCCAAGCCTACAAAGATGAAGTGAGGAAAGCCAAGGTTCAAAATTAACTAAGGCTTGCGACCAAAGTCAAAAATAACAAAAAAAAGCTTCTTTCCACATGTAGAAAACAAGAAAAAAGTGAAGGAAATGATTGGTCCATTAGTGGGGGAAAGTGGCAAGCAACAGGGAGAAAGCAGAATTATTTAACTCATTTTTTGCGTCTGTCTTTACACAAAGGGAAAAAACAGACCAACCTACCAAAAATAGTTCCATAAAAAACAGAATAGAAACGCAAGTTAAGATAGGCAAGAAAACAGTAAGTGAGCACCTGTCCAGCCTAGATGAGTCCAAATCACCAGGACCAGATGGATTACACCCCAGGGTTCTCAAGGAACTGGCAGATGTGATCTCAGAACCATTGAACTATATTTTTCAAAGATCCTGGAGCACTGGGAAACTATCGGAGGATTGGAAAAGAGCTGATATAGTTCCCATCTTCAAAAAAGGAAAAAAAATGGACCCAGGAAATTATAGATCTATCACCCTGACCTCAATACCTGGGAAGATTCTGGAAAAAATAATCAAACAATGAATCAGTGAACACCTAGAAGCAAACAAAGTCATTACTAAAAGCCAACATGGGTTTGTCAAAAATAGATCATGCCAGACAAATCTTATTGCATTCTTTGACCAAGTAACAAAATTAGTGGATCAGAGGAATGCTGTGGATATAATTTATTTGGACTTCAGTAAGGCATTTGATAAAGTAGATCACAACCTACTACTTGATAAGGTAGAAAAATGTGGGTTAGACAGCATCACCACCAGATGGATCCATAGCTGGCTGACCGGCCATACTCAGTGTGTGGTCCTCAATGGAACCACATCTACATGGAGGGAAATGTGTAGTGGGGTGCCCCAGGGCTCTGTTCTGGGCCCAGTGCTCTTCAACATCTTCATCAACGATTTGGACGAGTGGGATGGAGATGGTGAACTCATCAAATTTGCAGATGACACCAAGCTGGCAGGAATAGCCAACACTCCAGAAGACAGTCTTAGGATACAGGAGGATCTGGACAGACTTGAACAATGGGTGCTATCTAACAAAATGAAATTCAATGATGAAAAAAGTAAGGTTCTACATTTAGACAAGAAAAACCAAATATACAGTTATTGTATAGGGGGTACCTTGCTCAATAGTAGTAACTGCGAGAGGGACCTCAGAGTCCTAGTGGACAATCACTTAAATATGAGCCAGCAGTGTGCTGCAACTGCCAAAAAGGCCAACACAGTCCTGGGCTGCATTAACAGAGGGATAGAATCAAGATCACGTGAAGTATTAATACCACTTTACAATGCCTTGGTAAGGCCACACTTGGAATACTGCATCCAGTTTTGGTCACCACGATGTAAAAAAGATGTTGAGACTCTAGAAAGAGTACAGAGAAGAGCAACAAAGGTGATTAGGGGACTGGAGGCTAAAGCATACAGTACAAGGAAAGGCTGCTGGAATTAGGTATGTCTAATTTAATGAAGAGAAGGACGAGGGGGGACATGATAGCAATGTTCCAGTATCTCAGGGGCTGCCACAAAGAAGAGGGAGTCAAGCTATTTTCCAAAGCGCCTGAAGGCAGGACAAGAAGCAATGGATGGAAACTAACCAAACAGAGAAGCAACCTAGAACTAAGGAGAAACTTCCTGACAGTTAGAACAATTAACCAGTGGAACAACCTGCCTCCAGAAGCAGTGAATACTCCAGCACTGGAAGTTTTTAAGAAGAGACTGGACAGCCATTTGTCTGAAATGGTATAGGGTTTCCTCCCTGAGCAGGGGATTGGACTAGATGACATCCAAGGTCCCTTCCAACTTTATTGTTATATTATTATAATTTTCTTGAGATGAGCACATGCCTTAAAGTCAGACATCACTTTTTAATAAAGTTTGATTTTGTATGTTTATTGTGAGATTGTTTTATTGTATGAAGTTAGTAGGAAAGGGAGATGAAGAGTTGAATATAGCCACAGAATTTCATGCTAAAAAACATATAGTTGCATTATAGTAATTATTTCTCAGGTGGTGACAGTAGTTGGGCTATCAGAGGACTTGGCATAAGAGTGTGAAGACTGAGAGACTACTTAGAGGGGAGCCTTGATACCCTCACATTCCACTTTATAGACTCAATTGTCCACTACATAAGATAACAGGGGTTATCCTTTCAGCCAACATATATGAGATTACACTGTTGTGCCAAACTACAAACCACAATACATGGTATTAGAATGTGAACTATAAGGCAATTCAGAAATGAATATCTATCTGAGAATCCTTATGCTGAGAACTTAATTATAGTGAGTTCAAGACAACTTGCAGATAAGAAGCATCCAATTCAGCTTTTATGAACCCCCTTTTAAGAGAAAAATTAGAAATAGGTTGATTGATATACAAGAAAAGCAATATAAGAGCCCTAGCCTGCATTTTATGGCCTTCCACAGCACATCCAAAATCATTCATCAAAATGTGCTGTTTTAGTATAAAGGCAAATCACATCTACACAAAGCTTAATACTTTATTTAACAGTTTTACGTTCTTTTACTTTACACATCTAAAAATGCTCATTCCTGTTCTTAATAACCACAAAACTGGATATACCTTCTGCTAGTCTTACAAGCCACAATATTTTTTTGTATTGTTTTGTTTTTTGGCTGCCCATTTCACAATAGTGATTCTGGACAGAGTATACTGTAAAGATTAAAACCAACATTGACAAGCCATAACCCATAATGCCTGATGTGACTAACACATTCCTGTCAGAAAACTTTGTCAAGAGTAAGGTTTGGACAAATAATGTGTTCACACCGAAAGCTACATTTAAGTTTTGAAAAAGAATAGTATAAATTAATGGAAGTGGGCATCAAGATTATATTATCTCCAGCACTGTCACCAGTCTGTCCAATTCAGCCTAAGTAACAACACAGAGAAGTATGCTTTTTCTAAATTAAATATTTAAAGAATATGAAATAAAGCCTATGAAACATTCTTTACTGCCACCAAACTACAGCTTAGAATGCTATTGAAAAAGGAGTAACACACAACAGCTTGGCAGTTCAAAATAGCATGCAGGTTAGATTCTCTGGTTTTTATTAGTCTCTTCTAAATGAACAGCCTCTATTAAAATCCTGGTTTTAACGTGATTAGCAGGCAACAACTATGCAGTGCTTTTCATGGTTAGAGTCACAAAGCAAACCCAGAGATTTCAAGTAAAAAAGAATACTTAATGACAACTACTGTTAATTGAAGGTTAGAGATAGGGATCAGACATGTGTGGCGTTTCACTTAGAACAATTGCCTCAGGTTTCCTTAGATTGAAGCACAAACATTATAGAAATCAGATACATAAAGCATCACACTTTCTTGATTTACATACATGCCATATTGCTTTTTGGCTGAGCTACATTTTATAGAGTATATTGCACATGAGCTAAAATTCAATGTGGAAAAGGAAAGTCTTTCATATTTTGCGATTTAGGAGAGCATTTCTGAACCAAAATGAAAGATCATCACATTGAAGGGATTTTATTATGCTTATGATTTTATTATGCTTAAGCTTGATATTAGTGATGATAGTAGTGATCAGTGCTTTTTTAAAATAATAATAATAATAAAAAGGTGCCGGAACTCACACACGTCATACAACCCACCTTGCCTACTCTACAAGGTTTCATCCAAAAAAGGTGCCGAAACTCCATTCTGGGCGTTCTATGAGGGAAAAAAAGCCCTCATAGTGATACTTTGTAATCATTTTATATATAACTTTGTTCATGTGCAAGCAGCTTTGTAGGTGCCTTATATTGGGAAATTATTTACATAAAAACAAATGTTTCATATTCTATATACAGGAGATGGCTTATATGAAAAGAGCACGGTAGGGGGAGGGAGGAAAGGAGTTACAGATGGAGCCTGGGTTGCTGTGTATGAGTCATCATCTTGGAATTGTTTTTTTTTTTTTTGTAGCTTTTTGCTCCTGATACAAATACCTGATCTTTTTGTTCTGAAAAGTTATAAAAGGTGGAAGACATCTTTCCTGGTTGTTGCCTTCATTCCTCTTCCAGCTATGGAGAGGAATAAGGTAACCCCTCTCTGTTTTGATCAAAATAAACTTGTAATTCTTTGCTGAAATCTCGGCTCAGGAGTTTCTTTTAGCTCTTTTAAATTCCTGGGTAACTGTCAGAATCCAATTATATTTCATCTTTAAATTATCAAATATAGAAACTCCCAATTCTGCCTTCTCTGGATTCTGCCATAAGAGGGAGAGAAGGGGGAGAACAAAGGGGTTTTATGGCCCTCACTTCCTTCTTTACACTTCAAAGAGCGGAATGCTGAATGTGTGTTTATTGTAACCTCGAAGCGTTAGCATACCAAAGGAGGGTAGTTGCCTTTCATGTAGTTATCTGAAGTCCCCATCCAGACGGAAGAAAGAAGAAAGGGGGCGGAATTGTGATACTTGAAACTATCACTGGAAGGGGGGTTGATTGGGTGGGACTACTGGGGAACCCCTTAAAACCTTGAATGGGAGAGCTTGAACCCCAAGTCCTGTCTAGCATGCCTGCAACCATTTTCTCTTAATAAAGGATTCCTGTTGGAAGAATTATTCCAAGAGTTCTGTCTTCTTAAGATGCAAAGTGGGGTGGGTCCTTACATTAGACAGGACTTGCAAAATTAATCCACCTGGAAGGGAGACCCTTGCCGGGGGATTTTGCAAAAAATTTACCATGTCAGACAATGGAGAAAGAGAGGGGGAAAACTCCCTGGAAAGAGAGCCGCTGACCCAGTTGGAACCTTGCCAGATGTTGGGATCTGAGAGGTCAGATTCCTCGGGAGAAGAAGTGGTGGAGACACAGGACCACAAGCCTCGCTGGTCGATGAACGTTGGAAAGAAAAGTGAGTGGAGAAAGGAATCAAGAAAGGTGACCCTGAGACGGGGGACCAAGCAACCAGAATGGAAGCAGGAGATGGAGAAATCCCTGCACGCAAGTGAAGAGGGAGGAAGCTGGGTACCGTACTCAGACTGGATCCTAGAGAAAGCTATTGACCTGATGAAGAGAACTCTCAGCTCCCTAGGAGAGGAGAATACTGAGCCCTACGGCCGCCCCAGTTCCTGGAGCCACAAAGGGAGAGACACCGAGGGGGACGTGGAACCTGCAACCCCAGGGACATCTACTGATCCAGGAGCCCCCACCCCCTACCGGACCACAGATGGCAATCTGGACAGAAGATACTACCACCCACAATGGAGGCACCGATCCATTCCAAGACGTCCACCGTTGGAGGTGAAATTCAAAGGGGAGCCAACACGCTTGGGGTTTTTCCTAACCCAAGTACTCAGCTACATGGAGGAATATGGGCAGGACATTCCCAGCGACAAAGCCCGCATCCGGATCGTGCAATCTGCCCTGGATGGACCAGCTGCGGATTGGGTAGTGAACTTGCATGACTCCAATGCCCCAGAACTCAGTAACTTCAACCGTTTCATGTCCTCTTTGAGAAGACGATTTGAAGACCCCCTGGCTGATCGCAAAGCCCGTGAAAGAATAACAACGATGAGGCAAGGCAAACGCCCAGTGGCCGAGTATACACAAGAATTCCGGGCCATTGCCAGCAAACTGAATTGGCCAGAAGACATCCTCCTTGGCCATTTCAAAGACGGACTAAACTATGATCTATATGATGCTTGCCTGCCCCGAGGGGACCCACATCGACTTGAGGAATGGTACGTCTTGGCAGAGGAAGCAGAGATCGACATATTGAAGAGGCACCGCCGAAGAAAACAATGGAGCCGCCCCCCGCCTGAGCTGACACACCAACCGGTGAAATCATCGGATACAGCCAAGAAGCAAATGGGGTGTTTCAAGTGCGGAAGAGAAGGGCATCGAGCTGTAGAATGCCGCTCAAAGGCCCCCCAGCACAACCCAGACAGATCCCCAATCAACAAACCCAGAGGGTATTCAGCTAAGCCAAAAGAAACAGCCATGAAAATGATGGAAATTGCAGAAACCCCCACCTCTGCTCACCAAGGGGAAAGAACTCCAGCCTACACCACAGGGACAGTGGATGCCTCAGATGACAGCTCGGAGGGCGAACCCCTGGTAAGTGGATGCATCACACCCATCTTCAAAACAGTGACTATATTAATCCCCCCCATGCCCGAAGCTGTGAAGGTGAAAGCCTTAATAGACTCTGGCTGCACCCGCTGCCTCATTAGCCCAACACTAGTGGGGAATCTGGGCATCCCATCCAGGAGACTGGAACAACCAATCTCATTTGGCCAGCTAGATGGATCCATAGCAGGGGGGGTGCCAGCTACCCTAGCCACTCTGCCAATACACCTCTCCCTGGGCAACCATGAAGAGGACTTAACGTTTGTGGTGACCCCAGGTATGGAATGCCCAATGATTCTAGGGATGGAATGGTTGAAAAAATGGAACCCCTGGGTAAATTGGAGGACGACAGAAATCAAATTCCCGAAGGGGGACCCTATGGACTTAAAACCCCAAGGGAGGCTACCAGAATCAAGAATAGAAAAAGCATCCATAGGAGAGGAAAAAAGATTAACAGAAATACCAGAGGAATATAGGGACCTTGCTGAAGTCTTCAGTGAGGAGAGGGCGAATGAGCTTCCCCCCCACCGACCCACAGACTGTACCATTGAATTCAAGCCTGGGGCAAAACTCCCGAAGCCCAGATTATACTCCATGAGCCCAAAGGAGAAGGAGGAAATGGAAAGATTTATAAAAAAAAACCTGGAGAGAGGTTTCATTGAGCCAGCCAAGCCTAAAGTGGCTGCCCCGGTCCTTTTTAGAGAGAAGAAGGATGGCTCTTTACGTTTATGCGTGGATTATAGGGCCCTGAATACAATCAGTGAAAGCAACCTATACCCGCTGCCCCTCATGAAAGACATGCTGTCACACCTATCGAAAGGGAAATTTTTTTCTAAACTAGACCTAAGGGAAGCTTACTATCGCGTGAGAATTAAGGAAGGGGACGAATGGAAGACTGCATTTAACTGCCCCATGGGGTGCTATCAATTCAAAGTCTTGCCATTTGGATTACAAGGGGGCCCTGCAGTCTTTATGCAATTAATCAATGACGTTCTAAGGGAGCACCTGTTTAAGGGGGTCCTTGTTTACTTGGACGACATTCTTATCTTTACCGAAACAAAAGAAGAACACGTCAAACTTGTCAGAGCGGTTTTAAAGAAGCTGCGAGCCGCTCACCTATATGCCAAACTCTCAAAATGCGAATTCCACCAGGAAAGGATAGACTACCTAGGCTATCGCATATCCCCACAGGGCATTGAAATGGACCCAGAGAAGGTCAAAGCAGTACTAAATTGGGCACCACCCCGCACAAGAAAGCAACTACAAAGTTTCCTGGGCTTTGCAAATTTTTACCGCCAATTCATCCCCTCATTTGCACAGATAGCCTTGCCCCTCACTAACTTACTAAAAACGAAGGGAACATCCTCAGTAAAACCTAGCCAGCCACTAACATGGACAATGGAGTGCCAAGCAGCGTTTGAGAGACTAAAGAGACTTTTTTCTGCCGAACCAGTACTAAGGCACCCAGACATGGACAAACCCTTCATAATACAGGCAGATGCAAGTGATGTGGCAGTGGGGGCTGTGCTATTACAAGAAAATGATGATGCAGTATTGCAACCCTGTGCATATACATCCAAGAAACTCACGGAAACAGAACAGCGCTGGCCCGTATGGGAGAAGGAGGCTTATGGGATACGTTGGGCATTACTCACGTGGCGACAGTTCCTGGAAGGCAACAAAATCCCCTTCCAGGTGTGGACTGATCACAAAAATTTAGAAGCCCTGAAAACTTCCAGGAAACTCAATCCCAAACAAGCCCGCTGGTCCCAGCATTTTCACCAATTCCAATTTAAGCTCAAACATTTACCAGGAAGAAAGAACTTCCTGGCAGATGCACTATCTCGCATGCCCCAATATAACAGCGCACGAACCACAGACTCTAGACCAATAATGGCAGAGTCACAACTGGCAGCGCCAGTAACCACAAGAACCCAAGCCAAAATAAAACCACAACTGGACAGCCAAACTGGGATTGAATTCAGAAAAAGTTTGGAAACAGATGATTGGTTCCAGAAAAACAAACATGTGTGCACAATGAGAGACGGATTGCCTTGGGTAGGGGAAAAGTTATATATACCAACAACTCAAAGACTAACTTTCATGCACCTTTGCCATGACACAAAATCAGCAGGGCATTTTGGATTTGTAAAAACTTTACACTTAATTAAACGGCAATTTTGGTGGCCATCAATGAAAAAGGACATAGAAAGTTATGTTGCCAGCTGCCCAACCTGTGCATCAGCAAAGAGGTTGCAAGGGAAATCGCCAGGGCTATTACAACCAGTGGCAAGTCCCTCAGCCCCCTGGAGGGAAATAGCCATGGATTTTATAGTGGAATTGCCAGAAAGCAATGGGAATACTGTTATCTGGACAGTCACGGACCTATTTTCCAAACAGGTGCACTTTATCCCTTGCCAAAAAATTCCCACTGCAAAGGCCTTAGCAAAACTTTTCATCCAGCACATTTACAGATTGCACGGGGCACCCCAACGCATCATCTCTGATAGGGGAGTGCAATTTACGTCTGCATTTTGGAAGGAATTTTTATCCCTCTTAGGGACCACTCAGGGATTGACATCTAGCCACCACCCTCAAGGAGATGGACAAGCGGAACGCTGCCAGTCGGTACTTGAGCAATATTTGAGATGTTTTTTAAATTTCCAACAGAGTGATTGGACGGACTTACTTCCTTTTGCAGAAGTTGCCTACAATAATGCAGTCCACTCCAGCACAGGCTACACTCCTTTTCAAATAGCCAACGGTCAAAGTTTCAACCCTATGCCAGAGTTAACCCCAAAAGAACCAACGATCCCTTCACTGAAAGAATGGATGGAAAACCTACAAAACACCTGGCCAATAGTCAGAAAATCACTAGATGAAGCTAGGCGGGCATACAAAGCACAAGCCGATAAAAAAAGGGTTGAGCCTACACCATTCATTATAGGAGAAATGGTGTACTTATCTACAAAATACCTAAAGTCCCTACAGCCCTGTAAAAAACTTGGACCAAAATATATAGGACCTTTTCCAATTAAAAGAATCATAAATCCAGTAACAGTAGAATTAGAATTACCCAAAAACCTCAGGCAAATACACCCAATTTTTCATTGCAGCTTGCTGAAAAGAGAGCATCAGTCACATCTACGGCCAAAAATCCCCCCACCACCACCTCCACTCATGGTGGAGGGTGAACAACACTTCGAAATAAAGGAAATCCTTGATTCTAGGAGATATCATGGGGCAACTCAGTACCTAGTTGCCTGGAAACACCTACCTCCCTCACAAAATGAGTGGGTCCATAAACGTCATGTCAGAGCCCCGAAGCTATTGAAGAAGTTTCACACAGAGTATCCTAACAAGCCTGACTAAATTTTATACTTGTGTTTTCTTTCAGGTGGATCTCTCTTATTGTTAAGAGGGGCCGGATGTCAGAATCCAATTATATTTCATCTTTAAATTATCAAATATAGAAACTCCCAATTCTGCCTTCTCTGGATTCTGCCATAAGAGGGAGAGAAGGGGGAGAACAAAGGGGCTTTATGGCCCTCACTTCCTTCTTTACACTTCAAAGAGCGGAATGCTGAATGTGTGTTTATTGTAACCTCGAAGCGTTAGCATACCAAAGGAGGGTAGTTGCCTTTCATGTAGTTATCTGAAGTCCCCATCCAGACGGAAGAAAGAAGAAAGGGGGCGGAATTGTGATACTTGAAACTATCACTGGAAGGGGGGTTGATTGGGTGGGACTACTGGGGAACCCCTTAAAACCTTGAATGGAAGAGCTTGAACCCCAAGTCCTGTCTAGCATGCCTGCAACCATTTTCTCTTAATAAAGGATTCCTGTTGGAAGAATTATTCCAAGAGTTCTGTCTTCTTAAGATGCAAAGTGGGGTGGGTCCTTACAGTAACTCTGGGACAATTGTGAGGCTAAGTGGAAAATCTTAAAATATTCTCACTATCTTTCCATTTTATGACATTGGTGCTGTTGCTGTTGTTAGAAGGAAAAATCATCAGGTCCAGTTCCAAGCTGGGAGCAAACCAAATGGAGACTAAGACGCTGGAAATAAAATGGAGGCTGCTTAGGAAAGAAGGTTCTTGTTTATTTGGTTGCCAGAAACTTCAGTGACACAGCATGTTTCTGGGGTGGCTGACAAAATGGAGTTAGGAGTAGGTGGGCTTTTATATTTTGGGGGGCTTTGTTTTTGTATACAAATACAAATTTGTATTTGAGGTTGTTCCTGTTCTTGTGCCATGTATTTTGACCTGAGCTTGAGTGTATCCTTTTGGTATTCTAATGGTAATGGGTTAATCCTATTATGTCCTAAAGGTCATGTCCTGCTCTTGGAGTCTTTGTTTTTCTAATCCCATTAGCTCAAACCTTCTCTGGGGCTGTGGCTGAAGGCATTTTGCTTATGAATAGGTGGCCCAGACTTTCTGAATAGGATGATCAAATCTATATTTCTAAAGAGCTGGCCTGCTCAGTTTCTGCATGGAGGAAAGAGAGACTGGTTTTTTTTTTTTTTTGCCTAAGATTTGTCTCCATTATTCCTTTGGGAAATATAATATTCTGTCTTTTTTAATATCCCCCAAAATATTTCCTTCTCTGGTGTATATGTATGTGCATGCACTGACTTCCTACACTGTCAAATCAAAACTTCTGTATAGCCATCATTTATACTTAGTATTTTGCTGGTAAGTAAACTGAAATGGAAAATGACTATTTTGTTTTAGAATGCCTTTTTAGATGCTTTCATTTATTTTTCCAAGGCTACAAAAGAAATGTGACTTTAAGGGACACAGGTGTTGGGAGTGTCATTTGGGTAATTGCCATAGATCATCCACATGGTCCTTTTCTGTCTCTGTTATTACTTTGGTTGCATCCTATAATTGTGAATGGAATGTTATATATGTCCAACATTTCTTCTGGAGATGGTTTAGATTTTCCAAGGTATTTGCTCTTTGACCCCTTAATAAAAAGGACTTGGATATTTTAATTTTATTTTTTAACATTGCAAAGTCTTTTCCCTTTGCTTGAAATGAGTGCACATATTGGACCACATGCTATATTATTAAGTCTTGAAATAGCCTGCCAATCAAGACAACTGATAAGTAATGTAGAGTACTTATTACAGGAATTGTTTATTTGGAGCAAAGGAGAAGTAATAGGGAAGCCATGGAAGTTACTTGTCTGTCAGAACCCTCATTTATTAATTCCCCCATTTCAGATATTCTTTGTGCTTTAGCTGTCAGGTTCTGCCATTCTCCCTGGGAGGGGGAGGGGGAAAAGAGTTGTAGTGTTTGTAGTGCATGCTTCCTTTATCTGCTTTGATGGATCCTCTTTGGGGTGTGAATGGAATGCCTCGGGGCCATCTGTGTTATTGCGGTGCGTAGGGAGGAAACTGCAAAGACCTGAGAAACTTGAGAGAGGTGCCTTATCAGTCTGTTTCCCACGGCTCATTGTCACCTATGGATTGGCCTGTTTGAACCTACCGGATGGACAGTTGGGGTGGTGTTATTATTACGTGGGTTTTATCTATTGAGTCAGGCAGGAAGCCCTCAGATCTTGCCTAGCTTTCCTGCTTTCTGTACCTGCCAATAAAAGTTCCTTTTGAAATGATGCAAGTTTCAAGAGTTCTGCTTTCTTGGTAGGGAAACGGAGGTAGGTCCTTACATTGCCCTTTAAATATTTTTTTTTAAAAAAATAACTTTGCATTTTTATGCTTGCTACAAAGAAACAATAATATAGTATGGAACAGCTAGAAATGTAACAAACATATGGTCATGAGAAACAGGTGGATATTGGATATATCATCATATTATATCTGAAAATCTTTTTGAAGGTGTTTCTAATGAAGAGAAAAGCAATATACAGCATTAAGATACTGGGAAAGGAGTAGTTGAAAATACTTTTCATATCTGAAAATGTTCAGAATATTCTTGCTTGATATCAATACCTTTTGATAAAGTTGTCTAGAGTATCTTCCTTGATTGCAGTTGTCAGCAGAAAGCACTGGCTTGTATGGTTCCACTCTCATTTGGAGGGCTAATCACTGGATTTCGTATTGGAAGAGCATTTAGCATCCCTTTATTCCTAACTCTGTTATTAGCATGGAATCTTTGGAAGAACCAATTTGGAAAGTGGAACAGTGTCATCAATATGCATCTTCCATAAAAAGTGAACATCATAATTTTTGTTTCTGTTCAGAATCTTTTTCTTCTTCTTTTCTTATCAGTAAACTTCTTAAAGTCTCTGTCTTCATGAAACACATTTTCTTGTGAAATTTAGTAACAGGTTGATACCTATAACTTGCTTTGAGAAAATAATATATTGTGTTGAGTAGTTTGAATTGAGCAGCATTCTCTTTACTGGCCTTTTAACAATAAAGTTTATATCAATTGAGTTGTATTCAGTTAAAGTCCTATGTGTACAGGACTGTAGCCTGTCAACTTCAGCTGCTATTTGTATGAAGGACAAGTTGTAATTGGCTCAAATTATGTAATGTTTCATCAGTAATGGATATCTTACCAATAACACTTTTTGTATTCAACAATAAGAGAATGGCATTCTGCTGAGTTGTAGATAAAATATGTTGCAGGAAGTTACAGATCCAATATCAGATATCTTTGACTTTAGTTAGGAAAATTTAGCAAAGGTTCTCCAACGTTTTAGTCAAATTCTTAGCTAGACAAAAGATCTGAGGCATAGGTCCTATGCTCTATGTTCCTATTGCCTCTGGGAACAATGGCAAACAGGAACACAACAGAGTGGCTCTAGAAGGAAAGAATTTAAGCTTCATTCATAAAATTTGAGATAGAATGTAATCAAACAAGACTGAAGCACTTATATATTTCCTATCTATGCAGGAAATATTTGCTATTTGATAGTACATAGTTATCACCCCTTCTTCCTCTGGGCAAAATAATATTTGAAGACATACCACAGATATGGAGACTGTAGGGTGGCTGGAACCATTGTTGGTTTGATCAGCATTTATGGAAAAATGGAGACCAGACTGGTTGGAACTTTATATTATGCAATATGATCACATCTATTACACTCAATGAGAATATTTTTCATCAAACTAGAGTATGCCAAAATCCTGAAAAGTATTCTCAAAATGCATTTAAAAAAATATTTCAATATTATTTTCATGTTTAAAGTTTATTCCCAACATAATAGTGGTAGGAAAGCAGAATTTTAAAGCTAGTTTTATTATGAAGAACTTTAAGACAACATTAAAATTATGAAAAAAGTGGATTACTTTAATACTGTAAGTTAAACATTCATACTTTTATAGTTTTCTTTCTAATATTCTTTCATAAATGCAGAGAAAATAATTGTAGAATAAAAATATGTTAATTTTGTTCCTAGGTGCATATGTTTTTTTTAAAAAAATCTGTTGTTTCCTATTATGAAAGTATTGAAAGAAAAGTCTTCATCAGGGTCCAGTCCAAGATGGGAATAAACAAAATGGAGACTGCTTTAGAAAGAAGGTTGGAGTTTATTGAAGAGCAGAACCACAAGACATGAGGCTCTGGAGCAGCTGACCACATATAACTGGGAGTAGTGGGTTTTTATACCTTCTTGGGCATTTGTGTTTGGAGTTTCTGTTCCTATGGCATGAACTTTGATCTGAGGTTCAGTGTGCCTTTCTGGTATTCTGATGGTGGTGGGTTAATCCCATTATGTCCCAAAGGTCATAACCTGCTTCCCTGGGGCTGTAGCTGATGGCTTACTTCTTGTGTTGGATTTCTTGGGTGAGGGGTTGCTGGTTCTAATTCTATCATTCTGCTATTTTTAGCTATCAGTTTTGCTGCAAGGGATTTCAAAATATTGTCTTGAATGGGTTTCTGCCTGGTGGTATTTGCTCATGAATGGGGCTGAATGGGATTATCAAATCTGTATTTCTAAAAGGTGGTTTCCCGAGTTTCTACTGGGGGCTATTAAGAAAAACTGGGCCTTTAAGATCCTTTGGGGAAATATTCTGCCTTTTTATATTCCCAAAATATTTCTTTCTCGGTGTGTGTGTGTGTGTGTGTGTGTGTGTGTGTGTGTGCGCGCTGTCCTCCTACAAAATCTTTGCATATCCAAAAGGAGATACGCAGGATAAACACTTGTTCATGGTTCATATACCACTGAAGAAAAGGTCTTTCTTCGCTGTTTGTGAATCTGGCTTCTTGTTAAGGATAGTTGTGGGATTAATGGCTAATGAATTCTTCCCACAATTTCTGTTCTAACAAGAATAGGCACTTTTATAACTACCTTTCTATTTAAATACTTATAATGAAATAGCTAGAGAAACTGAAAATGTAGAAATTAAAAGTGCCTCTTCAGGAGGCAATCTATAAATTGTTCACTGAAATCTTGTTATTGCACTTTTAAAAAGTGCAGGAATCTCATAACTGATAATGTAAAGAATCTTTCTCTGTGGGACTGATTTGCAAAAGAACAATTTAAGTGGATTTCAGCTTGCTTGACAATATAGCACATTGCTCCCTTTTAATTCTCTTTTAGGAAGCTTAATGAAAAAAGTTATTTAAAACATTATGACCACCCATATTATATTGAATTCTGGGTGGTTCTATTTTTTTTATTTTATCTTTCTATTTTTTATTTATTTCATTTATTTATATAGCCACCCACCTTACTGACATATAAAGAAGTGATAGTGTTCTTCTCCTCCTCTTTCTTCTTCTCCAAATTCCCCCCCTACTCCTCCTCATGTGCTTCCATAGAAAGCAAGTTTATTCTTGCCAGACATAAGAACTAATTGATTGCAAAAAGTTTTTAAAATGTTTTTCATTTTAGGTATTCATCCCTTCAGCTACAGGCTGCCCACCTCAAACTAAAGCATTGCCTTCTGTTATTACTTTGATTTTGCTGGCACTTTGCAAAAGTCATTTGAGCTTCATTACATATGACTGCAGTGGAATATATTATTTAAGGAAAAACCAGCTGTATTATATAAAAAAGTCTCAAGGGATTTTCTTTAGCTGTGCTGTGCATTGTCTTTCATAACCACAGTGGGAAATGAACATATGTCCAAATCAAATAATGGCTGAAGTGCTTTCCTCCTTTTTTTTCTTTAACCTTCGTTATTCCAGCTGGGGAAAATTAACCAAGTATTCTTATACAATAGGCACAGTATTTTGTTAACATTCCCCTGCAAGAAGGTAGAGGTAATGTGGGCAAGAATGTACACATAGTAAAACTGATATAAGCTTGAATCCCCAGTTAGTTAACTCATATAGCAATTGGTCAGTTTAACTATAAGCCTTTAGCACCCTTTCAACTTTTTAATATTTTATAATTTGTTCCCTTTTTCCCATTCCACAAGTTATGAGAAGAAGTTCTAAGGAGTAATCCTTCCCTTGTTTTGTGTAAAGAGAGATGTTTGGACATACAATCTACTTTTGTAACATTTAGATATATTACAGATATCATTGTTGAGTTCAATAAAATACCACTGAACTGCAACAAGCAACAACTTTATGATTTTTCCAGCCTGCACCAGTTGAAAATGCTTTGGCTGGGCTGTTTGACAATTCTGGGAGTTGTGGCCTTCAAAGTGCCTTCATACTTACAGTAAGAATTCTCAGCTCAGTGCTCTCCCTGTTTCTCAAAATTGTTTGATCAAAGGAATGTTATATGTGTCCATTTTTCATTTTAGGAACTTAACACCATACTTCTTCTTAACCCAACTCTTTCAAAGTCACATAGCAGAAATTTACAGCAACAGCATCTCTCTTGGATTTTAAAGATCTAAAGATATCTGGTTGTCCTGGTCTGCTATTCATCCATCTGACCATAGAAAATGGATACTTTGAAAAATAGATTTATATTTGAGTGCCCATTTGGATTTCTTGTGCAGGTGTTGCTGAAGTTGCCATAGTTATGAAGGAGACAAAATTTTACATTTTTATGTGAAAGTATGCAATCAGGAATCTAAAACTGATGTGGTTTAAATCAGAATTCTTTGGAATTTAATATTGCTTTTTAAAAACACAGTTCTGTTGGACCAAGCTTATCTTCTTTGGAAAGTCCTTTTTTATACTTAAGTATAAAACATCCATGTCTTACATAAGACATCCATTTTCCAAAGTAAATTAGGAAGGAGAGGCACAACAGTAACATGGCTGGCACTGCTTCCAAAAAAAGTCATTTCTTTAATTTTTAAGCCAGTATACCATTATTTATTTTACAAACAAACATTTTTCTTAACTGCTATGACCATGGTTAAAAGGTGCAGCAGTGATTGGAGTGTGGTGCATGGATAGTGTTAGGGCTCATTTTCCCATCCGGAAAATATACAGGAGAAAAGAAATGCCGCTGTAGAAATCAAAGTTGAAGCCAGTTACTTGGAAGGAGGCTTTAATTAAGAAACAAAATAACATACAACAATTCAGTTCTGGGGCAGCTGACCACCTGGCTGGGTTAGTGGATGGATCTTTATAGGGTTCTGAGACTTTGAAGTGGAAATGGTTGTGCAATGAGGTGAGCTTTTTGTGTCTTTTGCTAGTCTGAAAAGGGGGTTGGGTGATCCTTATTGTGCAGCACTTGTTTGTTATGAATGGAGCCATCTAGATAGATGGCATCCACTTTTAATAAACTTGTTATCTCTAAGTGCCAGCATCCGCTTGCAGTTAGGGCCTTGCTACAATGTTTCTTTAGCAAGTGTCTGGCTGGTTTGTGAAACGTGCCTCAGGCGGTTTTTTATTAGTGGCTTGATTTTCAAGCTTTTCTGAGGCATTTCTTAGCTGGTTTCTCTTGGAAAAATGTTGTGTGTGTGTGTGTGTGTGTGTGTGTTTACTTATTTACTTATTTACTTATTCCAAGTAATGTCTACGTACAGGCACCAGAAAGAATTTACCATGGATTGGGGATCTGTAAAACAATGCTCTGAAGGAAAGGGAAAGAATGGAGAAAAAACAACTAGTCCTATTTGTTGAGTCCCTCGCGAAATGGCAAGACATGAGAAGCAATTGTAGTTCTCAAATTTGCTTTATTCTTCATTTAGCTTACAGATCGAATGCTCCGGCAACGCCCAAAACTCCCGGCCTCTTATATAGGCCTTTCCCGGGTCAATGTGTTACTTTTCGCGCGCCAGCACCCGCGCATGCGCACAGGCGCTGGTGACAGCCTGTCTGGTCCCGGGCAGCTTGCACCTGCCCGGGACCGCCTGCAAACGCCCCGAGCCCGTTTGCAAAGCTCGGGACATAACACCCCTTTTCCCCGGGGTAAAACTACTACCAACATGCAACCCATTTTCTTGATGCAGTGCTCTACTCCCCAGTGTTCCTACCCTTCTACTGGCTCTGTTTAGACAGCAATGTTATGTAATCCTCTAAGTACTTAGGAGATTTCCTTGCTCTCTGTGACCTCCTAAGCTCTGGGCTTCTGGCAGGTGTCCCTGACGTGTGCCTGTTCCCCTTATCATGCCTTGGTGCCTTCCAAGGACTGTGCCCCAATGCCTGGCCTGCTTGCTTGCCCACCGGGCTCGTCAGGCCAGGGCTTCTGTCACTTTGTGACCTGGTTGACCCGCCTAGCTGTAGGCTCTCTGGCCCTTCTAAATGATAGCCACTATTGGGCGTCTCTGTAGAACCTCCTAGGTCCGTCCAAGACCTGTCAGGAGGCTGTCCATCCCCTGAAACCCGTTCTGTGTCCGGGCTTGGGTGGGTTTCTGTGCCTTCCCAAAACTCAGTTACTCCCTGATTTGGGCTAGAGGTGTTGTAGTCGGGACTTGGTTCCTCGACCACCTCCCTGTATGTTTGCCCCCTTGTAGGACTAGGGGTAAGGTCAGGCCAACTCTGGGGATTATGTGCCAGCTCTCTTGCGGGGTATGATTTATTGGGATGCTCCCGGGTATCCTCCCTGACTGGAGTACTGTGTGGTGCAGGTGAATAGTGATTGTGCCCCCGGGGTGACTCCCTGGCTGGAGTAGGCGTGAATGCCTGGTGGTTGGATAAGCTCCTAGAATTCCTGTTTGGAGCACTCGCGGAATCTTGGAATGGGCCGTTTGTGGCTCATTGGTGATGGGCAGCAGCTCGTGCCCTTCCCTTTGCTCAAAGGGGTCCCCCTCCCCCCCGGAAAAGACCCAGGAGTCTCAGCTGGAAGGTCCCGCCTAGGGCGGAGTTGGTCAATGTGCCGACGCAGGACACGACCGTTGTCCAGGGAGACCTCGTAGGACAGAGGACCTGTGACCCTGGAAATAGAAGCGGGGACCCATGTATGACCAGGCGCGTAATTACGAGTCCAAACCGGGGCACCCACAAGTAGTTGTCTAGGTGCCCTAGGGTGTGAGGTAGATAAAGGCAGTCTGTCCGGATGCAACCGGTCAAGCTTCGTAGTCAGTTTGCGCCCCCAGCGAAGTTCAGCTGGGCTTCTTCCTGTAGAAGTGGACGGTGTGGTGCGATAAGAAAGGAGAAAGTCAGCCAACCTGTGATGCCAGTCCCCATAGGTGAGTTTCTTCAAGGTGTCCTTGGTGATGCGAACCATGCGTTCAGCCATACCGTTGGTGGACGGGTGGAAGGGTGCAGAAGTGGCATGACGAATCATGTTAGCCTGCAAGAAAGCTTGGAATTCGGAGGAAGTAAATTGAGGGCCGTTGTCAGACACAATGACATCTGGGAGCCCGTGTGCAGCAAAAATCCCCCTCAGTACCTGAATAGTCTTTGCAGTGGTGGTGGATGAGACAGGTACAACCTCAAGCCATTTTGAATGGCTATCAACGAGGACCAAGAAGAATTGGCCCTGAAAGGGCCCAGCATAGTCAATGTGCACCCTAGACCATGGGGACTGTGTTTCCTCCCATCTATGCACAGGAGCTTGGGGCATCTCTGGGCGAGAGCGTTGGCACAGGTGGCATGCATGCACCTTAGCCTCAATGTCCTTGTCTATGCCAGGCCACCACAAGTGGCTGCGCGCAAGGGCCTTCATTCGAACAATGCCAGGGTGACCCTCGTGGAGGGACCCTAAGACCCTAGTCCTCATTGAGGTGGGGATGACAACTCTGCTTCCCCAAAGCAGACAACCTGAGAGGTGGACAACTCGTTTCTTTTAGACCAGAAACTCTGAAACTCAGGACTAGGACAGTGCTCAGGCCATCCAGACAAAACCCAAGAAAGGACACGTGAAAGTGTGTGATCTGTGCCCGAATCAGCGGCTACATCCCTGGCATTCAGAGGGGACTCGGGCAAGGCTTGGATGGATAGAATGTTGACAGCTGGCGCAGGGTCAGCTTCTATTACTGGCAGGGGCAGTCTACTGAGGCCATCAGCATGGCCCATTTCTTTCCCAGGTTCGTGAAGTAAGGAAAAATCATATGCAGACAAAAAAATAGACCACCTGAGCATTCTAGGTGAAATGATTTGGGGAGTTTGCTTACGTGTGGTAAACAGTCCCAGCAGAGGCTTATGGTCAGTGAAGACCGTGAAATGCCTGCCATATAAAAAATCATGGATTTTTTAATTCCAGCAACAACAGCTAAAGCCTCCCTGTCTATCTGAGCGTAGTTGTGCTCAGCAGAAGACAATGTTCTGGAGTAATATGCAACAGGAACCTGAGTTCCATCAGACCTGAGGTGGCTCAGGACAGCTCCAACCCCGTAAGGGGAAGAATCACAAGCGATGCACACAGGAAGGGACTCATTGAAGTGTGCAAGTACACTGTTAGAAGTGAGCAAGGCCTTGACCTCATTGAAACTAGCCTCATGTGTTTGTGACCACTGCCACACTGCTTGTTTATCTAATATCCTGTGAAGAGGCTCAGATACACTAGCTTTATGTGGAAGAAAAGAATTGTAAAAATTCAGGAGGCCCAGAAAGGCCTGAAGTTCGGCCTTAGACTTTGGCCTAGGTGCTTCTAAGATGGCAGTTAGTTTGGATTCAGCAGGGTGAATCCCAGCAGCATCAATTTTGAACCCCAAAAATTCAGTAGAAGGCACCCCTATTTTGCATTTGTCCTTCTTAAGCTTGAGGCCTGTTTTCCTGAACCTTAACAGAACAGCCCTTAGCCTTTCAGCTAGAATGTGTGTGGAGTCTCCTGCAATTAAGACATCATCAAAGTAGGGGCAAACCCCCGGTATACCCCGTAGTGTGTTTTCCATTACGCTTTGGAAAATCCCAGGAGCGACATTCACTCCAAACTGTAGCCTTTTTACCTTAAAGGCCCTTCTGTGGGTCACAATAGTCTGAGCTATAGCAGCATCATCATCAACAGGCAGCTGTTGATACGCTTGAGCTAAGTCAAGCTTTGCAAAAACACGCCCCCCCCCCCTTGAGAGAGGCCAGGATATGACTGACCACAGGAACAGGATAGGCATGTTGCTGCAATGCCTTATTCAGAGTGCATTTGTAATCAGCACATTTGCCTTTAGAGGCGTGACAATGGGGGTCTCCCAAGGACTGGAATCAACAGGTTCTAGAATTCCCTGTTGGATCAGTTTGTCCAACTCAGTGTCAATTTTACTCTTTAAAGCAAAAGGGACCCTTCTTGCTTTAATTCTAATGGGGTCTAGTTTTAAGGACACAGGGGGTCCTTTGAATGTGCCCAGCTGGGGGCTGAAAACATCTGCAAATTCTTTGCAGACTTCCTGCAGGTCGAGTGTTTGTAAGCTGTTGAGCCCCGTGATGTGTATCCCCAAGGCCTCAAACCAATCGAGTCCTATGAGACTCGTTCGTTCACCCCCTACTACTAATAGGTCTAGTGGACCTTCAAAATTCTTATACTGTACGCTAAGGGTGGCCTCCCCCTTAACACACACTCTCAAATTCTGAAAGTCTGTTAGCACAATGTCAGAAGGCCTTAACTTGGCCTGAGTTCCACTGCCGGAACAAATCTTCCGAAATGTATGTAAGGAGATGATTGAAAGTGCAGACCCCGTGTCTAGTTCCATAGTTAATGGAACCCCTTGTAGCTTCACCTTAAGTGACAGCTTTTTCTTAATGGGCTTGTGTGTGCCTGTCTTAAAGATGCTCCTTCGCGAAGCGCAAAACCCCACCCTATTCTGGCTGGGGACCCTGGTACCTTTTAGGCGCAATTCTTCCTGAGGTTGTACCTTTCATCGACCCAGACACACAGCTGCAATATGTCCTTGTTTTCCGCACGCCCGGCAGATAGCGGAGCAGAACTTGCAGTCGGTTCTCCTGTGGCGACCTCCACAGCCAATGCACTTGAGGGGAGCTGAAGAGCTTCCTTTCTGGTTCCCTTCCTTCGTGGGGTGGAGACGGTCGACTTCCTCGTCCGGATCCTCCTCGGAGTTCCCTTGGACTTCTTCTTGGTGCACGGATGCAACATCTGGATTGTTCCTGATCGGCCGCATGTTCTTGATGGCGCCGCCTGCTGCTTCTTCTGCGGTGACCTCTCTCAAGGCATCTTGGAAGGACAAGTCCTCTTTGGCAAAAAGCCTCTGTTGTAGCTCTCGATGCCTTAGCCCGCACACGAATCGGTCCCTCAGTCGTTCTTCGAGGTCCTTGAACTCGCAGTGCTTGGCGGCCTTTCTCAATGCGGCGATGTACTCTTTGGCTGATTCTCCGGATCGTTGATCCCTCTGCTCGAAGGTGTGGCGCCATGCGATGATGGACATCTTAGGCTGGAAGTGTTCCTTCAGTAGCTTCTTTAGATCTGCGTAGCTGACAGACTCTAATGGGATAGGTGCTACAAGATTCTCCGCGATTTCGAAGGCGTCTTAATAATAATAATAGTAGTAAAGTTGGAAGGGACCTTGGAGGTCATCTAGTCCAACCCCCTGCTCGGGCAGGAAACCCTACACCATTTCGGACAAATGGTTGTCCAGTCTCTTCTTAAAAACTTCCAGTGTTGGAGCATTTACTGCTTCTGGAGGCAAGCTGTTCAGGGTGGCAGCCTTCAAGCTCTCTTCCCTCACTTGGTTCGCCTTGAGGTAGTTTTCCACCCTGGCTACGTAGGACTCCCACCTCTCTGGATGTGAGACGTCGAACTCCGAAAGCCTTCCAATTTTTGCCATCTTCAGGAGACGGGTCTATCAGCCAGCCTACCCCCGAATGCACGCTGGATTGGCGGGTAGCTGCCGAGTCAACGCCGTTCCGCCGCTCAGGACTCACTTGGGTAAGCTTACACCCTTTCCTTTTCAGTCGATGTAAGGCATCCCATCCTCGTCGCCAGTGTTGAGTCCCTCGCGAAATGGCAAGACACGAGAAGCAGTTGTAGTTCTCAAATTTGCTTTATTCTTCATTTAGCTTACAGATCGAATGCTCCGGCAACGCCCAAAACTCCCGGCCTCTTATATAGGCCTTTCCCGGGTCAATGTGTTACTTTTCGCGCGCCAGCACCCGCGCATGCGCACAGGCGCTGGCGACAACCTGTCTGGTCCCGGGCAGCTTGCACCTGCCCGGGACCGCCTGCAAACGCCCCGAGCCCGTTTGCAAAGCTCGGGACATAACACTATTTTTCTTTTGGTTGTGTTTTTTTAAAAAATAGTCACTGAGGTAAACATGAAACCAACCAAGATCCTTCTCAGTCCTTTTGTTACTTGGGCTACTGCGCATGTGGGAACATTTGCAACATTCAGAAAATAGCTAAAAAAATATAATATGTATTCTGCACTATGATATCTACCCTGGAAATGGCTGCTATGAAATGATGTGTTAAAGTATCTTTCCTTTTTAAGGAAATGTATGCAGACTACAACACCAGTGGAAACCTATGTGCCTGGAGGTCTGCTGAAAGAAGCTTCTGCTAACAGGGTAAATGTCAGTCCAGCCCAGAACTGAAAACATAAAGATCACTTTGGATTATACTTCACTGAGCCAAAAACAAATCAGCTCAATTACTCATATGTATGTTGCCAGGAAGACAGGAAGAAGTTTCTAGTTTGAATCAAAGAAGCCAACAAAAGTTTTCTATTGTAGGATGACATTATCCAAGCCTGCTCTTCAGAGTTCAATATTGGTACTTCATAAAGTTATCTATTAACGGAGTAAAAGGCAATGTTGATATTATGGACTGTTTTAAGGATAATGATTTAGAGCTGAAAAATGCAATTATACACATGCGTGTTTAAATTGTTAATTTTTAATGAAGTAAAAGGCAATGTTGACTTCATGGATTGTTTTAAGGATAATGAATACAAAAAAATGCAATTATATACATGTGTGTTTAAGATAGTAAAAACTATTTAATGGAGTTAAAGGCAATGTTGGTTTTATGGATTGTTTTAAGGATAATGATTTAGATTTAGAAGTAAGAAATCTATCAACTATATATATGTGTGTTTAATTTAGTTTGATGATTTTTTTTTGTTTTATGGAAATTTGATATGGAATTATAAAAGTTAAATATGGAGTGAAAAAAAAAAGAAACTTGGCTTTATAGAGACTAAGAATGTACTCCTTGGAATAATAGATTGATTTAGACTGGAATTTTTGAAATGCTTAATTAATTAGGAGATGTTTGTGTATAATAATACTTTTTGATATGGTATGATAATTAATTAGATGGAATTTGGTTTTTTTTTTAATGAATGGAAATGAATTAAGTCAAAGACTACTATAATTAACAAAAATGGAATTATTGACTGAAAGGTTAAGGATCATGATTTAGATTTAGAAGTAAGAATATAACTATATTTATGTGTAATGTTTAATTACTTAAGAGATGTTTGTGCATAATAATATGATTTGATAAGATATGATAATATATATTTTTAATTAAATTAGTTATTATTGGAAGAAGAAATAAATAAGATTGGTGATAAAAAAGGGATGAGAGGGATTAAGAATTTGAATATATTTGCAAGAGGTATTTGAAGTGATAATATGCTGATGTAAAACACTATCTGACTATCGTAATTGAAATGGATTTAAAGTTTTAGTAGTAATAGAAATTTAGGATAGAAATGAAATGTATTAAATTTATTATGTTACTTGAGGGAAATAGAGAAATGATAGCGAATGTATTAAGTTGAGCTCTTATTGTGTGATTTTATGTTGGAATCTTTGTTGTACCCAAACACCATGGTGTGTTTTAAGTACTTTTTTTTTTGTAAAAAGTTTTTATTTTCGATTTTTCATTACATTCATAAAGAATACTTCAGATAAAGAATAGAATAAATTTATACACACAACTTTCGGTATTGCTCACCCATTTCCCCCCAAACCGCATCCACCCTCTAACCTCTTCTCTCACTTCCTCTTTCCCTCTTCTTCCTCACTCTCCCCCTCTCCTCCTTCTCCTCAACCTTCCTACTTACTTCTCCCCTTTCTCCTATCTTCTCATTCCGGATGCAGTCCAGGGGAAATGCCCGAGCAATTCCTCTCTCCAAAATGAAACATCAATATTATATACAATAAAACTATTTCTACTTATCTGACCTATTTAACCTCCAACCCATCCTCCCCCCACCCCCCTCCCCAGAGCCAAGTACAGGGTTATACAAACATATTAAACATAATCTACTTAAGTTTACTAATTATACAATAACCAAAATCATACTAACCCTTAATTCTCTTCAAACTTTAACATCATAATTTTATAAACAAATCCATTACTCATAAAATAAATGAAACTCTGTAGTTCCATATTTCTTCTGAACATATTCTATCCATCTTCTCCATACAATAACATATCTCTCTTGTGAATGATCCTTTAAATAAGCAGAAATTTTAGCCATTTCTGCTAAATTAGAAACCTTAAATACCCATTCTTCTAAAGAAGGCAGAGAGTCTTTCTTCCAATATTGACCCACCAATAATCTTGCTGCTGTTATTAAATTCAACCTTAAAATTGTTTCTTTAGCATCAAAATCCACAAAAATACCCAAAAGAAATAATTGGGGAGTAAACTTAATCTTCGTTTTAAAAACCTTTTGAATGTTCCACCAAATCACAATCCAAAAGGCTTTAATATTTTTACAGGTCCACCAAACATGAAAATAAGTTGCATAAAAGCTACCACATGTCCAACATTTAGGTTGCAGGTTCGGGTACATACAAGACAACTTTTTAGGATCCAGATGCCATCTATAAAACATTTTATAAAAATTTATAAAAAAAAATAAGTACTTTTTTTGTTAAAACTATAAAACCAATAAAATATATTTTTTTAAAAAATAAAGTTATCTATTAACCTTCCCTTTTCGGAGGCCCTATTTATGACCCAAGTGAGTCCCTTTCACAATAGGAATCAGGGAGATCATTATTCCTAATCATTTTCTGCAATCAGAAAGAAAGAATTTGCACTGAATGGGGCTTGTAGTATCTGCTCATATTTCCTTTCCCTATCAAAGTGCTTTAAAAGTCAAATTAATATGGCAGTTTTCCATTCATGAAATGAGACTATGGGCAATTCTACATTTCAGCTTATATTTTCTGTCCCCCACCCCATGCTGGTTCCAGCCAACTTCAAAAATTCTAGTCTGAACTGATCTGACAATGGGGCTGGGGTGATGCTTAGTCTGAATTATGGCCACTGCAGACCTGATTGGTCTGATCTGTGATTCTTGTTCCTTCCCATCCTCTAGGCAAGGCAAACCATGCTGCCTCCTTCTTGGGGTGGACTGTGCCTGCTTTTTCTTTTTAAGGATTATTGTCTTCTCAATTGTCTCAGTGTCTTTCCTTTCCTTTTTCCTTTCCTCCCCTTTCCCATAGATTTCTTCATTCTCACTTTCCGACAGTATCTCTTTGACATAATACAGATCCTTTCTTTTTCTCCTCTTATGATTCCCTTGATGCTCAAACAATGAAAACAGTAGGAAAGAAGTTGTTCTTTTGTTTCTACATTCCACTAGAATTTCATGGAAATTTTATAGTGGGGAAGAACTATAAACAGTAAAATAGTAATGTTCTTAAGTTTCATTCATTCATCAAATTTCAGAGCTGCCAGACTTGGAATGACTCTTGGCATTAGAGCTTAAAAGATGTTTAAAACCAAGGAGTGAAGGGAGATGAAAATCTCTATGGACAGAGGATAAGAAAGTAAGAGGAGGATGTTTCACCAACCTGGACAGAAATAGAATGGGTGACTGCAGGAGATGAAAGACTTGTGAGAGACTCTGGTGTTGTGGAGAGTTTATTTAATGAAGGGACTTTCAGTGGATCAACTGAAAGATTGTAGCAAAAATGAGCTAAATCAGTTAAAAACAGAGTACCCTAGGAGAAGCAGGCTACACAGGGCAGTGATCAGAGGAGAGGGAGCATAGTAGGCACTGCAGCCAATTGGAACATGGGCTTCTACTGGAATGAAGTGCCGAAGACCATCTGCTCTTGAAGGACATCTTAGGATGTGACTAGAAACTGAGTATGGAGTTCATTTCCAATAGGCTGGAAATGGAGGGAAGAGGCTGTCATCCATTTCTGCATTCATGAAACAGTGATACACAAGGAAAAATTATGGCTTTTCCCAAACCTATGCAGGTTGTACTTTAATAGTCTCTTGGCTATTTATCCCATCTGAATTTGAAGCATTAAAACAATTGGAAAAGATTTCACTAGAGTTTGGAAACAATATTCTACAGATTGACTTATTCCATGTTATTACCCTTGCAAACCCTAATATTTCTTATAAATATCCCTATATAATATCATATACAGGTTGTTCTCAACTTACAACAGTTCATTTAGTGACCATTCAAAGTTACAACAGCACTGAAAAAAGTGACTTATGACCGTTTTTCACTCTTATGACCATTGCAGTATCCCATGGTCACATGAACAAAATTCAGATGTTTGGCAACAGACTCATATTTATGAAGGTTGCAATGTCCTGGGATCATATGATCACCTTTTACAACTTTCTGATAAGCAAAATCAATGGGGAAGCTAGATTCACTGAATAACTGTGTTATTAACCTAACAATGGTAGTGATTCACATAATAACTGTTTCAAGAAATGTCATAAAATGGGGCAAAACTCACTTAACAAATGTCTCAAGGAAATTATTTCAGATGGGAAATATTGGATATGCATCCAAATTTGTGCACCTGCAGAAAAATAAAAGAATCAGTCCAATTACATTAAACTGAAACATTTATTTTGTGAACAGGACTACAATCTCATACAGTATTCTTATTTAAAATCTGGCAACAAATTGTAAACAGCATTTTGAAAGTGTGTATAGGGATATGAGATCTTCTCACAAGCTGGCAATAAAAAGAGGGGAGCACTATTCGCAGATCCTCACTCACATGGTAGAGCTTGGACACAAGTTTGATTTCAATGGGGTGCAGGTTATTGCTAGTGATGCCTCCAAGAGCGGCAGACTCCTCAAAGAGGCTTGGTTCTCGGACTGTAAGTCTATTAATCGATGTGTGGAGTTACATCCTGCACACCAGGTCATGAAAGCTTGGGAGGCACGCATTTATTCCAGATGGAGGAAGCACCCCACTGTTTGCAATCGCGATTGTCCCAATGAAGAGATAGACAACGAGGTAAGGGCGATCCTACAATCTGGAGTGCCTCCGGTTATTAGCAATTCCTGCGCGCACCCGTTGATGAACGAAGAATTCGTTGACAACAGCAACCCACTCCCTGGTGCCCTGGATGCTCCGAGCACTCCTACCCTTCCCCCTCCCTCTCCTCGATATTGCGTCCGACCTACTGAACGGTATAGAGCACTCCTCCCCCCCACTCTTCAGGTGAAACAAGACAGCTCTCCTCGCGGCGATTTTGGTGCTTGCGTTCCGGAGGATTCGCTTATTGTATCTGGCTTGGATGCCTGTTTGAAGATCGGAACCCCTGGAGTGGATGATGACTGCAACCGCCATATTAAGGGTCCCATCACGCGTTCCCAAGTAGTACAGTGGAAGCGTGAGGGCGCACGCGCGAACACCACAGTTGGAATTTCCTCTGAGGAGAGAGTTGAATTGGACGCCAAACTGACAGGAACGGAGATCGTAATGAACTGCTGTGCATCCCACGTACGGAAGGGCAGCGGGTTGGGGGCTATAGGGGAAGATGGGAGTACAGATGGGGTGGCATGCCCCCTGAGAGTGATACGTCAGACACGGGGGAGGGAGATAGCTGGATCCGGGATTTCATTGCAGGATCGGTCTACAGTTACACAGGTTACTCTGGTGCGAAGTGACATGGAATGCTCGCCTCCCAGCCTAGGAGCCTCACGCAACAGAGAAGTAATCAGCTGCAAGAACTTAAAACTCAGAAATACTTCTGACATGAGTAATGGGAGGAACAATCTACCAGGCCCCATAACGAGGTCTATGAGCTGTGTGCAGGCGTGTTTGTGCTTATAAACAAGCTCCCCCACCCTCTGGCTTTTAACACCCTGACGATGATGGCAGCAATACAGCCATCGAAAGCTAGGTTATCTATTTATTAAACATTTAATTGTTTTACCTCCTGGTGCTCATTTTTATCTTTTGAATATGTATATACCCAGGAGACTACATTCCTCAATTTTTAGGTTAATTTTTAATATATATATATATATATATATATATATATATATATATATATATATATATATATGTAGGTCTTTGGTTGTTCGGGTTTTCTCCCGCGTAAAATTGGAAGTGTCTTGGCGACGTTTTGACGAAGTCCCATTCGTCATCTTCAGGCTGGTGTTTTCAGCTTCGTGCTTTGAGCAGCAATGTGTGGTCTTAGCTGTTTCTTCCTTTTAACTGCCAGTGGGGGTATGAACTGATTGGGTGGGAGCTTGGCTGTGTTCTGATTGGGTGGAGGTGTGTTCTGAATGGTTAGGGGCTTGGCTGTGCTCTGATTGGCTGGGGGAGTGTTCTGTTTGGTTGTGCTCAGGTTAGTCTGAGTTGCAGAGGGGTTTAAGATTTTGGGCTGCCTTGCTATTTTTTGGCTTCGCGTTGTGGTCGTGCCTCCTCTTCATGGAGGGTGTCAGTTTGCTTCATGTATGGATTGGAGGGCTTTAAAGTGGCTAATGATGCAGCTCTGGTCTGGCTTCTGGTTTGTGGTCGTGCCTCATCATCGGTGTGGCTTTGGGTTTGCTTTTTGCGTGGATGTGTGGTGGTGACATCCTGTGTGGTTTTTGTGAGTGTGGGTCTGGTATCATTTTTTGTGTTAAGGAGTCGTTTGTCAATAAGGGCGGGTTTCCAGATGGCTAGTAGGCGGGAGGTATCATCTCACTTGTTCATGCTGTGTGGGCGTTTTTCTATCTCGATGGCTTCTCTGATTATTCTGTTATTAAAATGTTCACTTTTGGCAATGGTTCTGGTATTTTTAAAGTCAATTTCATGTCCTGTGGCTTTAAGGTGTTGGACCAGGGAAGATGTTGGTTCCTCTTTTTTGACTGAGTTCTTATGTTCTTCAATGCGTGCACTTATTCTTCTGTTGGTTTGTCCGATGTATGTGGTGGGACAAGTGGTGCATGGGATTTCGTATACTCCTTGATTTTCTAATTCAATTTTATCTTTGGGGTTTCTAAGGATGGTGGATATTTTTCTGTTTGTGCAGAATGCTGTTTTGATGTTGTGTTTATGGAGGATCTTACTGATTCTGTCTGTGGTGCCTTTTATGTATGGGAGGAGGGCTTTGCCGTTTTCTTGTTCTTGTCTTGGATTTTGGTGGGGGTTTCTTTTTGGATTAGGTTGTAATCTTATTTCTTTGGAATCCGTTGGATGTTAGTACATTGGTGAGAGTGTGTAGTTCGGTTTTTAGGTGTTGTTCGTCAGCTAAGCGTTTTGTTCTGGAGATGAGTGTCTTGGCTACAGAGTTGATCTGTGCTGGGTGGTGGTGTGAGAGAGCGTGCAGATAGCGGTTTGTGTGTGTTTTCTACTGGTAGATGGTGTATCCTAGGGAGCCATTGGATTTCTTGTAGACTAAGACATCCAGGAAGGGAAGTTGGTTGTTAGTTTCTGTTTCCATGGTGAACTGTATTTTGAGGTGTAGGCTGTTGAGGTGTGTGAGGAAGTTGTCCAGTTTTTCTTTCCCATGTGGCCAGATTATGAAGGTGTCGTCTACGTATCTGAGCCAGAGTTTGGGTTTGTGATCCGATTTTTCTAGAGCTTGGGTTTCAAAGTGTTCCATGTAGAGGTTGGCAATGACAGGTGAGAGGGGTGATCCCATGGGTGCTCCTTCTGTTTGTTTGTATTTTTGTCCGTTATAGATGAAGTATGTGTTGGATAGGCAGTGGTTGGTCAGATCTAAGATGTGTTTGGGGGGGTTATATTTGTTTTGAATAGCTGTAAAGGCTTCTTTGATAGGCACTTGGGTGAAGAGGGATATGACATCGAAGCTCACTAGTAGGTCGCTGGGCTGTAAGTTTTGTTTCTTTATGATCTCTATAAACTGGAATGAGTTTTTTACGTGTGAGGTGATGGATTCTGCATAGGGCTGTAGTTGTTTGGCGAGAAATTTGGCTAGGTTTTGTAGAGGTGAGCCTATGGAGCTGACTATAGGTCTGAGTGGGGTTCCTTCTTTGTGTATCTTGGGGAGACCATAGAGTTTGGGGCATCTGGATGATTTCTCTCTGGGAATGATTCTTTGCTGGATCTCTTCGCTAATGGGGGAGGCTTTTATTTTGGATCTGGTGGTTTTTTCCAGGTAGGTGGTGGGATCTGTATTTAGGGGTTTGTATGTGGAGTCTTGGAGTAGGTTGGTTAATTTGGTTTGGTAGTCAGATGTGTTCATAACCACCGTGGCGTTGCCCTTGTCTGCTGGTAGGATTATTATGCTGGTGTCTTCTTTCAGGTTACGTAGTGCTGTCTGTTCCTCTTTGGGTAAGTTGCTTTTGGGTGGCTTGCTGGTGCAGAGGATGTTGGTGATTTTGAGTCTGATTCTGTTAGCGTCGTCGGGGTTGATTTTGGTCAGGCTGGTTTCAACTCCACATATAATGGTTTCAGTGGGGATGTGTTTGGGAGCGACTGCAAAGTTGAATCCTTTGGAAAGGACATTGGTTTCGGCTTTGGTGAGGATCCTATCTGAGATGTTATGCACTGTTTGTTTCATGTGTGGCTGTGAGGGAGGAGGGGTTTGTTTCTGGCGTTCTTGTAGTCTTCGGAGTTTGTTGGTGTGTGTATCTGTCTTGAGGGTGGTCTGTGTTTCAGCTCTCCAGACGGCGAGTTGTTTGGATTTGTCCCAAAGTGCGGGGTGGATCTTGTTGCTGAGTTTGAGGTGGAGTGTGAGGAGATCTTTGTTAATTCGGTCTAGGAGGAATCTTTTTGTGTGAAGTTCATTTCTGATTAGGGCCAATTCTGTTCTTTTCAGGATCCGTTTGGTGGCTGCAGAGTTGGAGTGGAATTTCAGTTGGAAACATGTGGGGATTAGATTTTGATCTCGGCAGTTGCGTAGGAATGCGAGGTCGCATAAAATGGAAGCTCTTTGGACTTCAAGTTTTTCATAGGTCCTGGTCAGATGGTGGATTTCCTCCCCGTAGAGGTTCGATATTTGTTTTCTGAGGTTTTCACGGGTATTTGTATGTAGGTCTTTGGTTGTTCGGGTTTTCTCCCGCGTAAAATTGGAAGTGTCTTGGCGACGTTTCGACGAAGTCCCATTCGTCATCTTCAGGCTGGTGCTTTCAGCTTCGTGCTTTGAGCAGCAATGTGTGGTCTTAGCTGTTTATTCCTTTTAACTGCCAGTGGGGGTATGAACTGATTGGGTGGGAGCTTGGCTGTGTTCTGATTGGGTGGAGGTGTGTTCTGAATGGTTAGGGGCTTGGCTGTGCTCTGATTGGCTGGGGGAGTGTTCTGTTTGGTTGTGCTCAGGTTAGTCTGAGTTGCAGAGGGGTTTAAGATTTTGGGCTGCCTTGCTATTTTTCTGGCTTCGCGTTCATGGTCGTGCCTCCTCTTCATGGAGGGTGTCAGTTTGCTTCATGTATGGATTGGAGGGCTTTAAAGTGGCTAATGATGCAGCTGTGGTCTGGCTTCTGGTTTGTGGTCGTGCCTCATCATCGGTGTGGCTTTGGGTTTGCTTTTTGCGTGGATGTGTGGTGGTGACATCCTGTGTGGTTTTTGTGAGTGTGGGTCTGGTATCATTTTTTGTGTTAGGGAGTCGTTTGTCAATAAGGGCGGGTTTCCAAATGGCTGGTAGGCGGGAGGTATCATCTCGCTTGTTCATGCTGTGTGGGCGTTTTTCTATCTCGATGGCTTCTCTGATTATTCTGTTATTAAAATGTTCACTTTTGGCAATGGTTCTGGTATTTTTAAAGTCAATTTCATGTCCTGTGGCTTTAAGGTGTTGGACCAGGGAAGATGTTGGTTCCTCTTTTTTGACTGAGTTCTTATGTTCTTCAATGCGTGCACTTATTCTTCTGTTGGTTTGTCCAATGTATGTGGTGGGACAAGTGGTGCATGGGATTTCGTATACTCCTTGATTTTCTAATTCAATTTTATCTTTGGGGTTTCTAAGGATGGTGGATATTTTTCTGTTTGTGCAGAATGCTGTTTTGATGTTGTGTTTATGGAGGATCTTACTGATTCTGTCTGTGGTGCCTTTTATGTATGGGAGGAGGGCTTTGCCGTTTTCTTGTTCTTTGTCTTGGATTTTAGTGGGGGTTTCTTTTTGGATTAGGTTTGTAATCTTATTTCTATGGAATCCATTGGATGTTAGTACATTGGTGAGAGTGTGTAGTTCGGTTTTAGGTGTTGTTCGTCAGCTAAGCGTTTTGTTCTGGAGATGAGTGTCTTGGCTACAGAGTTGATCTGTGCTGGGTGGTGGTGTGAGAGAGCGTGCAGATAGCGGTTTGTGTGTGTTTTCTTCTGGTAGATGGTGTGTCCTAGGGAGCCATTGGATTTCTTGTAGACTAAGACATCCAGGAAGGGAAGTTGGTTGTTAGCTTCTGTTTCCATGGTGAACTATATTTTGGGGTGTAGGCTGTTGAGGTGTGTGAGGAAGTTGTCCAGTTTTTCTTTCCCATGTGGCCAGATTATGAAGGTGTCGTCTACGTATCTGAGCCAGAGTTTGGGTTTGTGATCCGATTTTTCTAGAGCTTGGGTTTCAAAGTGTTCCATGTAGAGGTTGGCAATGACAGGTGAGAGGGGTGATCCCATGGGTGCTCCTTCTGTTTGTTTGTATTTTTGTCCATTATAGATGAAGTATGTGTTGGATAGGCAGTGGTTGGTCAGATCTAAGATGTGTTTGGGGGGGTTATATTTGTTTTGAATAGCTGTCAAGGCTTCTTTGATAGGCACTTGGGTGAAGAGGGATATGACATCGAAGCTCACTAGTAGGTCGCTGGGCTGTAAGTTTTGTTTCTTTATGATCTCTATAAACTGGAATGAGTTTTTTACGTGTGAGGTGATGGATTCTGCATAGGGCTGTAGTTGTTTGGCGAGAAATTTGGCTAGGTTTTGTAGAGGTGAGCCTATGGAGCTGACTATAGGTCTGAGTGGGGTTCCTTCTTTGTGTATCTTGGGGAGACCATAGAGTTTGGGGCATCTGGATGATTTCTCTCTGGGAATGATTCTTTGCTGGATCTCTTCGCTAGTGGGGGAGGCTTTTATTTTGGATCTGGTAGTTTTTTCCAGGTAGGTGGTGGAATCTGTGTTTAGGGGTTTGTATGTGGAGTCTTGGAGTAGGTTGGTTAATTTGGTTTGGTAGTCAGATGTGTTCATAACCACCATGGTGTTGCCCTTGTCTGCTGGTAGGATTATTATGCTGGTGTCTTCTTTCAGGTTAAAAAAATAACCAAAGACCTACATACAAACACCCGTGAAAACCTCAGAAAACTATATATATTCTTTTGATATATATACTGCCTTTATGGAGAAACTTAACTCAATATTCCCGGATATACAATTCACAGCGGAGGAGGAGGCCAATGGCAGCTTGGCCTTCCTAGACGTTTTGGTTACACGTCAAATTAATGGTGCCCTCCATACGACGGTGTATAGAAAGGCCACTCACACCGACAGGATTTTGCACTATATGAGCAATCACCCAGCAGCCCATAAGATCTCATGCGTATGGACATTATTTGCATGTATAGACACACACTGTAATATCAGGAGGGCTAAGCAGAGGGAGCGTGCACATCTTTATCAAGTATGTAAGTGGAATGGCTACCCAACTAGCTTCATTTGGAGGTATAGCAAACGTCAAGAACCCCGCAGGGCACCGAATGATCCAGGGACAATGGCCCGGACAACAACACCGTATGTCCAAGGAGTATCGGAAGCAACAGCGCGCATATTGGCACCTTATAATATTAAAGTTGCTCACCGGCCTGATCAAACACTCCGGATGAAAGTCATGCGCCCTAAAGAGTCATTGCCGAAGGAAGAAAGATCAGCGGTCGTATACAGAGTGCATTGCAAAGACTGCCAATGTAATTATACGGGGGAGACAGACAAATGAATAAAAACTAGGATACATGAACATAAATTGGCTGTCAGAAGGCAGGAGCAATACTCTCAAATATGGACGCACATGATTAATACCAGACATTCTTTTGATTTCAAGGAGGCAGAAGCCATTGCCCAGGATGCCTCCAAAGGAGGATGCTTACTAAAGGAGGCCTGGTTCTCCAACACAGACTCCGTCAACCGATGTATAGAACTGCCCTCGGCATACCAGGCACTAAGAGTGCAGGAAGAGCATGTCAAGAGACGGATGCCGATTGTCAGAGGCGAAACCAGGACTGGTGGGGGGGGGTATTTACTACATGACTAGACATAGGGAGGATCCCATAGACACATCACAGGTAGAGACAGATGAGGGAATATTAGGGTCACAGACAAGTAAGGGTAGTAAAGGAAGAGGAGGTGGATATGATGAGGGACTGCAAGGAGAAGAGGACCAGGGAAGACTCTTGGGAACCGCAGAATTGATCGTACAGCCCAGAACACGGGGGAGGGGTATGCCCGAGCCCAGGGGACTGATCGAAAGGGAAGGGGAGAGAGAAAAGAACAGAAAAGATGAGGCATGTAAGATTGGAAGCATATTCATGGGGGGAGAGGGGATATTTGAGAAGGGAGTAAGAATGGAGGAGAATAGCCTGGAACAGTAGGTAGAGCTGCAGAATAGAGGGGGGGGAAGAAACAGGAGAGTGTGGGGTTGATAGAAATGGAGAAGGGCAGGCAGGAATAATAGGCAGGACAGCAGTTTGGGGGGGGAAGTTTGGGAAGGAGAGTCCAACAGGAACGCAGGTTGGTAGATGGGAACAGTACGTAGGACAACAGGTAAGAGGAGGAAGAATGCTGGAAGGAACAGCAAACAGAGCAGTGGATTGGAGAGGGGGGGAGGAACCAGGAGAGGGTGGGACTGACAGGAAAGGAGAAGGGCAGATAAGAATAGCAGGCAGGACGGCAGATTGGGGGGGAGGAAAGCTTGAGAAGGAGGGTTAAATAGGAATGGATGTTGGCATGTGGGAACAGCATGTAGGACAGCAGGTCAGAGGAGGAGGAATGCTAGAAAAGAGAGGATGGACAGAAATGGATGAACAACAGGCAAGTCAGCAGATTATGGGGAGGACATTGGAGAGGGGAAGATGGACAGTGGGGGAGGAGGGTAAACAGGAACAGCAGGCAGCGCAGCGGAACAGGAAGGAAAAGACATTGAGGAAGAGAACATCAATAGGAATGGTTGATGAAAGGCAGGAGCAATATGTTAATCAACAGGTGGGAGGGTTGAAGGAAGGGGGAAGGATGACAGGAATGGACAACAAAGGGTGTATGAATCGGCAGGCTAGGAGAGGAGGGGAGTTGGAGGAGGGAGATGAGATAGGAACTGGCAATGGAATGCAAAAACAGCAGGCAGACCAGCAGCCCAACAGGACTCGTGTAGTGCCGAATCGGAGGAGGCACCTTGCATTGGGTAGAGAGGAGGGATTGAGGAGTGTGTTAATGATAACAGCGCAGGGAGGGGGAGACAGCACAAGGATGACAGAGCAGAAAAATAAAATGTTAGAGTGCAAAAAAGAGAGTGCGGAACAGTTAAGGCAGTCACAGGCAATCAGGAAGAGTGGCCCTGTCACGAGGGCAATGAGTAGGCAATTGGATCAGCAAGGGGATAAAAAGAACTTCCCACCCCCTAAGCCCCACTCTGAGGATGCTGGCAGAGGACCAGCGAAAGCTAAGTTGTTTTAATCTTGTATATAACTGTTTTTATTGTTTTAAATGTTGTTTTAACAATAAATAACTGGAGTATACTCTTCCCGGAGATCGAAGATTGCATTATTGAACATATGTATATACATATATATAAATGGAATGAATAAAGCGTGTTCACCAGGAGAGTTTAAAGTTAAAATACTTTAATTAAAGTATTTTACTATATTAAAAGGTTGCCAAGCTTTCGTTGGGAAAACTCCCCAACATCTTCAGGGCTGAGAGACCGTTTCTAACAAGGTGGTTTAAACGGGTTCCATAGACGTCTGCGCTTGGTTCCTAGACTGTGCCAGCATTCCCTGCTGAACAGCTGATAGGTGGGAGAGGGAATCGGAGTAAAGATTTCTTCCGTCATTCTCTCGAGCACTTGTGTTCACATCTCCGTCGATCTCAGGGGGTATTGTTAAAGCTATGTTCCGCCCTCTCCCGGCAGCACTGGCTCTCGTTGCAGCGGGGGGATTTAGTTCGATGTCATTGTGTATCCTACCATAGAGGCGGGGCTTCATCGGCTGCAATTTAACATCTTTCCTCTGCTGCGTGCTCCCGTATTTATCTTCGCTCGCATGTACAAGCATCAACTGGATGTGGTATTTTTCAATGTTTGAATCATCCTCCTCCATCATGGTGTCCTCCATGCTCATCTTCCCTCGTAGGTCAATATTCAAGTTAAATCCCCCCCATTTCTGTGAGCAAAAGTCTGTTGGTATTTGGGCAGATTCCCCGCTCATGTTACTTTCCCTTTTATCAAGCGAACGGGTCGTCATCACATGTTTTTTCTCCCCTCTCTGTATGGGATATTCACTTTTATTATTATTATGGGTAGTGCTAAATTTAGTGGTTCTATCCTCAAATTTCTTAAGTGCTCCAATGTCATTATTGTTGTTTTCTCCAATTAAAGGGGGTGTGGTTTCCCCTTGATGTTGTTGGGAGGTTTCTGGGTAGTCTATATCAGATTGTTTCTGGTAGGGAGGAGGTGTAGCTCCTGGTTTAGAATGTTGTGGATGTTGATTGTAAGGTTTGTGATATAAAGGATGATGGTTTGAGTTCCATTTTCGTAGCGCTTGTTGTGCTGGGTGCAAGTCAATGTGACGATTGATTGAGTTGTTATTCGAGAACCAGGCTTCTTTTAGCAGCCGACCTCCCTTTGTGGCATCACTGGCTACAATAAGGGTGTTATTGAAGTCAAACTGATGGCCTTGTTGTGCCATATGCATCCAAAGTTGTGAGTGGCCATAAAATGAGGCGAACCACAATAACAACTTTGGATGCATATGGCACAACAAGGCCATCAGTTTGACTTCAGTAGCCAGTGATGCCACGAAGGGAGGTCGGCTGCTAAAAGAAGCCTGGTTCTCGAATAACAACTCAATCAATCGTCACATTGTCTTGCACCCAGCACAACAAGCGCTACGAAAATGGAACTCAAACCATCATCCTTTATATCACAAACCTTACAATCAACATCCACAACATTCTAAACCAGGAGTTACACCTCCTCCCTACCAGAAACAATCTGATATAGATTACCCAGAAACCTCCCAACAACATCAAGGGGAAACCACACCCCCTTTAATTGGAGAAAACAACAATAATGACATTGGAGCGCTTAAGAAATTTGAGGATAGAACCACTAAATTTAGCACTACCCATAATAATAATAAAAGTGAATATCCCATACAGAGAGGGGAGAAAAAACATGTGATGACGACCCGTTCGCTTGATAAAAGGGAAAGTAACATGAGTGGGGAATCTGCCCAAATACCAACAGACTTTTGCTCACAGAAATGGGGGGGATGTAACTTGAATATTGACCTATGAGGGAAGATGAGCATGAAGGACACCATGATGGAGGAGGATGATTCAAACATTGAAAAATACCACATCCAGTTGATGCTTGTACATGCGAGCGAAGATAAATACGGGAGCACGCAGCAGAGGAAAGATGTTAAATTGCAGCCGATGAAGCCCCGCCTCCATGGTAGGATACACAATGACATCGAACTAAATCCCCCCGCTGCAACGAGAGCCAGTGCTGCCGGGAGAGGGCGGAACATAGCTTTAACAATACCCCCTGAGATCAACGGAGATGTGAACACAAGTGCTCGAGAGAACTATGGAAGAAATCTTTACTCCGATTCCCCCTCCCACCTATCAGCTGTTCAGCAGGGAATGCTGGCACGGTCTAGGAACCAAGTGCAGACATCTATGGAACCCGTTTAAACCACCTTGTTAGAAACGGTCTCTCAGCCCTGAAGATCTTGGGGAGTTTTCCCAACGAAAGCTTGGCAACCTTTTAATATAGTAAAATACTTTAATTAAAGTATTTTAACTTTAAACTCTCCTGGTGAATGCGCTTTATTCATTCCATTTATAATTATGCCCCGGAGTCGCATTTTCACCATCATTATTGAACACACACACACACACACACACACACACACACACACACACACACACACATATATATATATATATATATATATATATATATATATATATATATATATATATATATATATATGAAAGGGAGACAATAAGGATTTGGGGACCTGCCATAACCCCCCCTAAAAAAACAGGAAATCCACCTAAAAGACAAAAAGGGAGGGGAACAACAATATATACACATTAATTAGGCTTATCAGGATATTGAGAATGGAAACATCTTAGAAGTTTAGGGGATCTAACATGTCTCTTGTACACCTACTCATTCTGGGAAAAAGGGAGATTCTTCCAAGCTACTAAGTATTGTATCACCCCATGATGTGTTCGAGAGTCCAATATGTCCTTAATCTCAATGTGTTGTTCACCTTCAACTGTGGTAGGTGTGGGTGCCTGAGGTGCAGGAGGCCTAAGGTTAGAAGTGACCTCTAGTTTGAGTAAACTGCAGTGGAAAACAGGGTGTTTTTTCCATAGGTTCTTTGGCAAGTCTAATTCAACCGTCACAGGATTAATGATGCGTTTGATAGGGAAAGGTCCTACAAATTTAGGGCCTAATTTCTTAGATGGTTGTAAAGACTGCAAATACTTCATGGAGAGGTATACCTGGTCTCCAACTTGATATGGTTTTTGCTCCACCCTTCGTTTATCAGCCTGAACCTTATAGGCTTCTCTGGCTTCATCCAGAGCTTTCCTGACTACTGGTCAATATCCTGTAACTGTTTAATCCACTCCTGGAAGTTCAGGCATGGCCACAAATGTTTGACCATTAGCTACTTGAAATGGAGTGAAACCTGTACTAGAATGTACAGCATTATTATAAGCAACCTCAGCAAACGATAACAGATCAGACCTATTGTCTTGTTGGTAATTAATGAAACATCTCATGTATCGTTCTAGAACTGAGTTAAGTCTCTCTGTCCCCCATTCATTTGAGGATGATGTGAAGATGATAACCCTTGACTATAACCCATCAAGTCCAGAAAAGCTTTCCAGAACTTAGAGGTGAATTGACCCCCTCTGTCTGAAATTATACATTGTGGGGCCCCATGAAAACGATATACGTTCTGCACAAAGAGTTTGGCAAGGGTATTTGCAGTTGGGATCTTGGGGCATGGGATGAAATGCACTTGTCTAGAGAACAAACCCTTCTCCAGCATGATTGGATGGAGAACCCACGGATGGGTTGTCTTAATCTATCTGCTCCAATTAGACTAAGTCTGAAATTTAGTACCGCCCCCGCTGTGCCAACTGCACCCCAGTTTTAGACTTAGTCTCTTTGCTCTAAGACACGTTTTTTCTTCGCTCCTGGAGCAGAAGACTGTGTGTTTTCTTTTTTTCTTATTCCTGTTAGCTTAGTTCTAATTCCTCATTTTCATTAATTGTGATTTGACAATATAAATTTTTTTCATTGATTGGAATTCATCCTCAGCCTGACTGCCCGGCTGGGCTGACAGGCTGGGCATCTGCAGACCCTTCCCTTCAAGGGACCCTCTCTCTTTTTCCTCTCTTCTTCTGAGAACTTTCCTTAAATAGCTGCTTTAAGAGCCAAGCTTTATTCTGACTTTTACGACCTACCGCAGCTTCAGAAGCTCCGAGACTCCAGCCGCCGCTTTGACGATTCCCCCTCTGTCAGCTGTTCGTTGGAAGACTCGATCTAGACTCGCTGACTGTCTGTGGCTCCGGAAGAAAGGGGTAAGCCTTGCCGATCATCTGGGGGGCTCCGCAAGCGGCGACTAAGGTTGTCAGGCCTGGAGGGAGCCTTTTTAGGTCCCTCGGCCTCAGCTGAACATCGTGAAGGAAAGGAGAGGGTATCGACAACGAACTCATTTCCGAGGCCTGGAGGCCTTATTTGGTCCTCAGCCAGTCTCAGCTTGCTGCCGGTTTTTTTCTTACCGCTTCCCAGCTGACCAAGTAAATTACCCTCTGCTGCGTTAGGAGCCCAGGTGATTCTGCAGAACGAGGGCTCATCGCAGTTTAGGCCTCAGGCTTCGCAGGCCTTCTCCTAACAGCTGTTTTTGGCACGCAGGGGCTTGAGGCCGCCATTTTGAACACTTCACGGCCACCATTTTGAAGTTTTTACTGAGGCCCAGACTGCCTGCAGGAACATTCCAGAAGGCAGTTTCTGACGGTCTGAGGCAGAGGCCTCTAGATTTGATGAACGTTACCACCATACAGAGCCTGATTGGATTGGGAAGGGCAAGCTCATTCCGGAAGGACACACTGCCTACCAACCCCCCACTGCCCTCACCTGGGCCGGATCATCTCTGCTGGGCTCCCTTAGTAATCTTACAACGATGAGGGGGGGCATTTTTGCTGAGGTTGAGCCCCCAAAGCAGTCATAGCAGAGAAGTCTACCAACGAACCGGCCAAGAGGAAACATCCAACTGAGGCAAGTGGAAAGAATACTTCCAAGCGAGCCAAGTCAAGCAAGGAAACCACTAATCCACAGATGAGGGAGGAGGAGTCCCACAGACTGAGGGCGGCCTCCCCAGGTCAGACAGGCACAACGGGAAGGTCCATTTTTGACATTGTGCCTCACATTGTGCCTCAGCCCCAGGGGCCTGGTCCCCCCCCCAGGGGAATTTCCCACTCGGAATCAGCCACAAGAGTGGCTCCAGGGACAGGTGCAACTGGCCAGGACACCTTTAATTTGGGTCCTCAGGCCACATTCACCCCCACTGCAGCAGGGCTTTGCCCTCCTGAAAACCAGACTCTAAATCCGGACCAGCTTCAGTCCATGATAGCTCAGGCTGTGGCTCAATTCATGGCTTCCAACACCCCACAACCACCCCCACAATCCATGTATCATTCCCAATCTCCAGATATCATGGATGAACCTTCATCAGATTTAGAATCAACAGGGGCTGAACCATCAGGCCTGATTATGTCAGAGGATGAGGGTATCACTCCATCTGACCCCACCCCTCCTGTCGGTCTCTTTGACCATTCACTCTTTAATTCCCTGCTACTCAAGGCTTGCACAACTGCAAACCTCCCTCAAGAACAGGAGACTCCACCTACAACATCCAAGGGTCCCCACGCCTTCAGTCTCTCAGAACCATATTCCCTGCCCCCCCTTTTTCTCAATATAGTTCAAAAACAATGGGAGAATTTATGATCCCTTTCAAGTCCTGGTGCCATAGAGAAGACATTATTCAATGTTGCCCCTTCTTTGACCTCCCTATTAGAAATTCCCCAGATTGATGAGCCCCTGAACTCATTGTTTCCCAATGCTAACATTCCTGGGAATATAAATGAGGCACTTAGGGCAGAAGATAAAAAGCTTGAGTCCGCATTACGCAGGTCCCATCTGGCATCAGCCTGGGCAACAAAGGCAGCAACATCCATGGCCTTCTTCGCCAGGGCTTCAGTCCTATGGCTACGTGAGCTCCAGGACATGATTTCTCCGGACCAGCTCAGAGTTCACCAAAATTTGGGTAAGTTAGTAGCTATGTCTCAGTACCTAGCCGATGCTTCTCTGCACACGGCCAGATACACTGCCCGGACCATTGCTGCAGACATCTCCGCATGAAGGCTCCTTTGGCTCAGGAATTGGCGAGCAGACACCAAGGCCAAATGACGTCTGGCCTCTAAACTTTACACAGGTGGACATCTCTTTGGTAAGGCACTAGAACCATACTTAACAGAAGGTAAGGACAAACATAAAACTCTGGTTAACTCAGCAAGGAAAGGAGATAAGCACTCGGGGAACAGCACGTCGCAGAGCAATTACAGGAGGCAGCCCTTTCGGCCAGCTCCATCCTGGGACTGGGCCCAGGCATCTCGCTCTTCCTTTCAGAGACAAGAACGTCAGCAAGATCGTTCAGCATACAGAAGCAGGCCACAGATCCAGACCAAGCAGTCCTTTCGAGGCGCAGGGGGTCGTTCCTTTAAACGAGGCAAGTGATCTCACAGCCTCACCTCCCATAGGAGGCCGGCTGGCCCTTTATTCCAGCACTTGGGCAGCCACCACCACAGATGCATGGGTGTTAGACACCGTCACCCATGGTCTGAGACTAGAATTTTGTTCCCAACCACCTGACAAATTCTGCTCTTGCTCTATTCCAACAGCATGACCAGAGCTGATCTTATGTCAGAGGCCATAGCTCATTTATTACAAATACAAGCAATTGAACCAGTACCACAAGACCAAGAAGGACGAGGGTTTTACTCAAACCTCTTTGTCATCCCTAAAACTTCGGGGGGCTGGAGGGCAATCTTAGACTTAAAAGGTCTAAACCTTTACTTGAGGTATAAGAAGTTTAAGATGCAATCACTTCAATCAATCCTGGCTAGCATCAGGCAAGGTGACCTTCTTACCTCAATAGACCTGACTGAGGCATATTTGCACATTCCTATTTTTCCTGACCACCGCAAATTCCTCAGATTCAGTTATGCCCAACGCCACTACCAGTATAGAGCCTTACCATTTGGCCTCTCATCAGCACCGAGAGTATTTACAAAGGTACTGGCAGTGCTCGCAGCCCACCTTAGACAAATTCCAATTAGAATTCAATGCTATTTAGATGACATATTGATTCAGTCATCATCATTCCAAAATGCTCAGTCAGACCTCACCCTAGCCATCAAGATCTTTCAGGAGCACGGGTTTTCTGTTAATTTCCAGAAAAGTCATACCATACCAACAACTCGGCTCCTCCATTTGGGCGCTGTTATAGACACAGACAATTGTATGGTCTACCTATCTCAGGACCAACGGAACTCTATTCAGACCCTTGTACGTCGGATCCGAAAGGAAAGAGTAGTCACATTGGCTTCCCTATCACAGCTACTGGGGAAGATGGTGTCCTGCGTGCAAATTGTGCCATGGGCACGTCTCCATGCCAGAGAATTACAGTGGCTTCTCCTTCCATTTCAGAGACTTCACACCAACACATCCCACCAGAAGGTCCGAGTTCCACGGTCGGTGTTGAACTCCCTTCGATGGTGGGGCTCTCCGGCACTGTCACAGGGAGCAGAATTCAAAGAACCAGACAGGATTACCATCACCACAGATGCAAGCCTGTTTGGGTGGGGGGCACACCTCCACACACACTGGGCTCAAGGTCGGTGGTCCAAGCAGGATCTAAAGAACAATATAAACTGGCTGGAACTCAGAGCCATACACATGGCCCTAAAGAGATTCAGCAGTATAGTACAGGGCCAGCATGTCCTGACTCTAACCGACAACATCACAGCCAAGGCCCATGTCAACAGACAAGAGGGGACAAGGTCCAGGCCTCTCATGGAGGAGGTCAAAATGCTGGGGTCTTGGGCGGAATTGAATCTTGCTTCCATCAGGGCGGAGCACATATCCGGAGTGACCAACCAACAGGCGGACTCACTGAGCAGAGCCACCGTGGACCACTCCGAATGGCAGCTACATTTGAAGGTGTTCAGAGAGATCGTGGACAGGTTTGGTTCCCCAACCTTAGACCTTTTTGCCTCCCCAACCAACTCACAACTTCCCAAAGTCCTTTCCAGGTTCCCGTCTCCATTAGCGGAGGGAACAGATGCACTCCGCAGTCCCTGGCCCAGGGAACTGCTCTATGCCTTCCCTCCCCTACCGCTTCTTCCTGCCACGATCAGGAAGATCCTTCGCGAACGAGCAGAGGTCCTTCTGGTTGCACTGCATTGGCCGAGATGCTCGTGGTTCGCCGACCTGATGGAGCTCTCCGCATTCCCTCCATGGAGGATCTCAAGAAATCGCATTTCCCTCATTCAGGGGGAACTACACCATCCGGACCCTCAATGGCTCCAGTTAACCATCTGGCACTTGAGAGGCAGGCCTTAGGCCAAGACTCATATTCGTCAAGGGTCATAGCCATGATCCAGCAATCCAGGCGACCCTCGACGAATAGAATATACGATGCCACGTGGAAAAGCTTCTGTAATTGGTGTTCAGTTCACAAAATTGACCTTTTGACTGTTTCAGTGCCAGTCATCTTGGAGTTCCTGATGGATGGTCTGGACAAAGGGCTTTCCACAAGCACCATTCATAGGCAGGCAGCAGCACTTGCCACAGTTATTTCCTGCGGCAATGAATCCTTAACACATCACCCTATGATACGCTCCTTCCTAAAGGGAGCCAACAATGCCAGACCACCAACTGTACATAGATATCCCTCATGGGATCTTCATCAGGTTTTACAGGCTCTTGTTTCGCCACCCTTTGAGCCTATTGACACTTGTTTGTTTAAACAATTATCGATGAAGGTGGCTTTTCTTGTGGCTGTAACTTCAGCCAGAAGGATCTCTGAGCTGGCTGCTCTTTCAGTGAGGAAGGACCTATGTACTTTCCATAAGGACAGGGTAACCCTTAGGCTAGACCCCTCCTTCATGCCCAAAGTTAATTCCTTGTATCACAGATCTCAGGAAATAGTTTTGCCAGACTTCTGTCCTAACCCATCTAATGACATAGAGGTCCAGTGGAACAAATTGGATGTGCGCAGGGCCTTATATTATTATATACAGAGAACCTCATCCTTCCGCAAAACAGAGGATCTGTTTGTGTCCTTTCGCCCTTCGTCACTAGGACAAAAGGTTTCTTCACCCACAATAGGCAGGTGGATTAGAGCTTGTATTTCTCTGGCATACCAGACTCAGTCACTGCAAGCTCCTAGGCATATCCCGGCCCATTCCACCCTACTACAGCTGCCTGGTCTACCCAGGCCTCCATAGAGGAAATTTGTAGAGCAGCAACATGGGCATCTCCCTCTTCCTTTGTCTGTCACTACAAGATGGATATATATGCCTCTTCTACAGCTTCATTTGGCCGCAAGTTTCTAGAACACGCATTAACATCGGATGGGACCCAGGCCCAATCTAATTCCCACCCCTAGGGACACAGGGCTTTGGTATGTCCCATCCATGGGTTCTCCATCCAATCATGCTGGAGAAAGGGGCGTTGTCTTACCTGAACGCCTTTTCTCAGCATGATGATGGAGAATCCACTCCATCCCATTAGGTCAGTTGGCCTGGTTCCCATATTGATCAAACGCGTCGGACTAAAGTCTGAGAATCGCCTTAGCCTAAAACTGGGGTGCAGTTGGCACAGCGGGGGCGGTATTAAATTTCAGACTTAGTCTAATTGGAGCAGATAGATTAAAACAACCCATCCGTGGATTCTCCATCATCATGCTGAGAAAAGGCATTCAGGTAAGACAACGCCCTTTTTACAACCCAAATTGCAGTGTTTCCAGCACTTTCAGGCAGTTCTACAATAAAATCCATAGAGATCTCTCTCCAGGGTACAGATGGACTTGTTACTGGTTGAAGCCATCCTAGGAATTTTCCTTGTCGCTGTTTAGCTGTTGCACATGTGAGGCAGCTGGCTACATAGCTTTCTGTGTCCTTTTTCAAAGCAGGCCACCAAAACTGCCTTTTAATGAGGTGTACAGTTTTTACAAATCCAAAATGACCAGGATTTTTTGAGTCATGCCCTGCTTGCATTATTTTAAGCCTTAAAGCTGATGGGATATAAAGTTTCTCCCCAATCCATGCTAATCCATCTTTTAACACACATAGATTATTGTGGCTTCAAAATCACTCATCGTTCTCTAATGCAGTCTTAAAACTCCTGTAACAGAGTCTTTTCAAGGGGAGCCACAGGTTTTGACTGGGCTCTGGTGGTTACAGGAGCTGCTAATTGTAGTGATCTCTTATATATAGTGTGATTCCTCCTCCTCTTTTTGTAGACCTGGTTTTTTTTGAACAATTTGTAACCATCTATAAGTCCATTCCATTCATAGTTTCGTCCCACCAGGTTTTTGTAATGCCAACTATGTCATGCACTCCCCCATGTACTATTGCTTCTAATTCAGGGCTTTTCAACCGGTGGTATGTGTACCACTTGTGGTACTTTGCCACATGGCAGGTGGTACGTGATTGCTAGCCAAGTATAGGAGGGGAGGGGAATGAGCCAAAGCGAGCCAAGCCTGAGGGAGGGGCAGCTGCAGCTGCAGAACTGTCTGGCTTGGCAGAAGCCCCAGTAGCTGCAGGGCTCCAGCTGATTGGCTCCAGCTGATTGGCTTCCCAAAGCAGCTTGGAGCTGGAGGTGAACTGAAGAAAAAGGGGGGAAGAGGAGAGGCTATAAAAGAACGTGGTTTGGGTGGGGGAGGTGAAAAGACATCAGGAAAGGTTTAATCCTTTTAAACAAATGTAATTAGTTTTACCCCCTTTAATTGAGTCTGTCTGTGGCTTTTAGAAAGTTTTCTTTGAAGGTAAATAGGCTTAATTTAAAGCTAAAGCTTTTCGCAATTGCTGGAGCCTTTCAGTCAAGGATTGCAACATTGTGACATATGACACGCCTGAGGCAGCTTCAAGAGAAAAAAACGGAGTTTGTGTTTCTTTATTTTCTTCCTTTGCACTTGATTCCTGTGTCTTTAAGGGCACAGGGAAGGGATTGGAAAAGCTCAGAAGGGCCAACCAGCTAGCTCAGGAGTCTACAAACTTAGCAACTTTAAGACCTGTGGACTTCAACTCCCAGAATTCCTCAACCAGCCATGAGGGCTGAGGAATTCTGGGAGTTGAAGTCCACAAGTCATAAAAGTGCCAAGTTTGAATTTATCATACATTTGTCAGTGCAAAGGGAAAGTAATTCAGCAAAGGAACAGCCACAGAAGAAATTAAAACTGGTACTTTTTTTCTACAGTTTGTAATATTTTATTAGATTATAGAATAAAATACAAAAGCAAATAGTAGGACACAGCGGGGAGGAAAAGGGGGGGAAGTGAGTGGGAGAAGGGAAAAAGAACATACTTCCTCTGTTGCAGTAGAAGGAAGCATTAACATTGAACCCCGACTTTTTACTTTTCCATGATATTATAAACTAGCCATTTCTATAACAACAAATGAATCTAATCAGTAAAACCCAAAATCCCCCCCCCCTTTGTTTGACACCTTGCTAAGCACTGGTGGTACTCAAATATTGCCATGTCCTAAAAATGGTACAATCTGTGAAAAGGTTGAAAAGCCCTGTTCTAGTTCACCCTGTTTGTTCCCCAAGCTTTGAGTGTTGTATATAAGCGTTTAAGTCTTTTATGCCTGTCCGTGGGTATGTTTCCTGAATCTTCTGATTGTTGTTTGAGTTTTTGTTTTTGTCAACATTGCCTACCTTTTTGTCTGATTTGTTTTCTTGGGATTTGTGATTGGTTCTGGGGTCTAGAGGTTCTAGAGATTGGTCACCCTCTCCCCTCAGTTTTAGTGTATAGCTGTCCTGATGAGTTGGGCCAGTCTATTTCCAAATACATTTTGTCTGTTTTCGTGAGGTGTAGCCCATTCCTTGCCAAGAGTCCCTCATGTAGGAAATTCAGTCCATGATCCAGGAAACCAAAGTTTTCTTGGCAGCACCAATCCTTTAGCCAGTGGTTTAATTGTAGAATTCTTTTTTCTCTCAACGGGTGTTCGCCTTTTGTTGGGAGCAGGTCTCTCGGTTCACAGGGGAAAAGAAACCACTGTCACTTGCAGGCCTCTGATTCACCGTTGCTGCCTCGCCACCACCTACAGCCTCCTGGTTTGCCAATGCTTTCTCGCCTCCAGCTGCAGGCCTCCCAGTTCATAGAAGAAAAAAACCCTCCGTTGCCTGCAGGCCTCCAGTTCGCTGCTGCTGCCTCACTGCTGCCTACAGCCTCCCGGTTCACTGCTGCTGCCTCGCCACTGCCTACAGCCTCCTGGTTTGCCACTGCTGTTTGGCCACCAGCTGCAGGCCTCCCTGTTCACAGAAGAAAAAAAAAATCTGCTGTCGCCTGCAAGCCTCCAGTTTTCCACTGCTGCCTCACCGCTGCCTATAGCCACTGCTGCTGTCTCACCACCACCTGTGACCTCCCAATCTGCCACTGCTGCCACTCGCCACCTTTGCACTGCCCCCAGTGCCTCACTGGTTCACTGCTTCGCATTGCTGCAGCTGGCTCCCTTTCGCTTCTCCCAGCCATCTCACCGGTCCACTGCTTCATGCTGCCGCTGGCCACCTCCTCTCCTCTGTTTGAGCTGCCAGTGCATTGCATGGTCTGGTTTGCTATGCTGGTCTCTGCTTCATTGGGCTGGGTTGGGTCGCTGGGTTGCCAGGCCTTTAGGGTGGGCCTCCGTTGGTCTGAAAGTCTTCCAGTGTCCCATTTGTGACCCTGCACAGTCACTCTGTTGGTTGGGGGGCACTCTGGTTTCTCTTCAATGGGCCACCGGTCTCTTGGGTAGACCTCTCAGCTGCAGTTGGGTCTCCTGTAGCATGGGTAAAGTTTCGCCCTGCCAGGGGACCCTAAATGGGTCTAAAGCTGCCCCGAAGAGGCAGCGAAGAAAGAGGGGCACCCCAGAGATTTGGGAACGATGGCAGTCATCCCATTTGATCGGGAAATTCCCTCTAACCTTACAGAAGAAAGGCTGGCCCCCATCTTGGTGAGACTGGACAGCCATTTGTCTGAAATAGTGTAGGGTTCCTGCCTGAGCAGGGGGTTGGACTCAATGATCTCCAAGGTCCCTTCCAACTTTATTATTATTATTATTATTATTATTATTATTATTATTATTATTGATCATCACACAGTCAGTCAGATGTTCAGACTAGATTTGGCATTTTGTCTACCTATCGAGTCCTTACCCAGGACCTGGGATAGGCAGATGTGGATGTTTGATGGTATTACAGATATCGTCGCGGGATGGAAGCAGTTCCTAGTAAGGCCGCCTTTTGCAATTGACTAATAGCGAATTTGTCAATGCCAATGGTGTTCAAGTGGTGTTCCAGTTGTTTTGGGATTGCACCCAATGAGCCTATTACTATTGGTACTACCCTTGCTTGTTTTTGCCACAGTCTTTCTATTTCTGTTTGTAGGTCTTTGTATTTTGTTATCTTTTCCAGTTCTTTCTCATCTATTCTGCTGTCTCCAGGCACTGCCACGTCCACTATCCAGACTTTTTTGTCTTTCTTATCAACAATTGTTAAGTCTGGGGTGTTATGTTGTAGGTGCTTGTCTGTTTGAATTCTGAAGTCCCAGAGCAGTTTAATTTTATCATTTTCTATGACTTTCTGTATTTTATGATCCCACCACTTTTTGCTTACAGGCAAATGATATTTTTTGCAGATCTTCCAATGCACCATTGTTGCTACTTTGTCATGCCGCTGCTTGTAGTCGGTCTGTGCAATCTTCTTGCAACAGCTTACCAGGTAGTCCACTGTTTCTTCAGCTTCTTTGCATAGGCAGCACTTACTGTCTGTTGCTGTCTTCTCAATTTTGACTTTATATGCATTTGTCCTTAAGGCTTGGTCTTGTGCAGCCAGAATTAGTCCCTCGGTCTCTTTCTTCAATTTTCCTGCTCTTAGTCATTGCCAGGTCTTGTTAATATCTGCTTTCCCAGCTATTTTTTTAATATATTGGCCATGTAGTGCTTCGTCTTCCCATGCCTCTATTCTGTTCTTCATTTGGTCTTTCCTGTAGGCCAGTTTGGTCTCTCCAGTAGTCAGTAAGCCTTCCTGATATACTAATTTTAGTGCATCTTCATCATTGTTCTTCAGATATTCTTCCAAAGCCATTTTTTCTTCTTCAACCATCTGATGTACTTGTAGCATTCCACGCCCACCTATTTGCCTTGGTAAATAAAGTCTATCAATGTCACTGCGTGGATGAAGGTCATGATTCATTGTCATTATTTTTCTGGTCTGCCTATCCATTGCTTTTAGTTCTGCTTGAGTCCAGTCCACTATTCCAGCTGTGTACCTAATGACTGGAATTGCCCAGGTGTTGATTGCCTTTATGGTATTTCCTCCATTGAGTTTGGACTTTAAGATCTTCTTCACTCTCTTGATGTGTTCACCTCTAATCTTTTTGTTTACTTCAGTGTGCTTGATGTTGTCAGCTTGAAGGATACCCAAGTATTTGTAGTAATCTTCCTCATCCAGACTCTTAATGTTATTTTCATGGGGCATCTTGATTCCTTCAGTTTTCACTACTTTTCTTTGTTTGATAGTAAGTGTGGCACATTTGTCCAAGCCAAACTCCATAACAATATCTTGATGATGATGATGATGATGATGATGATTTGCCACTGAAGTCCACAAGTACTCACCAGAACGTAGCTGAACAATGTGCTGAAACTGGGTGAGAAATTTGATCTTCTTTTTTTATAATCTTTTTATTCATTTTTTCCATACAAACAACGTGCTGTCTGAGTTTACATATGCTAATACATATTTAATTCCTAATCCTTTGTTCTTTCCTCTAGCCAATAGTAAAATAAATTCCAGGTTTGATAGTCCGTTTCTTCCTTTTCTTTCAGTCTCATAGTCAATCTATCCATTTTTTTAATTATTTCTTCATCTGATGGTACTCATTCATTCTTCCAATATTGCGCAAATGTAATTCTTGCCGCTGTTATAACATGCAAAGTCAAATATGAGTTTTGTTTATTGGTCTTTTCTGACATTATACCTAATAAAAAATGATCAGGTTTAAAATCAACATGTTCTCCTAACATCTTTTCTAACCAAGTATGTATCTTTTTCCAATAGTTCTTTGCTTTATCACATGTCCACCAAACATAATAATACATACCTGACTTATGTTTACATTTCTAACATCTATCTGACATATTTTTAAACATTTTAGCTAATCTTGCTGGTGGCAAGTGCCATCTATAAAACATTTTGTATAAATTTTCTTTATAAGAAAGTGACATTGTCAATTTATAGTTTCTTTCCCATATGTTTTGCCATCTTTCTAATTCTATATTATATCCAAAAAATTTTGCCCATCTTATCATTGTTTCTTTAACTTGTTCGTCTTCCATTTTCAAGGTTAATAAAATATTGTACATTTTCTTAATTAATTTTTCATCCGAAGTTAACAAAGTCTTGTCAAATAGAGTTTGTTCTTTACAAAACCCATACATTTTAACATCTTTATCATATCTAGTTTGTATTTGTAAATGTGTCCACCATGATAAGTTGATGGCCTGATTTTCCATTTCTTGTTTAGATTTTAAGTGTCCTTCAGAGTTTAGAATATCTCTATATGTCCAGATTTTTTCAAAGTCCACTAAATTTGGGTGTACAAATGCTTTCATTGTTGACAACCACCCTGGAATTTTCAAATAAATTTTGCTTTTTATTTTTTCCCATGTTGTTAACAATGCATTTCTTATATAGTGGTTTTGGAAATATTTATGAACTTTATTTTTCCCATACCATAAAAAAGCGTGCCACCCCAATTGTAAGTCATGTCCCTCCAGATATAACAACCTTTTATTTGTAAGAATTATCCATTCTTTTACCCATGTTAATACGGATGCTTGATAATATAGAATCCACTCTGGTAGGCCAAATCCCCCATTTCCTTTAGCATGTTGTAACTATATTCTCAAATATTTAACCTTTTTAACTATCTGTAATTCTGTTTTTTCTGATCTTTGTTTTTTTTTCTTTATCTGTAAGATTTTTAACTATTACTTTAGTTTTTTCTTTGTTTATTTTCAGTCCTGCCATTTCTCCATACAGTTCTATCTTTCCCAATAGTTTAGAAATCATCTCCAAAGTTTCTTCTAAAATGAACATCAAGTCATCAGCAAATGCTTGCAATTTATATGTTTTGCCTTTTATTTCTAGTCCTTTGAGTTTTATATCTTGTCTAATATTTCTGTTTGAGACTTCCAGAGTAAAAATAAATAACAATGGAGATAATGGACATCCTTGCCTTGTCCCTTTCCTTATCTCAAAGTTCTCAGTGTAATTTCTATTCACAATCACTTTTGCTGTTTGTTTATTATATATCATTTTTAACATATTTATAAAATTCTGTCCAAAGTCCATTATTTGTAATTGCTGAATCATATATTGCCAGGAAACATTATCAAATGCCTTTTGAGCATCTAGAAATATTAGTGCCATTTGTTTCCCTGGATGTAGTTCATAGTATTCTAATACATCCATTATCACTCTTAGATTGTTTTTAATTTGTCTCTTTGTTAAGAAACCATCCTGGTCTGAATGTATAAATTCAGTTAAGTATCTTTTCAGTCTCTCAGCCATTATTGAAGTAAAAATTTTATAGTCCACATTCAATAATGATATCAGTCTATAGTTTTTTTATCTGAGTCAAATCTGAATCTTCTTTTGGTATTAAAGTAATATTTGCTTCTATCCATGTCTTTGGAAGTTTAGCCTCCAACAAAAGTTCGTTGCAAACGTCTTTCAATGGTTCACTTAATATATCTTATAAAGTTTTATACAACTCTGCCGGTAATCCACCTGGACCTGGTGTTTTTTCATTTTTTTGTCTCCTTATGGCCTCTATTATTTCAATCATTGTTGTTTTTTCCTCTAACATAATCTTGTAAGTTTCTGGAACTTTTAGAAGATTATTTCCTTCCAAATATTGAATCATTCTCTCTCTTGGAATTTCTTCTATGTCATAAAGTTTCTTATAATATTCTTTAATTGTCTTTTTTATTTCTTCATTTTTAAATTGTAGACCACCTTTTTCATCTGCCAATTTATTTTTATTTTATTTTTTTATTAATTTTTTTTGCAATTTTACAATAAAATCCCTCTCCCACTGCCTCCCGACCCTCCCAGAAACCCTCCCCCCGTCTTCCCAGAGCTGAATACAGGGTTAACTAGAACTAAAAAATACAAAACATTTAAACTTAAATAAACCTCAAACAAATATTACATTAAAAAAACAAATTTTTAAGTACTTTAAGTCCAATATATATATATATAATAAAAATACTTATTATCTTAAACTTTAAACATAAATTATTCAAAAGCTAAATAATATCTTTTAATATCATACTTATACTATATAAAGTTTATCCATCTTTTCCACACCAAGAGATATTTCTCTTGCGATTGATCTTTCAAATAAGCCGAATTTTTTTATTATTATTAAAAAATTTTAAAATTTTACAATAAAAACCCCTTCCCCAATCCTTCCCAACCCACCCCAAAACCCTCCCCCGTTCTTCCCAGAGCTGAATACAGGCTTAACTAGATCTTAAAAGAAAAAAAGTTTTAAACCCAAATAAACCTTAAGCAAATATAATTACACATTGCTATCACAATTTCCTCCGTGGTAATTAATCCATTGATTTCTTGTTTCTGATCTTCTGTTAGTTTAGGAAAATGAGCATCTTGTAAATATTTATCTATATCTAAAGCCTGTACTTTCCTACCCATATATAATTTTTTATAATAATCTAAAAAAGATTTCTTAATCAAATCCTTCTGAAATACCAATTTACCTTTATAATTTATTTTGTCTATAATTCTCAACTTCTGTTTCTTTCGCAATTGATAGGCCAGCCATCTCCCTGGCTTATTAGCATTACAAAATGTATTATGTTTCATGTACAGTAAGTTAGTTGCAGTCTGATCTGCCATTAACATATTAAATTGCGATTTAAGCAGTTTTATAGATTCCTTAATCTTCTCATCTGTAGGATTCAAGATTAAAACTTTTTCTTTTAATTTAATCTCATCTTCCAACTCCTTATGTTTCTGCACCTGTTTCTGTCTATGAATCTTATTCATTTGCATCAAAACCCCACGCGTATAAGCTTTACCTGCGTCCCATACCATTGACATTGAAGTACCCTTATGCATATTTAAAACAAAATATTCCTTTAAATGCTCTTTAAGTTTCTGAACATTCATTTCTTGCCTAAACAAATTTTCATTCAACCTCCAAGATCTTCTCTCCTCTTTTTCAGTAACCAATTCCATCCATACTGGACTGTGATCTGTCAATGTCCTTGGAAATATCTTTACATTCTTTACTCTAAAATATAAATCCGTTGTAATAAAAAAAAAGTCAATTCTTGAAAAAGATTGATGTCTATCCGAAAAGAAAGTAAAGTCTCTCTCTTCCAGATTGTGTTCTCGCCAATAGTCTCGCAACTCCCAGTCCTCTTTCAAATCAAAAAAAGCCTTAGGTAATTTAGCCTGTTTAAAAGAAGTAGAAAGTCCTTTTTTGTCTCTACATGTGTCTAAAACTCCATTCCAATCTCCCATCAATATAACAGATCTGTAATCCAATAAAATCAATTTTTGATGCAACAGCCTATAAAATTGTTCCTGTTGTTAATTTGGTGCATACAAACCTACTATAAGTATTTTCTTACCATACAGTCCCACTTCAATCATAACATATCTCCCTTGAGGATCAGAATCTACTAAACAAGCTGATAAATTTTGCTTAACATAAATAACTACACCCCCTTTCTTCCCAAGAGCAGAAGATACAAAATGAGATCCCAATTGAGCATTAACTAAATATTTTTGGTCCTTAGAGATGATATGCGTTTCCTGCAAACAAATAATGTCATTGTTATGCTGCTTCAAATAATGAAATATTTTCTTTCTCTTTTGAGGGGAATTAAGGCCATTAGCATTCCATGTCAGGAGCTTTACCATCTCCCTCATCCAAAAGCCTGGAGAAGACTGCTTGAAGATCTGCCATTGAGGATTGTACCGAAGATCTCTTAGGTCTTGCTCCTCCCACAGGCTCAGAAGCAGATTCTTGTAGAACTTCTTTGACATCTTTCTTCTGTTGTTCCTTTTCCTTACGTCTATGCGCTGCCCAAGTCATTCTTTGCTCTTTCATCTCAGCTTGTTGAAACCACTCAGCCTGTGATTTTCCAGCTTTCATCAACACAGCTTCTTCGGACTGCTGCTCAACCTCCTTCCCGTCCAAGACTTTAAACATTATAGAGGGTGATGAGCGTGTTCCCAGGACCGAAGTATAAAACTCTTTTGCTTTAAAAACAGTATTAAGTCTATAACGTGTCCCCGCAAAGCTCACCACTATTCCAATTGGAATATCCCATCTGAATGGCATTTGACTTTTTTTAAGTTCGTCTACCAGAAAAGCAAACTCTTTTCTTCTTCTTAAAATTTTAGATGGGATCTCCTTTAAAATTATAACATCTTGTGCAGCAATCTGAAACCTCTTGTTATAAAAAGCTTGTATGATTTCATTGCGCAGAGATCTTTTCCCAAAGTAAATTACCACATCTCTTGGCAGGTTTCTTTGCTTTGCAACCCAGGAATTAATTCTAAATATTTTTTCAATTTCTCTAGATATTTCCTCTTTTTCTCTGTCCAAGATCACAGCAAAATCATTCACTACCATCTCTCTCAGGTCTTGTTGCATATCCTCTCTCAAGCCCCTGTTCTTAAAGTAAACTCCATCTCTCTATATTGGGACATAACAATTTCATCTTGTGAAATTTCCACCTTTTTTTCCATTCCTTCAAACTTTTCCTCCAAAACCTCCACCTTGTCTGCAACTTCTTCAACTCGAGAATCCAGTTTTTCAACCACAGAAGTAAGTCCTTTTAAAGCCAAAACTACATCTTGCCTCAAAATGCTATTATTCTCCACTAAAAGCTCTTTCATTTCACCTCTGATTTGAGATATAGCATTTCCCATTATATCTTGCATATCTTTTACCGTGAGTGGTTGTATAGGAGGAGGTGGTGGTGATCTGGATTTAGGTTGTTGCGCTGGTAGTATCGCCGGAGAAGAAGCCACCTTAGGTACTGTGGAAATTACTTGACGCTTTGAAGCCATTTTAAACAAAAAAAATTTTTTTTCTTCTTTCCTCCTTAAAAAAAAAAAGTACAAAAAAATCCCAAGAAAAAATGAAAAAATAAACAAAAGAGAGGGAAAATAACTAAACCCAAGTCTCTTTCAAAAACCATAATAATAAAAAGCAAAAAATGAAAAAAGAAAAAGTAACAAAGTAACCAAAACCCGTTCTGTTTCCTTTCAGGCACTCAAAAAAAAAAAAAAAAAACCCCTCGCATCGCCATTTTACTTTCCCTCTCAACAAAAAGAAAAATAAAAAATAAAAATAATTCTTTAAAATTAAAGTCCAAATAAATCCAAAAAGTAAGATTCCCCAATCAGCTCTGTCTGCTTTTTAAAAAATAACTCACCAGTTCTCTTTAATTGCGGAGGTGGGAGCGGCGTCTTGCTTTGTCCCGAACGACAAGGAACAAAGGCAGCTGAGAAGCGGAGATACCCTGAACTCCGTGGGAGTACTCTTTTTGCCCCCCCCAAAAAAACTTTTTGGGGGTTTCAGAGGCTCTACCACTATTCAGGGTAAAACTCCCCTCCTTCCTTTAGCCCAGGAAGGAGGTTTTAAATCACGGAACAGCTGATGTCTGCTGTCCTCGGCGGTTTTAACGCTATCTCAGAAAGACGGCTAAAGAATAGCCGCCATCGGCATCGCGACACCACCGGTGTCTTCTCCTTCTGTTTTTTACGTTTATAGGCTAACCATCTGCCTGGTTTATTTGCATTTTCAAAAAAGTTTTGTTTTGCTCTTTTTATTTGCTGTGCCAATTTTTCTGAGTCTAACAAATTTAATTTATGTTTTATTATGTCCATTTCTCTTTTTAAAGTCTTCTTTTGCGGGATCATTTGCAGTTCTGATTCTAATTTTTCAATTTTTTCTTTTAGTAATACATATTGCTGTCTTTTCTGTTTGTTTTTCTTTGCCACATATGTTATAGCTATGCCTCTAAAGTATGCTTTAGCTGTATCTCATACATTTTGTAATGTTGTATCTTCTTTTTTGTTTTCTTTAAGGAAAAACTCCATTTCTTTTTTTGCTAATTCCAGTGCTTTTTTGTAAAAAAAAAAAAAAGGTGCTGAAACTCACGCACATCATACAACCCGCCTTGCCTACCCTACAAGCTTCCATCCAAAAAAGGTGCTGGAACTCCGTTCTGGGTGTTCTATGAGAAAAAAAGCCCTGGCTAATTCTATAAATTCTCTTTTTTTAATATAGATTGATTCAAAGTCCATCTTGGTTTTTTTTGTGTTCCTCTCCATATCATTTTTAAAGGGTTATGATCTGCCCATGTACCTGGTTCTATCTCAATTTCCTGCATATTCATCCTCAGTTCCAATGTCATCCAAATCATATCAATTATAGACCAGGATTTTTGACTATTTGAATAAAATGTATATTGTAGTTTTCCTGGATTATTAAACAAAAGTCTTAGGTACAGTAGTCTTCTTCCAGTTTTTCCTGTTATACTGCTTTTATAATCTGTTGTCCCACCACAATCACATTAAAATCTCCTATTAGACAAATATTTTGATACTCCAGTTCTATTATTTTTCTGTGTAGATTTTGATAGAATTCTTCCTGGTTGTTATTTGGTGCATAAATTACTACCAACAATATTTGTTTTTGATGTAAATATATTTCTACCATCACAATTCTTTCATCTTCATCTGAATATATCATTTTTTAGTCTATTGTCTCTTTAATATATACAGCAACACCTCTTTTTTGTTGTGCTGATGCATGATAAAGTTTCCCAATTTTTTGGGTATTCCAAAAGCTTATAAAATTGTTTTTTTTTATATGTGTCTCTTGCAAACAAATTATATCTATATTTAATTTCTGCAGTTTCCTAAAAAATTTACTTCTTTTTGATGGAGAGTTTAATCCATTTATGTTCACTGAAAAAATTCTGTTTTCTTTCTCCATTTCAGTTATTTATATTTAGGTCTAGTGGATCTCGTGATCCTCTGTTCTCTAGCCGCTCCTTCACTCGCTTGCTCACATTTCTCTTTCTGTTCTCCTGATTGTGTAGCTGCTTCTCCAGATGTCTCTTCCATTTCTTTCTGTTCCTTTCTCTCCTCTTGTCGATGTTGCACTCCTTCATCTAGGAACGCTCTGTTTTTTTCCTCAAAATCCTCTGCTTTCCAAATTGAATCCAGTCGGTATCTTGTACTATTCCAGTTGATTAAAATCCCTTCTGGTGTTAACCATCTAAAGTTTATGCCCTTTGCAATCAGCTTTGTTGTTAAAAAGTGGTAATGTCTTTGAGCATCTCTTATTCTTTTAGGTATCTGCTTTAAAACCACAATTTCTTTATTCTTATATTGTAATAGTTCTTCTCAAACTTTTATCAATATTTCATCTCGCGTTGTTTTCTTTATGAATCTCACATGCACTTCTCTGGGTAGTTTAAATCTCCTTGCATAGCTTGAATTCATTTGAAATACTTCATCTATCTCCATGTGCATCTCTGCTCTATCAGCTTTCAAAGCCTCTGCCAAGAGTTTGATGATCACAACTGCTATGTTTTCTTCTCTATCTTCAGGGATGTTTTGAAATCTTAAGTAATGTTCAACTTTTTCCATTTCTAGAATCGCGACCGCCCCCCTCAAGGTTTTGATTTACTTGTTCTAGTTTCTCATTTTTTGTACTTGTCCTTTTCGTCTTTCAGTTTGTCTGAGAGATCTTTGTGCAGCAATGCTGGTTCCTTCTTGACTTTCTTGTTTTTCTTTTTCCGTGGTATTGTGCTGGAATTGGCTTTTACAATAGCATTTTTCAGAGTTTCCCATGCTTCTTGGATTGTTTTCCCCTTTAGGATTTTCATCCATGGAATCTTTCCTAGGTTCTCTCCTCTTTTGAAGTTTAAGATATTGGTTGAATGATTTTCTATTGCCTGTGTTTGTATTGTATTGAATTCCAGTATGACATGGTCACTTTCACCCTAGGTTCTGGCAACTTCAATTCCTTCTATCATTTCTTCTCTATTAGTAAGAATTAGGACCACTATAGCTTTACTTCTAGTTCCCTCCTCTATCTTTTGGGTAACAAAGTTGTCAGCTAGGTTGGTTAGAAATCTGTTTGATATCCTGCTCACTGCAGAGTTTGTTTCCCAGTTGATATCTGGGTAGTTGATTATTACTTTGGTATGCTTCCTACATATATTTGTTAACTGGTTGGCAAAGAGTCCATCTATTCTTAGATAGATAGATAGATAGATAGATAGATAGATAGATAGTCATTTGTTGTCATTTTTTACTGTGGGCACAACAGCACACATCAAAAATGATATTTAGTTGCCCGCTCTCAAAGTGAAACACATACATGACACACACCTAAACATACTATGTACAACATATGTATAGACCCACACCCCTACATATATATAACAAATAAATATTAAATACTGTCCATCTTGAATATATAATGAAAGGAGGAAGCTTGAGAGTTCACAAGGTTAATGCTATATGGAATGAAACTATGGCTGAATCTGGATGTTCTGCTATGGATACCACAAAGCCTCCTCCCAGAAGGTAATTGTAAGGACCCACCCCACTTTGCATCTTAAGAAGACAGAACTCTTGGAATAGTTCTTCCAACAGGCATCCTTTATTAAGAGAAAATGGTTGCAGGCGTTCTAGACAGGACTTGGGGTCTGAGCTCTCCCATTCAAGGTTTTAAGGGGTTCCCCAGTGGCCCCACCCAATCACCCCCTTCTTCCAGCGACAGTCTCAGGCATTACATTCCCACCCCCTTTTCCTTACTGCCGGCTGGAGGGAGACTTCAGAGTGGAGTACATGAAAGGTAATAGCCCCATTGTTATGGTTAGTCCTTTTGGTGATATCCACATCCAGTCCCTTTGAAGTGTACTGAAGGAAGTGAGGGCCATGAAGCTCACCCCCTTCTCTTCATCGTATGACAGAATCCAGAGAAGGCAGAAATGGGGTTTTCTATAGTTGATAACTAGAGATGAAATATAATTGGATTCTGACAGTAATAAGGAAAACAGGTCATGAGGAGAATAATCTTATGGACCCTGCTCAAGCAACACTTCTGTACTATGTCCTGGATGGGAGGGAGGGAACGGCCAATGATCTTTTGGCCATTCTCACCACTTTCTGCACAGCCTTCCTGTTTGGAGCAGTGATGCTTCCAAACCAGATTGTGATGCTGTATGACAGGATGCTCTCGATCGTACCCCTATAGAAAGTCATCAGGACAGGGGAAGGAAGATGTGCTTTTCTCATGCAATGCAGAAAATGCAGGCGCTGCTGTTCCCGCTTCACCAGTTTCTCACTGTTGAGTGATCAAGCCAGCCTACTCATTAGCTGCACACCCAGGAATTTGATGCTGGTAACCATCTCCACAGGTGAATCATATATGCACAGAGAGGTATGGCTGTGCCTGCCTTTTCTGAAATCGACAATGAACTCTTTGGTTTTTCCGGTATTTAAAACTAGGCTGTTTTCCTTACACCAGTTCACCAACCTCTCAACCTCCTTGTGGTAAGCTTCCACCTTGTCATCCTGAATAAGGCCCACTACTGTTGTGTCATCTGTGAGCTTCACAATATGTTTGGTGGCAAACCTAGCACAACAGTCATGGGTCAACAGGGTGAACAGCAGTGGACTTAAGATGCAGCCCTGAGGAGAACCTGTGCTCAAGAAAATGGTATTAGAGTTATTTGTTCCAACTCGCATATATTGGGGCCTGTTGGTAAGAAAATCAAGAATCCACCTGCACAAAGGATTGTTTAAGCCTAAAAGGCCCAGTTTGTCTACTAGATGCTGGGGAATGATTGTGTTAAAAAATCAACAAACAACAAATGCACATGAGTATTTCTTTCCTCTTAGTGCTTCAAGCTCAGATGGAGAACCGAAGAAATAGCATCCTCCGTAGAGCGATTTGGTCGGTAGGCAAACTGAAGCTGTTCAAGTGCTGGCAGGAGGCTAGATACAATAATGTCCTTTATCAGCTTCTCAAAACATTTCATAATGGTGGATGTCAGTGCAACCGGACGGTAATCTTTAAGGCCTGTAATTGTGGACCTTTTTGGCACTGGCAAGATGATGGCCATCTTAAAACACGATGGGACTATTGCCTGCTGCAATGAGAGATTGAAAATATCTGTGAGAACACAAGCCAGCTTCTCTGCGCATTCCCTGAGGACACTCCAGGGATGTTATCTGGGCCTGCTGCTTTCCAAATGTTAACTTTCTGCAGTGTTTTCCAGACAGATATGACATCAAATTTAGCACTTGCTCGTCAGAATGGGGCACAGCTTTCCTAGCAAGAGTGCTATTTGATGCCTCAAATCTCCCCAAAAATGTATTCAGTTTATTTAGGAAGCCTGTGTCATCCTTGCATCTCAATGGAGTCACCTTGTAATCCGTAATGGCCTGGATCCCTTGCCACATTCGCCTGATGTTTGTTGGGTCCTGAGAAAAGTTCTGAATTTTCTGACAATGGGCTTGCTTTGCACCTTTTATGGCACTTTTCAGATTTGCTCTGGCTGTTCTAAGTGCCAGCATGTCACCGTGCTTTCAGCATCTTGTAGCATCTTCTGATTGGTTGGGTGGCCTGTAGTATACCCCTATGGCAATGTCACTTTTTCCCCCTTTTATATTGACCCATATAGATTCTGGAGGGATTTTATCTTTTATTATTTGCATTTCTGTAGATATGTAGTATTCTCTTACATATAGTGCAACTTCCCCTCCTCCTTTTGTAGTTGTTTCTTTTGAACAATTTGTATCCATCTATTAGTACATTCTAGTCATGGGTTTCATCCCAACAGGATTCTGTAATGACAACTATGTCATACCTATCCTCGTGTACTATTGCTTCTAGTTCATCCTGTTTGTTCCCCAAATTTTGAGCATTTGTATATAAACATTTTTTATGTCTGTCCATGGGTGTTTCCTGGATCTCCTGATTGTGGTTTGATTTTTTTTCTTTTTTCTCATCACTCCCTACCTCTTTGTTTGATTTGTTTTCTTGGGATTTATGATTGGTTTTGTGTTCTAGAGATTCTAAAAATTGGTCATCCTTCCCCCTCAGTTTTAGTTTAAAGCCCTTCTAATGAGTTGGGCCAGTCTTTTTCTGAGTATATTTTCCCCTGTTTTCGTGAGGTGCAGCCCATTCCTTGCCAAGAGTCCATTGCATAGGAAATGCAGTCTATGGTCCAGGAAACCAAAGTTTTCTTGACAACACCAACCCTTTATCCAGTGATTTATTTCTAGAATTCTTTTTTCCCTCAATGGGTATTGGCCTTTTGTTGGGAGTACTGATGAGAACACTACTTGTGCTCCTAGCTACTTAACATTATTACCTAGTTGCTTATAGTCTCTTAATATTGTGCTCAGGTTCTTTGTTATGTCATTCATCCCAACGTGGAGGAGGAGGAGAGGGTAGTAATCTGTGAGCCTAATTATATTGGTTAGATTCTCAGCCACATCTTTGATTTTTATTCCATGGAAACAACATACCTCCCTGGATTGTATGTCCAGTCTGCAGATAGCTGATTCGGTTCCTTTGAGAATAGAATCTCCTATCACCAGCACTCACCTTCTTTTTTGGGGGAAGGCAGTCTGAGATGCTTTTCTGTTTGTCTCAGGTGTGTTTGTTGATGTGACTTTTTAAAGGAATATGTGGTGTTATTTCTTTGTTGTTTCATTCTCTGCATGTTTTTTTTTGAGGGGGAGGTTGTGGGTCTATGTATTTCCATCTAGGGGGAGAAATCAATTGCTCAGTTTTAATGGAGCTGCTTCTGGTTGGGTTAGATTGGGCAGTAGGGATTTGTTAGATATATGCTGCTTCTTCCTTTGATTGTTGTGTTTCCTTCCATGTGTGACAAACCTCTATTTGTCTTTCTCCAAGGGTTTATCAGTAGGGTAAAATCTTCTGGGAGTTATTTGTCCATTGTTTGGTTTGGTTTGGTTATAGCTTTCTTTTGTAGATTGGAGTTTTGTTAGAGTTGCCTCTAGATCCCTTATTTTTTCTTCTAGTAGTTCACATAGTTTACATTTAATGCATGTATAATTTGAGTGTTCTTTGGGCATAAGCATATACATGGAACATGTATTGTATACCACAATAGTATCCATCACCTGTTCCATGAATTTGTTGTTTGAAAATCCCTCTTTTATGGTTGGTGGATGTGTTTTGCTGTTAGCCATGCTTCTACTCTCTCTGTTCTAGGTAATTATGCATATTTTTTTCTATCCTATGTTTTTCAAATCAAAATAGCATCTTTTTTTCCCCCAAGAGTCTGCTGTGCGGTTGCCATTCACAGTCCCTGGTTTACTAGTCTGCTGCTGTTTGCAGTCCCTGGTCTACTGCCTTCCGCAGCACCTGGTCTACTGCATTCCGCAGGCCCCGATCTACTGCTGTCTGCAGCATCCAGTCTACTGCCGTCTGTAGGCCTTGATTTACTGCCTTCTGTAACACCCGGTCTACTGTGCTGCACTGTACCACCACCCCCATCCACAGCTCCACAGCCATGTGACTCCCATTTGCTGGTCCATCATACCGGTGTTCTGCTTCCTTCAGCAAACAGGGCTACCTGGATGGTTCACAGTAAGCTTTCCTCTTCTCTCCCTGGCTGGGTCTCCTTCCTGCTCCACTATCTCACTGACTTTCCTGTTTCTCCTCTCTGCTGTTCATTCCGCTGCCCTCAGTCAGCTTTCCTCTCCACCCCACAGCTGATTCTCCTCTCTGGTCCACAGATTTTTCTTTTCCTTTTCTCTTCTCCAGTCTTTTTTATTTTTCTGACTTATCTTTGTCTCTCTACCTCTCCTCCTATAGTTTTGTCTTAGTTTAAGATAACTTAATAATAATAATGATGATGATGATGATGATGATGATGATGATAAAGTTGGGAGGGACCTTGGAGGTCATCTAGTCCAATTCCCTGCTCAGGCAGGAAACCCTATACCATTTCAGACAAATGGCTGTCCAGTTTCTTCTTAAAAACTTCCAGTGTTGGCGCATTCACTGCTTCTGGAGGCAGGTTGTTCCATTGGTTAATTGTTCTAACTGTCAGGAAGTTTCTCCTGAGTTCTAGGTTGCTTCTCTCTTTGGTTAGTTTCCACCCGTTGCTCCTTGTCCTGCCTTCAGGCACTTTGGAAAATAGCTTGACTCCCTCTTCTTTGTGGCAGCCCCTGAGATATTGGAACACTGCTATCATGTCCCCCCTCGTCCTTCTCTTCATTAAACTAGACATACCCAATTCCAGCAACCGTTCCTTATATGTTTTAGCTTCCAGTCCCCTAATCATCTTTGTTGCACTTCTCTGTACTCTTTCTAGAGCAGTGGTCCTCAACCTTTTTAATGCCGCAACCCCCAACCGGTCGTAAGTCGAGGACTACTCAACTGGTGCAGCACCGTTTGCAGAATGGGACTTTTGGCGGGCTCAGCAGGGCAGAGACAGCCTGGACAATCCCTATTGGCTTTTGAAAGCCAATAGAATTAGACTCTATTCAAGAGAGTCTATTCTATTGGCTTTCAAAGCCAATAGAATAAAAGGGAGTAGCACAGCTAAGGAAAAGGGGGAAAAAATGGCGGACTGCCTTGTTTGGCGACCCCCGTGAAATGGTCGTTCGACCCCAAATGGGGTCCCGACCCACAGGTTGAGAACCACTGTTCTAGAGTCTCAACATCTTTTTTACATCATGGTGACCAAAACTGGATGCAGTATTCCAAATGTGGCCTTACCAAGGCATTATAAAGTGGTATTAATATTTCTCGTGATCTTGATTCTATCCCTCTGTTAATGCAGCCTATCACTGTGTTGGCTTTTTTGGCAGCTGCAGCACACTGCTGGCTCATATTTAAATTATTGTCCACTAGGACTCCGAGATCCCTCTCATAGTTACTACTATTGAGCAAGGTACCCCCTATACTATACCTGTATATTTGGTTTTTCTTGCCTAAATGTAGAACCTTACTTTTTTCACCATTGAATTTCATTTTGTTAGATAGCGCCCAGTGTTCAAGCCTGTCCAGATCCTCCTGTATCCTAAGCCTATCTTCTGGAGTGTTGGCTATTCCTGCCAGCTTGGTATTGTCTGCAAATTTGATGAGTTCCCATCTATCCCCTCATCCAAATTGTTGAGGAAGATGTTGAAGAGCACTGGGCCCAGAACAGAGCCCTGGGGTACCCCACTACACACTTCCCTCCATGTAGATGCGGTTCCATTGAGGACCACACGCTGAGTACGGCCAGTCAGCCAGCTACGGATCCATCTGGTGGTGATGCTGTCTAACCTGCATTTTTCTATCTTCTCAAGTAGTAGGTTGTAGTCTACTTTGTTAAATGCCTTACTGAAGTCCAAGTAAATTAGATCCACAGCATTCTTCTGGTCCACTAATTGTGTCACTTGGTCAAAGAATGCAATAAGATTTGTATGGCATGATCTGGCTTTTAGTAATGACTTTGTTTGCCTGTAGGAGTTTGCTGATTCGTTGTTTGAGTATCTTTTCCAGAATCTTCCCAGGTATTGAGGTCAGGCTGATAGGTCTGTAATTTCCTGGGTCATTTTTTCCCCCTTTTTTGAAGATGGGAACTACATCAGCTCTTTTCCAGTCCTCTGGTAGTTCCCCAGTGCTCCAGGATCTTTGAAAAATATAGTTCAGTGATTCTGAGATCACATCTGCCAGTTCCTTAAGATCCTTGGGGTGTAATCCATCTGGCCCTGGTGATTTGAACTCGTCTAGGCTGGACAGGTGTTCACTTACCATTTTCTTGCCTATCTTAACTTGTATCTCTATTTTGTTTTTTATGGCACTATTTTTGATAGGTTGGTCTGTTTTTTCCCTTTGTGTAAAGACAGATGTGAAAAATGAGTTAAATAGTTCTGCTTTCTCCCTGTTGCTTGTCACCTTCTTGCCATTTGCACCCACTAATGGACCAATCATTTCCTTTACTTTTTTCTTGTTTTTTACATGTTGAAAGAAGCTTTTTTTGTTATTTTTGACTTTGGTCGCAAGCCTTAGTTCATTTTGAGCCTTAGCTTTCCTCACTTCGTCTTTGCAGGCTCGGGCTATTTGCTGATATTCTGACTTAGTTATGTGTCCCTCTTTCCACTTTCTATACTTGTCCTTTTTATCTTTTAATTGATCAGAGAGTTCTTTATCAGCCATGCTGGTTTCTTTTGAGAGCTGTTATTTTTCCTCTTTGTTGGTATTGTGCTAGACTGGGCCTTTATTATCTCACTTTTCAAAATTTCCCAAGCTCTTGAGTTGTTTTCCCCTGGAGGATTCTTATCCATGGAATCCTTCCCAAACCCTCTCTAATTTTATTGAAATTAGCTCTCTTGAAGTCCAGTCTAGTTTGACTGTGTTCTATTGCTTGTGCTTCCATAATGTTGAATTCCAATATTGCATGATCACTTCCTCCCAAGGTTCCTATGACTTCAATACCTTCTATCATTTCATCTCTGTTAGTGAGAATTAGATCCAAAATGGCTAATCCCCTAGTTCCCTTCTCTACTTTTTGGGAGACAAAGGTATCTGCTAGGTTTGACAGGAATCTGTTGATCTTCCACTTGGTGCAGAGTTTGTCTTCCAATTGATGTCAGGGTAGTTAAAGTCCCCTATTACTATTGTGATGTGCTTCCTACATATCTTAGTTAGCTGACTAGCAAAAAGTTCGTCTATTTCCTCTGTTTGGTTGGGTGGCCTATAGTATACACCTATGGCAATGCCATTCCCCCCCCCTTTTATATTGACCCATATGCATTTAAGAAACTGATATTTTTCCTCAACTAAGTGCGCTCTCATTTGAACTGCTGATATTTTTCCTCAACTAAATGCGCTCTCATTTGAACTGCTGTACCTATCTCTATCCAGATCCAGCTGCTATGGTTCATGTGATTGTGTCCAGGCATCCAAATGACTGAACAATTTATATAATGAGCAAGCCCCCAAATTGGAGGACCTCCATCTCTTTCTCCTAGGACTGAGAGCAAGGTTCGAGGACCTATCCATTGCCCTCAAAACAGAAGAACAAATGCATAAAATAAAGCAAGCCGGCAGGCCTGCACTGGAATATGTACGAAAGTTTCACAAGATAGCCAGTCAGATAGAGAGGTGACCTGAGCAATCCCTAGTCCATCACTTCAAAGAGGGATTAAATGACCACGTCTCTCAGCCTGTATCTACTGAGCAGTCCTGATCAGCTGCAAGAATGGTACCAGACAATGGTAAGACTAGATATTCAGCTTGCTCGCTACAAGAAGCCACCCCCACCTGAAGCCAAGTTGAGGCCAGAGCAACCCAAGTGGCAGCCATCCCCCTGAAAACCTCCAACTGCTGCGGCTACTGAAAGTCCCAGGCCACCTGCAGGCCCACTGATCAAGTGTTTCCAGTGCAGACAGCAGGGACATCGAGCAGCAAACTGCCCAGTCCCCTACCCCCAACAGCAGAGTAGGCCAGGATCAGCAGTGAGAAAGAGACCAGCCCAGCAGCCAAGGAGAGAAAAATCCAACTGGATCACACTGTTGCCCAAGTCACGTCCCCCATGCAGGAAAATGCCGGGACTCAGGCTGGACCCTCCACCACTCTACCCGCTTATGACAGCGACGATGGAGAGAACGATCCAATGATGAGTCAACACGTCCCATCTTTCTCACTATCTGCCAAACTCATGATCCCTAAGACGGGGGCACAGGTAGATTTCAAAGTGCTAGTTGATTCTGGATGCTCCCCGTGCATTATTAGCTTGCCATTTGCCATGAAAATGGGCATACACGCAAAGCTGCTCTCCAAACCAGTGAGGTTTGAGCAAGTTGATGGCTCCCTGATAGGAGGGACTTTAGTCATAGAATTAACTGAGCCCCTACGTTTAGAAATAGGTTAGCACTGGGAGTTCATTTGCTTCCTGGTGGCTCTGAAAATGACTGAAGCTGTGATCCTGGTTGGACAAATGGAAGCTGTTTATCTGGTGTGAGAAGGGAATGAGAACTGTGAGGCTACCTATAGGGCCCAAGCCCCCCATTGATCAAACAGTCATTACATGAAACTTTAGCCCACCCAATGAGCGAGCGCACATAGCTGCCTCAATTCAACCAGGCGAGCCACTCACCCCCAGCGAGTAGCAGGACCTGGTGGAGGCATTTAATGAGAAAGAATGCGATGCCCTGCCTCCCCACTGACCCAATGATTGCTCCATCAAACTGTTGCCAGGAGCCAAACTCCCACAACCGAGAATGTACGCTAAGTCTCCCATTGAAATGAAGGAGATGCAGCGATACGTGGACAAAAACCTAGTGAGGGGATTCATAAAATGGGCCAAGTCTGCTGTGGGAGCCCCTGTGTTGTTTAAAGAAAAAAAACATGGGTCTCTTCATCTCTGCATGGATTGTAAAGGTTTGAATGTGGTGAGTGTGGAAAATAAAAACCCCTCCCCCTCCTGAAGGACTTACTAACCCATCTGGCTAAAGGGGAGTGTCTTCACTAAATTAGACCTGAGAGAGGCATATTACTGGGTGAGGATAAAGGTGGGAGATGACTGCTTTCAACTGTCCCATGGAGAGCTATCAATTCAGTCATGCCATTTGGGCTACAGGGGGTCCCAGTCATATTCATGCAGCTATTAATGAAGTCCTACATGATCATTTATACAAAGGGGTTCTGGTGTATCTTAATGACATCCTGATATACAGCACAAATATGACTGATCATGTAATACTAGCGAGAGAAGTGTTAAAGAAACTAAAGAAACTGCCAAGCGTTACGTCAAACATTTCACCAGACCCGATCAGATTATCTTGACTATAGAATTTCCAACAAGGGCATTGAAATGGACCTGACCAAAGTGAAAGCCATAATTGAATGGCAGCCCCCAAAGACTCGCAAACAGCTCCAGAGCTTCCTAGGTTTCTCCAACTTCTACCACCAATTCATCCCCTCCTTTGCTGAGATTGCCCTACCCCTTACCGAACTACTCAAAACAGGGAAAGGGAGAGGGAAGCCATGACTGGGCCAACCATTAGCATGGACTATGAGCTGTCGAACCGCTTTTGAGAATTGAAAAAGACTATTTGCTGTTGAACCAGTCCTAAAGCATTCCTGCCCAGGGGAGCCCTTTGTAATTCAAGCCAATGCCGGCGATGTGGCCGTCGGAGCTGTATTACTGCAAAAGAACCATAGTGGGATCTTACAGCCCTGCGCCTACACCTCAAAACAGATTCACTGAGAGTGAGAGGAGGTGGGCTGTGTGGGAAAAGGAGGCTTTCGCAATCCACTGGTCTCTATTAAACTGGAGGCACTATCTAGCAGGGAGAAAAGTGCCTTTTGAAGTATGGACTGATCACAAAAATCTAGAAGCATTGAAAACTCCCTGCAAATTGTCCCCAAAACAAGTACAATGGGCACAGTACTTTAACCATTTTAACTTCACTCTAAAGTACATACCGGGAGGGAAAAACCTCCTAGCTGATGCTCTATCCAGACTGCCCCAGTACAAAAACCAGCGTGAATAGGTTAACGAGGCAATTATCACCAATCCACAAACAGCTGCTCAACTCATGCCTCACAGAGCCCTTAATCCTGATGACCCTGGGTCAAAGAAAATAAAACAAAACCTCCTCACTGATCAATGGTTCAAAGACAATCAAACCTCCCTAACTTGCAGGGATGGTTTGGCTTACAAGAGGGGAAAGTTATACTTGCCTAAACCCTCCATCTTAAAGCTCTCTGACACAGCCATTATATAAAACAGGCTGGATACTTTGGGTATTTAAAAACATCTGCTGGCAATTCTGGTGGCCAGGATTAAAAAGAGACGTGGAAAATTATGTCCAGAATTGTCCTGTATGGGCCACCATGAAAAGAATTCCAGGGAAACTCCCTGGGTTATTGCAGACGGTGGCAGACCCTTCTCAACCATGGGAAGAAATTGCTATGGACTTTGTAGTAGACCTACCTGAGAGTAAAGGAAATACAGTCATCTGGACTGTGGTAGATCTGTTCTCAAAGCAGGCTCACTTCATCCCCTGCAAAGGACTCCTGTCTGTCCAACGACTGACTAAATTGTTTCTGAAACATATCTACCAGCTGCAAGGCACCCCTAAAAGAATAATTTCGGACAGGGGGGTGCAGTTCACAGCTAAGTTTTGGAGGAGCTTCCTTAAATTAATTGGATCATCTTAAGGTCTATCATCTGCTTTTCACCCATCTACAAATTGAGCTGCGGAATCTGCTAACAAATGGTGGAGCAATATCTCAGATGCTATGTTCCCTTCCAACAAACCAACTGGACCAACCTCCTCCCTTTCGCAGAGGTGGCTTACAATAACTCTCTTCACAGCAGCACTGGCTTCATGCCTTTCAGAGTAGCCACAAGAAAAGAAATCAATCCAATACCTGAATACCCCCAGGTGCCCTCCGCTTCTCAGACACTTCATCAATGGGTAAGGGAATGGGAAGACCACGAAGACTGGTTTAAAAAAGACTTCCGAGACCTATAAAAAGCAGGCAGATAAAAAAGGGCTCCTCAAAGAACATTCCAAGTTGGGGAAAGGTTTATCTGTCGACTAAATATTTACACCTCAAATTACACAGTAAGAAATTAAGAGCAAAATAATTGGAGCCTTTTCCCATTGTAAAGATTATTAACCCGGTCACCATAGAATTAAAACTCCCTAGACTTTTAGGAGAGTTCACCCTGTCTTCCATTGCAGCCTGCTGAAAACTTTTTGGGGTTTCACTTTAAGACCTCCCCCTAAGAAGGCATCCATACCCCTCATGGTGGTGGATCAGATCCACTATGAAGTAAAGCGTATTCTTGATTCTAGAATTTTTAAAAGGAAATTGCAATACTTAGTACAATGGAAGGGATATTCACTGTCTGAAGCCACTTGGGTGAAGTCTAGCGATGTGAAAGCTGACAGACTCTCAAAAGGTTCTATAGGAAACACCCTAACAAACCGAGAGGCCATGCCCACCCAGTCTGCCATTACCACTGCAGCCACGCCCATCCAATGGGCCACACTCGGTCTCTTAAAGGTTCTCCATCACTGTTCTATGTTTATTCCTTCCATGTTTTTGTATCAACAGATATATCCTTAAACCACATATTCAAAGGAAACAGATTTTTTTTCTAAACAAAACCTTGCCAGACACGATTTTAATTCATTCTTGTGTCTTTGAAAGACTCAGTAACATTTTTTGTAATCTCTCATTTATTAGCCTCCTATCTTACCACACAGCAATTCTGAGCGATTTAAAATATTAAAAGATAAAACTATGTAAAACCTAATAATATAAATACAATACTGTTTTAAAAAAATCAACCTATCTAAAAAGAGGGGGAGGGAGAGAAAATGATGAGAAGGGGAGGGGTGGGATCTGTTGTTAATCTATTAACCCCTCCATGTAATACCCCTCTGTTGGAGCCCCAAGCGTGTTCCCATCTAGGTATTCATGTCATATGATAGAATGTTCTTCCAGAACTATATTTATTTAGAGCAGGAGTGTCAAACTGCCGGCCCGCGGGCCGGATGCGTCATTCAGAAGCCACACCCACCCCATTGCCGGCAATGGCAAAACCGTCCTGATACGTTGCGCGATGTCACGTGACGTCGCAAGTTTGACATGTCTGATTTAGAATGTTGTGCAAATTTTTTAAAAACTTATTTCTGGATATTTCATTTTTGACATTCATGGGACCACAACATTCAACTATCAGCAACTCTGTAAAACTCATGCCATATGTGACATTTTCTATAAATCCTAAAAAAGATTCCAGCCAATTTGGATCACTTTGTTTAATATGCTACAAGTACAATTAAATGTCACTTTCATTCCAAGTGGGATGAAAGTGACATTTCTATTCTATGGAAGCTTAGAATTCTAATATAGAGATTATAATTACAAGTCAGCACACTTAGTTCTTCCCTTTTAAAAATAATTATTCATAGTTTTAAGACTTCAGAAACAAAGTAATTTCATTTCAAAAACTGAACATAGAGAGAAACAAAATGGTCTTGGACTGGTCTCAGTTGCCTCCAGACCTTTTTGAGCTGATGCACAGAGAGAGAGAGAGAGAGAGGAGGGGGAGGGAGGGAGGGAGGGAGAGGGAGAGAGGAGGGAGAATGTATGACTCTAGTTAACTATTAACAATATAATTGCAAAATTATTTCTTTGCCCCACGCTGAAATTTAAGATGATAGAAATTTGCCAGCCTAGAATTGGAAGAGAGTGGCTATTTCTGTTTTCATAATTTGAATCAGTGTTGAGTTTTCAACATTAAAAGAATCAACCATCAAAAGTTACAGAAAAGGAGGGTCCCTTTGAAACTTCCCTTCTGATATCTGAATCCTACTTATCTAGGAGGCATTAGGATTGCAGTCAAACTGTAGTTAATAATCTTACTTGCAAAGGAATATTTTATTTTCACAGCAGTCTCTGCTGGACTGCAAACCTGTAAAAAAACCCAATTTAATTAGCTCTGTGCACTTATGTATTGCTTGTGAACTGTGTCCTATCATCAACCTTTATGAATACAGAAACGCAGAATAGTATTTAGAAGCTCAAGTTATTTTCTTTTTCATTTCCTACTTAATTTCCCTTGTTTTATAATATAGTTTTGAGTATTAGTTGTCTGATTTTTCAAGTTACTAACTGTTCCAAAGGATTTGAAACAAAATTACAGATAATTTCCAAATAGGCTAAAAGGTTCAGAAATATTTTCTTGGCAAAGAAATAATTCTTATTGTTGTGTTCTTTGTTCGCGTGCGGATGATGAAGACTCATGATGACAAATAACGATGCTTTATTTTCCTACTCCAACTCCAAGCAAAAAGCAAAAGGCACGCAGGACTTTTTATAAGGCTTGAACCCCGGACAGAGCAAACCAATAAGAGTTCTTCTTTCTTCACGCCTTGCGCATGCGCACAAGGCTGGCACCGCTCAGCAGCTTTTAGAATGCGCACAAGCTGGCACCGCTCAGCAGCTTTTAGAATGCCCGGGACCATTTGCAACAATTCTGGGCCTGCTGAATTCCTCATCAGGCCCAGGACACAACACCCCTCCCCCCTGGATAGAACACAGGCAATTCCAATTTCTTTACAATCATAATAAAAAAAAATAAAAGAAAATAATAGTCTGCGCACATGCAGACACCCTTCTTCTACTAATAGAGTTAGCCAACCAACCCATTCTCTAATGTGGACTTCACATGTCTAACTTCTACCCCACAAAGTTTCCATCTCCTCAACCTAGACCTGTAAAGTCTCTTGTACTGACAAGAGCCTCACATATTCGCCTAGATGCTTAGGAGGGCCTTAGCCCATTGTGACCTACGCAAGGTTAGGGAGGGTGCCTGGCCTGTCAGCTCACCTGCTCTGCTAGGCAGACCAGGACTTGTTCTTAAGGGCTCCTGGCCTACCGGCCTGTCTGTTGGGCTCGCTAGACCAGGACTTTTATGCACACGTTTTGCAGGTGACCCCTGGTGAGGCATGCTGGCAGAATGCCAGTGCTCTCCCCAGGCTCTGTGAGAGCAGCTGAAATTCCCCAACCCTCTGAATTGGCTGAGGATTCCCCAACTACTCTGGATGGCTCCAGGGAACTTAGTCCCTCGAACCCGTGACCAGTCTTGGACGTGACCTTCATTGCAGGTGTGCCCCAATACTCCCAGTCCCCTGTGGCTGAGGTGCCAGAGTCAGGAGCCGCCTCAATGGAAAACCCCACCTTGGGTGAATTCCTGTTTGGAGCTCTTGTGGATACGTATGACTCCCTGTTCGGCACAATAGCTGAACTCTGAGGATGTCCTTGCACCTCCCCTGGGAAATCCCTAGTGACCTGCGGTACGTCCCAGGAACAGTGAGATTGTGTCTCATAAGGTTGACCTGAAGTGTGAGATTGTGTCTCAGGAGGTTGACCTGAAGTACGACTTAATTCCCGGGCCCCCTCCCCCCCGAGAGTGGAGGCAGGGGCAGAATCCACAGGGGACAACCGCCAACGCAGTTGATCGATGTGACGCCGCAGGACGTGGCCATCTCCCAAGGTCACTTCATATGATAGAGGTCAAGATTTCTTACAGATGACAGCAGGAACCCACAGATGACCAGGAGTGTAGTTCCTAGCCCAGACTGGATCACCCAACTGTAGTCTCCTTGGAGCCACCCGGTCTGGGTGCAACCTGTCCAATTTAGTAATGAGTCTGCGATCCCACTAGAGTTCACCTGGGCTCTTCCCTGTGGTCGTGCAAGGTGTGGTGTAGTGTGCAAGAAGAAAATCAGCTAACCTGTGGTGCCAGTTACCGTAAGTCAGTTTCTTGAAGGAATCTTTGGTGGTGCACACCATTCTCTCTGCCAGTCCGTTGGAAGATGGATGGAAGGGAGCCGATGAGGCATGCCGGATCAGGTTGGCCTGAAGAAAAGCCTGGAACTCAGAAGAGGTAAATTGAGGGCCATTATCTGAAACCAGAACATCTGGAAGACCGTGTGATGCAAAAATTCCTCTCAACACCTGGATGGTCCTGGCAGTAGTAGTGGAGGAAACAGGAACAACCTCTAGCCAGTTAGAATAGCTATCAACGACAACCAGGAAGAATTGCCCCTGAAAGGGCACAGCATAATCTATATTATGGGGTTTGAGTTTCCTCCCACCTATGAACTGGGGCCTGCGGCATTTCAGGCCAAGACTGTTGGCACACTTGGCACCCGTGCACCTGGGCCTCAATGGCTTTATTGAGCCCAGGCCACCAAAGATAACTGCGCGCAAGCGCTTTCATCCTGACTATACCAGGATGTCCCTCATGCAGAGAGATCAAGATTCTAGACCTCAATGAGGCTGGGATCACTACCCTGCTACCCCATAAAAGACACCCATTAAAGGTAGACAGTGCATGTCTCCTTTGCCAAAAACTTTGAAATGTCGCATCTGGACACGAGTCAGGCCATTTTAACAACATCCATGTCAGCACGTGTGTAAGCGTGTGATCAGTGGCAGTTTCAGCAGCCACGTCCCTAGCATTGAGGGGAGATTCAGGCAACTCCTGAATGGAAAGAATATTTATGGCAGGAGAGGGTCTGCTTCTTTCTCAGTTAAAGGCAATCTGCTTAGGCCATCTGCATGGCCCATTTCTTTTCCAGGCTTGTGAATTAGAGTATAGTCATATGCTGACAGGAAAATGGACCATCTCAGCGTATGAGGAGAAATGATATGTGGTGTCTGTTTGTTAGTAGTAAGCAACCCTAACAGAGGCTTATGGTCTGTATAGACCGTGAAATGGAGGCCATATAAGAAATCATGAAATTTCTTTATGCCCGCTACTATGGCCAAGGCTTCTCTGTCAATCTGAGCATAATTCCGCTCTTCAGATGACAGAGTCCTTGCACAATAGGCCACAGGGACATGTGTCCCATCAGCCTTCAGATGGCTAAGTACTGCTCCCACCCCATAAGGAGATGCATCACATGCGATGCAAACAGGCAGTTGCTCATGGAAATGCGCTAAAACAGCATTAGAAGTGAGCAAGGCCTTAACCTCCTTGAAGCTCTTGTCATGGACTTTAGTCCACTGCCAAGGAGCCTGCTTGTCTAAGGGCCTATGTAACAGCTCTGCCACTGCAGCTTTGTGTGGGAGAAATGCATGGTAAAAATTTAAGAGCCCCAAGAAGGCTTGCAGCTCACTCTTGGACTTGGGGCTTGGGGCCTGTTGAATAGCTTGTAGTTTAGCTTCAGCAGGGTGAACGCCTTGGGCATCAATCCTAAAACCTAAAAAGTCAGTGGAAGTGACTCCTATCTTGCATTTATCCTAGTTTAGCTTAAGGTCTGCTTTTCTAAAACGAAGCAATCTTTCTGCTAAATTTTGAGATGACTCCCCAGCAATGAGGACATCATTGAAGTAGGGACAGACCCCAGGAATACCTCGAAGTGTGCTCTCCATGACACTTTGGAATATGCCAGGGGCTACATTGACCCCAAATTGCAGTCTCTTGACCTTGAAGCCCCCCCCCCCGTGAGTTACAATAGTCTGGGCCTCTGCAGCTGCCTCATCAACAGGTAGCTGTTGATAGGCCTGTGCCAGGTCAAGTTTCGCAAAAATGCGCCCCCCCCTTGAGGGAGGCCAGGATGTGGCTTACAACAGGGACTGGATAAGCGTGCTCTTGCAATGCCTTATTCAATGTACACTTGTAGTCTGCACATATATGTATTTCCCCATTAGCCTTTAGAGGCGTTACTATGGGAGTTTCCCATGGACTAGGTTCTAAAATGCCCTGCTGGAGCAATTTGTCCAGTTCAGCATCTATCTTACCTTTGAGGACAAAAGGTACCCTCCTAGGCTTAACCCTGATGGGCGTGATGGTTGAGTCTAACCGTAGGGAAATGGGAGGCTCCTTGTAGGATCCTAGCTCTGAACTAAACACATCTGCAAGCTCTTTGCAAACTTCTGCAAGGCCCAGCGTTTGCAAACTGTGCAGCCCAGTTACCTGGATTCCCAGAGCCTCTAACCAATTGAGTCCAATAAGACTCGTACGATCACCCCCAACAACCACCACATCTAGGGAACCTTCAAAATCATTATACTGTACCCTAAGGATGGCCTCCCCCTTAACACACACCATAGAATTTTGAGTCAGTAAGTATTAGAGTCGATGGCCTGAGTTTAACTCGAAGGCCACTACTGCTGCAAATCCTTTTAAAGGTATTAATTAAAATAATGGAAAGAACGGACCCTGTGTCCAACTCCATTAGTAAGGGAACCCCTTGCAACCTTATGTTAAGGGAAAGTTTCTTCTTAAGGGGCTTGTGTGTCTCTGTTCTTAGAATGCTCCTGCGCAATGCACAGAAACCCACCCTGTTTTGGCTGGGGACCCTGGTACCTTTCTGAAGCAATTCTTCCTGAGGTTGAACCTTCTGGCGACCCTAACAGATGGATGCAATGTGGCCCTGCCTGCCACACACCCTGCAGATGGTGGAGCGAAACCTGCAGTCAGCTTGTTTGTGGCGTCCTCCACACCCGAAGCATTGAAGAGATGCTGGGGCCTTGACCGGACATTCCTTCTGCCTCCTCTCAGCTGGCTGGTGAAGTCTGTCAACCTCCTTTTCAGGATCCACTTCTGATCCTTCTCAAGCGTCCTCTTGATGGATGGTAGCTGTTTCTGGAGGATTCCTGGTGAGGCACAAGGCCTTCACAGCCTCGCCTGCTGCTTCCTCAGCTGCCACCTCTCGTAACACATCTTGGAAGGAGACATCTTCTGTTGCAAAAATCTTTTGTTGTAAGTCTCTGCTCCTTAAGTCGCAGACAAAGCGATCTCGCAGCCTCTCTTCCAGATCCTTGAACTCACAAGGCCTGGCTGCTTTCCTTAAGACCGCAATAAAGTCTGCAGCAGATTCACCCAGCCTCTGGTCTCTCTGCTAGAACGCGTGCCTCCAAGCAATGATGGATAACTTCGGCTGGAAGTGTTCCTTCAACATTTTCTTCAAGTCAGCATATGCTACTGACTCCAGAGGTGCAGGGGCCACCAGATTTTTTGCGATGTCAAAAGCTTCTTGTCCACAGGCACACAAAAGAGTTGCTGCCTTCAGGCCGTCTTCTCTAATCTGATTTACTCTGAAGTAATTCTCCACCTCCACCTACGTAGGAATTCCATCTCTCTGGGTGGGAGACATCGAAATCAGTCAAGCGGCCAATCTTTGACATCGTAAAGTTTACGATCTTCACCACTCGCTTCCTCTACAAGCTGCTGTTCGGGGAAAGGGTCTTTTAGCTGAGTTCATCCTCCAGCGACGCTTTACTGGCAGGCTGGGATGCTGATTCAGATGCTGACTTTCCCTCTTCAGGACTTCCTGCGTAAGTCCTTAAATCTTTTTCTTCAGCCTGCAAAGGATCCCACCTTCATCGCCAGTGTTTTGTTCTCCGTTTGCATGCGAATGATGAAGATTCATGATGACAAATAACAATGCTTTATTCTCCTACTCCAACTCCAAGCAAAAAGCAAAAGTCACACAGGCCTTTTTATAGGGCTTGAACCCTGGACAGAGTGAACCAATAAGAGTTCTTCTTTCTTTACGCCTTGCGCATACGCATAAGGCTGGCACTGCTCAGTCTGGTCCTGGGCAGCTTTTAGAATGCCTGGGACCATTTGCAACAATTCTGGGCCTGCTGAGTTTCCTCATCAGGCCAGGACACAACACTTATCATCACATTTCTTCCCTTACAAATAACATTAAAGCAAAATTCTTTTTTTTATTAAAAAGTTTTACAAAAATTACAAAATATACCCCAAAACCCACCCACCCTCCCTCCCTCCCCTCCCCCTCCCCCACTTCCCAGAGCTGAATACAGAGCAAGAAATATAATAATCATAATTTAACTAACATTAACCAACTATATAGATAAACAAATATAATGCGCTTTAACTTCCCTTTAACACAGAATAAATAATTTGCAAATAAACTTGATCATATAAACAAATTAAAATCCTAATTCATAAACAATACAATATAATAAAAATTTCACTATAATAAACTAATAATAACAACAACAACAACAACAATAATAATATTCTAAAATTTATTCATCAAGTAAATGGAAATTTTTAGTCTCATATTTATTCTGAATATAATCTATCCATCTTCTCCAAACTGAAATATATCTCTCTTGTGAATGATCCTTCAAAGAAGCTGAAATTTTTGCCATTTCTGCTAAATTTGAGACCTTAAGAGTCCATTCTTCTATAGTCGACAAGGAATCTTTCTTCCAATATTGCCCTACCACCAACTTTGCTGCTGTTATTAAATTCAGCATCAAATTAATTTCTTTAACATCAAAATCTACAACAATACCCAACAAAATTTCTTTTAAAAATATTTTGAATGTTCCACCAAATTTTAATCCAAAAAGCTTTTATATTTCTACAAGTCCACCAAATATGAAAGTAAGTTGCGTCGAAACTACCATATCTCCAACATTTGGGCTGCAAATTAGGATACATACAGGACAACTTTTGGGGGTCCAAATGCCACCTATAAAACATTTTATAAAAATTTTATCTCAAATTTTGAGCTTGAGTAAATTTTACGTTTCTAACCCAAATTGTCTCCCATGTATCCAATAAAATCGGCTCTTGAATATTTTGTGCCCATTTTACCATACAATCTTTAACTAACTCCGTTTCAGAATCCAATTCTATTAAAACATTATAAATTCTCTTTATATGGGCTCGAGTTTGACCTTTAATCTGTTTTACCAAATTCACATCCCCTAAAGTAATACCAACCTTTTGATCTAGACTCCACCTAACTAGCAATTGATTATACTGAAACCAAGAGTGTACAATATTTTCTTGCTTCAACTCAGCTAAAGATTTTAATTACCAATCCTTCCCTACCAGACTGAGTAATTCCTTATAAGAAATCCATTCCAGATTCACACCCCTAGATACCCCTTCTATCACGTGTCCAGGAATCCCCCAAATTGGAATTTTATAATTTAACCTATAATAATACTTCTTCCAGACATGTAATAAAGCATTTCTCAAAATATGAGATTTAAAAACCTGATTTACTTTTTTTATTATAAATTAAATATGCATTCCATCCACATAATAAATCCCATCCTCAAGAAAAAGTATATTCTTATTTGTTAAATTAAGCCAATCACTAACCAATGTTAAGGCCACCGCATCATAATACAATTTTAGATTAAGTGCCTTAAGTCCTCCTCTTTCACATGCATCTTGTATAATCTTAAACTTAACTCTTGGTTTTTTCCCTGCCCAAATAAATTTGTTAATACCCTTCTGCCATTCATCTAAATTTACATCTTTTTTAAAAATAGGTATCATTTGAAACAAAAAAAAGAAATTTTGGTAGAACATTCATTTTAATCACTGAAATTCTCCCCAGCAAAGATAATTGTAACTTTTTCCAATCATTTAAGTCCTTTTGCACTTTTGCCCATAATGTCTCATAATTATTCTTATACAATTTTACATTAGAAGCTGTAATATATCCTCCCAAATAATTAACTTTTTTCACTATTTCAAAACCTGTTAACTTAGCATTTCCTTTTCCATCATAGTCATATTTTTTGTTATTATTTTAGTCTTATTATTATTTACCTTAAAACCAGAAACTTTCCCATATTGGTTATAATTTCTACTAAATCCATAACCGACTGAGTCAGTTGAGATAAGATCACAACCAGATTATCAGCAAAAGCTCTCAATCTATAATCATTTTTGTTTATTTTTATTCCCTTTATTATAGTTGATTCACGAATTTTAATTAATAAAATTTCCATTGTTAAAACAAATAACAATGGGGATAATGGACACCCCTGTCTTGTACCCTTTTCAATTTTAAATACCTCTGTTAATCCCCCATTGACTATAATTTGAGCCGATTGCTGTTGATATATAGCCTTAAGAGCATATAAAAATTTATCCCCAAAGTTCATTTTCTCTACAACTCTCAATAAAAATTGCCAATTTAACTGATTGAAGGCTTTTTCAGCATCTAAGAATATCAAAGCTGCAGGGATTTGATTATTCTTATCCAAATACTCAATTAAATTAACAATTTGTCTTACATTATATTTCATATATCTTCCAGTTATAAATCCAGATTGATCACTATGAATCACTTGTTTCAAAACAAGCATTAATCTATTTGCCAATATCTTTGAAAAAGTCTTATAATCTGTATTCAAAAGAGATATAGGTCTATAATTCTTGGGCTGGATAAGATCTTGATCCTCCTTTGGAATCAATGATATAAAAGCCCTTCTCCAAGATGGAGGTACTTCTGCTCCCGACAAAATACTATTAAAAAGTTCCTTTAATGGTTCTATCATTTCTTCAGATAACATTTTATAATAAATTGTTAGTCCATCTATACCAGGAGCTTTACCAACTTTCAATTGTTTGATTGCTAAAATAATTTCCTCAGAAGTAATTAAGCCATTGTTGGTAGAAATTCTAGCCCACTGAATAACACCAAACAGCAAGTTGAAATTAGACAGAGATTTATTGGCTACAATGGTTTGCAAAGCGTGGTGGACTCCAAATAAATATTTGAGCCACACCTAGTCACAGTAAAAACACGCATTATATACATTCTATCCCGACGCCTTGGCCCCTCCTCTGAGGTTACAATCTTATCAGAATCACCTAAACAAAATACATTATCCCTGCCCCTTATTATTTTGCTTCACCTATTCCCTTATATGTACTTTATCATGAAATCCTATAGCTCAGTGTGGAAATCCTATAGCCTACGTGCAGAACTCTTACAAGGTATGTGTACATGTAGAAATTGTGTAGAAATCTTGCAGTCTACGTGTAGAAATTTTACAGAGTAAGTGTCACTTAACTTTACTTTTTATTCTAAAATTTTATTCCTAACAGATCCACCCTTTTTCTTTTCATACTTAATAAAATTTTGGAATCTTCTTAAATTCATTTCAATCTCTTCGTTGTGATTATTCTTTATTATGTCTACTTTGTCTTTGATTTCCTTAAAGGCTAACAGTGCCTGTATCTTTTCCTCCTGTTTGATGCCATTCATTATATTTGTTATAGTTATATGGACTAAATTTTTAATCATAGGAATTAGGCAGGGCAAACACATTAGTCCTAATAATATTATGCCCACCATGAATAATGCTTGTTTCCAATTGCAAAAGATTCCTCCCAAAAATCCCCCTTCATCTAAAAGTCCAGTCCAAGTCTGGACTGGAACATGTACAAGTTGTCTCATTTCAGTGGTTAATTGCTTCACTTCTGCACCTGTTTCATCTATATGTAAACAAAAATTCGTTAAATTAAACTTCCCACATACCCCTCCTTCCTTAGATAATATATCTTTTCTTTCTTTATAGTGATATAAGTTAATGGATCTGTTCCTGTTCCATCTATCCCAAATCCATAACTTACTATATCAGAATGGTTCTTAGTGATTTCCAACTCCATCATATTAGTTCCATATATTCCTTTAAATTTGGTAATACCATTACATCCTGGATAACTTCCTCCAGTGTAACCACACACACACAACTCCACCCTGAACATTTAATAGATCCCCCACAAAGTAACCATTGATTGGGGTTTCCATTTGCAAAGTTCAAATTGGTGGGACATATTTATGATTTTGTTTATATGCTGTGATCCAACTAGAGTCTCCACACTTTGTGGCGAGATAAGATAGACCTAATACTGTGCATGCATCAAATTGTATCAAAGCCTTTTCTGTCCCTTTTTCTAATATTTTAGTAGAATTAACGTATATTAATCTTTCTTCACCTTCAGGTCTCTGTCTCACTCTTACTTTAGCTAAACCCACATATATACTGAAATTCAAATATGTTGGCATTGATGGATCATAGCATTGTATCTTTTTGTCTCTTCCCTTACAAATTGAACATTGTGTTTTATTTAATTGGCATATAGATTGAAATATACACCCCTTTGGTGGCATTGGTAATGCAGGCTTCACATCCTTCTGTTTCTGTTGCTCTTCTATATCACTTCCTAGAGAGGGAGAGGTATACAGCCAGGGACAAATATACAGCACTAGGGATTCACATTTTATATTAATCTTTTTCTTCTAAACTGTGATATTTTATGAAGGCTTCTCGTTGTTCTTCCTGGACTAATTGGATTGAAGGAGTATCTTTTAGAGTATATCTTACCACTCCAGTCAATATCTCAGTATATTCCTCAAAAGGTTTTAATTTCTTTTCAATGAGTACTATATCACATGGTCCAAAATGTTCTTCACATCCAGTACATCTTACACAGTCAATACAATGGAAACAACAACAATCAACATGGCATTTACAGTCACAGTACCAACACATTTAAACAGGAATTTTACAAAGTATCAATTTCAACAAGTCATCACTCGGAACACAGGTCCACTATCCTTTTGGTTCAGCTACTGGTCCCTTCACTTGCATATAATGAGTCCACCCTTTTTCTTTCATCCGAACTGCAGTTTCAGAGGTCAGCAACACCTGGAATGGTCCTTCCCATTTAGGTTGCAATTTCTCCTCCTTCCACATTCGGATCAGGATCCACTGTCCCACCTCAAACTTGTGGACAGGAAATTCCAAAGGGGGTGTTTGGATCAGCAAGCCTTGTTTCCTGCAATGATCAAGATACTGCGACAGTTTATGCACATAATGTCTTATTACTTTATCCCTTGTTACTAAAGTGTCCATGGAAATGTTTCCAGGCATAAATGACACACCATACAACTCATAAGGAGACAATCCTAAATCTTTCTGTGGTTGTGTTCTTATTCGCAACAATACTAAAGGTAAACATTTTATCCAAGTCATTTGAGTTTCATATTGTGGAATTTCCCACTTGAGGTAATTTAAAATCAACTTGAATGCATTGAAATAACCTCACCATTAGATGTTATAGAACATTTTATATATTTGTCTACATATCATACTTATTGTATAACCAACCATATATTAACCATAGAAAAGTATCAATTATCCCTCCCCTAGCCATTCCTTTGTCCGTATGTATTTACAAACAGATTACTTAGTAAAGAGCCAACAAAGGAGCGCTCACCAAACTCTGCTTGAGTTTGTTTGCATACAAATCTTTATTCAAAACAACATAGCTCATTTATAATCCCCCAAAAATATTTTTTTTTCTCAACTCCTTCGTTTTAAACAAGGGTTGAATTATAATTCCTTCAATTCTCTTAGGTATTATTATTTTTTTTTAATCAGTGTGTCCTGCACAGAGATAAAAACATAAAAAAATAAATAAAACAACAACAACAACAAAAAGCAACTCCACAAAATAAATAAATAAACAAGCTTAATAAAATATTCTGAGTTACTGAAATAGTTTTGTATCAAACTCTAGTATCAACTCTTTGGTTTTAATATAATTTTTGTCAAATTCCAATTTAATCAGATTCCATTCAGATGGAAACAAATTTCCATTAAATAGGTTAAATCATTTATAAATCTAAACGAATCAATTCAAAGTCATTTCTATTGGTTAATGGTTATATAAGTGTATTCCAGTTCTTCTCATATTTCATTTATTTAAAAAAAATAACCTTATTTCTTACTGCAAGAATGGGTATTAAATTTCACATCCAGCTCACCTTCCTCAAACCAGAATTCTAAGCAGAAAAAAAGTTAAAAAGATCAGACCCCCCCTTTTCTTTTCTGTCTTTCTCGCTCTTAAAGCAACACAGCCAGCTGGGGGTGGGGGGGAAAGAGACAGGAAAAGAAGAAGAAATTATGCAACAAGCTCCCTGGGCTTGTGTTACAGGAGCTGGTAGGGGTGGTGGAATAGGTATTTGTACATTTGTTGGTTGTGGTAGATTAGGATTATAAAGTGGGGGTAAATATTTCATGGATTTTTCATCATCTTCTTCCTCTATTTCATTCTTCTCTTCTTCTTGTAAATATATTGAGGTTATTTTATGAGGGTAGGGCCACTCATAGTCAAGGTGACCCATTTACCTGGGTTCCAAATTAAAGCATAGTCTAACTCATTGACTAATGATTTACATGTTTTCCTTGACACATACTCATATAAATTCTGACAAGCAAAATAGTCATTTGTTCCTAATCTAGGCCACTCTACTTTTTCATCTTCCCACCAGACAAAACAACACAAATTATAATAATAATAATAGTAGTAAAGTTGGAAGGGACCTTGGAGGTCATCTAGTCCAACCCCCTGCTCGGGAAGGAAACCCTACACCATTTCGGACAAGTGGCTGTCCAGTCTCTTCTTAAAAACTTCCAGTGTTGGAGCATTTACTGCTTCTGGAGGCAGGCTGTTCCACTGATTAATTGTTCTCACTGTCAGGAAGTTTCTCCTTAGTTCTAGGTTGCTTCTCTCCTTGATTAGTTTCCACCCGTTGCTTCTTGTCCTGCCTTCAGGTGCTTTGGAAAATAGCTTAATTCCCTCTTCTTTATGGCAGCCCCTGAGATATTGGAATACTGCTATCATGTCCCCCCTTGTCCTTCTCTTCGTTAAACTAGACATACCCAATTCTAGCAACCGTTCCTTATATGTTTTAGCCTCCAGTCCCCTAATCATCTTTGTTGCTCTTCTCTGTACTCTTTCTAGAGTCTCAACATCTTTTTTACATCGTGGTGACCAAAACTGGATGCAGTATTCCAAGTGTGGCCTTACCAAGGCATTGAAGAGTGGTATTAATACTTCACGTGATCTTGATTCTATCCCTCTGTTAATGCAGCCTAGCACTGTGTTGGCCTTTTTGGCAGCTGCAGCACACTGCTGGCTCATATTTAGGTGATTGTCTACTAGGACTCCGAGGTCCCTCTCACAGTTACTACTATTGAGCATGGTGCCACCTATGCTGTACTTGTGCATTTGGTTTTTCTTGCCCAAATGTAGAACCTTGCTTTTTTCACCATTGAATTTCATTTTGTTAGTTAGTGCCCAGTGTTCAAGTCTGTCCAGATCCTTCTGTATCTTAAGCCTGTCTTCTGGAGTGTTGGCTATTCCTGCCAGCTTGGTGTCGTCTGCAAATTTGATATCCCCTTCATCCAAATCGTTGATGAAGATGTTGAAGAGTACTGGGCCCAGAACAGAGCCCTGGGGCACCCCACTACACACTTCCCTCCATATAGATGCAGTTCCATTGAGGACCACTCGCTGAGTACGGCCGGTCAGCCAGCTACGGATCCATCTGGTGGTGGTTCTGTCTACCCCACATTTTTCTATCTTGTCAAGTAGTAGGTTGTGATCTACTTTATCAAATGCCTTACTGAAGTCCAAGTAAATTATGTCCACAGCATTCCTCTGATCCACTAATTTTGTCACTTGGTCAAAGAATGCAATAAGATTTGTCTGGCATGATCTATTTTTGACAAACCCATGTTGGCTTTTAGTAATGACTTTGTTTGCCTCTAGGTGTTTGTTGATTCGTTGTTTGATTATCTTTTCCAGGATCTTCCCAGGTATTGAGGTCAGGCTGATAGGTCTGTAATTTCCTGGATCCATTTTTTTTCCTTTTTTGAGGATGGGAACTACATCAGCTCTTTTCCAGTCCTCTGGTAGTTCCCCTGTGTTCCAGGATCTTTGAAAAATATAGTTCAGTGGCTCCGATATCACATCTGCCAGTTCCTTGAGAACTCTGGGGTGTAATCCATCTGGTCCTGGCGATTTGAACTCATCTAGGCTGGACAGGTGCTCACTAACCATTTTCTTGCCTATCTTAATTTGTGTTTCTATTTGTTTTTTATGGCACTATTTTTGATAGGTTGGTCTGTTTTTTCCCTTTGTGTAAAGACAGATGCAAAAAATGAGTTAAATAGTTCTGCTTTCTCCCTGTTGCTTGTCACCTTCTTGCCACTTCCACCCACTAATGGACCAATCATTTCCTTCACTTTTTTCTTGTTTTTTACATGTTGAAAGAAGCTTTTTTTGTTATTTTTGACTTTGGTCGCAAGCCTTAGTTCATTTTGAGCCTTGGCTTTCTTCACTTCATCTTTGCAGGCTCGGGCTATTTGCTGATATTCTGACTTAGTTATGTTCCCCTCTTTCCACTTTCTATACTTGTCCTTTTTATCTTTCAATTTGTCAGAGAGTTCTTTATGCAGCCATGCTGGTTTCTTTTGGGAGCTGTTGTTTTTCCTCTTTGTTGGTATTGTGCTAGACTGTGCTTTTATTATCTCATTTTTCAAAATTTCCCAAGCTTCTTGAGTTGTTTTCCCCTTGAGGATTCTCATCCATGGAATCCTTCCCAAGCCCTCTCTAAGTTTATTGAAATTAGCTCTCTTGAAGTCCAAGACTCTAGTTTGACTGTGTTCTATTGTTGTGCTTCTATAATGTTGAATTCTAATATTGCATGATCACTTCCTCCCAGGGTTCCTATGGCTTCAACACCGTCTATCATTTCATCTCTGTTAGTGAGAATTAGATCCAAAATGGCTAATCCCCTAGTTCCCTTCTCTACTTTTTGGGAGACAAAGTTGTCTGCTAGGTTTGCCAGGAACCTGTTTGATCTTCCACTTGGTGCAGAGTTTGTCTCCCAGTTGATGTCAGGGTAGTTAAAGTCCCCCATTACTATTGTGATGTGCTTCCTACATACCTTAGTTAGCTGACTAGCAAAAGTTGTCTATTTCCTCTGTTTGGTTGGGTGGTCTGTAGTATACACCTATGGCAATGTCATTTCCCCCCCCCCTTTTATATTGACCCAAATGCATTCAAGACAGTTTTTATCATTGTTGTGCTCTATTTCTGTGGAGATGTAGTTATTTCTTATATAGAGAGCAACTCCACCTCCTCTTTTATTTGGTCTGTTTCTTTTAAATAATTTAAATCCCTCTAGCTGTGTGTTCCATGTGTGGGTTTCATCCCACCATGTTTCCGTAATGGCAACAATATCGTATCTGCCCTCATTAACCTGAATTTCTAGTTCACCCTGTTTGCTGTTCATACTCTGTGCATTGGTGTATAAACATTTGAGTCCTTTGTGGTGGCCCTGTGTTTCCTTTCTACATAACCTGTGTGGTGCCTGAGTTCCCCTATTGTCTTACCACCTATTTGGTTAGTGCACTTTATGTGGCACTCGCTATTAGAGGCTTCATTTTGCTTGATAGCAAGGTTGATATTCTTGCCCACACACACATCAATGCTACATGCACTGATAGCCCTATAGTTTTTAAATTGCCGGGGACAGGGTTGTTCCGTATCAATTAACTCCCTGTCCCCGCTGTTTAGTTTAAATTTCCCTCCAGAAAATCTGTGAATATATAGCCGAGTAACTCAGTCCCTTTTTTTGATGGATGCAAACCATCTCTTTTGTACATCTTTTGATTGGACCAGCTACTGACATCGTGACTAATATATCCAAAGCCTTCCCCTTTACACCACTCCTTTAGCCACATATTGAATTGTGCTATACAGTGGCCTTTTCCATTTTGGTCCTTATACACTGGTAAAACCTCTGAGAAAGTAAGCCTACAGCCTATTCTGCTAAGTTCCTTCCCCAAGCTCTGGAAATCATTCTGCACAGAGAGTACATCTTTTTGGGACAGATCGTTAGTGCCAAGATGTACAATAGCCTCCACATCAAAGTCCTTGCTGCCATTCTTGATTATTTTAGAAATACACTTCTTGTCCCTACTGGCAGTAGCACCTGGAAGACACCTGACCTCTTTCGAAGCCTCTGTGTCCTTTCCTAAATTTACATCCCTTATAATTGAATCACCTACCAGAAGGTAGCTTCTCTTTTTGGGAGCCTTTCTATTCTTGCATGACTGATGTGCAATACCTGATTCACACTTCTCCCTGTCAAAATCTAGTTCTTCATCTCGGACCACAATCCCCTGCTTATTTGAGTTATCTTCACAAATACCTTTACCTGTCTCCTTAATGTCCCTATTAAGGTCAGCAAGGGCACTGTAACTGTTGTGCAGGGACACAGTGAAAGCTTTGTGTTTATGGTTCACAGCTCTCACCCTGCCAGATCCCACGGTTGTCCACACTGCCCTTCTCCTGAAGGATCTTTGTGGTAAAGGGGGCTGATAGCACGGAGGCTTACTAGAGTAGAGGGGCTGAACTGGACACCTAATTTCTGCCTGAAGAACACGGATTACAGACCCTAGGTAAATGATCTGTCCTTGTAGGCTAGTGATTTGTTTACAGATAGGACAGTTTCCAAGTTTGAAAAGGGTACTGCGAAAGACAGCTGCAAAGCAAGTGTTGCACTGAACTAAGCCAGACCAAATTAACCATATCTTCCTTGGTTATGTCTAATTTACTAATTATTTCATTATACGGAGGTTTTCCCCAATTATTCAACAAAATCCCTAATGGACTTTCTTTATCTATATTTAATTAGGGGTTCCTCCTTATTTTTCTCAAACACTTCTTTCCTGGAGTACTCCCTGTGTTGCCCATACTGGTTTACCGTCCTGTGTATTCTAATTGAGACTTCACATAAATTCCTTAATTCACTTCCCCCTGATCCCCCTAGATATGCACTCACATATCAGAGGTCCACTTTCGCTAAGCAGATACTTGGGATGTCACACACACAGTCTCAAATTCACACAGGCCTACCCAGTCTTCCCACCAACTGCCTAGGCAGTGTATACTGGCCACCCCAGAACACTTACCTAGGTCCGTGCACGGAGTTGCCCAGTTCCGGGAAGCCAGCAACACACACACACACCGGTTCAATTCTTATCTCTGTCCAACATCAACTTTATGGGTTCGCTGAGGAAAGCGCTGCTGCTCCGTTACCAGCAAGATGAGATAGACTGTCGAAATCAACAGGGCAAGCCTTCCACATCACCTTCTGGATCTGGTGCAGACAAACGATCCCAGTCTCGAGCCCCACGTTGGGCGCCAAAACTGTTGGTAGAAATTCTAGCCCACTGAATAACACCAAACAGCAAGTTGAAATTAGACAGAGATTTATTGGCTACAACGGTTTGCAAAGCGTGGTGGACTCCAAATAAATATTTGAGCCACACCTAGTCACAGTAAAAACACGCATTATATACATTCTATCCCGACGCCTTGGCCCCTCCTCTGAGGTTACAATCTTATCAGAATCACCTAAACAAAATACATTATCCCTGCCCCTTATTATTTTGCTTCACCTATTCCCTTATATGTACTTTATCATGAAATCCTATAGCTCAGTGTGGAAATCCTATAGCCTACGTGCAGAACTCTTACAAGGTATGTGTACATGTAGAAATTGTGTAGAAAACTTGCAGTCTACGTGTAGAAATTTTACAGAGTACGTGTCACTTAACTTTACTTTTTATTCTAAAATTTTATTCCTAACACCATTCATCTCAGCTCATTGGTCATTTGAAATTATAGGAAAGTTTGCTGTTTGTAAATATTTATCTATGTCTAAAACTTGTATATTTTCACTAGCATATAACTTTGTATAAAAATCTAAAAAACTCCTTTTAATCAAATTTTGTTGATAAACTTCTTTACCTTTATAATCTATTTTCTCTATAACCCTTGACTTCTGTTTCTTCCGTAATTGATAAGCCAGCCACCTACCAGGCTTATTTAAAGCAAAATTCTTAACATTGTTAGAAAATTATTGTAGGCAATTTTCAGTTTAGTATGCATTCAATACACTGTCGTTTAATTCCTATATCCAAATCAGAACAAATATGTATGCATGCCACTCAGTTCAGATAGCAAAAATATAGCTTGATTTTTATTATATAGGCAAAATGGGGCAAAAAGGCAAAAAGAGAGTGAGATGAACAACTTGCAAGGACTGACAATCTCTCTCTTTCTTTCAAGAGGCAGAGAACTTTCCAGAGCTAGTGGAAACATGGACAGTCCCAAAGAGAGTAGCCTTTGGTTGTTCCAGCTTTAACTTTCTTGTGTTCCTAATGGCAGCAGAATAGAGACAGAAAGTAAAATGCCAGTGACCTGTCTTCTATTCTGCACCATGAAGGAAACAATTTGATGGACAGGACTGAGATATCCCATAAAAATATCACTTGGTCTAAAATCATAAATAGTGCCAGAGGTTTTGAACCAGTGAAGGGCCAGGATCCTGTTGTGTTCCATTGAGACAGCTTGTCTGGGAAGATAATTGCTATCTTACTTCCAGCTAGAGATATGCCTGGCAACTCTGACAGACTCATGGATATACTTTTGGACGTTTCAGTTTCTTAATGCATAGACTACATTGTCTGCACATTTCCTGGCACTACTGGACTGGTTCTTGCCTGTTTTATCAGTTTATCTGAGATCACTGGAGTTTACTTAACAAGTGACTTAATCAGAATTAAGTCTCAGTTTATACTTCTACATATGTGCTAATTAAAAATAACCTTAACAGCTTAACAGCATCAAATCAATTGCTGACAATCTCTTTTGGCAAAGAAATGAAGCATGTTCTCATATACATAACAGTTCCAGCATTACTTCTGGACCCTGGACATCTTTCTTTGAACACTAAATTCAGATCTCACTCTCTCTTACACACATATTTGGTCATCCACATTACATGCAAGTCATTTGAAATACATCCGCTAGAAAAATGTTTAGGAGTGAAATATTTTCTGTAAAGTCAGATGAACAAACACACTTTTGTATACCTCTGAATGCAAACACAGAGAAAGCATAAAGTTTATTTTGTCTTCAGAGAAGATGACTGAAGCTAGCTAATGCAGTTGCAAATTGCTGGGTTACTGAATGTAGGTTATATGAGTATGTTTTCTAGCAAGTTATTCTTTAAATTGCTTGTATTTATGAGATTGATGGGTCCCTTGAAATATCCACTGCTATGCTGATTTTGCACATATTCATGAGTTGGCACAAAAGCTCACATCAGAAGTTTTATGTCCCCAAAAGTTTATACAAACAGATTTTAAGCAGAAGATATATAATGATTTATTTTCCTCACATAATTCTATGGTGTAAAATATTCTTTTTACTAGTGGAGAACACAATTCATTGTGGACATCCCTGGATTCAATCTAACTATCACTAAAACAGAAAAAAAAATGTCTACATACCACCAACTCATTCAGTATTTCTCTCCTCCTTCTCCACCCTTAATTTTCATCACTGCTAGCCATGATCACAAAATACACAGATAATATTGTAGCAAAAATATGTTTTCCTGAAAACGCCTTCCCCATGAGATAATGATTTGTACTGTTTCCTTGGGACACTTCTATTTATATTAATGTCTGCTCTTAAAAAGTTTTTTTAAAGTTTGATTATATTTTTTGAGCTTTCTTGCAAAATGCTTGGGAGTACTATTGTTTTCCTGCTATACATGTTTATAAATCCTGAAGTCCCACCCTCCTTTTCAACCAAATCTCCCCAGGCTTCCAGATTTGAATAGGCTTTCTGGTAATAATTGCTTTTGGTATCTTCTCATGGCATTTACCCGTGTTTCCCTGAAAATAAGACCAGATCTTATATTTATTTTTCATCCACAGGACCTAATAGGGCTTATTTTCAGGGGATGTGTTATATTTCTGGGAGGCGGTGAGCATGCGATGGCCGAAAGTGTCCAGCAGCAGCCGGTAGCCCACTGACCCCTTGGCAGGTGCATTCAAGTTATGAAGCCCATGCAGCATAGGTGAGTCGGAGCCCTGCTACTGCTGGCCCAGCCGCTGCCATGGCTGCCCACCCACTCTATCCCACCATCTGGTTGCTTGCAGTTTACAAGGCTTCCCAGGGCAGAGGCTCGGACAGCTGCAGGACTGGGCAGCACATGCCTTCCCTGCCCTGTGCAGCTTCGGCAGGTGTCTGGCAGGTGGAGAAAGGTGGCCACCTATGGTCGTTGGGCTGGTGCCACCACTGCATGATGAGGCAAGGCAATTGGCAGGGAGGTGGAGCTGCCCCACATGGCCTGCACCCAGCTGCCTGCCCACTTCTTCCCTTACACTCCCCTCCCAAGCCGAACTGCCATGCTATGGAGGATGGGTGGAGGAGGCTCGGTCCCCTTACCTGGCCCCTCTCAACTGTTTTGGAGCTAGGGGAGAGTGACAGTGAAAGGCCTCCACTGTTGCTGTGCAACAGCAGCATCAGCTGCTGGAGGGGCTTTCTTGGTCCCCACCATACCTGCTTCACCCCACTCTGCCGCAGATTACCTGCCCAGTGGCAGCTGCTGCCTCCTCCTCCTTCTCTGCCTGCCTCACACTGCCTGCTCCCTGTTGGAGCCAGGGACAAGTGACAGCAAAAAGCCTCCACTGATGCTGTGCATCAGCCTGTCATAATCCAGCTGAATAAGCCAACCAAACCAAATACTAGAGACATGATGAACTCCAATGTTAACTTTATTAGGCAATAAACATTCCAGCAAGTTTGAAAGGAAGCTACCTCTGAAGCAATGGTGGGAAACAGATAATTAAAAGAGTAAAACTCTCCCTCCCATCTCTAACAGTTCAGGTCACATTGTCCAATACTTTTTCTAGTAATTGTTATGAGAAGAAACTTTAGTTTGCCAAACAACTTTCTAATTCTCACGGCGATAAGAAGCACCTGTGGATTCAAATGGTTCCCCTCTTCCCCTCCTGCACTGTTGGCAAGTTAGAAGCACACAGCAGTCCTAAAGACAGTAGGCTTTGCAGTTTGACAGGTCTCTCCCCCCCCCCCCAGGGAAAAAAAGGAACCTGGAAAACAAAAGAACACAGACAAATACTCGCTAAATTTTTCCCTGTTCTGGCCCCGGCTTCCAGGGGTATTTTGTGTGGAATCATTTCAGCAAATGATCCACTTTTACATGCTGAGCTTTTAGATTCTCACATTGGGTAATCTTCCCATTGGACTAAGTATTGCAACTTCCACTTGTGGATTCTGGAATCAAGGATTTGTTTAATTTCATAATGTGTTTTTTCTTCTACCACTATTGGGGCAGGGATTGCCATCCCTACTGGTCTCAGTGTGGATTCCTTGTATGGCTTCAGTAGGCAACAGTGGAAAACTGGGTGCATTTTACCCAATGACTTGGTAGTCTTAGCTCTACGGTCACCAGGTTAATGACTTTCACTATGGGTAAAGAACCTGTGAACTTCGGCCCTAACTTCTTGCAACTTTGATTCAGCTTAAGATACTTTGTAACAGATATACTCTATCTCCCACATGGAACATCTCCTGGGGAGCTTGTTTCTTGTCTGCCTGTTTTTTCTGACTTTCGACTGCCTTCTTTGCATTGCTCCAAACCTTTTGAAAAGAGAACCACTTAGGGTGGTTGAGGATGGGGTCTCCTGGGGGCACACTGGAATGGACATGAACTGCATCCCCATGGCTAACCTGAAATCAGTGAAACCAGTACTGCTGTGCACTGTGTTGTTATACACCACTTCTGCAAATGGCAAAAGCTCTGACCAGTTCGTTTGCTGATAATTGATAGCAACACAGGTACTGTTCCACTATTGTGTTAGCTCGTTCTGCCGATCCATTAGTACTTCGATGAAAAGCAGCCCTTCTCCCCCCTCCTGCACTGTTAGCAAATTAGAAGCATGCTTTAGCCCTAAAGACAGTAGGCTTCGCAGCTTGACACAACCTGTCTAACAACCTCACATAACAACCAGAATACACTAGATTTTGTATGCTGTGAGAATGAAATGTTCTAGCAGGGAAGAAATAATGCCAAGAAATGTTTTCTAACTTTTGTATGTATATAATATTTGTACTTGGGATCCACTGTATATAATTTTGTTGTTGTTGGTTGCAAAGTCATATCCAACACATCGCGACCCATGGACAATGTTCCTCCAGGTCTTCCTGTCCTCTACCATCTTCTGGAGTCCATTTAAACTCATCCCTACTGCTTCAGTGACTCTATCCAGCCACCTCATTCTCAGTCGTCCCCTTCTTCTATTGCCCTCAATCTTTCCCAGCATTAGGACCTTCTCCAGTGAATCCTTCCTTCTCATTAGGTGGCTGAAGTATTTGAGTTTCAACTTCAGGATCTGGCCTTCTAAAGAGCAATCAGGATTGATCTCCTCTAGGACTGTCCAGTTTGAATGCCTTGCAGTCCAAGGGACTCACAGGAGTTTTCTCCAGCACCTTAATTCTTTGGCGCTCAGCCTTTCTTATGGTCCAACTTTCACAGCCATACATTGAAACTGGGAAAACCATGGCCTTGACTATATGCACTTTTGTTGGCAGGGTGATGTCTCTGTTTTTTTAGTATGCTGTCTAGATTTGCCATAGCTTTCCTCCCCAGGAGCAAGCGTCTTTTAATTTCTTGGCTGAAGTCCCCATCTGCAGTGATCTTGGAGCCCAGGAAAATAAAATCTGTCATTACCTCCATTTCTTCCCCATCTATTTCCAGGAATTGAGAGGGCCAGATGCCATGATCTTGGTTTTCTTAATGTTGAGTTTCAAACCCACTTTTGCACTCTCCTTCTTCACCCACATCAAGAGGCTCTTTAGTTCCTCTTCATTTTCTGCCATTAGAGTTGTATCATCTGCATATCTTAGGTTGTTGATATTTCTCCCAGCAATCTTAATTCCAACTTTTGATTCATCTAGCCCTGCCTTTCTCATGATGTGCTCTATAAGTTAAATAGGCAGGGCAACAGTATACAGCCTTGCCGGACTCCTTTCCCAATTTTGAACCAATCAGTGGTTCCATGTCCAGTTCTCACTGTTGCTTCTTGACCCGCATATAGGTTTCTCAAGAGACAGATAAGATGGTCTGGTACTCCCATTTCTTTAAGAACTTGCCACAGTTTGTTGTGATCCACATAATCAAAGGCTTTAGCATAGTCAATGAAGTAGGGGTAGATGTTTTTCTGGAACTCCCAAGCTTTCTCCATGATCCAGCATATGTTGGCAATTTGATCTCTAGTTCCTCTGCCTCTTTGAAATCCTCCCTGTACTTCTGGTAGTTCTCCATCCACATACTGCTGGAGTCTAGCTTGTAAGATTTTAAGCATAAGTTTACTTGCATGTGAAATGGTGTCATAGTTTGAAATTCTTTGGCATTGCCTTTCTTTGGAATTGGAATGTAAACTGACCTTTTCCCATCCTGTGACCACTGTTGAGTTTTCCAAATTTGCTGGCAAATTGAGTGTAGCACTTTTACTGCATTGTCTTTTAAGATTTTGAATGGCTCAGCTGGAATGCTGTCACCTCCACTAGCTTTGTTGTTGCTCAGATTTCCTAAGGCCCATTTCACTTCACATTCTAGGATGTCTGGCTTGAGGTCATCGTGGTTATCTGGGACATTAAGCTCGTTTTTTGTCACCTCTACTGTATATTCATCAGGGATATGATTTAGTTCATATCTGAGTGGCCTAGTGCTTTTCTCTACTTTCTTCAATTTAAGCCTAAATTTTGCAACAAAAAGCTCATGATCTGAGCCACAGTCAACTCCTGGTCTTGTTTTTACTGATTGTATAGAGCTTCTACATCTTTGGCTGCAGAGCACATAGTCAATCTGATTTCTGTGTTGACTGTCTGATGATGTCCATGTATAGAGCCGTCTCTTGGGTTGTTGGAAAAGAGTGTTTGCTATGACCATCGTATTCTCTTGACAAAATTCTATCAGCCTGTGCCCTGCTTCATTTTGTACTCCAAGGCCAAACTTGCCTGTTATTCCAGTTATCTTTTGGCTTCCTACTTTGGCATTCCAATCCCCCATGGTGATAAGGACATCATTTTTTAGTGTTAATTCTAGAAGGTGCTGTAGGGCTTCATAGAACCAGTCAATTTCATCCTCTTCAGCATCAGTGGTTGGGGCATAGACTTGGACTACTGTGATATTGAATGGTTTGCCTTGGATTCGCACTGAGATCATTCTGTCATTTTGGGGATTGTATCCCAGTATTGCTTTTCCTACTCTTTTATTGACTTTGAAGGCTACTCCATTTCTTCTGAGAGATTCTTGCCCGTAGTAGTATACCTGATGGTCATCTGAGTTAAATTCACCTATTCCTGTCCATTTTAGTTTGCTGATTCCAAAGATGTCGATGTTCAGTCTTGTCATCTGTTGTTTGACCATGTCTAGCTTGCCTTGATTCATGGATCTTACATTGCAGGTTCCTATGGAGAAAAGATCTTTACAGCATCAGACTTTCCTTTCACCACCAGATGCATCCACAGCTGAGCGTCCTTTCAGCTTTGGCCCAGTCGCTTCACTCTTTCTGGCACTAATAGTACTAGCCCTCTGCTCTTCCCCAGTAGCATATTGGACACCTTCTGACCTGAGGGGCTCATCTTCCAGTGCATATCTTTTTGCCTTTTGGTACTGTTCATGGGGTTTTCACAGCAAAGATACTGGAATGGGTTGCCATTTCCTTCTCCAGTGGATCACATTTTGTCAGAACTCTCTGCTATGATCTGTCCATCTTGGGTGGCCCTGCACTGCATAGCTCATAGCTTCATTGAGTTACGTAAGCCCCTTTGCCATGACAAGGTAGTAGTCCATGAAGGAGACTGTATATAATACCATAGGCTTAACATTTGCAATTATTCAATGATAGATAAATAAATGACACTTTTGAGTGCATATCCACCCAGGCTCCCTAATGCAAATCATAAACATTGTATGTATTTGAGTGCATTATTGCAACACAAATATAAAAGGATGGCATTTGCATTGTGATATCACAATAAATGCTTTGTCATATAATAATAATAATAATAATAATAGTAGTAGTAGTAGTAGTAGTAGTAGTAGTAGTAGTAGTAGTAGTATAGTAGTAGTAATAATAATAATGTTGGAAGGGACCTTGGAAGTCATCTAGTCCAACCCCCTGCTCAGGCAGGAAACCCTATACCATTTCAGACAAATGGCTGTCCAGTTTCTTCTTAAAAACTTCCAATGTTGGAACATTCACCACTTCTGGAGGCAGGTTGTTCCACTGGTTAATTGTTCTAACTGTCAGGAAGTTTCTCCTTAGTTCTAGGTTGCTTCTCTCCTTGATTAGTTTCCATCCATTGCTTCTTGTCCTGCCTTCAGGCACCTTGGAAAATAGCTTGACTCCCTCTTCTTTGTGACAGTCCCTGAGATATTGAAACACTGCTATCACATCTCCCCTCATCCTTCATTAAACTAGACATACCCAATTCTAGCAACCGTTCCTTATATGCTTTAGCTTCTAGTCCCCTAATCATCTTTGTTGCTCTTCTCTGTACTGTTTCTAGAGTCTCAACATCTTTTTTACATTGTGGTGACCAAAACCGGATGCAGTATTCCAAGTGTGGCCTTACTAAGGCATTGTAAAGTGGTATTAATACTTCACGTGATCTTGGTGTCACAGTAAATAGGAATCTCAATTATGTGCCCTTTCTCTGGCAAGTGATATAATTAAAAGTTGCTAATATTCTGATGCCAACTTCTGCCAAGCTCGCAGCAAGATATCACTGCACCAATATAAATCAAAGGAGAAAGCTGTAAGAGGATTTGGAGGCTTTTAAAAAAAATCAGAGAAGCTCAGCTAGTCCATATCAATGAAACTTGATAATTCCCTGCTCTCCTGAAGTCTAACCAGGCTAGACACCACCTGTTTCTTTGCTTCAGGGCACAAAGGGCCCTGGGGTTTTGCCATTTGGCCACTTCTTACTTAGCCTTTGCCCAAACATGTGTTTTTTTCCTTCCAGATTTCTTTTCTTCTTCCAAGACCCATGGCCTTTTTACAATGACCACACATACAGGCCGAAGAGCTTCTTAATTTCAGTTATATCTTATATGCATTCATTTAAATAAAGGACTTTGCTGAAGAAGTATTTGGAGGGGTGAAATGAGTGGTGCACTGTATGTGTGAACATCACGGACTGGCTCACTTATGTCTGCATGTGTTTTGTGGGGATGGTGGGGAAATATTACGGTATATAATTATTGCAGCTGACACATCTTCTGTCAAAGAGATATCTTGTTCTAGGAATTTCAAAGTTCCTAATTTCTTTTTCACTTGAAAATGAAGTATTAAAAATTAATAATAGGGATTGTGATTCATTAGTTCTGTCAAATATCCACTGTGGACTGTATCGTAAGAACTAATTCCTGTAGCTATTGTTGATTTGTAAATCCAGTATATGTCAGAGAAGGAGGTTTTCCTTTAAATAAGAGGAAACATAACACAAAATTGAATTAAAATATTACATATTTATTATAAAGTTTGTACAGGTCATCCTTGACTTACAACTACTCTTTTAGTGGCTATTTGAAGTTATGATGGCACTGAAAGAAGTAACTGGAAGGACCTGCCCCACTGGCCTCTCAGGAAAGTACAACTCTTGATGTCATGTGGTTAATCAAAAAAACATTTACTGAGAAACAGTAAACTTCAGTCATTTTACGACTGTGCTCCATTGTCAGTTTGGAGACCTTCTTGCTGGCCCAAAAGCCAGAAACTGCATCAAAACTCTAAGGCAAGTGTGCAGAGCCATGGCGGAGTTCCACAACCTGGCATGCTGACTCAACTGGCCAGAAGACATTCTTGTCAGCTGTTTCAAAGATGGGCTGAAGAACAACCTATATAATGGTTATATGGTGAGAGGAGCCCCTGCAACCCTGCATAATTGGTGCGTGCTTTCTGAGGAGGTGGAAATTGACCAAGCCTGCAACAAATACTGTGCAGCGAGATCCTGGAAGAAAACACCTCCAGAGAAGAGAGAAATGGCTAAACTTTAGCCATCACAAGCCAGATATACTGCCTGCTTCTTTCGGCTCAACTTGCCATTCACATCACCTCGGGTGAGAGTCACTCCTTTAGTTCTCCCTTCCCAGTCGTGCTTCTTCCCAACACCAATGGACCACTTGGGCTTTGATGTCTCTTCTAGGCTGGTGGTCTACTCCATCCATCCGGAGATGATTGCTCTGAGGTTAGCCTTGGCAGAGGCTTCCCCCAGCACTCAGCTTCCTCTTACTCACTGCCTTGTTCAGACATTCCTTGCACAGTCCCCATGGTAAAGGTGGGTGCCTCTCTGGGTTGACCACTATTGCAGATTCCGCTTAATGTAAGGACCTGCCCCAACTGGGCTTCTCAGGAAAGTACAACTCTTAACACCATGTGGTTAATCAAAAAACTTTTACTTAGAAACAGTGATTGCAGTAAGGTCAAGTGGAATCTAACATTCCCACTATTCTGACCCATATAGCTCTATGGGCCATATAGCTCTATGGACCAGCTCTATGTTGGAATGTCTGGCAGTTATTGGGTTAAATGCTAGGTATGTGGATGGGTCAGTAGGAGGAGTTCCAAAGGTCATTGGGAGACTTCCTGGACACAAGCCTCATGGGAATCTCTTTGTCTGTAAGAAGTATGGGCCATGGAAGGTCACACTATAAGCATAAAGATGGTGTGAAGAGCAATAACACTTTCTTACCTAAAGGGATGATCTAAAAGATGAACAAAGAAGTATTTCCAGCAGCACCAATCACAACGTGAACACAAGTAATCTTTCTCATTAAAATATATTTTGTTTATTATAAGATCATTTCTTTTGAGTTAACTATCTGACTGGATTTAAAAGAGAACACTTAAGTTTGTGTCAGAATAGTAAGAAAGTGTTTTCATAATTTGTGCCATCTTTTGAAAGCAAATAGTAAATTGGCAAAGATTAATTCTCCTCTCAAAGTTGCAACAGTTTGAAGAAAGAGAATCAAATCAGTTAGCCTTTTCTCTACATTATCCTTCAAGGAAGTAAAGTAAAGATTCTCTTGATGCCTTTAAAAGCCTGCAAAGCAAAGCCAGCGTGTCTGTGTAAAAGACAGCTTTCAAGGAGTGATTCAGAGGTTTTGTTATGCTAATTCACTTGCTAGCTAATGCTTCAAAGTAAAAAGTGCCTTGTATCTGATTCAAAATTACCTTGGACCTGTTCTCAAGTTAATGTTTATAGTGAGGAGAAAGGAAAAAAGAAAAATCTACACTTTGTTCCTTGCATGAAAAGTTTAAATTTTAACACCAAAAGGAGCTTGGGCTTTTTTCCCCTCCCCTCTTTGCCAGTGAATTGCGCAGCCTGAAACGAAGAACTGTTTAATGACTGTCTCTAAAGTTCAGACAAAGGCAAGGAAGGCTGATTGCCTTTCAATAAACTCATCCGTTGCCATAGTAAGGAGGAATCATTGCAGAAGCACCCCCTGTGGTCATGCAATTTTTTTTTAGCTGAGTTACAACAGCCACAATTAATTCAGCACACAACAGAGCAAATCTGTTAGTTAAAGTGCAAGCTACTTAAAGTTATCCCAAGCTACCAACACCCCCTAAAGGGCACAGAGTGAACTTACCAGAAGCATTCACTCACTCACTCAAGCTGAGCACTAAGCTGTTCCAGCTTGAGGGAACTTAGGCAGAAGAAATCAAAGCCAAGTCTCTTTGCTTATTATCACAGCTGATGACCCAGGATCACAGCCTGCACTCGAAGGTAGTCAGATGAGAGTTTGTACCTCTACATTCTCTCAGTGGCCACTAGCAGTAATGTGGTAATAGGAAGAATTTGGCTGGCCTTTCTTCAGACGCCTCCTAGTGGTTAAAGGAGGCACTACACGCAAGCCTTTAACCGCACCCAGAGAAGCCCCTCTAGTGGACAAAGGGTGAACCTCGAAGCCAGAGCACCCTAGTAGCTGACCCACAGCAAGTGACCCCTAATGGTGAAGGGGTGAACTGCACTGAAGTACCCACAAACGCAGGAGAACACACCCAGTGGCATCTCCACCCACAGACAGCACCTCAAAAGCTGATCTACAAGTAGCGTCCCCTAGTGGTCAAAGAGAAGAGTTCTTCAAATTCTCTTCAAAATAGCTGAGAAGGACACTGAACCTACCCTAACCATGGAGGAGTGTCTTATTGATTTGGACAAAGGGGTTCAATTAACCAGCCTAGTTGAGACACCCCAACCAGCCAGTCAAGGAGAGATGCTGCAAACAGCCAACCTTGACCAGTATGCAGAGGTTGAAACTCAAGCCTCAACAAAGCCAAAAATGTCTCAGGGTCAATACTATCTTAGACAACGCAGAAAGCTCACAGAAGCCATGCATTCACATCTGATGGAGAAATGGCACACCATCCACAGGCACCATGAAAGAGGCTGGGAGAGATTATACAAACTCTACCATGAACAGAAGGAGGAACTCTCCCCAGAACGGGTACATGAAGTGGAAGGAGATAAGGAAGACGCCTACATGCAATGGATGGACTCTGAACAGCAACTCAAGGACATTCAAGAACAGTTAAGAGACCTAAGAGTTGACAGCGAGATGCAAAGCCTCAAGCTAATAAACGAGGAATGTAAGAAGCTCCTAGTGAGCTCACATGGTTCCCCACAGCCTGAACCTCACCAGAAAGGCAGACCGGTCGACAGAGCCGAGTCCGAAGTCTCCCGCTATTCACATGCACCATCCCAATGGTCGCACGCAGATCCATCCCATGTGTCTGGAAAGGCCTCATCTTTTCACCACATGTCCAAGGCACACTCCAGCGTGTCTCAACAATCGCATGTTACAGGAGCCTCCCGCCATTCAAAGGCATCTTCTCGCCAAAGCCAAGCATCTCAAGTCTCAAGGGCAGAAAGCCTTGCCGCCCATTTCTCAGAAGCACGAATCAACGCCGCAATGGCTGGATTCACTGCCCAAGCAGCAGTAGAAGAAAAGCACCAAAAGGAGGAACTGGCTAAGGCAGAGATTGCAGCAGCCCGTCACGTGGAAGAGGCACGGCATCAGCAAAGGGAAGATATGGTCAAAGCTCAGGCTGACTATGAGATTTCCCAGCGACAACAGAAAGCAAAGGAGGCTGCCCAAATAGAAGCAATTTTGCAGAGAGAGATGGAAGATGCTACACCTACACGCAGATTGGAAGGGCTAGGAAGAGAAAGCCCTCACAGCCGGGTACAAGCCTACATGGACAACCAAAGCGCATTCCAGAATGCGCAAGTGAGAGCACCTCAGCCAGCCACAAGCCCCCCAAGACCGAGTAGACAAACAGAGGAATCTCAATGACCTGATTCGCTGGTCAACCACAGAGTTGATGACATGACACTTAGGTCACGAGATCCTCCCGCCGTTGCTGCCACATCGAACCTGATGGCAATGACTGCACAGCGGGGAGTGCCACAAGATCTTTCCACCATTATTACCCCAGCAACAGCAACGACTGCACAGCGGGGAGTGCCACAAGATCTTTCCACCATTATTACCCCACAGAACCCACCAAACCATACCACTAATGGCAATTGGATGGATCCACCTGTAGTGCCAACGGCCCCACAGCCATCGCTCAGGGAAGAGGTTGAAAGAGTTAGAGCCACACTAGAGTCAATAGAGTCCCTGCTGCACCAACAGGAGGCAGCATCCCAAGGAACTGCCACCAGTCCTGACTACAGAGGACAGCCTCGAGCATCAGCTCTGCCAGCCTACCAGGGAGCTAGCTACACTCTACCAGAAACACAGACACTCCGACACGTAAGCAAGCAGGAGCCTGGGTTCCCTCAGCTCAATGCCACAGCAGAGGAGTTCAGACCAAGCCAACAAGGTCCCTTGCATGTGACATGGCAAAATACCCTCAGCCAACAATACGCCAAAGGAAGTTACCAGCCAGCCATGGTGCATGCCCCCACTCACGGAAGGGATCCACCACCTCCACCAAGCTACAGCCTGCAAACGGGATCGATGTATCCCCCCCAATGTATATTGGAAGAAGGTTGGATTTAGCAGCCAGAGGGGTACGGAAATTCTCTGACAAAGCTGGAAGAGACTACTTGTTGTGGAAACACACCTTCAAGCGTGCCATTAATGAAGAAAAGGCTGGGCCAGATGAGGAACTTGTCCAGCTAACAGCATGGCTAGGCCCAGAATCTGTAAACACTGTGAATGACATCTTTGCATCCCATTTGGGCGACCCCAACATCGGCCTTGCAGAGGCTTGGCCACACTTGACGAGGACTATGGTGATCCCTCAGTGACGGAGTCCTCGCTTCTGGACCGCGTTCTTAATTTCCCCGACATAAGAATCAATGACCACAAACAGCTGAAGACTTTCTCGTCACTCATTACTCAACTACAGTCAGCACAACAGGACCCTACCTTGCTGGGATTAGCTTGCCTCGACCTGCTTAGAATACAAACTTCTATCATCAAAAAACTACCACAGTTGATATGTGAACAATGGATCGTGTTTTCTCAAACCTACGGGGAAGACAATCAAAACAAAATTCCCCCTTTCGCGGTTCTCGCTAAATTTATCAACAAGAAGGTTAAACTCCACAATGACCCCTGGTACCTTCCCGTCAGAGAAGCACACTATCCGACGACTGGGCGAAACAGTCACAGCCCTGATGTAACCAAGGGATCTGGCCAAGCTACGGACAGAACCACCCCTTCAGTATATAAAGCAGATATCACGCCTCCCCCAAAGAAGGCTCCAGACGAACGAACACCGAGAAGCGTTCCTTCGAATCCGCATCCAACTACAAAGGGTCTGACTTGCCCAATGCACAAGTCTTCTCACTCTCTAAATGATTGCAGAGAATTTAGGAAGAAATCCCTAGATGACCGAAAGACCCTACTCAAAGAGAATAGGATATGTTTCAAATGCTGTGACTCTATGAATCACACGGCCAAGGACTGTAAGGCTAAGGTGAGATGCCACCTGTGCAACAGTGACAGGCACCCAGCAGCCTTACACCTAGAACCTAAGACGCTGTCTAAGGAGTCACGACAAGCAACTAGCTCTACACCAGACTAATCATTGACCAAGTCTTGTTGCTAAAGAAGACCAGCTTAGACAATTGAACCTCTTCTGCTCAAGCCGTTGTTCCTGATTCTTCAGTTCCAGATGTTCCTGTTCCTGATCCTGTGTTTCCAGATCCAGCTGTTTATGTTTTCCAGGTTCTTCAGTTCCTGACTATCCTGCGAATCCAGTTCCCTTTATTCCTGATAAACTTTCAGTTCCAGGTTTTTTATTCCAGATTTGGTTCCAGTTTCCTTCACAGGAAGAAGACCTTGTCTCACTGGGAGACAGGACTGCATAGCAGAACTATTGGCCCACAGTTCTTGCGCACTGGGCCCACCCACTTGATGAACTAGTTTGCCCAGCTGAGGTCCAGATCGTGAAGCTGCATGAGTCAGGTCGTGACTCAAAGACACTTGTACCAGGCTGATCACCGATTTGGTCCGTTGCTGATGAAGACCGAACCAGAAGATTACACCTCAAATTATGTATTGCCTTATGCATTGTTTGATGTAACACTTGTCTTTTTTCATAATTGTGCAGGTTTTATGTTTACATTATAGTTATGCATGTTTGATACCAAGTTTTTACCTATTTAGTCACAAGTTAGTTAACTGTGAATATTGCATGCCTTGATACTATGTTTTACTATTTTAGTAATGGAAATATAAATTTCCAAGCAGGGAAAGTACAACTCTTAACACCATGTGGTTAATCAAAAAACTTTTACTTAGAAACAGTGATTGCAGTAAGGTCAAGTGGAATCTAACATTCCCACTATTCTGACCCATATAGCTCTATGGGCCATATAGCTCTATGGACCAGCTCTATGTTGGAATGTCTGGCAGTTATTGGGTTAAATGCTAGGTATGTGGATGGGTCAGTAGGAGGAGTTCCAAAGGTCATTGGGAGACTTCCTGGACACAAGCCTCATGGGAATCTCTTTGTCTGTAAGAAGTATGGGCCATGGAAGGTCACACTATAAGCATAAAGATGGTGTGAAGAGCAATAACACTTTCTTACCTAAAGGGATGATCTAAAAGATGAACAAAGAAGTATTTCCAGCAGCACCAATCACAACGTGAACACAAGTAATCTTTCTCATTAAAATATATTTTGTTTATTATAAGATCATTTCTTTTGAGTTCACTATCTGACTGGATTTAAAAGAGAACACTTAAGTTTGTGTCAGAATACCCACGCAAAGGTATTTTTCCGTTCTAACCCCCCTGACCAGTCCACTAACAGTCAATACTGTGCTGCAAAGTTGTTTTGAAAGAGTGCTGAGGTACAGGACAGATAATGGGTCATCCTCACGGTGCAGCGACCTTGGAGTCAAGCTGGAATCAGCTGGGAGTCCATTTTGTCTCCGAAGATGATCCCCCTCCCTAATTCCCATGTGATTACAGCAAAAGCATACAAGAAATGCTCCCCCTGAACATCCTCCTCCCCCCTCCCCCAGAATGGTAGGGCACTCAAAAAGGGATCCTGACAGTGACTTATGACTGTTTATCACACTTACAACTATTGCAGTACATGATCAAAATTCGGACACTTGGCAACTGGCATATATTTATGACAGTTCCATTGTCCCAGAGTCATGTGCTTAACTTTTGAGACCCTCTGACAAGCAAAATCAATGGGGAAACCAGATTCACTTAACAACCATGTTACTAACTTAACAACTGCAGTGTTCACTTAACAACTTTGGCAAGAAAGGTCATAAAATGAGGCAAAATTCACTTAACAACTATCTTACTTAGCAATGGAAATTTTAGGCTCAGTTGTGGTCATAACTTGAGGACTACCGGTAATATGAAAACTGAAGTTTCAGTCACTATTTTGCTGCATTGGAAAGGTAAAAAAGAATTGATGTTTCTTTACTATATACTGTAGGCCCACCTTCTCAGATATATGTCTTTTTCTCAAAATGTCATTGAGATAACAAAGCTGTGTTTCTACTTTGTTATCTCAGTTCAGTAAATATTTACAATCTTGGCACATGTGGTAATTGACTAACCTGGATTGGATCTAACCTTCCTTTTGTTTATTGTGTCCCCATCCAATCAAATGACTTACTTGCCTGAGTTAGATTGTGATTCCAAGGGTAATGATGTTGTCAAAGTTAAATAAAAAAGACAGTTGTTTGAGCCTTGTGGCTTTTATTAATCATGATTGTAAAATGTAGACTACTGTTTCCTGAACAACTTAACAAAACATAGATCAGCATGGTAGGAAATGTTATGGTTACATTTCAAAAATTCTTCCATATTTTAAAATAAAGGGTAGACTTCTCCTGGGAAGAAAAGGGATTTTCCATTAATGAAAGAAGGAGATTGGCTTTCCAAAGAGCATGACAAGTGGTCTAAGTGTGTCTAGTTTGAAACAAACAACCTCTTACTCTTTGTCTTTCTAGGACAAAATCCTTTCCGAGTTGGATGTAATCAAATTTGCCCCTCTTCTCTTCTCTTCTCTTCTCTTCTCTTCTCTTCTCTTCTCTTCTCTTCTCTTCTCTTCTCTTCTCTTCTCTTCTCCTTCCTTCCTTCCTTCAGTCCTTGATATTACAATTTAATTGACTAGTTTTGTTGATCTGATCATTTCAAATATTGTGATCCTCAGCAGTTCTTCCCATTGCTTCTCTTTTTGAAAAGGGTCTGTTTGTGTTTACATGTGCTCTTCTATTACATCTTATGTTTAACATTATTTTATATTGCCCTGAGATTGGTTTACACAGTCAATTTATTTTATTTCAGTGGATCCTTGTTATTCCTCCAGCATATCAGCTTCTGAACAGGAGAAGTTGGCAGAATGCTTAATATGCCGTTTATCTTTTGTGCATACAATTGTTCAAAAATTATTAGTATTTTATTCTTATGTTTTAAGGATTATACTTTATAGTGTATAAATAAAGTACATAGTCTGGTCTTATAAATCAAGTACTGCTTCAGGTAAAAAAAGGATCTTACTGCATGGCAAGTGCAGCAAAGGAAAGTGAATGAAATAGAATAAAGTTAAATATTTTGATTATTGTCAGAAGATATACTTACCATAATTATACCATCTTTATAAACATTTGATTGCAGTAAAGGATTTGGTATCCTGAACCTATCACTAAAAATCCATGTATTAGACCAAACTTAATAAAACAATCAAAATACTACTTCTTACTGGTCTTAAACAGTGCTTCTGTCTTTTCTGTCTCCACTGGTGTCTATCATTCTTTTTTTTTTTACAATAAGTTATTCAAATAGATGCCCCATGCCAGCTGGATGTCGAACAAAAGAAGATTTTCAAATGACTTACTGACAGTTAAAGATACATCCCAAAATGATTACTATATATCTAGCAACTGGTCCAAGGCAGGAGACATCTAGTGTCAGAGATTAGAACTGGTTTAGTAGTAGCTATTGTAATGGACTAAATATGCTTGCCCCTGACTCTACTAATGGAAAGCAAAAATCTATTGTGAAAGAAAAAATAATAATTGTGCTCATGGGCTTCCTCTCTCTATATTCCCATTATGTTTTAGTGCTGTGTTTATTGCTGTTTTGTTTTCCTTCTAAATACATAAAAGTCAAATATACTGGGAACAAAACTCTGGTTTTATTAGATATAACAGAAAGATAGACAAGAGTTATGAAACTTGGTAAAACTGGAGCAACCAAGCTCCAGAGCTTAGTTGTCTTCAAAGACATTTGTTGTTTTCGGTGACATCTGTTGATATATCTGTGCAAACATTCTCAAAGACAACTCTTTTAAATAATTAATTAATTCACTAATTGTCTTTACTTTTTTGTACTGTCTTTTAGAGACATTGTTGCTATTTAACCTTAGACAACTGTAGCTTATTTAAAACTTATCTGGAAAAGAATACATTGTAGGATAGAAAACACATTTTCAAATGACAACTCTTTTTTCCAACTTTATACTGAAAATACTAGGATGAAAGTAATGGTAAGCATATTTGTTGAAATAATTAAATAAATTAGTTTGTGAGAGTAAAAAATAGGACTTTAGCATAGAGCATCCTTATGCCATTAACAATAGCTTCATTTTCCTTCAATGATATGTAGGGAATACTATTTTTGAAAACAGTACAGGTAGTCCATGATTTACAGCCATTCATTTAGTGATCATTTGAAGTTGCAACAGCACTGAAAAAAGTCCTTGCAACTTTACAACTGTCAGAGCATTCTCATGATCACATAATCAGAATTTGGGCTCTTGGCAATGGACTTGTATTTACGACAGCTGTCTGAACGATTATATAAGAATCATTTCCTGTAAATGTATTACGTGTTGCTTTTATGACCAGTGTCAAACAGAAAAAAAGTTACTTTTCTCATCCCTCCTTTCTCCTATGTACTACTTTTGGTTTTAACTTCTGAGAGTTCATCCAACCTGACACTTAGCAGCTGTCTCCAGCCATGTGATAAGGCCTTGGACTTTCTCAAAACATTGTCTCTAAGAAAAGAACAGTTTTCCCCCATCTCCTTTTCCCATTACAGAGAACTTGCAAGATTTTTTAAACTGTTCCCTTCCTTTCCCTAGGTCTCCTATAGAGATGAGGATTGCTGGCTTATCCCCCTTATCTAATGCCCCTTGCTTCTATTTTCAGTTCATTTTTGTTTTGTTGAACCCTTTCAGGTCCCTACCATGATGTAGTCAAATAGTTACAGTGCACTTATTTGGGACATAGCCTAGAGCAGGGGTGTCAAACTGCCAGCCCACAGGCTGGATGTGTCATGCGGAAGCCGCTCCCACCTCAGCTCCACCAAAAGGAAAAAAGTCATGATATGTCACAACATGACACGTGATGCAGTGAGTTTGACACCCACATATAGGGATTTTATCTACTTGTTGTAGACACATGGTTGCTGAGCTTCTCTTCTTGACTTGGTTCCACTCCATCGTTATTGTGGAGGAATTTGCACCTGCAGCAAACTGCCATGCATTGCCCCCCACAAACCTCATAACCTTTTGATACCCTTTGTCCCAAGGAAGCAGCAAAAAGATCACCCCCTTTTGACTTAATATCTTACCCACCTAAATAAATAATATGTTTTAAGTTCCCCCTTATCTCTTCCTGTCTTTATCTCTTCTTGTCTTTATCAGTTCTTTCTCCTTTTCTAATTTACCTGTATTTGTTTTTACCTGCTTTCAACAGGTAATGTGTACTAGAAAATAATTGCTTATATGAAGGAATTTTTCAATTACTTTATGTCAACAACTAAAGGTTAAACTTCTAAATGTAAAATGTCAGCAGTTAATGGTAAAGCCTATGTATGTAAAAAGTATATAAGAAACAATAAACTCAGAGTTTAAAAAAGCTGTGTGAAGCTGTGTCTTGCAGTTTCAAACCTCTGCTCAAGACATGCCTGAGTCTTTTTCTTAGCATCGTTACAAATGGCGCCTTGAACTGGGACATCCCCTTCCGAGGGAAAGCAGCAACCAACATATTTACAGTCATCTGGAACAGACCCCTTGGTGTACCTTCTCGTCTTCTCATCCTGCGAGATTTCTCAAACTGTAAGTATGGGCTGCGATATATCTCACCATCAGCAAAAGCATGTAAGAGAGTTAAAGTTTCTCTTACACAAATCGGGCATGACCATGCCTGAAAGGGAGCTTAGGAAGCTGGTGAGTGAGATAGGAAAAAACTGTCCTTGGTATCCTGAAAGGGGGACACTCCAACTTAAGGATTGGGAAAGAATAGGTAACACCCTTCATCAGGAACCCCGAGCCTCAGTGGATGTTTTGCATTGTTGGCATCAATGTCACCATGCAGTGGAAAAATATGGGGCTGATGCAGTACAATTAAGTTCTACTCCCTCTCCAGGTTTTAATCATGAAAAGGTTTCAGTTCCATCAGCTCCTATATCTTCCACGATAAATGTAACACCTTCAGAGTAAAATAATTCTAGATCTTATGTTTCTATTCGCCATGTATTAGAAAATCAAATGGCGAAAGGAGAGGGAGATATGCAGGAAATAGCAAATATGCTCTCAGTTTGTTCTGTACATTTGACTCGGCAGGTAGATGCAAATGGAGCCCCAGTGGTTGAATATTGACCACTTTCTTATGCAATCTTAACAGAATTGCGTAAGGGTATAAGAGATACTGGGTTAGGTAGTTCATATGTGCAAGGTATGTTAGAAGCAACAATGAGGAATCATGTTTTGGTACCAGAAGATTGGAAAACAACAATTTGTATGTTATTAACACCAGCTCAGTATGTGGTATGGGATAGTGAGTTTAGACATCAATGTGCATTAAGAGCAGCAACTTCTGGAGGTGCTTACCTCCCAGAGCAGTTATATGGCTCTGGTGATTACACTCCAGTGGATGCACAAATTGTTTTGCCTCTAGCTACTCTTCAAATATCCTCTGAATGTGCTTACAAAGCTTTTGGAAAAGTTCCTATAACTGGGAAACCATCTCAAGCATTTTCAAATATTCGTCAAAAGGCAAATGAACCATATGCAGATTTTATTAACCGTCTGCAAGATGCCTTGAGACGACAAATTGATAATCCTGATGCCCAAGCTGAATTGCTTATGAAATTGGCTAAAGAAAATGCCACCACTGAATGTAAACGGGCCATTATTGGATTGGGAGCTCAAACAGATTTAGCAGAAATGATCAAAGCATGTCAGGACATAGGGACTGTTTCTTTTCAAACTAATCTCTTAGCTGCAGCTCTTACAAAACCTCAGGGGAAATGTTATAATTGTGGTAAAATTGGACACTTTAAACAGGATTGCAGAAATCCTGGGGGAGGAAAGTATGCCTCCCGACCATTTAAAAATAATGCTGGGAGATGTCGAAAAACAAAATGCCCTACGTGTAATAAGGGATTTCATTGGGCTAATGAATGTTGGTCGGGAAACTTCAAAGCGGGCCGGTCTCTGGCCCCGGTCCAAACAGAGATCCTTCAGTAATTCCATCAACAATTAACAATAGCCCTGCAGCCACTAGAGGGAGTGCTGGGATAGATTTAACTATCCAACAAGAAGTGTGTTTCAAATTTCAAGAAGTACAAGTAGTTCCTTCAGAACTTTCTGGACCTCTCCCTTCTGGATATGTTAGATTAATTTTGCCTCGATCTAGCATGGGAAAAAAGGGAATTTTTGTAATACCTGGAGTAATTGATTCTGACTATACAGGTGTCATCTTTATTCAATTATGGACTAACATGCCACAGACTTTGCCAAGTAATACTAGTCCTGCACAATTACTCCATTTGCCCTATTTTGTCCCTGCAGGGGGTCTTGATAGGGATCAAGGGGACAGCAGGTTTGGTTCCACAGATCATGTTGTAATTGCATTAACCACCCCAATCACCACCCAGCGACCCCGTCAGACAGTCTTTTTTCAGGGTAAGCCTTTTGAGGGCATAATTGATACAGGGGCTGATGTTTCAGTAATTTCAGCTAAAGATTGGCCTGCATCTTGGCCCACTGACCCATGCCCTAGTGTTTGGGGTGTAGGAGGGCGACAAGGTGCACGACAAAGTACACAATTTCTTTCTGCAAGTCTTCCTAATTCTACTGTAACTGTTCAACCTCGTCCTTTCATTCTTGACATTCATGTCAACCTTTGGGGACGAGACTTGCTTAGTAAATGGGGGGCTACTGTCACCTTCGATGAATAAACTGTCTGCCTTACCCTTAATTTGGTTAACTACTACCCCTGTTTGGGTGGAACAATGGCCTCTTCCTCTGTACAAATTACAGGCCTTAAAAATTATTGTTCAAGAACAATTATGAGCCAAACACATTGCCCCTTCCACTAGTCCATGGAATACTCCAGTTTTTGTTATCAAAAAGAAGTAGTGAGAAGTTTGTAACAAAAATTTTTCCTGTCTCTTTTGTTTTTCAACTGGCTGTGTTGCTTTAAGAGCAAGAGAGACCAAAAGAAAGAAGGGGGGGGGGGGGAACTGTTCATTTTAAACTTTTTTTTCCCCTCTCTGCTTAGAACTCCAGTTTACGAATGGAGATGAAATTTAATCCCCGCTCTTGCAGTTTCAGCTAGCAAAACTTAAGTTTTGTAAATGTTTAACCTACTTAATAGAGATTTGTTTCCATCTTTGATTAACTTGGAATTTAACTTATTGACCAAAGGAAAACAACCTGGAGATCTCATTTGTAGTTCCAGCATTTACCACAGTTGAGCAAATTAAGTACCTGAGTACTCAATTTGTGGACAGAATTCCATATAAAAATTGTCACTTAACACTTTTGATATTTCTTACTAGTAAGCTACTTACAGGAGTATTAGCTGTGTTAGAAGCGCAAAAAGTATATTGTATTGAATGGCTTTACTTATCCCATCACAAAATGTTTTATCTTTTATTCAGGCTGTTGCTGAAATAACCTCAGGACACAATCAAGCTTGTCCTTGAAATGGGACTGGTTTAATTAATATTGTTCTTCTTATCCCAAAATTTGATTTTCATTTTTATTTTCAAAATAACTTATCTCTTCTGCTGCTATTTTAGCTTTCCACACCTTTTCTCAACAGACTTTTAACTTAATCTCTGATTCTCATTATGTGTGCCAACTTATTTTTAATCTTACAGGTGCTTACATCATGCTCAGGATCGACTCCAATCTTATGGCTTTGTTTTTAACTTTATAGCAGCTATCCTGTTTCTCACATATGTATCGGTCCTTTAAGGACTGCCTTCATAAACAATTAAAAAAGGAGGGATCCAGGGTACCTAATTTGTGTCAAATCAATAAAGTCTTAATAACTTTAAACCAACTAAATATTTCTTTTCAAAACACTACTGCCTACCAGCGTCACTTTCAGCAGAAAGCTGTGCTTCCTAATCCATTGGTATATTATCGGCAATTGCCTGATAAAACCTGGTTAGATCCAATTCCCTTACTAACTTGGGGGCGAGGCTATGCTCTGTGCTTGCTCCTACAGGCCCTCTCTGGATTCCAGCCCAGTGTGTGCAACCAGCCAAAGATGTCATGGCATCAAGTCCAGAACCCAATACTGGAAATGAAGCAGGTGACTCTTCAGACAGCACAACATCCCTTTCGCTCTCGCCATCGCAGTTGACCAACAACCTGGGGCGATGTGAAGAACCTAACATCCAAAGCGCAGGAGGTTCTGAGGCAACAGGAAAAAGAACCTACACCAGAGAATTTATGCGCTGCCATATTTGTGTTTTTGACTGCAAATTCCTTAATCATTCTATGCCTCTCTTTCCTTCTTAATTGCTATGTGGGAGCTCAAACTCTTCCATCTCATCCTTTAGAATCACGGATGAAATATAATATTTGGGTGCAATTAGCTAATGTAACACAAGTGACAGACTTTTGTATTTCTGAATCATATGAAATGGAAAATCTACTCTCTACCTGTATTATACCTGCGTGTGTCCCAGCTTCAGTTTTATGTGTTAGTTCAATGTTTCTGATCAATCTGGCGTTATTCAAAAGCAAATTAATGTTTTACATAATTTGGCTTCGGATTTAAAAATTGATACCTTAGGAAATTGGTGGAGTGCTCTATGGTCATGGCTTCCCATTGGCCTTCTTGGAAAGATTGTTCAATATCTCATTATAATTGTTGCTATCCTTATCAGCTGTTGTTGTTTATTTCAATGTTTTTTTTCTTTACTTAATAAGATGTCTTGCAATCTTCCATACTAAGCTAAGACCCACTAACTACTCCTGCTTGGAATGTCTTCATTAATAAAATAGAAAAAAGTGAGATGTGGAGGAATTTGCATGTGCAGCAAACTACCATGCATTGCCCCCCACAAACCTCATAACCTTTTGATACCCTTTGTCCCAAGGAAGCAGCAAAAAGATCACCCCCTTTTGACTTAATATCTTACCCACCTAAATAAATAATAAGTTTTAAGTTCCCCCTTATCTCTTCCTGTCTTTATCTCTTCTTGTCTTTATCAGTTCTTTCTCCTTTTCTAATTTACCTGTATTTGTTTTTACCTGCTTTCAACAGGTAATGTGTTACTAGAAAATAATTGCTTATATGAAGGAATTTTTCAATTACTTTATGTCAACAACTAAAGGTTAAACTTCTAAATGTAAAATGTCAGCAGTTAATGGTAAAGCCTATGTATGTAAAAAGTATATAAGAAACAATAAACTCAGAGTTTTAAAAAGTTGTGTGAAGCTGTGTCTTGCAGTTTCAAACCTCTGCTCAAGACATGCCTGAGTCTTTTTCTTAGCATCATTACAGTTATAACCATCAGTCACATCTCTCAAAATCACATTCTTGATGTCTTGTCTAGTTCTGTTTTACTGGCTTACCTTTTTCTAGAATAATGCTCTATAATTGCAAAGAAAGTACTCTTACCAAATTCAAGTAGCTAATCAAATCAGATTGATTGTGCTTTAATGCTCTGCTAGTGTAGTAATCACTCCTTAGTCATTGAAGGGTGCAAAGAAATGGCCACCTGAACGCAGCCGTTTATTGTTTTTATAGAGTTTTTCAAATAGCAATAGATACCGCATGGCAACAGCATTTCGTTGGCTAAAATCCTTTACCAATCCTCAAGAGTAAAAGTTAGAGGCCATAAACAGGAAAACTTGTTGTTCACCCATTAGCCTTATCAAATTGGCAAGGTCACATAGAACTGTGTCACGTCACCATGGTGATGTGGGGGGGGGGAGAAGAAGATGCATAACAAAGGCACAAACATTGGTAGGGCAGTTTTCTGCTCGCAACTTTCCCCTGTCTCTTATCCCTACATCTCACTCCTTTTTGTTTTGTTAGACGAAATATCGCCATAAGCAGGGTTAATAAAAGGATTATAATCAGGAGAGGAGCATCCTTGCAGTTGTTAATATAGGGCCAAAACTTGACCCTGAGGCAATGTGAGAGAGGATCTACTGGAATTTAAAGCTCTAATAGATATATTGCAAAATGAAAGAAATACATTACATAAACAGCACCCATAAAGATCCTAAGGTACCAATTTTCAAATCAAAGGCCAAATTGTATAAAATTTAAATCTGGTGCTGGATGGTTCATGAATTATCAGAAATGTTGAAACAATACATTTCCTCAAAACGTTTACAACCCAAATGCTGGTGTAGAAACAAATAATCAATTGCAGCGTGATTTTGCAAAATAGTTCTCAAATTTTGCAGTTCATGGTTGATCGCTGAAATAGTTGAAGAAGTAGTATTAATTGTCTTTGCCAAATTTCATGTAATAGCATTAATGTTGAGGTGGGCATGAACAGCAAGTCCTTGCACGCCCACTAGAGATATAGCCAATGCTACAAAGTAAGGTTTTCTCAGAGTCACAAGTGTTGTCTAGCATAACACCACGTGAAGAATGGTTCATGTGAACTTGTTGTTTGGAAAGCAAAACAGGAATCAGCTGGCTGAGGCAACATTGCACTTCACTAATATTAGCAGGAATATAATTTAAAGTTTCTTGACCACACGTAAAAAAACCCTCCTTGCAGTAGCCAAGCATGTCCAAAATGAAAGGAAGTCTCTATTGAAGCTGTGCAATTTAAAGCAGGTGAGCCAATGCGATGACAGTGAGGTTTTTTAAGCAATAACCTCCCAGAGTCAGTGAAGTTTTGAATTACTGCAGAAGGGGTGCAAACAAAGACTAAACATATAGAAAACAAATTACATGTAATACATTTCAGATAAACAAAAGAAGTCATTTTGTGTGATGTTAGATTTTGCTTCATTCATTCGAATGATTGTTTGAGAGGGATGACAGTTACAATTGTCAAAGGGCAGATGTTAACGATCAGACATAAACAAATGATGGATAAGAAATTTGCAGTTAAAACCGCAAAAATGGCAGCACACAGGTTCTCGGGGATCAAGTTCTTTACATCTCCCCACGTCACTGGCTGCCTGGCATGTCAGGATTGGATTACTTGCTGTGCCATCTGTAGAGTCACCCTTGCCATTTCTGGGACTGGGTCCAGGTACTGATGCAACGACATCCCTGGCTGGGTGATCACAACGCGCTGGAATCCGCAAAGGTCCTGTTGGAGCAAGCACAGCAGCGTAGCCCCGCCCCCAAGTGATCAGAGGGACTGGTCCCAACCATGCTTTGTCTGGTAATGCCCGATATGCCAGAGGTGGAGGCAAGCTTGTTTTCTGTTGAGAGTGTCTCTGATAAGCAGTCAAATTTGGAATGGAAATATTCAATTGGTGTAATGTAAATAATACTTTTTGAACCTGTTGTATTACCCACGACAAATTGGGTATCCTAGATAATCCGTCCTTTTTTATTTGTTTGTGAAGGCAGTCCTTGAAAGACCAATTAGCACGTTCCACAATAGCTTGACCCGTGGAATTATAGAGAAGACCATGAGTAAAAACAATATTTCGGGTTGTATAAAATTGTCCAAACAAAGATGAAAAATAACATGTGAACCTGTTTCCCCTCATAGAGATGGGGGAAATTGTTCCTAAATACCTATTTGTGAATATACATTTCTAGGAAGCCAAAAAGAAAGAACATGGATAATGTCCATTTGTCATAGTTGATTAGAGGCAAAACCACATAAAAGACATACAAAAAACATACAAAAGACATACAAAAAAAATTAGGCCCAGGAAGGGAGGAGTGATTGTATATATGAGAAACAAAATTATAAATGCTTTCAGTTCTGGAGCAGCTGCTGCAAAGTTAAAAACAAAGTCATAAGATTGGGGCCAATCCTGGGCGTGATGTAAGCACCTGAAGAAGTAAAAGTAAGTTGGCACACTTAATGAAAGTCAGAGATTAAGTTAAAAGACTGTTGAGAAAAGATTTGAAAAGCTAAAATAATTCTGAGCATTGTGATAAGGGTTGCATTGCAGTGTAGGACACTTTCCAGGTATCATCCTTGTAAGCAATTGCTCCTCTCATTCACCCTCCATCAGAAAAGGCAATAACTTGTGGCAAGGGATAAAGGAAAAGAAAATAGTGGCTGGACTGGAAAGGAAACAAGCAAGTCAAAGATCATTAGGTAAATACAGCCTATATAATCAGTTAAAGCACATTAAAGAGATAAGTTATTTTTGAAAACAATATTAATTAATCAGTTCCTTTTCGATGGCAAGCTCTTGTGCGTCCTAAGGTTATCATTTTAGCAACCACCTGGATAAAAAATAAACATTTTGGGATAGGATGTGGGATAAGTAAATATTATTCAATTCAATATACTTTCTGCACTTCTATTACAGTTAATACTCCATTAGGTAATTTACTGGTAGGAAAAAGTCAAAAGTGTAAAATTCTGTCCACAAATTGAGTATTCATGATGTCATCAATTTGTGCAACTATATTTTTTTCTGGGACTTATTGCAATCCTAACTCATTTTATATTTTCTGAAAGCCAATTAAATTATATCTTTGGTGCTTCAATTTAAGCAAAGTCCATTCAGATGGAAACAATTTGTATATAAATAGGTTAAACATGTATAAATCTATAACAATGTAATTCAGTTAGTTCTTTTGGTTGTTGGATATAAAAAAATATTGTCCAACATTACTGTTTCTCTTTTGAGTAAAAAAAAATTATTTGCCGAAACTGCATAGGTGAATGTCAAGTTTCAGATTCACTCCACTCTTCTCAGATTACAATTCCAAGCAGAGGAAAAAAAAAAATTTAAAGGAACAGTTCCCCCCCTCCTTCCTGTCTCTGGCTCTTTAAGCAACGCAGCCAGCCGAAAGAGATAAGGGGGGGGGAATCTCACCACTAAAAAATAGCTTCACCTCCTTCCTATGCATTTTGCAATAAATTCTCTCATACAAATATTTTGTCAGACCCAGAGCACAACTTACCGACCACGCTGCTAAGCGCTCCCGGTAATACCGCGAGTCAGCTGGTCGGCGCCGGTTCCAACGCGCTGCCGACGCTCAGCTGATGACGATCTGCCGGCGACGCGCGCTTAGGGAGTATACCGGTCGGCACTACTTCCCACGGACTGCCGACGCTCATTTGATGATTGCCTAGCGCGCGTCTACGATTCGGATTGGCCGGCGCTACTACCAGCGGACTGCCGACACCCAGCTGATGGTGTTTTGCGGAGATACGCGTATGGAGATTGTTCTGGACTGCTTTACTGTTTTCGGGAAACCAAGATACTGGGTCTGACAGACATGAGGGCGTGGTGTGGGCGGAGTGGTGATTGATAATTAGGGTGTGGACTATGGGTGTGGTGGTGGGGTTTATTTAGAGCGCGGGAATGAAATGTTCTTCAGAGCTGACTTTCTTTTCAACTTAGTAACGAAATAAATCGTACTGCTTCGTTGAATCCTGCATCGTTCCTGGATATGGGTTTTGTGCCTGTAGTTAGGACGTGCTTACATTAAGTCAGCTCTCACTCCTACTTACTAATAACGCTCAAGAGCTTGTCAGGGACAGGGCATCATGGCAGAAGGAACGCAGGGAGAGGACCCTGTCGTAGGTGAGGACTCGCAAGAGTCTGGTGAGCAGTTGGAGGGCCTGGCAACGGGCGGTATAGCGGAGGAGGCGCCGGTGGTTCGGCAGAAAGAAAAAGTATGTGTGCCTGTGGTCGAGCATTCACGAAGCCGACAGCAACGCCCAGTAGATACGGGGGCCGAATGGTGGTTTAGCCCGACGGTGGGACTCCCTGAAGATGGGCGTGGGCGACGGTTGGCGCCAAGTTTTACTGGTTGGAGGGAGCGCCGGGTAACTGGGGACCATGAGGAGGATTGGAGCTGTTCCACAGTCCCGGGGCAGTACACGTTGGATGTTCTCAGAGACCAGTTTGGGGAACGCATATACCCCACTACTATTCACAGCCCTGCCAAAGACAGCCGGCCTTACGCTTCCCAGTTTCAGCGATCCAGTATAGACCTTAATCTGCATCCCGACGACCATTTTGCGCTACGGGATCCTACTGCAAGGCAGGTGGGGACAGAGCGTACGCCTTATAGGTTAGGGGTGCGGGGACTGGGGAACAGGCCAGCAGACCCTGAGGAAGTGAGCGTTGGACCTACAGGGGGAGGAGCAGGGATCCGCCCTCGGCCATCCCCGGACGCCGATCGGTACGGAGGACAGATGCCAGCCCCGTGGCCTCAGAACATGGTGTGGAACCCTCCCCCGATAACACTTACGTTTGACGGGGACCCAGATCGCTTGGCAGTTTATCTTAGCCATGTACTGAACCACCTAGATTGCTATTCCACTCTATATTCATCCAATTGGTCGATGGTGGTTGCAGTCACCTCGAGTTTACAGGGAGAGGCCGCTGCTTGGGCAGCTGATCTGTATAGCGACCAGGCCCGAGAACTAGGTGATGTGGGGCTCTTCCTAGATGCGTTACGCACTAGATTCGAAGATCCAACCCGTTTACAATGGGCGGAGGCCCAGTTAGTGGGGCTGCGACAAAGAGGGAGACCAGCAAAAGATTACATCCGGGAGTTCCAGAAATTAGCGGGGAGACTGCGATCGTGGCCAGATCGTTTACTGGTTCACCACTTTCGGAATGGACTGGATAACGAAATACGACGAGCATGTATAGTGAGAGGGATAGGGGGACGCCTGACGGATTGGTTTAAGGCTGCCATGGAATTGGACATTGGGTTGCGGGAGCAGTCTAGTGGGCGAGAGAATAGATCATCACCCCGCCGGGGCCAAGACCAGCCCACGGGACGGACGGCTCAGGCCACCCCAGAGACAGCGCGCCCGAAGGTCGGTTTCAGGTGTTTCCGATGCAACCGACCAGGACATCGAGCGGCAGAGTGCGGGCTACCGGCAATACTAGGTACACCAACGGCGATCGGCAAACCAGGGTCTACACAGCAGAAAACGGCAGAGAAGTCACGAGTAGCCCACCAAACGGTGCAGACACCGATACAGTCAACTTCTGGTGATCATCCTCCCATGTTGCAGGAATACGACGAGGACGGTCCTGTAGAAGATCCAATGGTGAGTGAACCTATCATCCCATTCACCATTCCGGTAACTCTTACAGGACCGATTACTGGAGAAGCGAGGGCTTTTCAAGCATTGTTAGATACCGGTTGCACCCGGTGTTTAATTAACAAGGGAGTAGTACAGCAGATGGGGATTAGGGTGACTAGACTGAAAACCCCGATTCGCTTTGAGCAGGTGGATGGCTCATTACTAGGAGGGGCTCCCACCACGTTGGTAACAGAGCCAGTCAGAATGGATGTAGGTGGTCATTGGGAGGTTATCAGATTCATTGTGGTACCTTCTATGTCTGAACCCCTTATTCTTGGGCTGGCCTGGATGGATAAGTGGACACCAACCATCTGGTGGGAGGATGGGTCTCGACGAGTGCGATTGCCAGTGGGTCCTCAGCCAATATCTAAGCCTGATCATATTGAAGACAAAGGGCTGGGTGCTGTAGAACCCATGTTGGAAGGAGACAGATTCGGGCATCCGTCAGTGTACAACGATCTGGCGGCAGTATTTAGTGAAGATGAGTGTGATACTCTGCCACCCCATAGGGCAACGGATTGTGCTATCGAGCTTATTCCTGGGGCAAAGTTGCCTAAGCCCAGAATGTATCCCATGACCTTTGCAGAATTAAAGGAAATGAGGGAGTATATTGATAAAAACCTGGCGAGGGGCTTCATAGAGCCGGCACGCTCCAAAATAGCAGCACCTGTAATATTTCAGGGGAAAAAGGATGGAGGTTTACGGTTATGCGTTGATTTCAGAGGACTTAACGCGGTATGCGTAGAACCCATATATCCGCTACCTCTGATGAAAGATCTCCTTGCCCACTTAGCCACTGGCAAGATTTTCACAAAATTAGATCTTCGCGAGGCGTATTATAGGGTCCGGATCAAAGAAGGAGACGAGTGGAAAACCACCTTTAATTGTCCGTTAGGGAGTTATCAGTTCAAAGTGATGCCTTTCGGTCTACAGGGGGCTCCGGCTGTGTTCATGCAGCTAATTAACGAAGTGCTGCATGATCATCTTTATAGGGGTGTACTTGTATACTTAGATGATATACTTATATACTCGAATACACTGGAGGACCATATACGATTAGTGCGCACGGTGTTGAGAAAATTACTGGATGCCAAACTGTACTGTAAAGTATCAAAATGTGAATTCCACAAAGACCGTATTGATTATTTGGGATTCCGGGTTTCCGCGATGGGGATAGAGATGGATCCTAATAAGATACGCAGTGTATTAGAATGGCAGGCCCCAAGAACTCGTTGTCAGCTACAACGGTTTTTGGGGTTCGCTAATTTTTACCGTCAGTTCATACCATTCTTTGCTGACGTGGCTCTACCATTGACTCAGTTATTACGTACCAAGCCAAACACGGGAAAACCAACACCAAAACCTCGTCCAAAGCAACCGTTGGAATGGACTATGGAATGCCAACAGGCCTTCGAAAAGTTAAAAAGCTTGTTTGCACAGGAGCCGGTGTTGGCACATCCTGACCCGGATAAGCCCTTCATAGTGCAGGCTGACGCTAGCGATGTGGCCGTCGGTGCTATCTTGTTGCAGCGTAATGAGAACAACATGCTACAGCCGTGTGCTTACACTTCAAAAAAATTTACCGACACAGAACGACGGTGGGCAGTGTGGGAAAAAGAGGCCTTTGCAGTGAAATGGGCATTATCCACCTGGCGCCATCTGTTGGAGGGGGCTCAGCATCCTTTCGAAGTTTGGACAGATCATCAGAATCTAACAGTGCTTCAAACACCAAGAAAACTAGCACCGAAACATGTCCGATGGGCACAGTATTTCCAACGTTTCAAATTTCGTTTAAAGGTTGTTCCGGGTGGAAAGAACTTTTTAGCAGACGCACTCTCCCGAATGCCCCAATATGATAGCAAGAGAGAACAGGTGATTCAAGCTGTCATACCCCATTGTGGTAGGGAATCCGAAAAGACAGAAGTCTGCACAAAACTAGTAACTTTTGAGGAGGAAATAAAAACAGCTTTAGCAACTGATCCCTGGATATCAGCAAATCCCGGTATATTGACCCACCGTAATGGTTTGGCCTGGTATGGGGATAAGTTATATATCCCTCAGGAACTGCGGAGTCGGGTATATCAGCAATGTCATGACTCCAAGGTAGCAGGTCACTTTGGTTTCGTAAAAACATTGCATCTAGCGAGACGGCGCTTCTGGTGGCCAAGCTTAAGAAAAGATATCGAAACATACGTAAAAGAATGTAGAGTTTGTGCACAGGCGAAGGTAATACCTAAAAAGCCAATGGGGATGTTACAATCTGTGTCTGATCCGGTAAGGCCATGGCAAGACATTGGCATGGATTTCCTTGTGGAGTTACCAAACATAAAAGGTTACACAGTTATATGGACAGTAATAGATTTATTTTCTAAACAGGCCCATTTTATACCCTGCAAAGGGCTACCGTCGGCAACACAACTAGCGAAACTATTTATACAACACATTTATCGATTACATGGAGCTCCCCGACGAATTATCTCAGATCGTGGAGTACAATTCACGGCTCGATTCTGGCGTCGCTTTCTAGCCTGTCTTGGAACCACACAAGGGTTGAGCTCCGCATACCATCCATGTACCAATGGGGCGGCGGAACGAGCTAATGCAGCCGTTACACGATATCTCCGTTGCTATGTTTCTCACCAACAGGCGGATTGGATGGAGTATATACCTTTTGCCGAACTAGCCTACAACAACGCAGTGCATAAGAGTACCGGGTTGACTCCCTTCCAAGTAGTATATGGTTACGATCTGAATCCCTTATCAAGTTGGGAGTCATTGACGTCCCTGGTCCAGAAACCAGGAGATTGGATGTCCCGTGCCAGCCAAGTGTGGCATACAGTAAAGAAAGCGCTGACACAGGCGGGACAGATAGCAAAGGAACAAGCTGACAAGGGTCGCAGAAGATCTACCCAATTCCGAATAGGTGACCAGGTGTATCTCTCGACCAAATACCTTAAGTTACAAGTACCCTGCAAGAAGCTGGCGCCGAAATACGTTGGACCGTTGCGCATAATACGCATCATTAATCCTGTTACGGTACAACTACAACTGCCGGCCTTCCTTGGCAAAATACATCCAGTCTTCCACGTGAGTTTGTTAAAGCCGGTAGGAAGAGGCAATCATACGGATCCTCCTGGGCCTGTAGCGCCGGGACAGTATGAAATACAGGATATAGTAGATTCACGATGGCGGGGGGGTGAGCTATACTACCTGATATTATGGAAGGGATATCCCTTGTCCGATGCTTCATGGGTGCAGAGTGAACAGGTCTTCGCCCCGAGGCTGCTCCGGCGATACCATAAAATATGGCCACATAAGCCGAGGCCTAGTGGGGGAGGTGAATAATGTACGGATACCAATATCCCAATGATACTTTAACCTGTGATGTTTTATTCCAGGGGGTCCTGTGGTGAGGGGAGGCCGAATGTCAGACCCAGAGCACAACTTACCGACCACGCTGCTAAGCGCTCCCGGTAATACCGCGAGTCAGCTGGTCGGCGCCGGTTCCAACGCGCTGCCGACGCTCAGCTGATGACGATCTGCCGGCGACGCGCGCTTAGGGAGTATACCGGTCGGCACTACTTCCCACGGACTGCCGACGCTCATTTGATGATTGCCTAGCGCGCGTCTACGATTCGGATTGGCCGGCGCTACTACCAGCGGACTGCCGACACCCAGCTGATGGTGTTTTGCGGAGATACGCGTATGGAGATTGTTCTGGACTGCTTTACTGTTTTCGGGAAACCAAGATACTGGGTCTGACAGACATGAGGGCGTGGTGTGGGCGGAGTGGTGATTGATAATTAGGGTGTGGACTATGGGTGTGGTGGTGGGGTTTATTTAGAGCGCGGGAATGAAATGTTCTTCAGAGCTGACTTTCTTTTCAACTTAGTAACGAAATAAATCGTACTGCTTCGTTGAATCCTGCATCGTTCCTGGATATGGGTTTTGTGCCTGTAGTTAGGACGTGCTTACATATTTACTATTATTTTCACAGTTAGGGAAAGAATGGGTGGGTTTTGAAAGCTAACACACACTTCAACAAATTAACTCATTCAGTTCCATACTGACTGTTTGCATAAAACCATTCCACATACAATTATTTCATTTCATACTTTCTCCAGGCAAATCATATATTCTTAGCAAGGCCTTTTTGTATTGTTGATATCAGAGAGGGCTTTGAGCCTCTTCCAAGTCTTGGAATAACACAGAACAACACAGACAAACGTATATACACAGATACTGTTACAACAACATTTATTTAGACATATAACTTGTCCTGCAAGAAGCGAGAAAAATGACAAGGTGATTTCAACCAAAAAGTGGTTTTGAGGGCCCTAATCATTTCCCATTTTTCTCACCATTCCAAGCCCAAGCATAATGTTCTGAGTGGCCACACACACACACATAACACAAAACACAACCAGACATTTGTCTGACGGCTAACTTAATATATTGCAGAGCATTCCGATTGCTCAAAAGACTTTGTTCTGAGGGAGTAAATTTTGATTTATGACTTTAACTAATCAACAAAGAATTAGCCTCTTCAGAAGAAGTTGAAAATCCAATTAAAGATGTTTTTAGGAGGAATAAATTTTACTTAGTTACAAGCAGAAGCTGGCTGATAGTTAATTGCCATTCTGAAGTATTTGGGTCCATTTTTTTCTTTCCTTTTGACAGGAGTGAATACAATAGGTGTAATACAGAAGCCCAAGGTTCAAGATGTAATTTATGCTCTTATCTTTTAGCCTAAGCCTCCGATGCTCAGGATTCAAAGAACACTGTTTTCCTATCTCAGCCCACCTGCTTCCTTGTGTCTGCCCCAGGTTAGAGGAGGAATCTGAGTTCCTCCATGCCTGTCCTTGCTTTTGCGGGGGACGAGATAACTTGCAGCCCATACTTACTCACTGAGGGGTCTCGTAAGACGAAAGTGCACTTAGAGGTCTGTTCCAGACGATGGTAAGTATGTTGGCAGCTGCTTCTTCCTGTAGGGGTCTCAAAACAAAATGTCCCTGCTGAGGGCGCCAGCTGTAGTAATCACTCCTTAGTCATTGAAGGGTGCAAAGAAATGGCCACCCGAACGCAGCCATTTATTGTTTTTATAGAGTTTTTCAAATAGCAATAGATACCGCATGGCAACAGCATTTCGTTGGCTAAAATCCTTTACCAATCCTCAAGAGTAAAAGTTAGAGGCCATAAACAGGAAAACTTGTTGTTCACCCATTAGCCTTATCAAATTGGCAAGGTCACATAGACCTGTGTCACGTCACCATGGTGATGTGGGGGGGGGAGAAGTAGATGCATAACAAAGGCACAAGCGTTGGTAGGGCAGTTTTCTGCTCGCAACTTTCGCCTGTCTCTTATCCCTACATGCTAGTCAACATACAACCTTAGGGCCGAGACTGCAATTCACATGGGTTTAGAGTTTTTAGTGTTCATGCAGTATACAATCTTCATAGCCTGCAACTAAGCCTCTAGCATTTTAATATCGTTATAAATAAGAAAGGCTCCCATTCATTATTAATTGTGCAATAAAATAGATCCTACTGACAACCATGTGTCCTCTCCATCTAATGTATATTGTTTATTGTGAATCATATATTTCACATAACTTTTCATGGTGTCATGCTATGTACATGAATGTTCTGATCAAGATAGTCTAGCTTTATATATTACATTGCCAATTACACATTACAAATGCATAAAATTCCTTAATACTGTGACAGTTGTTTTAAAATGCTCATTTCTCTAATACTCTCTCATTGGATTTTTTCCCCTTTATCTGAATAAGTTCAGAGGGTATCTGCTAAGCATTTGTAATGGTTCACACAACTTTTCCTTAATTCTCAACACTGAGAGACAGCACATTATGCACATTACAAAATTTAATTGATCGGTTATTTTAGTCTTTATGTATTTTTAAATATTTTTAATCTATTTTTGGATTAAAATTTGGATATCTCTCTTTTTTCCATTTTGGATTTTTCTAGGTTTGGCACTGTAATAAATGGTGCAGGAAGAACATTAATTTTAAGAGACACTGCTGTTACTGTAAGCACTGTTTTAGCAGATTCATTCTGTGGCTCTTAACAATTTTATTCAACTTCCTTTCTTACTTCTATATTTGAAACCTTTATAGAGGCTATTGTGTAGTGGTTTTCATAGGCAATAACCAGACTGACGTAATACAACAGTGTTTATTGAGTCAAAACAGAACTGCCTAAAACCGGCAAATGCTTGCAATTTATACTTTTTGCCTCTAGAGCATCAGCCAATCACAATGTTAGTTCACTCCTGCCTAAATTTGAATTTTTGAACTTCCCTCCAAAACAGTTGGAGATTCATTAGTATCATAATGCATTAAGATTAGTACTTAATACATAACACCCTTCCCCCCTAGGATAGTTGTTATCCTACTTGATTACAGTGCATAGTCCTCAAGGTAGGCTGGGGGCCTGCGGATTCAGGCGGACCGCTGTAATGTCAGTTGGGAGTCCTAATTGACTGTTTCATCATCCATCCCTGGTTGACCCATGGTGTGATGGCCATTTAGGTCATCTGATGGGAGAGGTGGTTCCATGACCTGTGGTGCCTCTGTTTCAGTGGAGGCAGCTCAGGCAGGTGTGGGCAATTTCAGACAAACATAGTCACCAGGTGTGTCCAAATTCCTCTTGGACTCCTCTTCCGGGATTGGCCCAGCCTGTCAATGCCGTAACTGATCAATGTGGCATCTGACCACATGACCATTTTCCAGAGCCACCTTATAAGACAATGGCCCCAATGCCTTAGTCACTCTAGCAGCAATCCAGGGGGTACCCTGCCCATAGTTTCTGGTCCATACCAGTTCTCCCAGCTATAGATTCCTGGGAGGCTTGGGTTGAGCTGTTTCTGCTGCTGTCCTGTCAGGGTGGAGTCAGTTGAGCTTCATTGTGAGCCAGCGGCCCCACCTTAGTTCTGCAGGGCTAGGACCCGTTGCAGTGCTAGGGGTCGTGTGCTGGCACAGAAGAAAATTTGCCAGGCGGTGATTCCAATCTCCTGTTGTTATCCACTTGAGTGATTCCTTGGTGGACCCCACCATACGTTCGGCCTGACTGTTGGAAGTGGGGTGAATGGGAGCAGAAGTTGCGTGCTGTATTATGTTGGCTTTTAGGAAGGATTGGAATTCAGCTGCCATGAATTGTGCCCCGATATCAGACACTATGATGTCTGGCAGACCGTGTGTGGCGAAGAGCCGGTGTAGCTCCTGGATGACCCTGGCTGTGGTCATCAATAGGACAGGTACCACTTCCAACCACTTGGAATAGCTGTCCACGACAATGAGGGAATGGGCCTGCAAAGTCAATATGGGGCGTGTGTGGTCTCCCAGCAATGTACTGGTGCTTGGGGCATCTCTGGATGGGTCTCTTGGCAGACCTGACAGCTCCTTACTAGGGTTTAAATGTCTTTGTCCAGGCATGGCCACCACAAATAACTCCTGGCTAGAGCCTTCATCCTCACGATTCCAGGGTGCCCCTCATGTAGGGAATCCAGCACCCTGGCTTGAAGTCTGGGTGGAACAATGATCCTGTTGGCCCATAGCACACAACCCTTGTGGGCTGATAGTTCATCTTTCTGGAACGCGTAGTGCTGGAACTCGGGGGTGTGGCCAGGTTTCTGTTTAGAATGTGGCTGAGTGTTCTGTCCATGGCAGTTTCAGCATGTAGGGGTGTTTCTGGTAGGTCCTGGATTGCCAGGATACGTGCTGCCAGGGCTGGGTCCGGATCCATTTGTGGCAGAGGCAATTGTCTGAGTGAATCGGCATGGTCCATTTGCTTCCCTGGCTTGTGGACTAACCACTATGAGTAGGCAGCCATGAAAATTGACCATCACAGTATCTGCGGTGACAGGATCTGCGGAGTTTGCTTGTCAGCCATAAAAAGGCCAAGCAGTGGCTTGTGGTCTGTGAAGATGGTGAAGGGTTGCCCATATAAGAAGTTGTGGAACTTCTTAATGCCTGCAACAATGGTGAGGGCTTCTTTATCAATTTGTGCATAGTTCCTCTCAGCAGATGATAAAGTTCTTGAGTAATATGCAATGGGTGCCTCACAACTATCTGGCATTTGATGGCTTAACACTGCCCCAATGCCATATGGCGAAGCGTCACAGGCTAGCCTTACTGGCAGTTTTTCATTAAAATGAGCCAACACGGAGCTTGAGGAAAGCAGTGACTTGACTGCCTTCAATACCCTATTGTGGGTGCTCGACCAAACCCAGGGCACTTTTTTGTCCAGTAGCCAGTGAAGTGGTTCTGCCAGGGCAGCCTTGTGTGGCAAGAATGAGTGGTAGAAATTCAGCAAGCCTAGGAATGTTTGCAGTTCCCCCTTGGATTTGGGTCTGGGGGCTTGTTGAATTGCCTTTAACTTGGTCTCTAATGGGTGGATTCCAGCAGCATCTATTCAGAACTCTGTGGAGTCTGTGCCAATTTGGCACTTGTCTTTTTTTAGTTTTAATCCTGCCTCATGGAAACATTGAAGTACTGTTCGGAGGCGTTCCGCCAGGACTGCCTCTGATTCTCCTGTACTCAGGACATCGTCAAAGTACAGGCAGATGCCTGGTATGTTTTTAAGTGTCTGTTCCATGATCCTTTGGAACAACCCGGGGGCTACGCTTATCCCAAACTGCAGGCGGCGCATTCGGAATGCCCCTCTGTGTGTGATTATGGCTTGTGCCTCGGCAGTGGCATCGTTGACAGGCAGCTGTTGGTATGCCTGGGCAAGGTCTAATTTAGCAAAAATTTGGCCTCCCTGAAGTGAGGCGAGTATGTGGCTTACCACCGGAACTGGGTAAGCATGTTGCTGTAGTGCCTTGTTTATTGTGCACTTGTAGTCTGCACAGATGTGAACATCGCCATTTGGCTTCACTGGGGGCACTATGGGAGTCTCCCACAGGCTATTGTCCACTGGTTGGATCATTCCTTGTTGCATCAGTTTGTCCAGTTCTGCATCAATCTTTGGCTTTAGTGCGAAGGGCACTCTGCGTGGTTTCACTCAGATTGGCGTGACTGCTCAATCAAGATTGAGGGAAATGGGCAGCCCTCTGTATTGTCTCAACTCTGTGCTGAAAATATCAGCATAATGTTGGCAAACTGCTGCCTGATCAGCTGTTTGTGTGTGATGGATATCTGTCACACGGATGCCCAGGGCTTCAAACCAGTCCAGTCCAACAAGGCTGGTGTGCTGTCCATCTGAGGGGACCTTGAATTTAACTCTAATGGTGGCTTCCCCCCTTATGGGAACATGGCAATTCTGGAAGTCCGTTAGTATGAGGCTTGATGGCTTGAATGGAACTTGCCTTTTGCCTTGTCTGCAAATGTAATCAAAAGGCCCATTTACCTTTCTGCTGTGGAGTTGCAGTTTGCATTTCTTGTTGGTGACCTCTACAGACTCTGGCAATGTGTCCTTGCTTCCCACAGGTGCGGCAAACAGCTGTGTGGAATTTACACTATGCCCTGTTATGTTGTCCCCCACAGCTAGCACAGTTCTATGGAACTGTTGTTTGCTCTGTTGAGTGTTGCCATCTGGGTGGCTCTCTCTCATCATCTTTGTCAGTCTCCCCCAGTCCATCTGCAGTCTTATGGTGGATCGCTGCAGAGCTAGTCTGTGTTTTTGTTGGCCGGAGAGCCTTCATTGCTCCTCCGGCAGCCTTATCCACCATGACTTCCTTCAAAGCGTCTTGGAAGGTCAGTTTTTCCATGGTGAATAGGTGCTGTTGTAGCTCTCTATTCAGCAGACTGCAAACAAGTCTGTCTCTGAGGCGGTCTTCCAAATCTGGAAACTCACAGTGGCATGAAGCTTAATGAAGTGTGGCCACAAACTCAGGTGCCGATTTTCCAGACCTCTGCCCTCGTTGTCAAAAGCATGGTGCCATGCTATTATGGAGAGTTTTGGCTCAAAATGCCCTTTCAACCTTCTCTTGAGGTCTGCATATGTCACTGACTCAATGCTGGCTGATGCTACCAGATTTTCTGCAATGTCGAATGTTGCTTGCCCACATACACAGAGTAGGGTCACCGCCTTCAGGCTATCTTCTCTGACCTGGTTCACCTGTAGATAATTGTCTACTCTGGAGACATATGAGCTCCACTGCTCCAGGTGGGTGATGTCAAACTCGTTGAGTCTTCCAAGTTTGGCCATTCCGGGAGTTCTGTGAGGTCCTGGTTACTACCTTCTCTGCTATGGAAAGACCTCTGTTGCCTTTTGATCCTGGGGACAGATCTCTCAGGATTTCTGTGCCTCCAGTGTGTCTTACTGGCATGCAGGGCAGGGATGAGGTCCCACCAGGGCTCTGTGCCTAGTCTGACACCCAGTGACTTCAGTGTGCCTCCAGTGTGGCTTACTGGTAAGCGGGGGTGAGAACTAGGCCTGCCGGGGCTCTTTACCAGCCTATCACCCAGTGACTTCAATCTCTTGGTTAGCAACAGCTCTCTCCTCTGCAGTATCCCACTTTCGTCACCACTATTGTGTAGTGGGTTTCATAGGCAATAACCAGACCGGCGTAATACAACAGTGTTTATTGAGTCAAAACAGAACTGCCTAAAACCAGCAAATGCTTGCAATTTATACTTTCCACCTCTAGGGCATCAGCCAATCACAACATTAGCTCACTCCCACCTAAACTTGAATTTTTGAACTTCCCTCCAAAACAGTTGGAGGTTCGTTAGTATCATAATGCATTAAGATTAGTACTTAATACATAACATAGACCTTGTTCAAATTTTATTTCTAAACATTACTCTGGATATGCTGCATGCTTGTTAAAATTAGAACTTAAATAGGTCTAGTTGATAACAAATCAGCCTTACTACAATTCTTTGTTGCTAAGCATTATTTTCTGTTGTCCTATTGAAGCTCTTGCCCCAATATGGATTTTAATTGCTTTATTTCTGTCCAACTCATCTATCATTTTTTTATTAAAAAGTTTTATAAAAATTACAATATAACCCCCCAAGCCCCCCCCCTCCCTCCCCAACTTCCCAGAGCTGAATACAGGGTTACAAATATGATAATCATAATCTAACTAACATTAACCAACTATATAAATAACCAAGTCCATAATGCACTTTAACTCCCCTTTAACATAAATATAAACAAATTGAAAATAAACATAATAATAATGAAAACATAAACAAGTTAATATCCTAATTATTAAACAATACAATCTCCAAATTGTTAAATACTACTACTACTACTAATAATAATAATATAATAATACTCTAAAATTCACTCATAAGCTAAATGAAACTTTTTAGTCCCATATTTATTCTGAATATAATTTATCCATCTTCTCCAAACCGAAGTGTATCTTTCTTGTGAATGATCCTTCAAGTAAGCAGAAATCTTAGCCATTTCTGCTAAGTTTGACACTTTAAGCATCCATTCTTCTATAGTAGGTAAACAATCCTTCTTCCAATATTGCCCTACTAGTAACCTTGCAACTGTTATCAAATTCAACATCAAATTAATTTCTTTAGCATCACAATCTCTAATAACATCCAGTAGAAATAATTGTGGGGTAAACTTTATCTTTCTCTTGAAAATCTGTTGAATGTTCCACCAATCTTAATCCAAAAAACTTTTATATTTCTGCAAGTCCACCAGATATGAAAATAAGTAGCATCCAAATTACCACATCTCCAACATTTGGGCTGTAAATTAGGATACATACAAGACAACTTTTTAGGATCCAGATGCCATCTATAAAACATTTTATAAAAATTTTCTCTTAAATTTTGTGCCTGGGTAAATTTTACATTTCTGACCCAAATTACCTCCCATGTATCCAATGGAATCGGTTCTTGAATATTTTGAGCCCACTTTACCATACAATCCTTAACTAATTCCATTTCCGAATCCATTTCTATTAAAACATTATAAATTCTCTTTATATGCTCTCGGTTTTGATCTTTAATCTGTTTTACCAACTCATCTATCATTGATTTGCCCTAGAGTCTTTGAAATGGGACCACTTTGTATTCTCAAGGTATCTCAAAGTAATCAAAAAACAGATTCTTGCATTCTGTATAAAACCACATTGTTAATTTTCTCTTTCTTGTTATCCATATACAGTGTTTTTCCTTTGAAGCAGTTTTAAGTCATTCCTTTTGAATGATTTATCTTCCTCTTGACAAAGTAAATCTTTAGCTTGGCATAGAGAACTGCAGCTCATCTCCATTTTTTCTCATGGCAGATTTCTTCCAAATCTTTTAAATAGTCTTTGTCTTTGTCCCCAGGTTGGTTAGCTTGTCATATGTGAATGTGTTGGCTTGGGAGAAAGTAAGATATTGTTCTGGCCATGGCCAAATAAGTGGATTACATATGTATTTCTTAAACGATAGAAGAGAACATTTATAAAAGTGTTGATTTTCACTTAATCTTTTTTATTTTTTTCATGCTGACTTCAATAATTTCCTTACAGCGTTTATTTAGGGTTTTTTTTTGTCAATGAAACCCATCTTTAGCACTTCTTTTTCACATTAAGGTGTATGACCTAGATAATTATTTTAGGCATCTTAGAAGCTAGCTTGGCATATGGTGGAAGCAGTAGGAGGCCCCAGAGCAATAGGAAGAGCACCCAAATTCAGAGTGATGGATTTGGCTATTTAAGAATGTTCAGCAGAGCTCTTAACTCTTGCAGACATTATCTGAAGAAAGGAAAATGCTGAGTCATCCACGACTTTGTTCTGTAACACACCCAAATGCCTTTAAAAGTTAAAGATGAAAGAGGAAAAAGCTTCTTATTTAGAGTAGAGGCTAAAAAGGGGGAGAGGATAAAGAATATGCCCAAGTACAAATGAGAGTAAAAGAAAGGTAAAGAACTGGGAAGACAACACAGAGCTGATGATGAAGGAGAAAACATGGTGTCAATGCTGCTAATATCGAATATTCTTGCTTTGACAAAATATGCAGAACTCTCTGGTACTTTTAGAGTTAATTCAGAGGAGAAGGGGAGAGGAGAGAAAAGCGCATGGAGGGGATCGGAAGTGAATCTTTGCCCTCCAGGTTAATTGGACAATGTGAATCATGACCCCAAAATAGGGGAGGGGAAATGTCTGGAATGTTATGTGCAAAGGAAGGGAAATTCAGATCTTGGCATTTCTCCATGCTGTGCTGACACTCTGTAATACTAATAAAGGCTTTTTAGGTTAAAAAATGCCTGAAAGTTCTTTGAAGTGTTTCATTAATCAGACATAAATGTTTTCATGTGCTACCAGAAACATATTTATAGGGCAGGGGTCTGCAACTCAAAGAGCCACTTGGACCTGTTTCCCAAAGAAAAGAAAAAACTGGGAGCCGCAAAACTTGCGCGCGCGAGGGGAGGGGAGCTTGATTGAAGAGTTTAATTAAAAAGAAATAGAGGCGGTGTGCATGAGTTCTCTCTCTCTCTCTTTCTCTCTCTCTCTTTCCTCTCTCCCTCTCCCTCTCTTTTTCTCTTTCCTCTCCCCCTCTCTCTTTCCTCTCTCCCTCTCTCTCTTCTCCCTCTCTCTCCCCCTCTCTCTTTTCTCTCTATTTTTTTCTCTCTCCCTCTCTCTTTCTCTTTTTCTCTCTCCCTCTCTTTCTCTCCCTCTCTCTTTCTTTTTCTCTCCCTCTCTTTTTCTCTCTTTCTTTCTCTCTCCCTCTTTTTCTTTCTCCATCTCTCTCTTTTTCTCTCTCTCCCTCTCTTTCTCTCTCTCTCCTCTCCCTTTCTCTTTCTCTCCCTCTCTCTCTCCCTCTTTTTCTCTCTCCCTCTCTCTCTTTTTCTCTCCCTCTCCCTTTCTCTCTCTCCCCCCTCTCTCCAATCTTCTGCTCACCTGGCAAGCTGGCTTCAAGCTGTTCTCCAATAGGCTAGCTCTCTCCTGCCCTTTCTACTTCTTGCAGAGACGCAGACAAGGCAGGAGCCCCACCCAATAAGCATGTCAGCTCATTGGAAAATAGGGTGAGGCCACCCTCTTTTTTTAGAGAGAGAGAGAAGGGAAACACAAGTGCCTCTCTCTGTCTCTGTCTCTCTCTCTCTGCAAATAGCAGAGGAAGCTTGGAGCCGCAGGAGAAGGCTCAAAGAGCCACATGCGGCTCTGGAGCCGAAGTTGCCGACCTGTGGTATAGGGCAACACCAAGGGGTGTGTAGAGTGTGTGAAGACTACTTTTTGACCATCATCTGATCCAAAGGAAGCAAACCTCAGTATACTGAAACACTCTTGAAAAAAGATCCCAGTAACCAGGACATTCAATATGGATCATAGCCTTGTTCAGGTAATATCTCTCTATAGCTCTCAGTTCAAGAGGAATGGTGAGCAATTCTTCCCATTGGCACCACTCACCAACACGTTATCTATAAGTACAGTGCAATTACTTGTATCATGGAGGCTCTGCAAACATGTAAGCTGCCATATAAGTCAGAACTCAAATTGTGATAGGTTCCAGCTCACATGGAAGAGTCTGGGGATGACAAAGTATCTCTGTTGCATATAATTCCTGCAGAATTTCTCATGTGCAAGAAAATATATGTATTGACCATATATTATTTATAACTATAAATAAGACTACAGACAAATCTCTAGTTAGCTTTCTGGCACTTATTATGCAGCAATAAAATAAGGTGTAACATTAAAAAAATAATGATGTTGAACATCATAAAATTATTATTACCAATGGTGAACATATTGAATTGTTAGAAGTGTTTGGCAAAATAGCAACCACTTGCATATAACCAAGAGTGAGTAAGAGTTAGGCCTGTCGCTGGCACAAATGGAGCTGTACTTGCTTGTGCACTCTCTGGCTGCACATGCAGAACCATCCCCTCTCCTCTCCTCCACTGGCACTGGCACCAGTTCACAAAGCTGGAAAGGTTGTTGACTACTGATCTAGTCCAATCCCCTGCATGATCAGGAAACCCTATACTATTTTCAATAGATTCTGCATACCTCCTTCAAGGTCTTGTTTGTTTGTTTGTTTATTTGTTTGTTTGCTTGCTTGTAAATTTTATTAGCCACTCATCTTACCATGGGGTAACTCTAGGTGGCTTACAATGTTAAAAAGATAATACTATATAAAACTTAGATGAGAGAAATAAAATACTTTAAAGATCCAAATACTGAGCCCTAACTAAAAAATGGAGAGGGAGTAGGATAAGAAAGAGAAGAGGTGGGAATTTGTTATTAATCTATCAACCATCCCTAATCTGAAACTCCTCCAATGGAGGTGGGGGATTCCGCAATTTCCATCATTCTCATGGCAGTTTCTGAACTCCCCACCCCTAGAGTTGTCATAAATCACAATCCCCAATTAACTACTTTGGCGGGCCTTCTAATGGTATCTCCAGCCCACCAAAACTTAGGCAGCTTGACCTTGGTTCCCACAAGAAAGTATTTGTTATGGCTAAACTAAAAGAACACAACTCCCCCCTCCCACGGCTGGGGCACCCGAAAACAAAGTAAAGATGGTTGCAGACAGAAGCATTGAAGGTTTGACAGTCGGATCCTCCAAAGAAGAGAGAAATCCTATAGGTAGAAAAGTTAGAGTCAAGAATCACCTCTAGGCTTATTTGGATGCTTATCATAAAATTTACGTATTAATCTATTAACTTTTACATAAGCACTTTTTATCCAGGTGGCTTCACAATCTCCTCTCAACAGCTTTTGTATTGGGGCAAACAGGATAAGGCATCAGCTAGGAATTTTTTTCCCCCTGGGATGTATTTTAGTGTAAAGTTGAAACGGTTAAAGTACTGCGCCCACTGAACTTGCTTAGAAGAAAACTTACAGGCAGTTTTCAGTGCCTCAAGGTTTTTGTGATCAGTCCATACTTCAAAAGGCAGGTCGTTCCCTTCAAGAAAATGATGCCATGGGAGTTCACCCTGGGGGGCATGGCAACACGGATGAAAGAAACTGGAGCTCCAGTTTCTTAGTCCTATTATGCTTCGTCTAGAGACCCAGAGGGATCAGAAAATCGCCCTGGAGAGGCAATGAGGAGAAAGGGAAATCTTGGGAGTTCGGAGCCAATGGCAGTTGGCCCAAATGGACTGAGGAAACTCTTTAAACAGGCATGAGAAAGGCTGCCAGCAAATACGCAGACAGAGAGTTAAAAGCGGTGAGAAATATGAAATGGGGGAACAAAATTAAGGAATATAAAAAATACACAGAAAAGATTTCAGACTGATTGAAAAAAATGATAACCTTTTGTTGGCTAACTTTTTTGATTTTGGAGGATTTTTTTACTTTGTTGTGAAAGAGCATTTTAAATAAAATTTTTATTACTGGATAGCAACAGTACAATTAATGAGGACATCTAGTGGTGAAGGAAGATAATACAATAATACAGAAAGAATCTGAAGAGTGATGACCTTGAAACAAAACCTGTGTTAAACAGAGAACATTCTGTGACTCTACAAAAGAAAAAGCAAAGATTTTTTTTAACTACATCTTTTAACTCTAGACATAACTATTATAGAAACTATTTAGAGACAGGTTTTTTTTAATATCTTTGAACTGACAAAAATATCTGGATTAGACTTAGGCAGTGGGGTTTTTTTTTTTCTTTGCTGGATTACAGCTTAAAGCAGCTGGCTCCCTTTTAAACTTGGATTATAACCTAAAGCAGTCGGATTTGCTGATTGGGGATCTGTCTGGGTTGTGCTGGGGGGCTTTGGAGCAGCATTCTACAGCTCGATGCCCTTCTCTTCCGCACTTGAAACACCCCATTTGCTTCTTGGCTGTAGCCAATGGTTTCACTGGTTCGTGTGTCAACTCAGGCGGGGAGCGGCTCCATTGTTTTCCTCGGTGGTGTCTCTTCAATATGTCGATCTCTGCTTCCTCTGCCAAGATGTACCATTCCTCAAGTGGGTGTGGGTCCCCTCGGGGCAGGCAAGCATCATATAGGTCATAATTTAGTCTGTCTTTGAAATGGCTAAGGAGGATGTCTTCTGGCCAATTCAGTTTGCTGGCAATGGCCCAGAATTCTTGTGTATATTCAGCCACCAGGCGTTTGCCTTGCCTCATCGTTTTTATCCTTTTGCGGGCTTTGAGATCAGCCAGGGGGTCTTCAAATCGTCTTCTCAGAGAGGACATGAAACGGTTGAAGTCGTTGAGTTCTAGTTGGGTTAGGAAAAATCCCAAGCGTGTTGGCTCCCCTTTAAATTTCACCTCCAACAGCGGACATCTTGGAATGGATCGGTGCCTCCGTTGTTGGTGGTAGTGTCTTCCGTCCAGATCGCCATCTGTGGTTCGGTGGGGGGTGGGGATTACTGGATCAGCAGATGTCCCCGGGGCTGCAGGTTCCACTTCCCCCTCGGTGTCTCTCCCTTTGCGGCTCCAGGAGCTGGGGTAGCCGTAGGGCTCAGGATTCTCCTCTCCTAGGGAGCTGAGAGTTCTCTTCATCAGGTCAATAGCTTTCTCTAGGATCCAGTCTGAGTACGGTGCCCAGCTTTCTCCCTCTTCACTTGCGTGCAGGGATTTCTCCATCTCCTGCTTCCATTCTGGTTGCTTGGCCCCCCGTCTCAGGGTCACCTTTCTTGATTCCTTTCCCCACTCACTTTTCTTTCCAACGCCCATTGACCAGCGAGGCTTGTGGTCCCGTGTCTCCACCACTTCTTCTCCTGAGGAATCTGACCTCTCGGATCCCAACATCCGGCAAGGTTCCAGTTGGGGCAGCGGCTCTCTTTCCAGGGAGTTTTCCCCCTTTCTTGCTCCATTGTCTGACATGGTAATTTTTTGCAAAATCCCCCGGCAAGGGTCTCCCTTCCAGGTGGATTAATTTTGCAAGTCCTGTCTAATGTAAGGACCCACCCCACTTTGCATCTTAAGAAGACAGAACTCTTGGAATAGTTCTTCCAACAGGCATCCTTTATTAAGAGAAAATGGTTGCAGGTGTTCTAGACAGGACCTGGGGTCCAAGCTCTCCCATTCAAGGTTTTAAGGGGTTCCCCAGTAGCCCCACCCAATCACCCCCTTCTTCCAGCGACAATCTCAGGCATTACACTCCCACCCCCTTTTCCTTACTGCCGGCTGGATGGAGACTTCAGAGAAAACTACATGAAAGGTAATAGCCCCATTGTTATGGTTAGTCCTTTTGGTGATACACACATCCAGTTCCTTTGAAGTGTACCGAAGGAAGTGAGGGCCATAAAGCCCCTTTGTTCACCCCCTTCCCTTCATCGTATGACAGAATCCATAGAAGGCAGAAATGGGGTTTTCTATAATTGATAACTAGAGATGAAATATAATTGGATTCTGACAATAACAGTATGGTAAACCAGTATGGGCAATTCTCGGAGTGTTCCCAGAAGGAAATGTGTGAAGAAAACTAGGAAGAATCCTAGATTGAGCATAGATACAGGGAGTCCTTTAGGACTCCTACTAAGTAATTGGGGTAAGTCGCCTTATAATAAGATAATTGATAGATTAAATTTGACTAAAGAAGATATGGTGTTGTTTTGTTTGGTGGGAGGATGAGAAAGTAGAATGGCTGTGAATGGCAACTAATGATTATTTCGCATGCCAAAATTTATATGATTATGTGCAGAGAAAAGTGTGCAAATCATTAGATAATGAGTTGGATTATGCTTTAATTTGGAATCCAGATAAATGGATCTCTGGGGAAGATACATTATCAACTGTCCCTGTAATGGTACAAAAAGAGGAGGAAAAAGAGGAGGAAAAAGAATTAGAGGAAGAGGAAGAAACAAAACCAAGATATAGGGACTATCGTCCACCATCCTATAATCCAAATCAGGCTCCAGCTCAACCCCCACCGATGATGCCTCAAGGGGCAGTGGGAGGAATTGGAACCTGGCCCCAGCAACAGCCAGAGAAGGAGGATAGAAAATATAGAAATTTGAGAAGAGAAATAGAGCAGTGTAAAAGGGACATTGAGGATTTTCCCTTTCATAAGCATCCAGATATCTCAGCCTTCCCCTTAAGGGAGGTGCCAAATGGGGTAGATGGAAACAACGCCCCAAGAATAAGCTTTGTCCAAGAGCCATTAAAGGCATCTGAAGTAAGGACATTTAAAAAGGAATTGAAAAATCTAATTGAGGACCCGTTGGGGGCTGCTGAACAGTTGGATAATTTACTGGGACCAAACATTTATACCTGGGATGAACTGACGGCTATTTTAAATGCTTTATTTTCGGCTGAAGAAAAACAATTAATTAGAACTGCAGCAGCAGCAATTTGGATTAGGGAACACCCGAATTGGGGGGGGGGGTAGCGGCAGATGTAAAACTTCCTCTGGCCAGACCAAATTGGGATAACAATGATTTGGCTGGAAGATAAAATATGGAAGACATGAGAAATCTTATGATCAGAGGAATGAAAAAAGTTATACCCAAGGCTCAAAATATGACCAAGGCATTGCAGATAGAACAAGAGAGGGACGAATCCCCAGCTGTCTTTTTGCAAAGACTAAAAGATGGTATGCGTAAATATACAGGGATGGATCCAGATAATGCTGCCAATGTACCACTGGTCAGAGTTCAATTTGTGATTAAATCCTGGCCTGATATAAATAAGAAGCTGCAGAGATTAGATGATTGGACAGCCAAACCAATAAATGATTTGTTGAAAGAGGCTCAGAAAGTGTATGTTCAGAAGATACAGAGAAAGTAAGGCAGAAAAGTAGTATGATGGTAGCAACAGTACAGCAAGTGATGAAGCAGGAAAAACCTCCTAGAAGAGAGTTTGGGGATAAGAAGAGTCTCTTTGAGACAAGATATAGGAGGGATGAAAGGAACCAGTATGTTAATGGGAATAGAGGAAGGGGATTTGGAGGATTTCGGGGTGGATACCAGAATAGGGAGAGAACATGCTTTGGATGTGGAATGAAGGGCCACTTTAAAAAAGATTGCCCTAAACGAGAGAGAGAGCAGCAAGTTTACTCAATGTGGGAAGAAGAGGATAGTTTTTACTAGGGATGTCAGGGGCCATTTATTTTTAGGTCCCACAACAAGCCCTTGATAAATTTAGAAGTGGGACCCGAGAAGGAAGAGGTGGTATTCTTGATTGATACTGGGGCAGCGCGCACTTCAGTGTCAACTTTAATACCTACCATGAAGATTAGTCAGAATCAAGTTAGAGTGTCTGGAGTGAAGGGAGAAGGATTTTATGTAAAAGAATTGGAGGAAATTCAAATTGGGCAAGAAAATGGAGAGAGTATAGGGGCAAGATTATTGTATATACCGGAAGCAGGTGTGAATTTGCTAGGGAGAGATGTGTTAGGAAAATTGGGACTTACAATTACATTTAGGAAAGAAATGAATCCTCTTTTTGTATTAACAGAAGATGAAAAGAGGATAAACCCAAAGGTGTGGGTTGGGGAAGGAAACAGGGGAGGCTTGCAAATTGAACTCCTAAAAATAGAATTAACAAATCCAGATGAAGTAGTAAGACAGAGACAATATGCATTGTCAATGGAGGGTCGGAAAGGTCTACAACAGTGTTTCTCAACCTTGACAATTTTAAGGCATGTGGACTTCAACTCCCACAGAATTCCACAGCCAGAAATACTGGTCTACAATCTGTAATTGATGGTCTAGTGAAAGATGGATTATTAGAACCTACCATGTCACCTTTTAATACACCTATACTTCCTGTAAAGAAATCAGATGGGACGTATAGAATGGTACAGGATTTAAGGCTCCTGAACCAGATTGTGAGGATAGACACCCTGTAGTTCCAAACCCATATACTTTGATGGGACACATTCTACCTGAACACCAGTGGTTCAGTGTGGTAGATTTAAAAGACGCATTTTGGGCTTGCCCCTTAGCAGAGGAATCACGTCCATTATTTGCCTTTGAATGGGAGAATCCCTTTACAGGAAGGAAACAACAATATCAATGGACTGTGCTTCCTCAGGGATTTACGGAATCTCCAAACCTGTTTGGACAAGTTTTGGAACAGGTATTGGAACAATTCCGGGTCCCTGGGGAAACATACATGATACAATATGTAGATGATTTATTAATCTCAGGAAAGAAACAACATCAAGTCAAAGAAGCAACTGATAAATTGCTAGAATTTTTGGGAGAAAAGGGGTTGAGGGTTTCTAAGAAGAAACTACAATATGTTGAAAGAGAGGTGAAATATTTGGGACATTTGATAAGTAAAGGCAGTAGAAAAATAACACTACATAGAATTGAAGGGGTGGTTAAACAGCCTCTTCCTAAAGATAAAAAGGAGCTGAGAAAATTCCTAGTAGGTCTGGTAGGCTATTGTAGGTTATGGATTGACAACTATGCTAGCCTAACCAAACCTCTGAATGCTAAATTGATTGAATCTGAACCATGGGATTTGGAGTGGGAAAATCAGGAAAAAGAAGACTTTAAGCAAATTAAAAAAGCTTTGACCCAAGCTCCTGTGTTGAGTCTTCCCAATCTAGACAAACCCTTTCATTTGTTTGTAAATGCAGAAGAGGGAATAGCTTATGGGGTTTTGACTCAAACCTGGGTGGGTCAACGCAAACCTGTGGCATTTCTATCAAAAATTATGGATCCTGTAGTAAGAGGATGGCCAGTCTGTGTACAGGCTATAGCAGCAACGGCCCTCTTAGTACAGTAAAGCAGAAAATTAACTTTTGGGGAGGCTCTCGTTGTGAGTACACCTCACCAAGTAAGAACAATTCTCCAGCAAAAAGCAGGTCATTGGTTGACTGATTCGAGAATCCTAAAATATGAGGCTATTTTAATGGAAAAGAATTATTTGGTTTTGACAACGGATCACAATGTGAATCCAGCTCAATTTTTAGTGAATAAATTGAAAACAAGTGAAGAGAATTTGGAGCATTTCTGCTCTGAAGTAATTGAGATACAAACAAAAATATGACCTGATCTGGAGGAATGTCCCTTGGAAAAGGGGAATCTTTGTTTATAGATGGGTCATCCCGAGTAGAGGCAGGGATTAGGAAAAATGGATATGCTATTGTGAATGGACACACCAAGGAATTATTGGAGGCTGGTAGCCTACCTACTAATTGGTCAGCACAAACATGCAAATTATATGCTCTAAACCAGGCATTGAAATTGTTACAAGGTAAAATAGGAAATATATATAAAGACTCTAGATATGCCTTTGGTGTAGTCCATACTTTTGGAAAAATATGGAGGGATCAGGGAATGATCAATAGTAAAGGGAAAGAACTAGTGCATGAGGAATTAATTAAGCAAGTGTTAATGTCCTTAGAACAACCTAAAAGAATTGCAGTAGTACATGTTAATGCACACCAAAAAGGAAATTCCTTTGAAATAATTGGAAATCGATTGACTGATGAGCTAAATTAGCAAGCAATGAAATTATTATGAACACATTGATACCAGAAGTTAAAATAAAGATTGAAGTTCCAATATTTAATGATAAAGAAAAAGAGCGAATACGACAAGCAGGGGGACAGGAGGGAAAAGATGGTGTTTGGTATCTACCGGGTGGTAGACAAGTAATCAATAAAGTGATTGCTAAAGAATTAATAGCATATTGCATGAAGGAAGTCATTGGGGAGCACAGGCTCTAGTAGACTGTATTTGCTTTGGGATTTATACAATTGCAGCACAAGTGGTGGAATCATGTTTAGTCTGTAAAAAAATAAACAGACAGGCTTTAAGAAAGCAGCCAGCAGGGGGAAGACCTCCAGCATTTAAACCATTTCAGTGTGTACAAATAGACTATACTGAACTACCTAAAGTGGGTAGCTATAAATATCTCCTGGTAATCATCGATCATTTAACAGGATGGATCGAAGCTTTTCCCACCGTGAATGCTACAGCTAAAACGGTTACTAGAATCCTATTGGAACACATTATTCCAAGATATGGATTAGTAACCCAAATTGATAGTGATCAAGGTAGTCATTTCACTGGGAAAATCCTGCAAAATATTGGGGAAGCATTGGGGATAAACTGGAAGTTTCACACACCTTGGCATGCGCCCTCTAGTGGTAAAGTGAAACGGGCTAATGGAAAATTAAAAGAAGGAATCAGTAAACTAATCTTGGAAACAAAGATGCCTGGATCAAATGCTTACCTTTGGCTCTTCTAAGAATTAGGACTCAGCCAAGGAAAGATATAGGACTATCACCATATGAATTGTTATATGGGGTGGGATTCCCACCTGGAGAAATCTGCATGGATTCATTATCTACCAGAGATAAAGTGATGAGAAATTATGTGCATAAATTGTCCCAGTATCTTGATCATTGCAGGAGGCAAGGATTGCTGGCGCAGACGCCGCCTCTGGAGTTTTCTGTCCATAAGATCTGTGTGGGAAATTGGGTCCTGATCTGGAGTTGGAAGGAGGAAAAACTGCAACCTAAGTGGGAAGGACCATTCCAAGTGTTGCTGACCTCTGAAACCACAGTCCAGACAAAAGAAAAAGGGTGGACCCACTACACACGAGTGAAGGGACCAGTAGCTGAACCAGAAATCCAAATCCAGAACTTTAAAGATCACTCTCAAGCGACAGTAATTAGGTTTTGCTATTTTCCTTTGTCTTGTGCCCCAAATCCCATGCCATGCTGATTGTTGTTGCTGTTTTCATTGTATTGACTGTGTAAGATGTACCAGATGTGAAGAACATTCTGGAAATTGAAACCTTTTGAGGAATATACTATATACTTTAAAAGATAACTAGTCCAGGACGAACAACGAGAGTGACTAAAATGCAAATACTTAGTGTTGTATATTTGTCCATGGTTATCTATCTCTCCCTTTCTAGAGAACGATATAGGAGAGCAACAAAAACAGAAGGATGTGAAGCCTGCATTACGAATGCCACCAAAGGAAACGCAGTAATTAAAACCTTGGTATATCATACCCAACCACCTAAGGGATATATATTTCAATCTATGTGTCAATTAAATAACACACAATATTCAATTTGTAAGGGAGAAGAGAAGAAGATACAATGTTATGATCCATCAATGCCAACATATTTCAATTTTAGTATATATGTAGGTCTAGCTAAAACAGGAGCAAGACAGAGACCTGAAGGTGAAGGAAGATTAATATATGTTAATTCCACAAAAATATTAGAAAAAGGGACAGAAAAGGCTTTAATACGGTTTGATGCCTGTACAATATTAAGTTTATCTCCTCTCGCCACAAAGTGTGGGGACTCTAGTTGGATCTCAGCATATAAACAAAATGATAAATATATATGTCCCACTAATTTGAACTTTGCAAATGGGAACCCCAATCAATGGTCACCTTGTGGGGGATCTGTTAAATGTTCAGGGTGGCGTTGTGTGTGTGATTACACTGGAGGGGGTTATCCAGGATGTAGTGGTATTACCAAATTTAACAGAATATACGGAACTAATACAATGGAGTTGGAAATCACTAAGAACCATGCTGAAGTAGTAAGTTATGGATTTGGGATAAATGGTACAGGATTAGATCCATCATCTTATATTACTATAAAGAAAGAAAAGATATATGCAGGGGAAGTCAAAACAATAGGATGGTCAGTTTATAATACTTTAAGACAATTGGAAAAGGACATAGATATTAGTGAGAAAGCAAATAACTTGTTTATGGATATGGCTGAGGATATAGCCAAAACCTTGACCGTTAAAAATTGTTTTGTATGTGGAGGAACTATTATGGGACAACAGTGACCATGGGAAGCATTAGAAGCAGACCCAGTGATCTTCAACAACATGACTAAACAAGGAAATATTACGGGGCGATCTGGAAATGACCAACAGATTATATGGACCCTAAGTACTAATCTAGTAGGAAGAAATTGTTTTAAGAGAAATGGAACTAAAAGGGTAGGAGATTTGATATGTTTGGGATATTGGGATGGTGAATATAAACAATGGACAAGTGTAGGGAATCAAAGTGAACCAGAAAAGTTTAATTTCACTGGATGGGGAACTTATTTAAATAAAACAGATAACAGCAAATGGATAGCCCCAAAGAATATGTATTGGATTGTGGGAACCAAGCCTATGAAAGTTTGCCTGGTAACTGGAGTGGATCATGTGTTTTAAGATGGATTAAACCATCCTTCTTTTTATTACCCCTAAGCACTAAACAGACATTGGGAATCCCTATTTATGATCATTTAGATCGCTATAAAAGATCTATTGATTCGGATATTCCATGTAATGTTGAAACAATGAGAGGAAATGAGTGGACACCAGAAAAGATCATGTGCGTCTATGGGCCTGCTATTTGGGCCAAAGATGGATCTTGGGGATATAGAACACCCATTTATATGTTAAACAGAATAATAAGATTACAGGCTGTATTAGAATTAGTTGGAAGAAAAATAGATACTGCTTTAAATATTTTGGCAAAAACTACTGATAAGCTTAGAGTGGCTGTGTATCAAAATAGATTAGCATTAGATTATATATTAGCTAAAGAAGGAGGGGTATGTGGGAAGTTTAATTTAACTAATTGTTGCTTACAAATAGATGAAACAGGTACAGTGGTGAAGCAATTAACCACTGAAATGAGACAACTTGTACATGTTCCAGTCCAGACTTGGACTGGTCTTTTAGATGAAGGGGGCTTTTTAGGGGGAATTTTTAGAAATTGGAAGCAAGCTTTATTCATGCTTATAATAATCATTATGGGATTAATGTTTTTACCCTGTCTCATCCCTCTCATTAAGAATATTGTCTTAAAGTTTCTTATTTGGTGGAAATGGCAAAGATTTCGGCTTTCTTGAAAGATCAATCGCAAAAGAAGTATTTTCTGGTATGGAAAAAATGGATAGATTTCATACAATATAAGTTGGATATAAAAAATATTACTTAGTTTTTGAATAATTTATATTTAAAATTTAAGATTTTTATAGACATTTTTTTTAAATTTTCTTTTTATTTTTCTTTTTATTTGATTTCTTCTTTTTCTGTTTCTTTTTTCCTTCCTTCTGGTATTTTATATATATATATATTGTTGTTAACTATTTTATAATTTGTTTAATTAATGTATTTAGATTTGCTTATGGTTTATATGTGTCTTAAGATTTTTTTAAAAATTTTAATTAAGCCTGTATTCAGCTCTGGGAAGGTCGGGGGAGGGTAGGGGAGGGTTGGGAGGGTTTGGGGAAGGGAATTGTTTTGTAAAACTTAAAAATTTTCAATAAAGAATAGCATGTGAAAAGAAAAAAGAATATTGTCCAAAGTACTGTAGAAGGAATAATACAGAGTAATCAGAAGGAATCACTAGGGAGAAAAATGTATAACCTTACACAAATCAATGAAGAAACTAATTTTGTAGAATATGAAAAGACCTTAGAAATACAAAGAAATTTGGAAAAATTTTAATGTTTTATTTTTAAAGAATGGGTAAAAAGAAAACTGGAAGTAGCGAGAATATTTAAAAATAAAAATATATACTTTTAGTATTATCCTCATGTAATCATATTTTATATTTTATAATTATTATTGTATAATCAATTGCCTGAGTAGATGCTTTGAGTATATAGGGAACATACAAGCCTCAGGTGGAGGAAGGGGGGAGAACAGGAGTTACTGTGGGGCCCAGTGTGAGTCACCATCTAGGAATTGTTTTTAAATACCTGTTAGTACCTGGTACCCCTAATGGATCTAACAGGTGTAGAAGATGGGAGACATCTCTCTTTTAGAAGTGATAAGCATATACATATATGGTCTGAGTAAACAGGATAGTAGGGGAGGGATCTTATTAGTATAATGTAAGCAAACAGGGGCAGAGATAATGTATTCTGTTTAGGCGCTTCTGATAGATTGTAACCTCCAAAGCCTAAGCCAATGGGGCCATGGGGGAGGGAATGGGGCGTCATGATAGGATGTATAATAATATGTGATTTTTGTTATGTCCCGAGCCTTGCAAACGGGCTCGGGGTGTTTGCAGGCAGTCCCGGGCAGGTGCAAGCTGCCCGGGACCAGACAGGCTGTCGCCAGCGCCTGTGCGCATGCGCGGGTGCTGGCGCGGGAAAAGTAACACATTGACCCGGGAATTGCCTATATAAGAGCTGGGAGCTTTTGGGCGTTGCTGAAGCCTTCACCTGTAAGCTGAACACAGAATAAAAGAAAACCTGAGAACTACAACTGCTTCTCGTGTCTGCTTTTCGCCAAGGACTCAACACTGGCGACGAAGGTGGGATGCCTTACATCGTCTGGAAAGGAAGAGGTGTAAGCTTACCCAAGTGAGTCCTGAGCGGCGGAACGGAGTTGACTCGGCAGCTACCCACCAATCCAGTGCCATTCAGGGGTAGGCTGGCTGATAGACCCGTCTCCTGAAGATGGCAAAGGTTGGAAGGCTTTCGGAGTTCGACGTCTCACATCCAGAGCGGTGGGACTCCTACGTAGCCAGGGTGGAAAATTACCTCAAGGTGAACCAAGTGAGGGAAGATAGCTTGAAGGCTGCCACCCTGCTTTGTGTCTGTGGCCAAGACGCCTTCGAAATCGCAGAGAACCTTGCAGCACCTGTTTCATTAGAGTCTGTCAGCTACGCAGATCTAAAGAAGCTATTGAAGGAGCACTTCCAGCCCAAGATGTCCGTCATCGCATGGCGCCACACCTTCGAGCAGAGGGATCAACGATCCGGAGAGTCAGCCAAAGAGTACATCGCCGCAGACGGAGCAGACGGAGCAGACCAGGAGAGACTGTGCTTAAGTTTGATGGTGCCTTTAACTTCAGCAAGTTTCCTCTTCCTTTTCTTTTGTTCACTTTCCCTTTAGAAGAAAGGGAAAGTGAAAACTAAAATGGCGATCGTCTTTCTTGCCTGATTTGCATTACAGAGTAAAACCTGGATACAGATTAACTCTTTAAATACAGAAGTAAGAATTTGGCTTTTAATCTTTCCTCTTTTTTTCTCTATTTTTTTTTCTCTTTTTTTTAAGAACACTTAAAAGAACTGTGCCCTTTTTTTTTTTCAATAAGAATCTTTCTTCTTGGAACTTAAGAAAATGGCTTCAAAACGTCTGCCTCCCGCCCCTAAGGTTCCTATTTCTTCTCCAATGCCTCAGCCTGCATCTCAGAAACCAAAATCACCTCCACCTTCTCCTCCTCCTCCTGCAATTTCTCTTAATGATTTACAAGATGCTTTAAAACAGCATGCCTTGGATATTAAGGAGGAGGTAAAAGATCTTATAATTGCAGAGAGGGCTAATACAGAAGAATTATTGGAGAAAAAGAATAAACAAGTAAGAGACCATATCCTTCTGGCCTTTCAGGGCCTAGCCCTGCACATAGAAAGGATTGATGACCAGATGGAAAAGATTACTGAAAATGCATCAAGGATGGAATTTAGAATGCAGGAGGTAGAGAACAAGATAGAAATTACACAGGATGAACAAATCATTTCACAATATAGGGAGATGGAACACGCATTGCGTATCAGAGGCCTGAGGGAGAACCCTCAGGAAGACTTAAAGATGCTTATTGTGAAAGATATTGCTCCTAATATTGGTTGGCGGCCTGAAATAATTGAGAATGAGATAGAAAAATTTTTTAGAGTTAATTCACGGGTTGCTAGACAGAGAAATCTACCAAGAGATGTGGTTATTTATTTTTCTAGAAGATCTATCCGTAATGAAATTATACAGGCTTTTTACAAACAAAAGTTTCAAATTGCTGATCAAGACGTGATAATTTTAAAAGAGATACCTCCAAAAATTTTAAGAGCCAGAAAAGATTTTACTTTCTTGTCTGATGAGTTGAAACATCGTCAAATTCAGTTCAGATGGGAGATTCCAAGAGGAATAATAGTAAATTATGAAGGGATACGTCACAGATTAACTACTGTTTCCAAAGCAAGAGATTTTTATCAGTCTATCTTAAAAGCAAGATTGTCACCACCTCCACAAATAAGGATGACGGAAGAGTCTCTTATGGCAGGAGCCTCATCAATGATGGTTATGGAACAAGCTGCACCGAATTCTGACATAAAAGAGCAAAGGATGACACGAGCTGCCCATAAACGTAAAGAAAAAGAGCAGTTGCAGAAGAGTGGTGAAAGTTTGGTTGTTACAGAGCCTGTGGGAGGGGCAAGACCAAAAAGATCTTCGACAGCAGATTTGCAGGCCATGCTCCAGAGGCTCCAGGCCGGTGGAGATGGTCAGGTTCCTGACCTGGAATGTTAATGGCTTAAACGTGCCCCAGAAACGAAGAAAGATTTTCCATTATTTGAAACAACATAATAATGATTTGATATGTTTGCAGGAGACTCATATAACTTTAAAGGATTCTAAATTTTTGATGAATTCCCGTCTGGGCACACATTTTACTGCTCCAGCCCCTGGGAAAAAAGGGGGAGTGGTAATTTATGTGAAGAAAACTTTTTCAGCTAAACTAATTGAGGCTGATTCTGAAGGAAGATATCTTTTTGTGGAATTATTATTACAAGGCCGAAAGGTTCTTATTGTTGGACTATATGCTCCCAATCAACAACAGAAACAATTTTATAAGTTGCTGCATGGCAAGATATCTCAGTTGGATTATAAATCGGTAATTTTGATGGGTGACTGGAATGGGGTTTTAGACCCAACTATAGACAAAAGAAGTTCCTCTAAAACTTTTATTCAAACTAAACTACCTATGACTTTCTTTGATTTGAAGGAAGAACTGGAGCTTATTGATATTTGGCGAGAAAGGAATACAAGTGATAGAGACTTTACCTTTTATTCTGATAGACACCAGTCATTTTCAAGGATTGATTTTTTTTTTATTACTAGTGACTTCCTCCCTAGAGTGAGGAAGGTGAAAATTTTTCCTAGAACATTGTCAGATCATAGTCCGGTGTGGATGGAGTTATATTCGGAAGACGGGAATAGAAGATCCTGGAGATTGAATGAGAACTTATTTAATCGGGAGGAGTTCGTACAAAAGTGTAAAGAACATTTAAAGAACTTTTTTACTATAAATATGAATAAGGGAACATCGATGTCTATGGTGTGGGACGCTAGTAAAGCATATATGAGGGGAATTTTGATTCAATTGAATAAAGTTTTTAGGGGAAAAGGGTCACAAAGACGTAGAGAAATAGAAGAAGAGATCAAATCAAAAGAACAAGAGTTGGTTCTTAACCCTACTGATAATAATTTAAAGGTATCTATAAAGATGCTTAAGGAACAATTTAACATGTTGATGGCAGATCAGGTGGCTACCAATCTGTCGTATATGAGACATAATACTTTTTGCAATGCGAATAAGCCTGGGAGGTGGTTGGCTTATCAGTTACGAAAGAAACAGAAAGCTAGAATTATAGAGAAAGTAAAATATAAAGGTACTGAGGTTTTTCAGCAAGATTTGATTAAAAAAAGCTTTTTGGACTTTTACACAAAATTATATTCAAGTGATAATATAAGGGGTTTGGATATAGATAAATATTTACAATCAGTACATTTTCCTAGACTTTCAGAGGAACAACAAAATGGGATGAATAGTTTAATTACTGTGGAGGAAATTGGTTTAGCTATTAAGCAGTTAAAGGTTGGAAAGTCTCCTGGAACAGATGGACTGACTTCTAGGTATTATAAGATTTTATCTGAAGAAATGATAGAGCCACTAAAGGAACTCTTTAATAGTATTTTGTTGGGTATGCAAGTTCCTCCTTCTTGGAAAAGAGCTTTTATATCACTGATTCCGAAGGAAGATCAGGATCTTACAGAGCCTAAGAATTATAGGCCAATTTCATTATTGAATGTTGATTATAAGATCTTTACAAAAATTTTGGCAAATAGATTAATGCAGGTTATGAAAGACTTGATTCATAGTGATCAAGCAGGATTTATAACAGGGAGATATATGAAACATAATGTTAGACAAATTATTAACTTAATTGAGTACTTGGATAAGAATAATCAGATTCCTGTGGCTTTTATCTTTTTGGACGCTGAAAAAGCTTTTGATCAATTGGACTGGCAATTTTTATTTTCTTTGGTAGAGAAAATGAATTTTGGGGATAATTTTTTACATGCACTTAAAGCTATATATCAGCAGCAATCTGCACAAATTGTTGTAAATGGGGGATTGACTGAGAATTTTAATATTCAAAAAGGGACAAGACAAGGATGTCCATTATCCCCATTGTTATTTGTTTTAACATTGGAAATTTTATTGATTCAGATTTGGGAATCGAAGTTAATTAAGGGTATAAAGATAAGGAAGAATGAGTATAAATTGCGGGCATTTGCGGATGATTTGGTTTTAATTTTGGAACAGCCGAATCAGGCGATTGATGGTTTATTAGAACTTATAACACAGTATGGGAATGTTTCTGGTTTTAAAGTTAATAATTATAAGACTAAGATATTATCTAAGAATATGTCAGTTAAAGAAAGGGAAAGTTTGATTAAAGCCACAGGTTTTCAGATGGTAAAAAAGGTTAAATACTTGGGAGTATATCTAACTGCTTCAAATGGAAAATTGTACAAGAACAATTATGAACCACTATGGGCAAAAGTCCAAAAGGATTTAATAGATTGGAAAAAATTGCAATTGTCATTGTTGGGGAGAATTTCAGCTGTAAAAATGAATGTTCTACCAAAGTTTCTTTTTTGTTTCAGATGATACCTATTCTTAAAAAAGAGGCAAATTTGGAGGAATGGCAAAAGGGTATCAATAATTTTATATGGGCCGGGAAGAAACCAAGGGTTAAATTTAAGATATTACAGGATGCTCGAGAAAGAGGGGGACTTAAGGCACCTAATTTGAAATTATATTATGATGCAGCCGCCCTAACTTGGTTAAGTGATTGGCTTAATTTAACAAATATGGATATTCTTTTTTTGGAAGGTTGGGATTTAATATATGGTTGGCATGCATATTTAATTTTTAATAAGAAAGTTGATCGGACTTTTAAATCACATATTTTGAGGAATGCCTTACTTCGTGTTTGGAAGAAGTATTATTATAGATTAAATTATAAAATACCTATCTGGGGGATTCCCAGACATGCAATTGAGGGAACCTCTAAGGGGACAAATTTTGATAAAATTTCATATAAAGAATTGTTAATTTGTTCTGGTTCGAATTGGCATTTGAAATCCCTAGATGTATTAAGGCAGCAAAATATTCTACAGTCATGGTTTCAATATTTACAAATAATGGATAGATGGACTGTAGACAAGAAAGAGGGAATAACACTAGAAGATAGACAATTGGTTATTCAGATTAAAAACCAAGGTCCGGCTCATATAAAAAGAATATATAATGTTTTATTAGAGTTAGATTCGGAAACAGAATTGGTTAAAGATTGTATGATTAAATGGGCTCAGAATATACAGGAGCCGATCTCATTGGATTTATGGGAGATAATTTGGATAAGAAATGTTAAATTTACACAAGCTCAAAATTTGAGAGAAAATTTTTATAAAATGTTTTATAGATGGCATTTAGATCCTAAAAAATTATCTTGTATGTATTCCAACATACAGCCCAAATGTTGGAGATGTGGCAATAATGATGCGACATACTTTCATATTTGGTGGAATTGTAAAAAAGTAAAGGCTTTTTGGATTATGATTTGGTGGAACATTCAAAAGATTTTTAGAAAGAAGATAAAGTTTACTCCTCAACTATTTTTACTTGGTATTTTTGTTGACTTAAATGAAAAAGAAACTACTTTGATGTTGAATTTATTAACTGCAGCAAGGTTACTAGTAGGTCTATATTGGAAGAAAGATTCTTTGCCTACTTTAGAAGAATGGATATTTAAAGTATCTAGTTTTGCAGAAATGGCAAAAATTTCTGCTTATTTAAAGGATCATACACAAGAAAGATATATTACTGTATGGGGAAGGTGGATAGATTATATTCAGAAAAAATATGGAATTAAAAAGTTTTATTTATTTTATGAATGAATATCAAATATTATAGAGAATTGTTTTATAAGTTATGGAGTTAAAGGTTAATTATGATATTTTTTCTTTCTCTTTTTTTTTCTTTTTTTTTAATTATTATAATTTTCTTTTTCTTTTTTTTTCTTAACCCTGTATTCTGCTCTGGGAAGTGAAGGGAGGGGGGTGGGGGTGGGAGGGAGGGTAAGGGGGGGTTCTCTATTTTAAAATTTTATTGTATTTTTATAAATGATTGTATGTTTTAAAAAATAAAAATTTTCAATAATAAAAAAAAAGAGTACATCGCCGCATTAGTAATAGTAATAGTAGTAAAGTTGGAAGGGACCTTGGAGGTCATCTAGTCCAACCCCCTGCTCGGGCAGGAAACCCTACACCATTTCGGACAAATGGCTGTCCAGTCTCTTCTTAAAAACTTCCAGTGTTGGAGCATTTACTGCTTCTGGAGGCAGGCTGTTCCACTGATTAATTGTTCTCACTGTCAGGAAGTTTCTCCTTAGTTCTAGGTTGCTTCTCTCCTTGATTAGTTTCCACCCGTTGCTTCTTGTCCTGCCTTCAGGTGCTTTGGAAAATAGCTTAATTCCCTCTTCTTTATGGCAGCCCCTGAGATATTGGAATACTGCTATCATGTCCCCCCTTGTCCTTCTCTTCGTTAAACTAGACATACCCAATTCTAGCAACCGTTCCTTATATGTTTTAGCCTCCAGTCCCCTAATCATCTTTGTTGCTCTTCTCTGTACTCTTTCTAGAGTCTCAACATCTTTTTTACATCGTGGTGACCAAAACTGGATGCAGTATTCCAAGTGTGGCCTTACCAAGGCATTGAAGAGTGGTATTAATACTTCACGTGATCTTGATTCTATCCCTCTGTTAATGCAGCCTAGCACTGTGTTGGCCTTTTTGGCAGCTGCAGCACACTGCTGGCTCATATTTAGGTGATTGTCTACTAGGACTCCGAGGTCCCTCTCACAGTTACTACTATTGAGCATGGTGCCACCTATGCTGTACTTGTGCATTTGGTTTTTCTTGCCTAAATGTAGAACCTTGCTTTTTTCACCATTGAATTTCATTTTGTTAGTTAGTGCCCAGTGTTCAAGTCTGTCCAGATCCTTCTGTATCTGAAGCCTGTCTTCTGGAGTGTTGGCTATTCCTGCCAGCTTGGTGTCGTCTGCAAATTTGATGAGTTCCCCATCTATCCCTTCATCCAAATCGTTTGATGAAGATGTTGAAGAGTACTGGGCCCAGAACAGAGCCCTGGGGCACCCCACTACACACTTCCCTCCATATAGATGCAGTTCCATTGAGGACCACTCGCTGAGTACGGCCGGTCAGCCAGCTACGGATCCATCTGGTGGTGGTTCTGTCTACCCCACATTTTTCTATCTTGTCAAGTAGTAGGTTGTGATCTACTTTATCAAATGCCTTACTGAAGTCCAAGTAAATTATGTCCACAGCATTCCTCTGATCCACTAATTTTGTCACTTGGTCAAAGAATGCAATAAGATTTGTCTGGCATGATCTATTTTTGACAAACCCATGTTGGCTTTTAGTAATGACTTTGTTTGCCTCTAGGTGTTCGTTGATTCGTTGTTTGATTATCTTTTCCAGGATCTTCCCAGGTATTGAGGTCAGGCTGATAGGTCTGTAATTTCCTGATCCATTTTTTTTTCCTTTTTTGAGGATGGGAACTACATCAGCTCTTTTCCAGTCCTCTGGTAGTTCCCCTGTGTTCCAGGATCTTTGAAAAATATAGTTCAGTGGCTCCGATATCACATCTGCCAGTTCCTTGAGAACTCTGGGGTGTAATCCGTCTGGTCCTGGCGATTTGAACTCATCTAGGCTGGACAGGTGCTCACTAACGATTTTCTTGCCTATCTTAACTTGTGTTTCTGTTTTGTTTTTTGTGGCACTATTTTTGATAGGTTGGTCTGTTTTTTCCCTTTGTGTAAAGACAGATGCAAAAAATGAGTTAAATAGTTCTGCTTTCTCCCTGTTGCTTGTCACCTTCTTGCCACTTCCACCCACTAATGGACCAATCATTTCCTTCACTTTTTTCTTGTTTTTTACATGTTGAAAGAAGCTTTTTTTGTTATTTTTGACTTTGGTCGCAAGCCTTAGTTCATTTTGAGCCTTGGCTTTCTTCACTTCATCTTTGCAGGCTCGGGCTATTTGCTGATATTCTGACTTAGTTATGTTCCCCTCTTTCCACTTTCTATACTTGTCCTTTTTATCTTTCAATTTGTCAGAGAGTTCTTTATGCAGCCATGCTGGTTTCTTTTGAGAGCTGTTATTTTTCCTCTTTGTTGGTATTGTGCTAGACTGTGCTTTTATTATCTCATTTTTCAAAATTTCCCAAGCTTCTTGAGTTGTTTTCCCCTTGAGGATTCTCATCCATGGAATCCTTCCCAAGCCCTCTCTAAGTTTATTGAAATTAGCTCTCTTGAAGTCCAAGACTCTAGTTTGACTGTGTTCTATTGGTTGTGCTTCTATAATGTTGAATTCTAATATTGCATGATCACTTCCTCCCAGGGTTCCTATGGCTCCAACACCGTCTATCATTTCATCTCTGTTAGTGAGAATTAGATCCAAAATGGCTAATCCCCTAGTTCCATTCTCTACTTTTTGGGAGACAAAGTTGTCTGCTAGGTTTGCCAGGAACCTGTTTGATCTTCCACTTTGTGCGGAGTTTGTCTCCCAGTTGATGTCAGGGTAGTTAAAGTCCCCCATTACTATTGTGATGTGCTTCCTACATACCTTAGTTAGCTGACTAGCAAAAAGTTCATCTATTTCCTCTTTTTGGTTGGGTGGTCTGTAGTATACACCTATGGCAATGTCATTTCCCCCCCCTTTTATATTGACCCAAATGCATTCAAGACAGTTTTTATCATTGTTGTACTCTATTTCTGTGAAGATGTAGTTATTTCTTATATAGAGAGCAACTCAACCTCCTCTTTTATTTGGTCTGTTTCTTTTAAATAATTTAAATCCCTCTAGCTGTGTGTTCCATGTGTGAGTTTCATCCCACCATGTTTCCGTAATGGCAACAATATCGTATCTGCCCTCATTAACCTTAATTTCTAGTTCACCCTGTTTGCTGTTCATACTTTGTGCATTGGTGTATAAACATTTGAGTCCTTTGTGGGTGGCCCTGTGTTTCCTTTCTACATAACCTGTGTGGTGCCTGAGTTCCCCTATTGTCGTACCACCTATTTGGTTAGTGCACTTTATATGGCACTCGCTATTAGAGGCTTCATTTTGATTGGTAGCAAGGTTGGTATTCTTGTCCACACACACATCTATGCTACATGCACTGATAGCCCTATAGTTTTTTAATTGCCGGGGACAGGGTTGTTCCGTATCAATTAACTCCCTGTCCCCGCTGTTTAGTTTAAATTTCCCTCCAGAAAATCTGTGAATTTATAGCCGAGTAACTCAGTCCCTTTTTTTGATGGATGCAAACCATCTCTTTTGTACATCTTTTGATTGGACCAGCTACTGACATCGTGACTAATATATCCAAAGCCTTCCCCTTTACACCCTTCCTTTAGCCACATATTGAATTGTGCTATGCGCTGGCCTTTTCCGTTTTGCTCCTTATACACTGGTAAAACCTCTGAGAAAGTAAGCCTACAGCCTATTCAAGGACCTCGAAGAAGGACTGAGGGACCGATTCGTGTGCGGCTTAAGGCATCGAGATTTACAACAGAGGCTTTTCGCCAAAGAAGTCTTGTCCTTCCAAGATGCCTTAAGAGAGGTCACTGCAGAAGAAGCAGCAGACGGCGCCGTCAAGAACATGCGGCCGATCAGGAACAGTCCAGATGCTGCATCCGTGCACCAAGAGGACGTCCAAGGGAACTCCGAGGAGGATCCGAACGAGGAAGTCGACCACCTCCACCCCGCGAAGGAAGGGAATCAGAAAGGAAGCTCTTCAGCTCCCCTCAAGTGCATCGGCTGTGGAGGTCGCCACAGGAGAACCGACTGCAAGTTCCGCTCCGCTATCTGCCGGGCGTGCGGACAACAAGGACATATTGCAGCTGTGTGTCTGGGCCGACGAAAGGTACAACCTCAGGAAGAACTGCGCCTGAAAGGTACCAGGGTCCCCAGCCAGAATAGGGTAGGTTTTTGCGCTTCGCGAAGAAGCATCTTCAGGACAGGCACACACAAGCCCATCAAGAAAAAGCTGTCACTCAAGTTGAAGCTACAAGGGGTTCCATTAACTATGGAACTAGACACGGGGTCTGCCCTTTCAATCATATCCTTACATACATTTAGGAAGATTTGTTCCGGCAGTGGAACTAAATTAAGGCCTTCAGACATTGTGTAACAGACTTTCAAAATTCGAGAGTGTGTGTTAAGGGGGAGGCCACCCTTAACGTACAGTATAAGAATTTTGAAGGTCCACTAGACATATTAGTAGTAGGGGGTGAACGAACGAGTCTCATCGGACTCGATTGGTTTGAAGCCTTGGGGATACACGTCACGGGGCTCAACAGCTTACAAACACTCGACCTACAGGAAGTCTGCAAAGAATTTGCAGATGTCTTCAGCCCCCAGCTGGGCACATTCAAGGGGCCCCCTGTGTCCTTAAAACTAGACCCCACTGTCACTCCCATTAGAATTAAAGCAAGAAGGGTCCCTTTTGCTTTAAAGAGTAAAATTGACACTGAGTTAGACAAACTGATCCAACAAGGAATTCTAGAACCTGTTGATTCCAGCCCTTGGGAGACCCCCATTGTCACGCCTCTAAAGGCAAATGGGGACATTCGATTTGTGCTGACTACAAATGCACTCTTAATAAGGCATTGCAGCAACATGCCTATCCTGTTCCTGTGGTCAGTCATATTCTGGCCTCCCTCAAGGGGGGGCGCGTTTTTGCAAAGCTTGACCTAGCTCAAGCGTATCAACAGCTGCCTGTTGATGATGCTGCTGCTATAGCTCAGACTATTGTGACCCACAGGGGAGCCTTTAAGGTAACAAGGCTGCAGTTTGGAGTGAATGTCGCTCCTGGGATTTTCCAAAGCGTAATGGAAAACACACTGCGGGGCATACCGGGGGTTTGCCCCTACTTTGATGATGTCTTAATTGCAGGAGACTCCACACACATTCTAGCTGAAAGGCTAAGGGCTGTTCTGTTAAGGTTCAGTAAAACAGGCCTCAAGCTCAAAAAAGACAAATGCAAAATTGGGGTGCCTTCTACTGAATTTCTGGGGTTCAAAATTGATGCTGCTGGGATTCACCCTGCTAAATCCAAACTAACTGCCATTTTAGAAGCACCTAGGCCAAAGTCTAAGGCTGAACTTCAGGCCTTTCTGGGCCTCCTGAATTTCTACAATTCCTTTCTTCCACATAAAGCTAGTGTAGCTGAGCCTCTTCACAGGCTATTAGAGAAACAAGCAGTGTGGCAGTGGTCACAAACACATGAGGCTAGTTTCAATGAGGTCAAGGCCTTACTCACTTCTAACAGTGTACTTGCACACTTCAATGAGTCCCTTCCTGTGTGCATCGCTTGTGAGGCTTCCCCTTACGGGGTAGGAGCCGTCCTGAGCCACCTCAGGTCTGATGGAACTCAGGTTCCTGTTGCATATTACTCCAGAACACTGTCTTCTGCTGAGCGAAACTACGCTCAGATAGACAGGGAGGCTCTGGCTGTTGTTGCTGGAATTAAAAAATTCCATGATTTCTTGTATGGCAGGCATTTCACGGTCTTCACTGACCATAAGCCTCTGCTGGGACTATTTACCACACGTAAACAAACTCCCCAAATCATTTCCCCTAGAATGCTTAGGTGGTCTATTTTTCTGTCTGCATATGATTTTTCCTTACTCCAGAAGCCTGGGAAAGAAATGGGCCATGCTGATGGCCTCAGTAGATTGCCCCTGCCAGTAGTAGAAGCTGACCCTGCGCCAGCTGTCAACATTCTATCCATCCAAGCCTTGCCGAGTCCCCTCTGAATGCCAGGGATGTTGCCGCTGAAACAGGCACAGATCACACACTTTCACGTGTCCTTTCTTGGGTTTTGTCTGGATGGCCTGAGCACTGCCCTAGTCCTGAGTTTCAGAGTTTCTGGTCTAAAAGGAACGAGTTGTCCACTTCTCAGGGTTGTCTGCTTTGGGGAAACAGAGTTGTCATTCCCACCTCAATGAGGACTAGGATCTTAGAGTCCCTCCACGAGGGTCATCCTTGCATTGTTCGCATGAAGGCCCTTGCGCGCAGCCACTTGTGGTGGCCTGGTTTAGATAAGGACATTGAGGCTAAGGTGCATGCATGCCACCTGTGCCAGCGCTCTCGCCCAGAGATGCCCCAAGCTCCTGTGCCTAGATGGGAGGATACACAGTCCCCATGGTCTAGGGTGCACATTGACTACGCTGGGCCCTTTCAGGGCCAGTTCTTCTTGGTCCTCGTTGACAGTCATTCAAAATTGCTTGAGGTTGTACCTGTCTCATCCACCACCACTGCAAAGACTATTCAGGTACTGAGGGGGATTTTTGCTGCACACGGGCTCCCAGATGTCATCGTGTCTGACAACGGCCCGCAATTTACTTCCTCCGAATTCCAAGCTTTCTTACAGGCTAACATGATTCGTCATGCCACGTCTGCACCCTTCCACCCGTCCACCAACGGTATGGCTGAACGCATGGTCCGCATCACAAAGGACGCCTTGAAAAGACTCACCTATGGGGACTGGCATCACAGGTTGGCTGACTTTCTCCTTTCTTACCACACCACACCGTCCACTTCTACAGGGAGAAGCCCAGCTGAACTTCGCTGGGGGCGCAAACTTACTATGAAGCTTGACCGGTTGCATCCGGACAGACTGCCTTCATCTACCTCACATCCTAGGGCACCTAGACAACTCCTTGTGGGTGCCCCGGTTTGGACTCGCAATTACGGGCCTGGTCATACATGGGTCCCCGCTTCTATTTCCAGGGTCACAGGTCCTCTATCCTACGAGGTAGCCCTGGACAACGGTCGTGTCCTGCGTCGGCACATTGACCAACTCCGCCCTAGGCGGGATCTTTCAGACGAGACTCCTGGGTCTTTTCCAGGGGGGGAGGGGGACCCTTTAGAGCAAAGGGAGGGGCACGAGCTGCTGCCCACCTCCAATGATGGAGCCACAAACGGCCCATTCCAAGATTCCGCGAGTGCCCCAAACAGGAATTCTAAGAGCCTATCCAACTACCAGGCATTCACGCCTACTCCAGCCAGGGAGTCACCCCGGGGGTACAATCACTATTCACCTGCACAGCACAGTACTCCAGTCAGGGAGGATACCCGGGAGCATCTCAATAAATCATACCCCGCAAGAGAGCTGGCACATAATCCCCAGAGTTGGCCTGACCTTACCCCAAGTCCTACAGGGGGTCAAACATACAGGGAGGTGGTCGACGAACCAAGTCCCGACCGCAACACCTCTAGCCCAAATCAGGGAGTAACTGAGTTTTGGGAAGGTACAGAAACCCACACGAGCCCGGACACAGAACGGGGTTTAGGGATGGACAGCCTCCTGACAGGTCTTGGACAGACCTAGGAGGTTCTACAGAGACGCCTAGCAGTGGCTATCACTTCAAGGGGCCCGAGGGCCTACAGCTAGGCAGGTCAACCAGGTCACAAAGTGACAGAAGCCCTGGCCTGACGAGCCCGGTGGGCGAGCAAGCAGGCCAGGCATTGGGGCACAGTCCTTGGAAGGCACCAAGGCAAGATAAGGAGAACAGGTTCACGTCTCCCTTCAGTCAGGGAACACCTGTCAGAAACCCAGAGCTGAGAAGGTCACAGAGAGCAAGGAAATCTCCTAAGTACTTAGAGGATTACATAACATTGCTGGCTAAACAAAAGCCAGTAAACAGTAGGAGCACTGGGGAGTAGAACACTGCATCAAGAAATAATTGTATGTTGGTAGTAGTCTTAGCCCGGGGGAAAGGGGTGTTATGTCCTGAGCCTTGCAAACGGGCTCGGGGCGTTTGCAAGCAGTCCCGGGCAGGTGCAAGCTGCCTGGGACCAGACAGGCTGTCGCCAGCACCTGTGCGCATGCGCGGGTGCTGGCGCAGGAAAAGTAACACATTGACCCGGGAATTGCCTATATAAGAGGCTGGGAGCTTTTGGGCGTTGCTGAAGCCTTCACCTGTAAGCTGAACACAGAATAAAAGAAAACCTGAGAACTACAACTGCTTCTCGTGTCTGCTTTTCGCCAAGGACTCAACATTGGGTATTTGAACAAGGGTCTCAAACAAACAAAATAATTTGTGTCAGGATGAAATAGTGTTAGGAAACATTAGTGTATTTGAAGCTGGTAGTATTTTGTCTGAGAGACTCATATGGCCTACTGCTGAGACATAGGATGAAGGAGGGGAAGGGAACTTCATAAATTATTACATGAAGGCCGACCATCATCATTTAGGGGATAGAATTGTGCCATCTGCTCTTTTAAGTTCTTTGATGTATTTTCCTTTCATTGCAGAATGGAAATGTGAAATGTGAAATGAAATCATTTAAATCCTTGACCTTAAGACATGTATTGTAGATCACAACTATGGAATAAAAACACTTCTCAAAGAAACTGGTAGCCCTGGTGCATATTACATTAGATGCAGAAAGAACTCCTAATAAACAATGCACAATTGCTATCATACCCTGTTAAAAGTATCCAGTTCTCTTCAGATTCTGTGGCTGAAAAAGTGTGGTTACTAGATCAGGCTGCAAAGAGTCAGATGAAAATCAACTGAATTTTCTGTATTGTTTGCAATTCCAGTCTTGTAGCCCTTCTACAAGTGTTAAAATTTCATCTTGATAGCTTAGCTTAGACTCATTATCAATTTCACTAAACACACACGCACGCACACAAACTCACATTGGACCCATAAAGTAGATTACAGTCCTACCAATCAACGAACAGGCCTTAATATTATTTACTGAAATGCTGTCTCTCACACATATCCACAAGCACATACTCCCTCACACACCCACATATATGTTTGAAGTTTGAAAAATGTCTGACTTAGAACCAGTGGGTAATTGGGGATTTTATGGCCAAATGTGTGCAGGCGGTACTTGGTTTGGATTCCCGCTCCAGGGATTAACATATTGTGATGCTTGAATGCCAACAGAAAACCTCCCATCCCCCTTTCTTCTCGGCCCCCACCCCACAGCATCCAGAGTCCTTCTGCTGAAGCTGTTCAGTATAGGGTTGCATTTTCCTGTGAGAGGATTAGAGAAGAAGAGAATGGCTTTGTGAAAAAAACAGAGAGAAAGCGAAGGAATGCTAAGAAGAAATAAAAGGCCTGGAAATAATTCTTGTAGAGACAATTGAGATGAATTGCATGTTATGCAGCAGCTGACTGCTGTTGTACGTGCTGTAAGTGACGCTGGTAAGGTTATTTCCTCTTCTCCTCCCCCTTCCCCAATTCTACTGTTTTGTAATATTGATAGAATTGCCTTTATGGAAGAAAAGGATCTTTTTCTGGAAGAAAGGATCTTTTAATGATGTTACGTTATAAGGCATGGTCTTCTGTTTCTCCTTATGTAGGTGCTTAAGAAACAAACAACAGGGACTTTGAAAGAAGCATTATTTGCTGCTTTTGCTTAGAATTTATTTTCTTGAAGTTGAGCAATGAGAGGAAGAGAGGTCATCTATAAAGTATTAAGCTATCTGGATATATTCTCAAAACTATTTTATGGTGAGCGAGAGGCCTTTCAGATAAATGCTCTGCAATATTCTTGATGTTATTGGATTTGTCACTTCCTTGGAAGAATTCCAGATTTCCCAGGGTGTGCGTGAGAAACATATATTATGATCTACAAAGGCAATCGGGGCTACTTGGCTTAGCAATAAAAATGAAGCAGACAACTTATTTAGCAAATATCTTCTAACATCTCCCCCAGAAGGATAGAAGGAAGGAAAATGAGGTTGTACTTCCTGGAACACTTTCTGAAGAAAAAAATGAGGTTAATTTCAAAACAGCAAAGAATGCAGCGAAGAATGCTAAAATAGGTTGGCTCAGTTCTTGCATAACTGAATGGAAGATCATAGTGACTATTTAATCCAGCATCAAAATATACATGTGCATTTAGAGATCACAATTTAAGCTGTAGTTTGAAACTGTTGGAAATTAGTTGCATAGAAATTAAGTGGACTTAATTACTTAGTTACTGTCAGATTATTCTCTTTTTCTATCTCTATTTCTTTTTTAAATATATATTTATAATAAGTGCATTTCAATGGATTTTTTTTTGGGGGGTTAACCTTTAATTGGAAGTTGATTTGAAGAGAAAAGATGTATAATATAAATTTGATTCAGGACAATCTCTCAAATGCGTTTTTCTGATGCACTTCATGAACAACAAAGACATAGTCATTGCAAGCACAACTTTTCTTTTGTGGTCACTCAAATTTAAATAAAGAAAGCAAGAGATTATGGACATTATTTAACAGCCGTGGTTGCCGGAAAACCTGGAACTCTTTGGATCTAACTTTTCTATCTTTTCCAGCATTGTTTCTTTTTCATCTCTGTTCCAAGGGCTTAAAGTTTTATTATGTTCTTCATGTTTTTCATGTGTATCTGAAATACCCTCTCTGTATTTCATGCTGTGAGTGAATATGTTTCTTTCTTCTGTGTGCTTCTTTGAGTCTAACTTTCTTTTCTTTTCCTCTTGGGGATACCAAAATGAATATTTTAATGCTCTTATTCACCTTGTTAACTAGATCTTTTGTGATTTAAATGTCATTGTTATGAACTTTGAGGAAAAAAACTGATGAGCCATGATGTAGTCTTGCATAGATTAGTTTAGGAGCTGAGCCATCACTAGGGGTGGCTCTTTTCCCTCAAAAACAGAGACCTAATATTAGAAAAAGGAGTTGCCATGGGAAGAAAGAGAATGAGTGTCTCTGAATGAATATTCGGAGTACAAACTCCTGAATGTTTTCATTACATCCTTACACATTATCAGGTATAAGAAGACTTCCCATTGCTTTATTTATCTTTGTTTTTCTTTTATATGCACATACTTAAACTTGTAGATATTAGCTGAACTGGTTGCTAAGGATTTTTTTTCTTCCAGATTTAATCCTCACAGTATTATTTAATATTTACCTAGTCACAACAGGAGTATTAAGTGAGTTGCAATCATTTAATTTCAATTTTGCAACTGATAGCCTTCCTCTTTCAGGTTATTTCTTTTCAGTGAACTTTTATCCTGACCTTTATAATTTTACATTAGATATAAAACTTTTTCAACCTATGCATTTTACCTCAGTAAACATATGTAATCATTTAGAGTTACAGAAGGATAGGCACCTATAGACCTGTAAATCAGATATTAATTTCATATGCTTATTTTAAACACATCCAAAAACTGTCACTGTATGGTGTACATACGGTATTTCTTTTTACTGAAGTATACAATTTTAAAATCTTTTTTAAGAAGGGAAATGGAAGATTTAAAAATATATCATTACAAATGGATATTTTAAGTATTGCTAAATGAGTATCTTAACTATTAAAGTAGAAGCTCTGAAGTGAAATATTTCAATGAAACTTTGAGGCAATATAACAATGCCAGTTAGGAAATACTATACAAAAACTCAGGCTTATTTTTGATGATTTAAAAAAGGATCTCCAAATTGATAAACTTTGGGGTTTTTTCCACTTGAGTATCAAAAGTTTTGTTCTATGAAACCAGACTTGCTTGTGTAATATAACATATAATCGTGCCTATTGTGCTAATATGCATTTTAGTCAAGTATTCATTTATACATGTGTATATCTGTATGATATTAACTTTTAAAAAAGTATTATGACAAAGTTATGCATATTTTGGCAAAGAAAACTGAGAATTAGACAGAGCAGCTTCTTCAGTGTCTAAGAAAATTACTAAGAAAGTAATTTGGATTGTATTTTAATATAATATACTCATAGCTAGCTATGTAATGTTTTTGTACAAAATTATAATTGAAGGTGTCTTGACTTCTTCAGAGGAATGATAGAAAATGAGCACATGGTTTGTTTCATCATTTATTATCTGCTAGGTAAATTACAGTGGGAAAAATCACCATATATTGCTTGATATAGACAAGATCAAAATAGTATCTTTTTGTACATTACAGTCAGAATCAAGAAAAAATGTATGATGCTTGTTTATTTTTATTTACTTCTTGAACTTACTTAGTATTCTCTCAGGGGATTTTTTTTCTCTCCCCCCCCCAAGGAAAACCGATCATGGAAAGGGACATGATTCGCATGTATTTTCTATTTTTGATTGGTTCCTCTATTCCATAGCTATTTTTAAAACAAACCCAATGAATTAAGCATAGCTAAAATGATCCAATCTCTAATGCAAAACTTTATTGAGCAAATCATTTCAGCACAGATCAAAGGAAAACCAGCTTTGATTAATTGGTGCCTAAATTGCTATATTAAAAGCATAAAAACCTTCCTCCTCTTGTTAGTGCAGGTCACATTATCCAATTAAAAGTCAGACAATTATTATGAGAGAATGTCTTCAGTTCTCAGTAAACAAATCTGGAGAGTTCTCATGGAATGACCTCTTGTTATCAGAGATGTGCATTCCTTTCTCCCGCACCTCCCCTCCCAGCTTGTAGGCCATTTATGAAGCAATAATGGCTGAGACAGCATAGGCATTCTTCAAAGCTTGACAAGTGGACCCTCCCTAAAACCTGGAAGGAACCTGGAAAACAATAAGCACATATTATTTTCTGCAGTTTCTTTTCTTATGACAGTCTCGGCTTTTTGGGGTACTCACTATGGAACCTATTTAATAAATTGGTCAACGTTAATGTAGTGGGCTTTCGTCCACCTAGCCTCTGAAATCGGGTAACCTTTCCATTGCACTAAGTACTGTAATTTACCCTTATGAATTCTAGAGTCTAAGATTTGCTTGACTTCATAATGTGGTTCACCTCCCACCATGACTGGGCTGGGGGCTTCTCTCTCAACCGGCCTCATTCTAGTGCCCAGAGATGGTTTTAACAGGCTACAATGAAATACTGGGTGCACTTTACCCAGTATCCTGGGTAGCTTTAACTCCACCGTGACTGAGTTGATGATTTTTACAATTGGGAAGGGCCCTGTGTACTTTTAAAAAAAAAAAAAAAAAAATTGAAAAGTTTTATAAAAGTTACAGTATACACCCCAAAACCCCCCCACCCTAAACCCCCCCTCTCCCACTTCCCAGAGCTGAGTACAGGGTAACAAATATAATAATCATACTCTAACTAATATTAACCAACTATGTAAATAACCAAGTCCATAATGCGCTTTAACTCCCCTTTAACATAAAAATAAACAAATTAAAAATAAACATAATAATATAAACAAGTTAATATCCTAATTCTTGAACAATACAATATCCAAATTGTTAAAACAATATTAATACTAAAAATAATAATAAAACTAATAAAAATTCCACTATAGTAAACTATTAATAATAATAATACTCTAAAATTTACTCATAAAGTAAATGGAACTTTTTAGTCCCATATTTATTCTGAATATAATCTATCCATCTTCTCCAAACTGAAATGTATCTTTCTTGTGAATGATCCTTCAAATAAGCAGAAATCTTAGCCATTTCTGCTAAATTTGAGACTTTAAACATCCATTCTTCTATAGTAGGCAAACAATCCTTCTTCCAATATTGCCCTACCAATAACCTTGCAGCTGTTATCAAATTCAACATCAAATTAGTTTCTTTAGCATCACAATCTACAATAATACCCAATAAAAATAATTGTGGAGTAAACTTTATCTTTCTCCTAAAAATCTTTTGAATGTTCCACCAAATCTTAATCCAAAAAACTTTTATATTTCTGCAAGTCCACCAGATATGAAAATAAGTAGCATCCAAACTACCACATCTCCAACATTTGGGCTGTAAATTAGGATACATACAAGACAACTTTTTAGGATCCAGATGCCATCTATAAAACATTTTATAAAAAAATTCTCTTAAATTTTGGGCCTGGGTAAATTTTACATTTATAACCCAAATTACCTCCCATATATCCAATGGAATTGGTTCTTGAATATTTTGGGGCCCTGTGTACTTTGGACCCAGTTTCTTGCAAGGTTGTCTCAGTTTAAGATACTTTGTGAACAGATACATTTTATCTCGTACATGGTATGCCTCTTGGGGACATACTTGTCTGCCTGTTTCTTTTAGCTCTCTATCGCTTTGTCTAGGGTTTTCTTTACATTGCTCCAGATACCCTGGAACAAGTCTACCAGTTGGTTAAAATCCATGAGGAGGGGGGGCTCTTGAGGACATTCTGGCATGGGCACAAACTCCAACACTGTGGCTACCTTGAAAGGGGTGAAACCTGTGCTACTGTCTACCACGTTGTTATAAACCACCTCAGCAAATGGCAGGAGTCTTGCCACTTAGATTGCTGATAATTTATATAACAACGCTGGTATTGCTCCACCATTGCATTAGCTTGTTCAGCAGCCCCATTCATACTCACATGGAATGCCAAACTAAGATCTTGAGAGGACCTGATCATTTTTATAAAAGTATGCCAAAATTTTGCCATGAATTGGACCCCCTGATCTGAAATGATGTGCTTGGGCATTCCGTGCAGCCCATAAATATGTTGCAGGAATATCTTGGCCAGTCTCTGGGCTGATGGGAGGCCAGGAGGCCTCCTGTGATGAAGTGGATTTGCTTGGAAAACAGATCCACAACAGTCCGGATCACGGTGATCCCCCAACTCTCAGGCGATTCAACTATAAATTCCATAGCTATCTCTTCCCAGGACCAGGTCAGGTCAGTGACTTGCTACAGCAGCCCTGCACTCTTCCCTGGGATTCTCTTACTAGCCATGCACACAGCACAACTTTTTAAATAGATGTCAATGCCCTTTTTTCATCTTTGGCCACCAGAATTGGCAGTTGGCCAGGTGCAAAGTTTTGAGGAACCCAAAATGGCCAGTTTGCTTGGATTCATGGCTTTGCTGCAGGACCTGTAGTCACAAGCTGTTAGGGATATGCAGTTTGTCCCCCTTCCACGTCATTCCCTCTCTCAAGGTTAGCTCCCCTTGATTGGTTCCGAACCACGCATCAGATTGTAGCTCTTGCTTCAGTTGCTCTGTGAAAGCATCACTATGGATGAACTGTTCTTTTTGCCTTGTTATCTCGTGGCTTGTGCTGCTCACTGGTTTGTGGGGATGATGGGGTTCACCACTTCCTCTTGGTTGCTCTTGTATTGAGGCATGCATGACAAGGCATCAGCCAAGAGTTCTCCCCCCACCCCTTGGATGTACTTTAGTCCAAAGTCAAACTGGTTAAAGTATTGGGCCTTCGGGACTTGCTTAGGGGAGAGTTTGCAGGTGGTCTTCAATGCTTCTAGGTGTGATCAATCCACACTCCAAATGGGATTTTACTTCCTTCCATGAATTGCCTCCAAGTTAACAGTGCCCATCATACTACGAAGGCTTTCTTCTCCCACATTGCCCATTGCCTTTTGGTCTCATTTAGCTTTCGGGACATTTATGTGCACAGTTGCAGCTTCCCCTCCTTATTCTTCTGAAGGAGGACTGCCCCTACTGCCACATCACTGGCATCCGCTTGGATCACAAATGGCTCCTCAGAGTTAGGGTTTTTAAGACAGGCTCAGCTGCAAACAGTCTTTTGAGTTCTTTGAATGTCGCTTGACATTCCATAATCCAGTTCAGCGGCTGGCTCGGACAGGCTTCTCTCCCCCCTTTCCCATTTTCAATGCAAGGCAATTTTTATGAAGGACAGGATGAATTGCCAGTAAAAATTTGGAAACCCCAAGAAGCTTTGCAGATGCTTATGAGTCTGTGGGGCTTGCCAATCTAGAATGGATTTCACTTTTCCTGGATCCATTTCCACTCCTTCTCATAACACCCTATAGCTGAAATAATCTAGGCTGGTTGTGTGGAACTCACACCTGGATAATTTGGCATACAGTTTAGCATCCAAAAGTTTTTTCAACACCTGCTGCATGAGTTTCAGATGTTCCTCTATCATCTCTTAGTATATGTCCAAATATACTAGTTGTCCAAATATACTAGGACCCCCTTGTATAGGTGATAATGTAACATTTTGTTATTGAGTTACATGAACACAGGAGCTTTCTGTAGTCCAAAAGGCTTCACTTTAAACTGATAGCATTCTAGCAGGCAGTTGAAAACAGTTTTTCACTCATCGCCTTCCTTAACTCTCACCCAGTAGTACAGCTTCCTCAGATCTAGCTTTGTGAATACTCCCTTTGGCTAAATGTCTGAGCATGTCTTTCATGAGGGTGAGGGGGTACATATTCTCCACCCAAATGCTTTTATTCCACAGAAATCAATGGGGCTGCCACTTGGGATTTTGCTGCTCGGATGAAGCCCCTAGCCAATTTTTTGTCAATGTATTCTCTTAGTTCCCTCATCTCCTTTGGGGTCATGGAATACATTTTTGGCTTGGAAAAATTTACCCTGTGTACAATTTTGATGGCACAATCGATGGGGCAGTGAGGGGGCAATGCATCACACTCCTTCTTGCTGAATACCTCTATTAAGTCCCAGTATTCCCTTGAGATGAGCTGTCGCAGATGTGGCATGTTTGGGATTTTTCCTTGCCTCCTCCAGCAGTAAGGGTCTGGCTCACTTTCCCCCTAGGCAGTGGGGTTGCTTTTCTCCAGCATCATGCAGTTCGCATTCTTTCCCCAGTGGATCTTAGGTTTCCACTTGGTTAGCCAGGACAACACAAGTATCATTGCCTCAACCATTTTTGCGGCAACCACAAACTGGATGGTCTCTTGGTGGCTTGCTACTCTCAGGTGCACCAGCTTGGTTAGATGGAGCCATCTGTTTGAATTTTGTACGCTGGCGCAGATTTCTCACTCATAATCCCAACTTTCATATGATCTGCAGGCTGACCAGGCCTCTACTATTCCCTTTCACCCCCAAGTGGGGCACTATGATTTCCACTTGGGCCAATAGAGGGTTTCACTTACTATCAGGACAGCCTGTCCCTTACTATCGCTCTCGTAGAGGTTCAGCTACAAGTCCTCCATGGCAGGAGTTCCTTCCCCTTCACTGTTCGGGAGAAGACCTCAATAACCTGGCATGCCAGAGCCACTGGAACTGCTCTGGGCATCAGGGCCAGGCACATCACAGCCCAGTGTCCATCCTGGCCACATTGGAAGCACAGGCCAGGTGCATGCCTCTTGCTCTCAGTAGGGGCAGAGGATGATGGGGCAGGAATCTTCCTACCCAGCATGCACCTCTCTTGGCTCTTTTTAGGCAAGTCTTAGGCCTCCTATGCCCTTTAGGTCTAACTCCACATTGGTCACCAACTGGTACCAGTTATGTAGCCGGTCCAGTATTCTCTAGGTATGCACATGTAGTACAACTCTTGGTTTAAGCCAACTCTGAAGTAATGGGTGAGGAGTTGCTCCGGCCAGTACCTTTATCTCCCTGTGATACTCTGGAACTTTCGGATGTATTCAGTCACTGGCTGGCTCCCTTGCCTGATGTTGCGGATGTTAGCCTCCTCTCAGAACTGTGTGGTGTTGCCAAACCGCACTCTGAGTTTTCCCAAAAAAGCATCAGGGTTTCCCAACTCAGGAGCACTGATGACTGATATCACTTCCCCCAAAACAAAAGTAAATTTTCTGGAAAAAAGGAAACAATAATCCTTTGATTATTATGAAATAAGAGCTTTGTAGTTGAGCTGAGTTGAGTTAGCTATGTTACCTTGGATATACTGATTACTGCTGATCAGGAATGATCTCTAAGATTCTGGTAACTGTAAATTAAGTTCATATATACATGATTTTATATAATTATGATTTATTTAAATAATCTTTTGTTTAATCCTTGTTTGGGTATGCACAGCATATTAAGGCATAAACAAACTTATAAACAAGAAAGGCTGAGTTTCTACAACATATACATCTTTACCCTCTGTGGATGTTCATGGTAGATATATGCAGTCCTCAATGGAACTGCACCTACATGGAGGGAAGTGTGTAGTGGGGTGCCCCAGGGCTCTGTTCTGGGCCCAGTGCTCTTCAACATCTTCATTAATGATTTGGATGAGGGGATAGATGGGGAATTCATGAAATTTGCAGACGACACTAAGCTGGCAGCAATAGCCAACACTCCAGAAGATAGGCTTAAGATACAGAAGGACCTTGACAGACTTGAATATTGGGCGCTATCTAACAAAATGAAATTCAATGATGAAAAAATAAGGTTCTGCATTTAGGCAAGAAAAACCAAATGCACAGGTATAGTATAGGTGGAAGTTTTTAAGAAGAGACTGGACAGCCATTTGTCTGAAATGGTATAGGGCCATGGTGGTGAACCTATGGCATGCGTGCCACAGGTGGCAAGCACAGCCCTCTCTGTGAGCACAGGTGCTGTTGCCCGAGTCCTAGGCCTTCAGCTGGGTTTTATAAAACCTTTTTGCTTTAGGCCTCTGCTGCCGTTTGCAATAAAAAAAGAAGGTTCAATCAATCAATCAATCAATTTCAACTTCTTGCAGGGAAAAAAAAGATCTCGCAAAGTTGGAATTGATTGATTGAACTTTTTAATCCCACCCAGTCTGCCATTACCACTGCAGCCACGCCCACCCAATGGGCCACTGCAACCCAATGTGCCACACCCACCCAATTGGCCATGCCCACCCAATTGGTCACGCCCACCCAGCACTCGACGATACATAAGTGGGTTTTGGGTTGCAATTTGGGCACTTGGTTTCTAAAAGGTTCGCCATCACTGGTATAGAGTTTCCTGCCTGAGCAGGGGTTTGGCCTAGATGACCTCCAAGGTTACTTCCAATTTTATTATTATTACATTATTACATCAATATTTAGAAAATATAAATTGATGTATGAGAATATATAATATATCCTTGGTATATTGAGAACCATTGTTTGATAACTTGCTTTCTATGCCTGCATAGGACTGTTTGTAGAATGTTCTTATATGGACTTTTAAAAATATTGTTTAAAAAGTCTTAATTATATATTTCTCAGTTTTGTTCAATTATACTATTCATTTTAGAAAGGTGAACCAGTGGCCTTAATATACAATGATTCACTTTTTTGTACGTTTTTTATGATGGTATTGTTTGTTACGGTTTCAGTATTGTTGAATTGTAAGAAAAAAACAGAATTTGCACAATCTCTTTTATCTTCCATAACTTTAGCATTTTTCATTGTTTTTATTTATCACTAAATGAAAAAAGTTGAAAAACATTACACCCCAGATATTATGGTGTTTTCTGTTCACTACATTCCTAACAGTTAAAAGGTGGAAATACCAATGAAATTCTGAGATTAAAAAAATGAAAAGTGATTTGATATTCTGATACAACTAAGTAAAATTAGTTTAATGACACAAGGGTTTAGCAACTGTAACTTCTCAGTTGTATACATTTAAGTTTAATTTTAAGTCAAATAAATGATTCCTCTGAGCAGAACTACTTTTAAATACATGTGCACAAACAAACTCATCCCATCCTTTCCAGACACACTATTTAATCATTAAGAAAAAGCAAAAGTCTGTTTTCATATGGACTCTTCCTGCAGCCATTGTTTGTTATGTCTAGTCAGTAATTAGACCTCAGATGGTGAAGCAATTTTAGAACATGGTTTACCAATATACATGCAAATCCAACAGATTGTGGTAGAGCCATGATTAGCATAGTCTCCATCAACATCTTAATTAGCCCCCATCTCAGCAGGGAGCAATGATGGCTATCTTTGGAGTCCTGAGAATGTTTATTTTTTCTGGGAAAATATATGCTTTCCAAAGGCTGGGTTTTTTTTCCCATACTAATTGTTGAAAAGGAGTAATCCAGTTCTAGGAAAAGAATCGGAGATACCTAAAAGAATGAATTAAGGGCAATGTACATGCTACTATTCTAATATAGCATGAGTTATCTGCATTATCCTACTGAGGTAAAAAGCTCATTGTGTTGAGAAAAAAGAGTAATAATTTTATGAGTGCAATAGAATATTCGTAAAATTAAAGGCAAGATTTTTTCAAGTAATGGGCAGGAATATTTAATGGTGATTTGTGGAAGGACTGAAGTTCCTCATTTCTTATCTGAGCTATAAATGACATCTTAGTTTTCCTTTCTATTTATGAATGTTTACTTTTTGCTATGGCAGCTGAAACAATACTATAATATTTAGTTATTCCAGAATAACTTTCTATAATATTTAGTTATTATATTCCAGAATAACTTTCTATAATATTTAGTTATTCCAGAAACTTTCCTCATTCTTACAGATTTTCTACGTAGTTTCTGCTATACAAGAAGTGATCTTCATTTCATTGTAGAGTACCCTATGTGATTAGAATTTCTTTTTTTTACTCCTTTTTTTATAAAGCACTTTTGGTTCTTAAGTCTTAAATATACAGGTAGCTCTCAACATATGACCAAAATTGAGTCCCAAATTTCTGTTGCTAAATGAGACAGTTGTTAAGTGAGTTTTGCCTCATTTTATGACCTTTCTTGCCATAGTTATTAAGTGAATCACTGCAGTTGTTAAGTTAGTAATACAGTTGTTAAGAGAATCTGGCTTCCCCATTGAGTTTGCTTATCAGAAGGTCACAAAAGATGATCACATGATCCTGGGACATTGCAACCATCACAAAAAATGAGTCAGTTGCCAAGAATCTGAATTTTGATCCTGTGATCATGGAGATGCTGCCATGGTGGTGTGAAAAATGGTTGAAAGTCACTTTTTCAGTGCTGTTGTAACTTCAAACTGTCACTAAATGAACTGTGTAAGTCAAGGACTACCTGTAAATGTTTATATATCATTGCCAATTAATCTACTTTTTTTTTAAAAAAAAAAGATCAACTTGAGCATCATTGTATAGCATTACTAACAACAAGGCCAAGAAGCCGCAGTGCTTTTGCACATTCAGTTGAGATATAATTAGGAAGTAGAGTAGTCTTTGTATTAAAGTATATATTGATCAGAGACAGATGTAATATCAGGTTAGGATAACTGACTAGACTATCAAATCTGGGTATTCAAAAAACACTAACATTTTTCTCCAAGTTAGTAGTTATCCATATTTTTGCATCCCAGATTAGGTAGCTCTATGGTAAGCATACAATAAAAATAAAGGAACAAGATGTATTCCAACCCATTCTCAGATCCCAAGAATTTGTAGTCAGTAGCCGCTAACAAAGTGGCTTGGTTACCACAAATATCCACTTTTTTTTCCCTCAAGGATTTCTTTTGGCAATAAAATTGGGAAGAACATTTTAGATGTTATGTTTAAAGAGTTTTGAACTGTTACCAATTTAGTGCAATTTACCTAGTATTTTATGCCTACTTGTACTAGCCATAAATAATGGAACAAATAGTAATGAAAATAACTGCAATATTTTGCTTGATGAAATTTCAAACATTCCAAAATGTACCAAATATAACTTTGTAGGAAGACTAAACAAGAAATGAGAAAAAACTTACGAATATAATAGCAGCATAAAGCAGTCCACCTCCAAAAGGTTCTATAATAGGGTTTGGTAAGCCACAAATTCTTGTGGTTTGAAAAATTAAAGTATTTTTCTTTCACCTTTAATTACGGCAGATAAAAGCCTCTTTTGTATTTGCAGCAGCAATGTAATGTTTGAATTGGAAAGCTGTAAGAGTGATCAGCTGACTAATCAGAAATATAAGAATTGCTTTGCTAGACTACAAGAGAAAGCCAATAACTGTTAACTGCCAAATCCTGGAAAGCTCAAAAGCAAAGCATAAAGGGCAGAACTATGCTATATGGTGTGCTTCCTGTATCTTTTATAGGGATGCTCCATTTTAACTATTACCATAGCAAATCTTTCTGTATGGTCAGTTCTATTAATATTAGTAATGCTTTCTAAGATACAAAGATTATGGAATTGTACTTTGTACACTGTTTTAAGTTGTCTGGAAGAAAGAAAAAAACCCACAAAATTAGTCATTCCAGATTTTGGAAAATGCTACTAATGTTTCCTTCTCTTCCTGAATTTGACGACTCCCAGTTGAATGCTCAACTGAATGTAGTGAAAGGGTAAGGGTATTTAATTCATTCAATTATCTACTAATAATTGTATTTATTTATTTTTTTGTACAAAATGTACGTGCTTCTATTTAATCCAACATCTAATCAGGAGGCAGCCAGTTTCATGGAGAACACTTTGCTACTGGTAAGGATGGCTGAAGAAAGTTATGGCAAGGCAAGTTTTCTCCTCTTATGTTTGTTTGGGGGAAGGCGAGTCCATTTGCTTCTTAAAGCCATATTAGGCATCTGTTAATATTTCTACTTGTGTGTGTTTCCTGTCTGAGTAATAAATTGTTAACTTGCTAAAAGTAGGTAGTACTTTGTGAATGATTATAGAGACCCATAAAAAGGCAGCTCGTGAGCTGTAAAAGTAGCTTTAATCTATTCTAACCTGTTCCTTTTTCCATGCATTTTTTACTCTATGTCTTTGGATGCACCTTAAAATTAAGAATAACAGGCATTTTCATGTTTTTTCTGCTTTATTCTCAGTTCATTTTCTAATATAAAAACAATTCTATTTTTTTAAAAATCAATACTAGCTGTTTACCTGAGAGTACTGATTCTTTAAGAGAGAGCTAGAAATCCAAATACCTAAATATCAGAATTAGATCTCAGCTTTCCTTTCGTGCAATATGAAATCATATTTAATGTCTACTGTGTTTCCATAGTAGCCATTCAATGGTGGTTACATCTTATCAATGTAAGAAAAGTATCAGCTACCAAAATGAGCATATTGATATATATTAACAGATTTGGTTGACATTCCTAGGAACTCCATCCTTTTTCAATTTTTTTGGGGGGGACATAAAGTTTTTGATACCTTGCTAGGCGACTGCTGGTACTCGAATATTGCCATATTCTAAAAGTGATGCAATCTGTGAAAAGGTTGAAAAGCACTGATATAGAAAACAGAGGGGATACATAATGGTATAGTTTAAGAAGGAATAGAGCCTTACTCCTTCAAGGACCAATATGAAATTGCAGGAATGTCTTAGGTTATGATAGTCTACAGGTGTTGGTAAGATGAAATTGATCTCAGCAATTACAGCCACTTTGTAACACTAAGAGTGGAAAGTAAAATCACCCAGAGCTAAAATCAGTAGGATAATATCCTCTACAAAAATCAGCAGCAAATTCATCAGGGGACACTGAAAGACTGATGTATAAAGCTACATTTTGATTGGTTTATGAAACTGAATCTCAGGGGCTGCCACAAAGAAGAGGGAGTCAAGCTATTTTCCAAGGCACCTGAAGGCAGGACAAGAAGCAACGGATGGAAACTAATCAAGGAGAGAAGCAGTCTAGAACTAAGGAGAAACTTCCTGACAGTTAGAACAATTAATCAGTGGAACAACCTCCAGAAGTGGTGAATGCTCCAATACTGGAAGTTTTTAAGAAAAGACTGGACAGCCATTTGTCTGAAATGGTATAGGGTTTCCTGCCTGAGCAGGGGGTTGGACTAGATGACCTCCAAGGTCCCTTCCGACTTTACTATTATTATTATTATGGATCATCACACAGTCAGCCAGATGTTCAGACTGGATTTGGCATTTTGTCTACCTATCGAGTCCTTACCCAGGACCTGGGATAGGCAGATGTGGATGTTTGATGGTATTACAGATATCGTCGCAGGATGGAAGCAGTTCCTAGTAAGGCCGCCTTTTGCAATTGACTAATAGCGAATTTGTCAATGCCAATGGTGTTCAAGTGGTGCTCCAGTTGTTTTGGGATTGCACCCAAGGAGCCTATTACTATTGGTACTACCCTTGCTTGCTTTTGCCACAGTCTTTCTATTTCTATTTGTAGGTCTTTGTATTTTGTTATCTTCTCCAGTTCTTTCTCTTCTATTCTGCTATCTCCAGGCACTGCCACGTCCACTATCCAGACTTTTTTGTCTTTCTTATCGACAATTGTTAAGTCTGGGGTGTTATGTTGCAGGTGCTTGTCTGTTTGAATTCTGAAGTCCCAGAGCAGTTTAATTTTATCATTTTCTATGACTTTCTCTATTTTATGATCCCACCAGTTTTTGCTTACAGGCAAATGATATTTTTTGCAGATCTTCCAATGCACATTGTTGCTACTTTGTCATGCCGCTGCTTGTAGTCAGTCTGTGCAATCTTCTTGCAACAGCTTACCAGGTGGTCCACTGTTTCTTCAGCTTCTTTGCATAGGCGGCACTTACTGTCTGTTGCTATCTTCTCAATTTTGACTTTATATGCATTGTTTTCAATCACTGTGTATCTGCGACGGGTAAATACCTTTTCTTCCAGTAGTTCTGCAGTTGCTGGCCCTGGTTGCTTAGCCAACAGTCCTGAGTCCTGTAACCCATTTTTCACCAGATATCTAGGAACTCCAATATCTAGCGCGGACCTTGTTAACCCAGGCGACATCCGAGCCGGTATGGCATTCTGAAATTTACGTCTCACCATATTTTTTATGGGAGAGACACTCTTTGTCTGACTCCTCTGATGAGACCTGTCCAGTATGGTTGAACCTCTGGCATAGCTCTCATCTTCCTCAGAGTACACAAGCCCCACAACCACGTCAAGGTAGTTTCTCACTGGGGGTTGTTGTTGTTGTTGTTGTTGTTGTTGTTGTTATTATTATTATTATTATTATTATTATTATTATTATTATTATTATTATTATTATTATATGAAACTATTGGATCTGAAGGATCACTGCCTGCCGATCAGAGTTTGTTGGAGGACTTATTTCCCAGCCTTTTTTGGAACTGCTCCACTCACTGACAGGTGTACAGGTCTACCCGAACAGACCAGTCAAAAGGAGACTGGTCTACACAGCAAGAAAAGACAAATAGAGACTGATCTACCGAGCCAGAAAAGACAAACAGAGACTGGTCTACCAGGCCAGACAAGGCAAACAGAGACTGGTCTACCCGACCTGAGCTGTCAAAAAGACTCTGGTCTACCCAGCCAAGTGAGGGTAGACCAGGAACCTATGGCAGAGACGTGGCAATCAAAACGATCGTGGAAGCTGCCTACTTATCTGAAGGACTACGTACAATTTATGGATATGTATTGATTTAGGGGGAAGGGGTCTTATGTATTAAGCAATTTATAAGGTCTGTTATAAAAACGGTTAACTGATTGTTCTGTTTGAATTATAGACTGTCTGTATAACTTTAAGCCTTTGTTTTAGGTGGGAATGAGTACTTTAAATTGATTGGCAGCCACCTAGTGATAGTCCGTATAAATATAAGTCAAGCAGCTGCTAGAGCTTGCTTCTGTGAGAACTGAATAAAGAGCTGTTATTTCAACTCTGTCTTCAATGCCTCGCTGTTCCCACTACACAACAGGCTGCACTTCATGGAAACAGGGAAAAATGTACTCAGAAAAAGACTAGCCCAACTCACTAGAAGGGCTTTAAATAAAATTGAGGAGAAAGAGTGACCAATTTTTAGAATCTCTAGAACACAAAACCAATCACAAATCACAAGAAAATGAATCAAACAAAGAAGTAGGGAATGATGAGAAAAAAAGAAAAACTCAAACAACAGTCAGGAGAGCCAGGAAACACACAGAGAGGCAGGCATAAAAGTCTTAAATATTTACATACTAATGCTCAAATTTGGGGAACAAACAGAGTGAACTAGAAGCAATAGTACACAAGGGAGGGTATGACATAGTTGGCATTACAGAAACCTGATGGGACAAAACCCATGACTGGAATGGACTGATGGATGGATATATCAAAAGAAACAGATCTACAAAAAGAGGAGAGGGGAGTTGCACTATATGTAAGAGAATGTACATATCTACAGAAATGCAAATGATCAAAAATAAAATCCCTCCAGAATATATATGGGTCAATATAAAAGGGGGGGAAAGTGACATTGCCATAGGGGTATACTGCAGTGCAGGCTACCAACCAATCAGAAGGAATAGATAGATTCTTTGCCATCCAGTTAAAAAATGTATGTAGAAAGCATACCACAGTAGTAATGGGAGACTTCAACTACTCAGATATCAACTGGGAGACAAACTCTGCAGTGAGCGGGAGATCAAATAGATTCCTAAGCAACCTAGCTGACAACTTTGTCATCCAAAAGGTAGAAGAGGGAACTAGAAGTAAAGCTATACTGGGCCTAATTCTTACTAATTGAGAAGATGTGATAGAGGGAGTTGAAGTTGCAGGAACCTTGGGTGAAAGTGACCACATCATACTGAAATTCAATATAATGTAAACACAAGCAATAGAAAATAATTCAACCAGTGTCTTAAACTTCAAAAGAACTGCTTTTAACAAATTCAGAGAGAACCTAGGAAACATTCCATAGATGAAAATCCTAAAGAGGAAAACAACTCAAGAAGCATGGGAAACTCTGAAAAATGCTATCATAAAGGCCCAGTCCAGCACAATACCACTGAAAAAGAAAAACAAGAAAGTCAAGAAGAAACCAGCATGGCTGCACAGAGATCCCTCAGACAAACTGAAAGACAAAAAGGACAAGTACAAAAAATGGAAACAGGGACACATAACTAAGGCCGATCATCAGCAGACAGACAGAACATGCAAAGTCAGGAAAGCAAAGGCTCAGAATGAACAAAGCCTTGCAATAGAAATCAAGGATAATAAAAAAAAAGTTTCTTTCAACATATTAATAACAAAAAAAGTCAAGGAAACTGTAGATCCACTAAAGAGAGAAGATGGCAAGGAATTAACAAGTAATAGCAAAAAAACAGCTGCTTAACTCATTCTTTGCATCAGTCTTCACACAAAAAGAAATTAGTACAACATACCAAAAAAACTTCTGCGAAAGACAAACTAGAAACAAAAATTAAAATAAGCAAGAAATGGTAAGAGAACACCTCTCTGACCTTGACAAATATAAATCACCGTGAGCCAACAGATTACATCCCAGAATTCTGAAGAAGCTGGCAGATGTTATCTCAGAACCATGGCACCATATCTTTCAAAAATCCAGGAGCACTGGGGAAGTACCCGAGGATTGGAAAAGAGCTGATGTGGTTCCTGTTGTGTCCTGAGCCTGCAAAAGCAGGCTCGGGACGTTGCAATGGTCCCGGGCATTACAGAAGCTGCCCGGGACTAGACTGAGTGGCGCTGGCCTTGTGCGCATGCACAAGGCACGAAAGTGCTTGGGTTGTTGCCAGTGTGCCCGGGGATCCGGACATATAAAAAGAGGCCTGCGTGCCTTTGCTTGTTGTTGATGTTTTGGCTAAAAACGAAATAAAGAGAGTTGTTTCTTACAAGATGTGTCTTCATCATTCGCCATTATTGGAAGGACTTAACACTGGCGACGAAGGTGGGATGCTTTATAGGCTAAACAGGAGGAAGCTTTAAAGACTCACTCAAAGAAGTCCTGAAGAGGGAAGATGGCGTTAAAATCAGCGTCCCAGCCTGACAGTACAGCGTCTCTGGAGGGTGAGCTCGGCTGAAAGACCCCTTCCTTAAGAAAAGCGAGTGGTGAAGTGCAAAACTAGGATGGCGAAGATCGGCCATTTATCCGAATTCGATGTCTCACACCCAGAGAGATGGGAATCCTACGTTGCGAGGGTGGAGAATTACTTCAGGGTAAACCAGATCAGAGAAGATGGCTTGAAGGCTGCAACCCTGTTGTGTGTCTGTGGACAGGAAGCCTTTGAAATTGCAGAAAATCTGGTGGGCCCTGCCTCTCTGGAGTCAGTAATGTATGAAGGAGCATTTCCAGCCCAAGCTGTCCGTCACTGCTGGGAGGCACACGTTTGAACAAAGGGATCAGAGGGCAGGTGAATCTGCTAAGGACTTTATTGCGGCCTTGAGGCGAGCAGCTAGACCGTGTGAGACTTGGAAGAAAGGCTGCACGATCGTTTTGTGTGCAGTTTAAGGAACAGAGACTTACAGCAGAAGATCTTCCCAAAATAAGATGTCTCTTTCCAAGATGATCTGCGAGAGGTTACAGCAGAGGAAGCAGCAGGTGGGGCAGTAAAGAATCTGCGGCCCACCAGAAACCCTCCAGAGATAGTCACCGTCCACCAGGAGGACGTGCGAGAAGATTCGGAGGCAGATCCTGAAGACGAGGTGGATAAGTTTTACCAGGGAGCTGGAAGAAGACAGAAGGAATGCACAGAAAAGGCCCCAACAGCTCTTCAATGCTTTGGGTGTGGAGGATGCCACAAGCGAGCTGACTGCAGGTTCCGTTCTGCCATTTGCAGAGCATGCGGCAGGCAAGGCCACAATGCATCTGTCTGTTTGGGTCGCCAGAAGGTACAACTTCGTGAAGAATTGCATTTGAAAGGTACCAGGGTCCCCAGCCAAAATAGGGTGGGTTTCTGCGCAACACGCAGAAGTATTTTAAAGACAGGTACACATGAACCCCTAAAGAAGAAACTGTCCCTTAAAGTAAGGTTGCAAGGGGTTCCTTTATCCATGGAGTTGGACACTGGGTCCGCTCTCTCCTGTAGAGGTGGGGGCCAGGTAAAGGTTGTGTGCAGAACACTGCCCCTCCAATGCCTGGGTGTCTCTTCTCTACATTTATCTCATTCCTTCACATCACCATGGTGATGTGAAACTGTGCAGGCTTTGGAATGACCTTGCCTGTTTGATATCAGCTAGCTCACACCAACAAGATGTTGTTGCCAAACTGCTCCCTGTTTCTAGCCTCTGGCTTCTATATCCTTGAGGATTGGTTAGGAGTTTAGCCAATGAAATGCTATTGTCATGTAGAAACTTTTGCTGCTTGTAAACTGTATATAAACAATAAACGCTGTGTAGGGAGCAGCCATTTTTTTCACCCTGCAATGACTGAGCATTGATTACTACAGCTGGCGCCCACAGCAGAGACTTTTGGGAACCCCCCCCCCCCCGGGGATGGAGCAACAGCCAACATACTTACCATTGTCTGGAATAGACCTCTAAATGCACTTTCGTCTTCTGAGACCCCTCAGTGGTAAGTATAGGTCGCAAATTATCTCAGCACCAGCAAAGACAGACACAGGAACTCAGATTCCTGCTACACGTACAGGCACAGGAACTCAGATTCCTGCTAAAGCCTGAGGCAGACATAAGGAAGTTGGCGGCTGAGGTAGGGAAACATTGCCCTTGGAATCCTGAGCACCGGACGCTTAGGCTAAAAGATAGGGCATACTTTACATCTTGAACCTTGGGCTCCAGTACAAACATCAATAGTATTCAGTGCTGTCAAGCAGGGGAAAAATGTGGTTCAGATGCTTCAGAAGGGCAGCAATTAACTACCAGCACCCGTTCTGATTACAACTAAGTAAAATTTATTCCTCAAAAACATCTTTAATTGGATTTTCAGCTCCTTCTGAAGAGGCTAATTCTTTTGCTTCTTCTCAGCCATCATACACCCCCACAAGGAAAATATTAACGGAACTATCTTGAAGTAGGAAAAAGATAAGGGAATCATCAGAGTAATTTAAAAACATAAATTAACTCAAAATGTACTCCTCTGCAATCTGTTAAATTTAACTCTGTCAGACAATGTCTGGTGGTGCTTTGTGTTATATGTGTATGTGTGTGTGTGGCCACCCAGAACATTATGCTTGGGCTTGGAATGGTGAGAAAAATGGGAGATGATTAGGGCCCTCAAAACCACTTTTGGTTGGAATCACCTCATCATTTTTCTCGCTTCTTGCAGGACAAGTCATATGTCTAAATACATGTTGTAACAGTATTTGTGTATATATGTTTGTGTTGTTCTGTGTTATTTCCAAGACTTGGAAGAGGGTCAAAACCCTCTCTGATAACAACAATACAAAAAGGCCTTATTAAGAATACATGGTTTGCCTGGAGAAAGTATGAAATGAAATATTTGTATGTGGAATTGTTTTATGCAAGCAGTTAGCATGGAACTGAATGAATTAATTTGTTGATACCTAAATGTGTGTTAGCCCTCAAACCCCACCCATTCTCTCCCAGGCTGTGAAAGTAATAGTAAGTGTTTGCATGAGAAGAGTTACATGGAGGATGTGTGAGAGAATTTATGGAAAATGCATATGAAGGAGAGAAAACTATTTTTTGGTGGTGAGATTTTTTTCCCCCTCTCTTTCGGCTGGCTGTGTTGCTTTAAGAGCGAGAGACAGAAAGAAGAAGGGGGAGCTGTTCATTTAAAAAAATTTTTTTCCCTCTGCTTAGAATTGCAATCTGAGAAGGGTGGAGTGAATCTGAAATTTGATACCCACTCTTGCAGTTTTGGCTTACAAATAAATTTTTTACTCAAAAGAGGAAACAGTAATTGTTGGACAATATTTTTTGAGGGAAAAATTGTTGAGTTTAAATTGTTTAGTTAGACCTATATATCCGACAACCAAAAGAACTGACTCTGAATTGTTTTGTTTAGATTTATAAATATTTAACCTATTTATAAAATTTGTTTCCATCTGAATGGAATTGGATTAAATTGAAGCACCAAAGATACAATCTAATTGGCTTTCAGAAATACAAAATGATTTAGGATTGCAATATGCCCCAGAAAAAATACAGTTGCACAAACTGATGACATCATGAGTACTCAATTTGTGGACAGAATTCCCTATAAAAATTGTCAGGTAACACTTTTGATTTTTTCTACTAGTAAATTACCTACCGGAGTATTAACTGTAATAGAAGTGCAAAAATATATTGTATTGAATGGTATTTACTTACCCCACACCCCATCCCAAAATGTTTTATTTTTATCCAAGTGGTTACTGAAATGATAACCTTAGGACGCACACGAGCTTGCCGTCGAAATTTAATTAACATTGTTTTCAAGAATAACTTATCTCTTTAGTGTGTTTTAACTGACTATATAGGCTGTATTTCATATCATTTGCCTAAAGATCTTTGACTTGCTTGTTTAATGACTTTTTCCTTTCTGGTCCACCCACTGCTTTCTCCTTCTCCCTTGCCACAAGCTCCTACTGTTTTTTCTGATGGAGGGTGAATGAGAGGAGTAATTGCTTACAAGGATCCTCATGATGATACCTGGAAAGTGTCCTACACTGCAATGCAATCCTCACCACAATGCTCAGAATTATCTGCTGTTATTTTAGCTTTTCAAACCTTTTCTCAACAGCCTTTAAACTTAATCTCTGACTCTCATTATGTGTGCCAACTTACTTTTACTCTTTCAGGTGCTTACATCACGCCCAGGATTGACCCCAATCTTATGACTTTGTTTTTCCCTTTATAGCAGCTGCTATAAAATTGAAAGCATTTATAATTTTATTTCTCATATACGCAGTCACTCCTCCCTTCCTGGGCCTAATTTTTTTAATGTCTTTTTTATGTCTTTTTATGTCTTTTATGTGGTTTTGTCTCTAATCAACTATGACAAATGGATGCCATCCATGTTCTCTCTTTTTGGCTTCCTGGAAATATATTCATTTATCTATTGATACCTATTTAGGAACAATTTCCCCCACCTCTACGAGGGGAAACAGCTTCACATGTTATTTTTCATCTTTTTTCGGCCGTTACAGCCCTAGGTAAGCCCTCTTCCTTAAAAACTGATAATGGGCCAGCCTATTCTTCAGTGGCCTTTTTGCAATTTTGTACAACCTGAAATATTGTTTTTACTCATGGTCTTCCCTATAATTCCACGGGTCAAGCTATCGTGGAACGTGCTAATCGGTCCTTTAAGGACTGCCTTCACAAACAAATAAAAAAGGACGGATCATCTAGGGTACCCAATTTGTCGTGGGTAATACAACAGGTTCAAAAAGTATTATTTACATTACACCAATTGAATATTTCCATTCAAAATTCGATCACTTATCAGAGACACTTTCAACAGAAAACAAGCTTGCCTCTGCCTCTGGTATATTATAGGGCATTACCAGACAAAGCATGGTTGGGACCAGTCCCTCTGATCACTTGGGGACGAGGCTATGCCGCTTGTGCTTGCTCCTACAGGACCTTTGTGGATTCCAGCACATTCACCCAGCCAGGGATGTTGTGGCACCAGTCCCTGGACCCAGTCCCAGAAATGGCAAGGGTGACTTTACAGATGGCACAGCAACCAATCCAATCCTGACATGCCAGTCGGCCTGTGATGTGGGGAGATGTAAAGGACCCCCAAGAACCTGTGCGCTGCCATTTTTGCAGTTTTAACTGCAAATTCCTTATCCATCATTTGTTTGTGTCTGATCATTAACATCTGCCCTTTGACAACAGCAACTGTCATCCCACCCAAACAATCATTCGAGCAACGAATGAAGCAAAATCTAACATCACACAACATGGAAAATTTGCTTTCTACATGTTTAGTCCTTGTTTGCATCCCTTCTGCAGTAATTCAAAACTTCACTGACTATAACAGAATTTTATTCAATGGGAACTTTAACATTGGCTATATCTCTAGTGGGCATGCCAGGACTTGCTGTTTGTGCTCACCTCAACATTAATGCTATTTCTTCAGCTATGTCAGCAAACAACCATGAACTGCAAAATTTGAGAAAGGCTATTTTGCAAAATCACGCTGCAATTGATTATTTGCTTCTGCACCAACATTTGGGTTGTGAAAGTTTTTAGGGAATATGTTGTTTCAATATTTCTGATAATTCACGAACCATCCAGCACTAGATTAATATTTTACACAATTTGGCCTCTGATTTGAAAATTGTTACTTTAGGATCTTGGTGGGTGCTGTTTTATATAATGTATTCCTTCATTTTGCAATATATGTATCAGAGTTTTAAACCCTAGCAAATTCTCTCCCACATTGCCTCAGGGTCAGCTTTTGGCCCTATATAAACAACTGCCAGGATGCTCCTCTCCTGATTATAATCCTTTTATTAACCCCTCTTACGATGATATTTCGTTCAACAAAACAAAAAAGAGTGAAATGTAGAGGTGGGGGCCAGGCAAAGGTCGTGTGCAGAACACTGCCCCTCCAATGCCTGAGTGTCTCTTCTCTACATTTATCTCATTCCTTCACATCACCATGGCGATGTGAAACTGTGCAGGCTTTGGAATGACCTTGCCTGCTTGATATCAGCTAGCTCACACCAACAAGATGTTATTGCCAAATAAACATTGTGTAGGGAGCAGCCATTTTTTGCACCCTGCAATGACTGAGCACTGATTACTACACTCTCCATTATTTCCCTCAACACATTTAGGAAAATTTGTAGCAGCCGTGGCCTTTGAGCTAAACTCAGGCCATCCAATCTAATACTCACAGACTTTCAGAATTCTAAAGTGTGTGTTAAGGGGGAGGCCACCCTTAAGGTACAGTACAAGGATTTTGACGGTCCCTTAGATGTGTTGGTTGTTGGGGGTGAACGCACAAGTCTTATTGGACTCAATTGGTTTGAGGCTCTGGGAATCCAGGTTACTGGGCTGCACAATTTGCAAACGTGGAGCCTGGCAGAAGTCTGCAAGGAGTTTGTAGATGTGTTTAGTTCTGAGCTTGGATCCTACAAGGGGCCTCCAGTCTCATTCCGGTTAGACCCAACCATAACGCCCATCAGGGTTAAGCCTAGGAGGGTACCTTTTGCCCTCAAAGGTAAGATTGATGCTGAACTGGACAAATTGCTCCAGCCGGGCATCTTAGAACCTGTAGATTCTAGTCCATGGGAAACCCGCATAGTAACGCCTTTAAAGGCTAATGGGGACATACGTATATGTGCAGAGTACAAGTGCACACTCAACAAGGCGCTGCAGCAGCATGCTTATCCAGTACCTGTAGTAAGCCACATTCTGGCTTCCCTCAAGGGGGGGGGTGCATTTTAGCGAAGTTTGACCTGGCACAGGCCTATCAACAGTTGCCTGTTGATGAGGCAGCTGCAGAGGCTCAAACCATTGTAACTCATAGAGGAGCTTTCAAAGTAAAGAGATTGCAATTTGGGGTGAATGTAGCCCCTGGCATATTCCAAAGTGTCATTGAGACCACACTTTGGGGTATTCCTGGAGTCTGCCGATATTTTGATGAAGTTCTCATTGCTGAGAACTTGGCACAGAGATTAAGGGCTGTCTTGCTCCATTTTAGAAAAGCAGGCCTTAAGTTAAAGAAGGACAAGTGTAAGATAGGTGTCCATTCTACTGACTTCTTGGGATTCAGGATAGACGCTCAAGGCACTCACCTTTCTGAATCTAAATTGAAAGCTATTCAGCAGGCCCCAAGCCCTAAGTCTAAGGGTGAGCTACAAGCCTTCTTGGGGCTATTAAACTTTTACCATGCATTTCTGCCACATAAAGCTGCAATAGCAGAGCCCTTACAACAGGCTCTTAGACAAACAAGCCTGTTGGAAGTGGACCAAATTCCATGAAAAAAGTTTCAATGAGGTTAAAGCCTTGCTTACTTCCAATGCAGTGTTAGCTCACTTCAATGAGCAGCTACCTTTTTGCATTGCCTGCGATGCATCTCCATATGGGGTGGGAACTGTTTTTAGCCACTTGAAGGCTGATGGGATGCAGGTCCCTGTGGCCTATTATTCCAGGACCTTGTCTGCTGCAGAGCGAAATTACGCTCAGATTGACAGGGAGGCTTTAGCAGTTGTGGCTGGCATTAAGAAATTTCATGATTTCTTATATGGCCGCCACTTCACAGTCTATACTGACCATAAGCCCTTACTGGGGTTGTTTACCACTACCAAACAGACTCCACACATCCTGTCTCCTCGTATGCTGAGATGGTCCATTTTCCTGTCAGCATATGACTACACGTTAATTCATAAGCCTGGAAAGAAAATGAGTCATGCAGATGGCCTGAGTAGATTACCCCTGCCAAACTTGGAGCCTGATCCTACTCCAGCCGTTAATATTCTCTCCATTCAAGAACTGCCTGAGTCTCCCCTCAATGCTAGAGATGTGGCTGCAGAAACTGCCACTGATCACACGCTTACATACGTGCTGACATGGGTGCTGTCAGGATGGCCTGACAAGTGCCCTAATACTGAGTTCCAAAGCTTCTGGCACAAGAGGCATGAGTTGTCCACTTTCAAGGGATCCTGTTATGGGGTAGCAGGGTAGTAATCCCAGCCTCATTGAGGTCTAGAATCTTAATCTCTCTACATGAGGGACACCCTGGTATAGTCAGGATGAAAGCGCTTACGCACAGCCATTTGTGGTGCCCTGGCCTTGATAAAGCTATTGAGGCCCAGGTGCATGGGTGCCATATGTGCCAACAGTCCCGGCCTGAAATGCCTCAGACCCCAGTTCATAGGTGGGAAGAAACTCAAACCCCGTGGTCTAGGGTACATATAGATTACACTGGGTCCTTTCAGGGGCAATTCTTCCTGGTTGTTGTTGATAGCCATTCCAAGTGGCTAGAGGTTGTTCCTGTGTCCTCCACTACTACTGCCAAGACTATCCAGGTATTGAGAGGAATTTTTGCAGCTCATGGCCTTCCAGATGTTCTGGTTTCAGATAACGGTCCTCAATTTACCTCTTCTGAGTTCCAGGCTTTTCTTCAGGCCAATCTGATCCACCATGCAACTTCAGCTCCTTTCCACCCATCCACCAACGGAATGGCAGAGTGGATGGTGCGCACCACCAAGGATGCCCTCAAGAAACTGACTTACGGTAACCGGCATCACAGGTTAGCAGACTTTATTCTTGCACATCGCACCACACCTTGCACAGCCACAGGGAAGAGCCCTGCTGAACTTCGCTGGGGTCGCTGGCTCATCACTAAGCTGGACAGACTGCACCCTGACCGGGTGGCATCTCAGGTGTCAGAACTGCAGGCACCGAGGAGACTTCAAGTGGGTGATCCGGTCTGAACTCGGAACTACGGGCCTAGTCATCTCTGGGTACCAGCTGTGGTCTGCAAGGTCTCTGGACCTTTGTCCTATGAAGTGACATTGGAAGACGGCCGTGTTCTTCGGTGGCACATAGACCAGCTGCGTTGGTAGCTGGACTCTCACCCTTCCACTCCTGGCTCTGCTCTGGGGGGAGGAAGATTATAATATGCATTCTGAGGATCAGTGTCACCGGCAGTCACCGGCTGCTGATGAGGCCAGGGGTACCCCATCACAAGGTTCTGCAAGTGCTCAGAACAGGAATTCATTGGGTAGGGGGTCATCCCACACACCCATACTTACTCCAGCCAGGGAGTCACACCCGGGGTATCCACATTATTCATACACTACAGATAATGCTCCAGACAGTGAGACTGACCGGGAGTATCCACATAACTCACAACCTACAAGAGAACTGGCAACACAGCAAGGGACCTGGCCAAATTCCGCAATTGCTCCCAGAAGGAAGTCCTCTGGAAAGAGGGCAAACAGGCAACTCCTGACTCTGGCACTTCCGGCACGGCCTTAGGGTCCACAGGGTACTGGGGCCCTGCAGCTACCCCAGAAGCTCCATCTGCTGGCCTTGGGTTTGAGGGACAGTGCTCCCAAGAAAGGTCCATTGTGGAACTGGGGAACACCACCCCTCCAAGGGATGCTGGCTTGGACTTAGAGGGTCCAGCCAGCCAGCAGATGGGCAGGTCAACTGGGTACTTGGGGCAGCAGAGTCCTGGCCTGCTGAGCCTGATAGGCGAGCAGGTAGGCCAGGCAACAGCACCAGGGTCACCTGGGGAATTTGGGCAGCAACGCTTTGGCCCACCGAGCCTGGTAGATGATCAGGGGGGCCAAGTAGATTCTCCCAGTCCGAGGAGGTCGCAAAGGGCCAAGTGCCCACCCAAATATCTTAAAGATTTTGTGAAGTTGCTGTCCAGTCAAAGGGGTAACACTCCTAAGATCCCTGAATAAAAAATGTTATTTTGTTTTATTTTATGATTTTGAGTAGATTCATTCACCAAACAATGTAGATGGGGGGGGTTTGCTTGAAATCAACCTCAGATACTCACAAATTGAATACATTTGATTAATGGAACTGATAACACTCTTATCTTGGAGTAATGTGTGAGGGTGTAATGGCATGTTCCATCTAGGGGGGAGGGGTGTTGTGTCCTGAGCCTGCAAAAGCAGGCTCGGGACTTTGCAATGGTCCCGGGCATTACAGAAGCTGCCCGGGACCAGACTGAGTGGCGCTGGCCTTGTGCGCATGCACAAGGCGCGAAAGCGCCTGGGTTGTTGCCAGTGTGCCTGGGGATCTGGACATATAAAAAGAGGCCTGCGTGCCTTTGCTCGTTGTTGGTGTTTTGGCTGAAAATGAAATAAAGAGAGTTGTTCCTTACAAGATGTATCTTCATCATTCGCCATTATTGGAAGGACTTAACAGTTTCCATCTTCAAGAAAAGGAAAAAAAACCAGACCCAAGAAACTACAGACCAATCATTCTGACATCAATACCTGGGAAGATCCTGGAAAAGATAAACAAAAAACAGATCTGCAAACAACTAGAAGTTATAACTGTTAGCCAGTATGGGGTTGTTAAAAACAAACCAATCTTATTTCATTCTTTGATAAAGTGACCAAATGCTGTGGACATAGTATGCTTAGATTTCAGTAAGTCATTTGACAAAGTAGACCACAATCTACTGCTTTTTAAGTTAGAAAAATGTGGAATAGACAATATTACCACCAGATGGATTTGTAGATGGCTGACAAACCTTACTCAACGAGTAATCCTCAGTGGCACTACATCCACATGTAGAGAAATAAGCAATGGAGTACCACAAATCTCCATCTTAGGCCCAGTACTCTTCAATATCTTCATCAATGACTTTGATGAAGGAATAGAAGGGAACTCATCAAATTTGCAGATGACACTAAACTGGCAGGAACAGCAAACACCCCAGAAGACAATCTCAGGATCCAAAAAGGCCTTGACAAACTTGAACAATGGACCCTATCCAACAAAATGACTTGAAGAAAAGCAAAGTTTTACATTTAGGCAGGAAAAATCAAAGGTTTAAGTACAGATTAGGCGAGACCTGACTCAAAAACAGCAACTGTGAGAGGGACCTTGGAGTCCTATTGGACAATCACTTGACTATGAGCCAGCAGTGTGCAGCAGCAACCAAAAAATACAATCTTGGGTTGTTTAAACAGAGAATCAAGATCATGTGAAGTATTAGTACCACTTTATAAAACCCTACTGAGACCACATCTGGAATACTGCATCCAGTTTTGGTCACCATACTAAAAAAAAGATGTTGAGACCTTGGAAAAAATTCAGAGAAGAGTAACTAAAATGACCAAAGGCCTGGAAACTAAAATATATGAAGAATGGCTGCAATACTTGGGTTTGGCTAGTCTAAAGAAAAGAAGAAATAGGGGTGACATGATAGCAATATTCCAGTATTTGAAGAGCTGCCACAAAGAAGAGGGGGTCAAAGAAGAAGACAAGACAAAAAAAATGGTTGGAAACTGATCAAAGAGAGAAGCAACCTGGAATTAAGGAGAAACTTCCTGACAGTGAGGACAATTAATCAGTGGAATAGCTTTCCCCCAGAAATTGTGAACTCTCCATCACTGGAGATTTTTAAAAAAGAGTCACTTGTCTAAGATGGCATAGGTTCTCCTTGCTTGAGCAAGGGGCTAGACTAGAAGATCTCCCAGGTCCCTTTTTTCTATTCTATTCTATTCCATTCCATTCCATTCTATTTTTATGTTCCTTTTCTCCTCTGATTCACTAAAGCATTTTTGTTAATACTGTTTAGTGTTTGTGGAAGTCTGGAGCAGCATATTATTGAGCAATGGAAGGAGTGCTCTGAGACTTTGCCAATGTTTTGCTAACATTTTCTGATAGTTAGAAATCTGTCCCTCTTGCCTTTGGCAATTGGGATAAACTCTTAATTGCTGTTTATTTATGAAACTTACATCACTAACTACTGAAGTTTTTGCAGTATTTATAATAAAATTGGCTGTACTGGTGCTATTGGAAGCAAGATCTCTCAGCCACTTCGCCAGGCCAGGTAATGTCATGTCCAAAGTTCTTTCTTAAAAAAAAAATCCTGCCTTTATTTAAAATTTACTCAAGGCAATGAATATACCTAATACAAGGTATACCTATACCTTCTTCCTCCTATTTTCCCCACAACAATAACCCCTGTGAGGTGAATAGAACTGAAAGAGAGTGACTGGCCCAAAGTCACACAAAACCAGTATCCTGGTTTCTAGTCTGATGCCTTAACCAATAACCAAACTGTTTTAAAACTCCACTTTTATCGCAGTTTAACAAATGCCCAATGGTAGCTTGATTAGCAAATGACTTGAATACAGGTAGTCCTTGACTTACAATTGGTTGCTTAGCAACTATTCAATGGACCTCCTCAGAATTACGTACAATTTAATATCAAAGTTCTGGTTTTTCAAAATTTTCATTTTTTTTGCCAGAAACTGGTGTTTACCTCCACTTTCCAGCAAAAAATGCACATTGGTTAAAATTGTTTTACTTAATGTTTACTTAACAATAACTGCAAAAAGGTCCTAAAATTGGGTGTGGTCACATGGTGACCCACTTAATGACTGATATGACTTACAACTGCAATTCCACACTCAATTTCTGTTGCAAATTGAGGACTACTTGTATGTCCTAGATGACATGCACAGCTTGTCTTAAAATGATTTTGTAAGGACCTGCCTCAATTAATTCTTCCAAGAAAGCAGAACTCTTGAAACTTACATTGTCTCAACAGGAACTTTTATTGGAAGGTATTGATGGCAGGAGAGTAAGGCAGGATCTGAGGCTTTCCTGTGTGAAACATTACATTAAAAGAACCCTTTCAAACCCCATCCCAAATGTCCAACTGGCCAGTTTGAATTGAACCAATCCATAGGTATTAGGTTGTTGTGGGAAACAAGAGATAAGGCGCCATTGTCAAGGCTGTTGGGTTTCTCCGTGGCTTCTTCCCATCCAACTGGAGATAAGGCGGATGGCCGGAGGCACATTCCTTTCACAGCCAAGTAAGATACTTCAAAGAGGATAGAACAAAGCAAAGGAAATACATTGTAGAAGAAACATAGGTCATAACCCCCTTCTAAGCACATGCCTCCCCCCCCCAATAGAATGGCAGAACCTGAAAACGAAAGGCATAAGAAAGAAATACATTGAGGGTCTGACAGATTCAAAGAATGGTCATCAATGTTTCTTTATCAGATTAGAGTGTGTACAGGGCACAGTCATTAGACTTGCACTCTTCTACAGTCATTAGACTTGTACTCTTCTACATCTTTATGAATAGTTTGGACACAGAAGTGGAAGGAATGTTTATTAAATTTATAGATTGGTGATTGAAACCTAAAGACAGAAATAAAATTCAAAATGATTTTGAAAGAATTGTGAGCTGAAAATAGAGCATGATATTTAGTATAGACAAATTAAAGTTTTTCACTTAGGAAAAAGAAATCCAATGTGCATTTTAAGGTAGAAATCAGGTAAAATTATTGATTGAAAAAAGTATTGAAATAGAAATTGATCAAAAATTAAATATGAGTCAGCAATGTGATATGGATATCAAAAAGAAAAATGCAGTTTTAAGCTGCATCAATAGAAGTGTATCTTTCTTAAGGGGAAGCAATAATTCTGCACTGATTGATACCCTTGAATACAAATTGTTCCAGTAAACTGGAACAGGTCCAAAGGATATTTAAGAAACTGCAAATTAAATCCTATGAGGAGGATTGTAGAACTATTTATCCTAGGGAAGGACATTTGAGGAAGATGATGGTATTACTCAAAAAACTAATGACCTCTGCTGTCTTATCAGCTAATATAAGGAAAAACTTAATGAATAATGCTACCTGGAGAATTCTTGAGAGTTGAAATCTTCACATTTTAAAGTTGCTAAGGCTGAGGAATGCATAGACACTGCTATTTAAGTTCCATTCCTGCACAGAGATAGAATTTTTTCTTCTGGCAGCTTTGTTTTCTGCTGGGAATTAGAGGTAGTCCATGACTTAACAACTAAAATTGGAAGCAGAATTTCCATTCATAAGCAAAGCAATTGTTAAGTGAGTCACATCCAATTTTATGACCTTTCATGCCATGATTGTTAACTGAATCATCACAGTTGTTAAGTAAATCATGTAGACATTAAATGAAACGAGTTTCCCCCCATTGACTTTGCTTGTTGGAAGCCAGCTGAGAAGGTCGCAAATGGTGATCACATGGTAGGATATTGCAACCATCATAAATACATACATATTGCCAAGTATCACATGACCATGGGGATGCTGTGGATGGTTGTAAGTCACTCTGTTCAATGCTGTTGTAATTTAGAATGGTGACTAAATGAACGACTACAAGTCAAAGACTACCTGCATAGGGTATTTTTTGCTTCAAGATGTGGGGTACTGCTATCTGATCTTTGTTATATCAGCTTGAAGGCAGCTAGTCACTCTGCATATTTTGATACCTGTAATACTTTCCGGCAGAAAGCAAATTGGAATTTCTGAATATGTTTCAAGAATTCTAATTCTATTGGTCAGTGAACATATTGCCTTCTTCAAAGCCTACATTCTTTTTTTGTACATATATTTATGATGGTCTCAGCAAAATATGGCTTGCTTAAAAAATCTTTTATGAAGATATATTGAGCTAATTAAAAATAAAATCTATTAGCAGCTGTAGTACTGAAAAATTGTGAACATGTCCGTATGTGACATGGTTATTTTTTAGAAAGAGATAAATTGGTAGGCTGATTGAAATGGGATAAGCAATGGGAAAGAAGAAATCAGCATTTGAACTGGAAAATGCCTGTGGGTTGAACATGGGAGAGTAAGTGAACAGTGCTTTCAGTTTTGTTTATCATCTGCATTTTTAAAAAGAAGATAATGGGTGAAAATTTTAGTGATGTACTATTGCTGGTATTCCCTTCAGACCTCTTTTCCACTGTTTGAAAAAAACCTCTCCCCTCCTTCTTTCTTACTGCCATTCTAGCAGGGCAAGGAATCATCTGTGTATCTAAGATGTTCAATATCTCTCTCTGCCTGAGGCTAACCAAGTGAAACTATCAAGATTGTCCCAGGAATCTGGATAGGAACCTGTGGGAATCTGGATAGGGAATTACAGGTTTCGGTTTAATTGTAGTAAGCCTATGGGTTTTGAGGCTCTGACAATCAATGACTTTCCATCTTTATCTCTAAATGGGGTAAGAACTCCCACACAGAGTTGGTGTATAATTAGGGGATCCTTCTGGATTCACACCTCCTGCTCAAAGTACAGTATCTGATGTGCTAATTGTGCCTGTTCCTGGGCCAGAAGGTCCTACACATGTAAGTCACCTCCCAACTGGAATAGTATAATGTGTTCCACATGGGGCTGCCCTTGAAGAGCATTTGGAAGGTACAGCTACTCCTTGAACATAGGTTCTCCACAGGGCTTTGTCCTGAGTTTGCTACTGTTCATCTTGATGACCCACAACTGCTGTGCCAAATCTGCTACGAATCATATTGTGAAGTATGCAGACAACACGGCAGTGGTGGGTCTTATCTGGGATGACAATGAAGATGCTTATAGGGAAGAGGTGAAGGCTCTGGTGGACTGGTGCAATAAAAGTAATCTGGTTCTAAATGTTGATAAAACAAAAGAGATCATTATAGATTTCAGAAAAAGCCGGCATAGTTATTGTCCACTCAGTATCAAGGATGCAGCTGTAGAAGTGGTCAACTGTATTAAGTATCTGGGGGTGCAAATAACTAACAATCTGAATTGGTCTCCCCACACATCATCCTTAGTGAAGCTTGCAAACCAGCGTCTGCATTTCCTGTGTCAGATAAGGAGAACATCTCTTTCTCCTTCTGTCCTGGCCGCTTTTTACAAAGGCACGATTGAAAACATTTTAACAAACTGCATCGCTATCTGGTTTGGTGGCAGCAGTGCCTCAGATAGAAAGTCCATACAGAGGGTTCGCAGCAGTACGGTCGAGTGAAGGGAGTTGTCCCTTTGCCGACCAAGTTTCCCCTGCCGGTAGACCCCTGAGAGGGTCGAAAAGACGCTCTGGAGGAGCATCTACCATTGAGGAGGCTTCTTGGATAGTTGCAGAGGAGCGGCGGCAACTTCTATGCACCAAGTATCTCCTTTGGGACGACAGGGTAAAGATCAGCCAGTAAAATGGCCAATCATTTGCTGCGCCAACCGCAAGCCACAAAATCAGCTAAGCAAACAGACCCACTGTGGAGAACTCGGTGAGACTTTCCTTTCACCTCTATTTTCTTTATGCCTGTGAAAAGTTTTTTTCTTGGAATTACTCCCTTTTTTGGTGAAGCGGCTTTTTAAATGGGGGAAGAGAAGCTCAAACGATTAAATTTATTTTTGTTTTAATGGTTGATTTTATTTTTGGATATTGGGAGCCTCAAGAAAGTTTTTCATAATATTTGGAGAATATTGTTTGCTTTTACCTTTATGGTATCCGGAAGGATTGAATATCTGACTAATCTTGATCATTTTCTGGGGGACATTCTCTGACAAATCTATTCATTGTACTTGCTATCTTTTCTTCGCCAGAAAGGCTTTCATTTTGTACAAAGAAAAAAGACGAGGAAGCTGGGAGGAGATGGATATTGTGATCATTTTTTAAATATAGTCTCCTTGAAAAGGATAAAGATTTTAAATATAATAAAAATGGAGGAAACCGATGTAGATCTTACTTATAAGTATATTTTGGACAAAATTTTGGAAAATATGGAGAAGATAATTGCTTGCTCAAAGGAGATTTCTTTGTATCGACAAGGCAAAATACAAGGATTAAGTGAAACATTAGTTTATACACAAGAGACTTGTGCTCCACTTACTGAGTTGGAAGAAGTAAACTCACAGTTGGATTATCAATTGATTTTGGAAAAAAGATTTGATACCAACAGACAAAGGACTTATGATAAGGAACTGGAGGAGCTCGCTTCAGAAGGACAAGTTGGCTTGCAGATGCCATTTGACTTTGAGATAGAGAAAAAAACATGGAAAGAAGAGAAAAACTCGATCAAAGAGGATGATATAAAAGAAAGTATTTTAATTGAAATTTATTTAACATTAAAAGAAAGGAGAAATGATGGTCTGCTACTAGTTACCCAGATTAACTATAATTTTCATACTAACTTAACAAAATGCACAATGGAAGCTTCCTTTTTGGAGTGTATAGTGTGGCAGGCGGAGGCCCGATTATGGAACCTGTTTGGAATAGAAAGAAACCCAGAATAAAATATAAATATTAAATCTGATTATAGTAATGTGGTAAAGGTTTTATAGTGATCTGGATTGATTTGCAATTGGATTTTGTTAAAAGGGCTTTATATGTTTTTAATATTAGAGATGGTATAATGAGAAAAGAACTGAAATATGGGCAAAGATGGAATTAATTATTGGAGATTTGGAGAAACAGTGAAAAACAATAGAATATTGGTGAGAAAGAGAAGAATTTATTTTTGGAGTTAACAATGCTTAAATAAAAAAAACACTTGGGGCACCTGAATAATAACTGAATATGTTAGTTTAAGATTAAATATTTGCAAAATTAAGAAAGTATGATACAGGATCTTTGGGATGGATAATGAGTTTGTAAATTTTTATTGATTAATGAAATTTATATAGAGTGATATATTCAATGAAAATTTGTTTTAGAAATGTTTTAATGAGATAATAATATAAACAGATAGAGAATGTTAGTCTATTTTTAATTATATAACCTGGATGAAATGTTATATTAGTGAATGAATTGGTTTTAGAAAGATATTGACTTGATTATAATTTTTTAAATAAATGGAGAGTTCTTTAAGTTTAAATGTGTGAAGAAATATAGGTTTTTATAGATTGAAAATTTTTTATTGATTAATACAGTTGATGGTTAGACATAGTAATGAATGAATTTATCTGAAAATGTATTAATTTGATTATAATATTCTATATAGATAGAGAGGGAATTTTTTAAGAAATATTGTGTATATATTTACTATGTTATTATTTATTTTTTAAAAAAATTGATCACCATGTTTCCACGTGGGTTCTTAAGCTGTGTTGGTGTAAAATGGAAAACTAATAAAAATTGTTTTGAGAAAAAAAAAGAAAGAGAATGGTAAGGACAGCCGAGAAAATCATAGGAAGCTCGCTCCCTAGTATTCAGGATGCTGCTTATAAACACTATGTGCTTAGAGCTCAAAGCATTGTTAGAGACCCCACACATCCACTTTACAGTCTGTTTCTGTTGCTCCCCTCTGGGAGGAGGTTTTGAAGTATTTCTAGCAGGACTGCCCAATTCTGTAATAGCTTTTTTCCCTATGCCATCTGGCTGGTAAACTCACTAGATTTGTTTTTCTCGCCATGCACATGTATACATAACCCGAACTAGACTGTTGTTTCTCTGTGTCATATAACATATGTGGGTATATGCATAATTCTGTATTTCTTTATTTTTGTCATATTTATGTAGTGTATATCAGAGGTGGTGACCCTTTGAGAGCTGAATGCAATGAAATTTCATTTTAATGTATGCCGATTAGTGTACATTCAAAGTGACAATAAAGTTATTATTCTATTCTATTCTATTCTGGGTATATTCTTTCCAACTGCTTTCTACATATTTCCTGCTACCTTCCTTAAACATACTAAATTATACTTTGTATGTACATTAATAATATAAGATATTATACATATTCATATGATTCTGGGAATATTTTGTGGCTTCTTCGAACAATAGGTTCTTTCCTGTTTTTCAGTTCAGCATGCCTTTCCTATTATCTCATTCAGCTAGTTTTCCTGTTACTCCATTCAGCTAATTTTCCCTGACTAACTGTTAAATATTCAGTTCAATGCGACATTGAAGAGGCAGTAGGTGAAACACAACTCTCTTTATTTGAAGTCAAAACCGAAACTGAACAAGCACATGCTCCACCCATATTTATACACTCAGCCTAAAAGCAGCAGCCAATAGGAGCACAGTATTCTCTCACTTAAATGCATAACAAGTAGTCTGCAGACAGAAAGTCTGGCCTGCTGGCCACATGGCCAGCCAACTGTTTCTTCATAGTTCTCAGCATGTTAATTCTCAGACTTTACTCAATACATTACACCCCTTCTCCCTGGATCATTTATACTTACAGAACCCTTTCTGCTTGTGCAAAAACATTACACTGTTCCAATGGCAAGAAAATACATAAGCCAGTGAAGGCAAAATTATTGCACGAGTGCCAGAGGGCACGCATGCCATCGCCCCAGCCCTGCCTCCCCCCGCACCCCCTCTCCTCACCAGCAGCCCCCCCAAAGGAGAGTCATCCCTGGGTGCAGCCCACGCAGAGCAGCACAGCCAAGCACATGGCAGCTGGGCAGCAGATGCTGCTGTGGGGCACAGGCAGAGAGCATGGCCACCATGGCCCTGAAGGGCCGCCTGCGTGATCGGCAGGCTGTGTATGGCCCTGAGGAGGGTAGGGTGAGGGCAGAGTGGGGGTGGGCCAGGGGCAGGGCAGTTTTGGGGCACTCGGTCTCTAAAAGGTTCACCATCAGTGACATAAGCATTCAAGTTTACAATGACAGGAATCTTGTTTAATCATTTAAGTACTTCAGTGGCCCTTTTGCCCACTCTGAACATCTCGGAGCTGCTACTAGCTCCCGGTCTATGAGCTCGCCTGCCAGGCTTGGTAGACCAGGGCTATGTGCTCTGTTCGTCACAGGTAAAGCCGATTCTTGAAGGCTGGTCTGACCTGGTAGACCGGAGCCTGTGTCTGTCTCTCTCTGACTGGTCTGTCCTGGTAGACCTGAGCCAGTGTCCCACGGTGGAGTAGGGCCCACCAGACCGACATTTGGAGCTGATTGACGGCATTGTCCTGTAGCCAAAGTGCCTGAGTTAGGGGCAATCTCACTGTTTGCAAACCCCCTGTTAGGCAATCAAAGTCTCGCCCTCGCTTGGGGACTCAAATGCACGATTGCAATCATGTTCCCCCTCTCCCTGAACAGAGTCATGAGCTAGCAGCTGGGTTGCTATTCTCCATCGCAGCTGGTCAATGTGCCTGCAAAGTACATGACCATTTTCCAGGACCACTTCGTATGAGAGCGGCCCTGACACCTTACCAACCACAGCTACCACCCACAATGCCCCTTGCCCGTAGTTCTGTGCCCACACCGGGTTGCTAACTTGCAAATGCCTTGGAGCCTTTGGCTGCTGTGCTTGTGAAGCAATCCTGTCTGGATGTAAGCGATCCAGCTTTGTGATCAAGTGCCGCCCCCATCTTAATTCTGCTGGGCTTCTTCCCATAGAAGTGCAGGGCATTGTGTGTTGGCAAAGTAAGAAATCTGTCAGCCTATGGTGCCAGTTGCCAGTTGCAATCCTCTTCAAGGATTCCTTGGTCGTTCTGACCATACGCTCCGCTTGGCTGTTAGAGGCTGGGTGAAAAGGAGCCGAGGTGACATGCCTAATCATATTAGCCTTTAAAAAGGACTGGAATTCTGCAGAAGTAAATTGAGCCCCATTGTCTGAGACTATGACATCAGGGAGCCCATGTGTTGCAAAAATGCTGTGCAGAACCTGGATGGTCCTAGCAGTAGTCATAGTGGATACTGGAGTGACCTCTAACCACTTGGAGTGGCTGTCCACTACTATGAGGAAGAATTGCCTCTGAAAGGGGCCTGCAAAATCAATATGAATCCTCGACCACAGGGCTTGTGTGGTTTCCCATCTGTGGACCGGAGCATGTGGCATTTCTGGCCTTGACTGCTAGCAAATAATGCACCTGTGGACCTGGGCCTCGATATCTTTATCAAGCCCAGGCCACCAAAGGTAGCTTTGTGTGAGTGCCTTCATCTGGACTTTTCCTGGATGTCCCTCATGCAGAGATTCAAGGATTCTAGCCCTCAGTGAGGTCGGGAGTACGACCTGACTGCTCCACAAAATGCAACCCTTATGAGCGGATAACTCATTCTTCTTTCTCCAAAACTCTGAAAGTTAGGCCTCGGGCATGTTTCCGGCCATCCTGTGAGCACACAATTCAACACGCGGCTCAGCGTGTTGTCTGAAGCTGTTTCAGCAGCTACATCCCCTGCATTAAGGAGAGACTCCGGCAAATCCTGGATAGCAGGATGCGGTTAACTGGAGCGGGGTCTAGCTCTAAGTGCAGTAGGGGTAACCTACTAAGGCCATCTGCGTGGCCCATTTCTTTGCCCGGTTTGTGAATCAGACAATAACTATAAGCAGACAAGAATATTGACCACCTCAACATCCTAGGAGAAATAATCTGGGGTGTTTTCTTGTTTGTAGTGAACAAACCCAGAAATGGCTTGTGGTCTGTGAAGACCGTGAAATGGTGGCCATACAAATAGTCATGGAACTTTCTTATACCTGCCATGATGGTCAATGCCTCCCTATCAATCTGTGCATAATTGTGTTCCACTGAAGAGAGAATAGAATAATAGGCTATGGGAACTTGTGTCCCGTCAGCCTGAAAATGGCTTAACACAGGTCCGATCCCATACGGGGATGCATCACAGGCAATGCTGATTGGCAGCTGCTCATTAAAATGGGTCAACACCGCATTTGATGACAGCAGTGATTTAACTGCTGCAAAACTTCACTTGTGGATGCTCGTCCACTTCCATTGAGCCTTGTGGGGAAGGAAGGCGTGATAAAAATTAAGGAGTCCCAAAAAGGTCTGAAGTTCTCATTTTGTCTTGGGACTGGGTGCCTGCTGAATTGCTTTGAGCTTGGATTCAGCAGGATGAATGCCTTCAGCATCAATACGAAACCCAAGGAAATCTGTGGAAGTAACCCCAATTTTACATTTTTCCTGCTTTAGCTTCAGTCCCGCTTCGCAGAAATGCTGAAAGACAGCCCTAAGCCTGTCAGTTAGGATTTCGACTGATTCCGCGGCTATGAGGACATCATCGAAACACCTCTGGAATATCTCAGAGCGTGCACTCCATTATGCTGTGAAAAATTTCAGGCTACACTAACCCTGAACTGTAACCGCCGCACCTTGAAAGCTCCCCTGTGGGTTACTATGGTCTGGGCCTCAGCTGTGGCATCATCCACCGGCAGCTGCTGATAGGCCTGGGCCAAATCTAACTTGACGAAAATGAGACCTCCCTGTAGAGATGCCAAAATATGGCTGACTACAGGCACCAGGTACAAGTGCTGCTGGAGGGCTTTATTTGGCGTGCATTTATAGTTGGCACAAATGCGGACCTCTCCGTTGGCCTTAAATGGCGTAACTATGGGAGTTTCCCATGGACTGCTATCCACCAGCTCTAAAATGCCTTGTAGCAACAGCTTGTCCAACTCTGCATCAATTCTTTGCTTAAGGGTGAAAGGCACCTGACAAGGCTTTATCCTTACTGGTGCTATTGTAGGGTCGAGCCAGAGGGCAATTGGGGGCCCTTTGTACTCCCCTAACTCTGGGCTGAAAACATCAGCAAATTCTTTACAAACTGCCGAGAAGCTCAACGTCTGCAAACTATTTAACCCAGTCACTTGAATTCCCAATGCATCAAACCAATCGAGCCCAATAAGGCTAGTGCAGTTGCCCTCGCCTACAACGACTTTCAGGGAACCCTCAAAATTCCTGAACTGCACCCCGAGTGTGGCCTCCCCCTTTACTGTTACCCGGGAGTTTTGGAAATCGATTGGAACTTGGTTAACCCGCAGGTAGTTTTCAACTCTTGCAACATAAGAGCTCCACCTCTCTGGATGAGCGACATCAAATTCGGAGAGTTTTCTGATCTTAGCTATGGTGAGGTTTTTCGTAGCCTCTCAATGCCTCATGCTGCGCAGACTTCCATGGGACTTCCAGGGCAGATCCTTGGAATCACTCTCCTCCAGTGTTTCCGTACTGGTAGGATAGAATGAGGGGGGGAACACCGTTCTGACCAAGCGTCTGCTAGGCCTAACCCCCATAGTGACTCAGCTCTTCGTAGTGAGGCAGCACGATCCCACCTTCGTCACCAGTGTTGAATATTCAGTTTGATGCGACATTGAAGAGGCAGTAGGTGAAACACAACTCTCTTTATTCGGAGTCAAAACTGAAACTGAACAAGCACATGCTCCACCCATACTTATACATTCAGCCTAAAAGTGGCAGCCAATAGGAGCACAGTATTCTCCCGCTTAAATGCATAACAAGTAGTTTGCAGACAGAAAGTCTGGCCTGCTGGCCACATGGCCAGCCAACTGTTTCTTCATAGTTCTCAGCATGTTAATTCTCAGACTTTACTCAATACATTGCAGAAAGAGTAGAATTCACAGAGGGAAGAGTTTTCATGAAGTTTTCACTAGATGTTATCTAGCTCTCTAGAAACATTTAGGTCCTTTCTTATTTATTGGAGATTACAATTTCTATACGACTATCCATAACTTCTATTTTCTGGCTGTATACTATTAAATATTTTTTTAAATGTTTCAGAACATTTTAAATATAGACCAAAGCATCTAGAAGGCACCAGGCTGGGGGAAGCTAGTTAATTATGCTTTCAAAAAATCTCCTGGTTGAAAGTTGTTATAAAAACAGATGATATTTAATAATGGCCACCAGAGGTTGCTTAGACAGCAAATTTGACTCTCATGGAATTTATGATATGTGTGGCAAAATAATAAATGTATGGTGATCTGCTCATTTTTTTAATTAATGATGATAATTAGTTTTTCTAACAAAATTGACTTTCAAAAGCCTAAATTCACATTTCTGTAAAATAAAATTAATGCTAAGGCCAGTGACATAATTAGGTCAATGATAGCCAAGTAGTTTATGTGAAAAGGAAAGTCTTTGGTAAATTATTGACTAAATTCCTTACTTTGGGGCTCTGTTGCCTAGCACTGCTGTCAATTAACTCAAATATTCTGCTAGCCATACTAAGAAACTAATAGCAAAAGGAAGGATAGGCTATTTTCCCAAGAGTTTTGGAAATACAATAATGCAGAGAATGGAATTAAGTAAAGAACAAAGTTTACTACTTAAGGTAGGGCTTCCCAACCTGTAGGCCACGGCCCACTACCGGGCCACGGCCTATTGGCCACCGGGCTGCATGAGTGGCTAGCTAGTGTGCATGGGTGTGCGCATGCACGCAGCCCCATTCATGCAAGCATTGTGGACATTCATGGCCCTACTCACCCAAGCATCACCACAAGCATCGTGGATGTTCATGGCCCTATTCACGTGAGTGCTCACAGCCCCACTTGCATGAGCAATGGGTATTCATGGATGCACATGCATTCACCCCCCACAAAACCATCTCTTTTTTCCCCCTCCCCCCCACTCTGGGCCACCAACCCTGAAAGATTGGGGAACTCTGATTTAAAGCCATATTTGAACATAAGGCTACTTCTAAGAATAACTGAGAAAACATAGTGACTTTGATAATATAAGCAGTCCCCAGGTTATGAACATGATTCATTCCTAAATCTGTCTTTAAGTCAAATTTGTACATAAGTCAGTGCAAGTTATTTAGCATCAGTTAGTCAAATGTTTGTCTTAGTGCACCTTTCTATAAATACGAATCATTTAAGAAATACTTTCAAATATATTACATCTTAAACATAATTATACAGTACATAATAAAAAATATTGTAATAATAAAACATGATATCTTAAAACATGAATGAAGGCAAATATATGTATCCCAGGATAATGTTGCAAGATCCAATCTGGGTCGGTCACTGGGACCAGAGGTTTAATCTTCCGAGCTGGAGCCAATCCTCAGGGAGCTTCTCTCTACCGGAATGTGTATTTTGAGCTATTCTCACCCTATTCTTGGGTGTCATATTTATGTGGTGCCTTCCTATTGGTTGATTGGTGTGTTGATGGCTGGAGATTGGCTGTGCTTCCTTATGCTGCCAAGTTTTTAAAACAGTTTATATAGAAAGAAAAAAAATCATGATTAAAGATTAACAATAGATGGGAGTTGGTGTTGAAGAGGATGGACATTGTACTAGAAATTATGCTTCAGTGGCATGGTAAATAATAAGAGAAAAACAGCAATGTGATCTGACTAAAAATGGCAGACAATATTCTTCTTTGAGCCAATGAACCATTGAAGCTGGGCAGTTTTCATGAACTGCTGAAACCAGACTGCATATTAAAAGTGATCATGCTACTTTTTGAGATTCATGAAAACATTGCAGGGTTTCAGGAATTTGTCAGCTCGAGCAAGAAGATCGTCTGCCATTTTTAGTAATAGACAATCCATTTGTAAGTATGAGTTGTGTGTAAGTCAGATGTTTTTAACCTGGGAACTACCTATATATATACGTATATATAGAGAGAGAACTTTATAAATCCACAAAGCCTTATGTGCATGGAAAACATGCATAGTGTTATATTGTGGTGTTTTTAGATTTTTATGAAGCAACTATTTTAACAGAAAGTTAATTCATATAACAATATGCCAGTTAGGTTTAAATAATGAAAAATTACAATTTCTTCTGTTAAGTTTATGATTCTTGGCAATCCCTTGGGTTGTTGGTCAGTGTGTTTAAATTCTTCCCACATTAAAAGAAAAAATCCATTTACTATTTTAGCAAGAATGATTATAGTACATTTGCAAACCATTATTTTGAATGGTTAAGAATGATTACAGTTACACTCATGCCAGGAAGAGAGAGAGATAAATACAATAAATAGCTTTTCAAGACATAAAATGCTACAATCATCTATGACTCTTAATTTAATTAATTTCATTGTTTGGGAAATTAATAGGAAAGTAATCATCTATAATTCTACATGCTAAAGCAAAATAGTATAGAATGGCTATTTATAATTCTCAGTATAATCTTTTCAGGATCAGATTAGATCAGGGGTAGGCAACCTCGACTCTTTTATGACTCACGGACTTCAAGTTGAAGTCCGTGAGTCATAAAAGAGCCGAGGTTGCCTACCCCTGGATTAGATGTATCAAATGAATAATGTAGAGCAGCAGTCCCCAACCTTTTGGGCACTAGGGACTGGTTCTGTGGAGAGAGGTTTTTCTGCAGCCCGGAGGGTATCTGGTTTTGTGTGCTGCCTGCATCTCGTGGATGGGGCTTTGCTCGTTTGTGTGGCCCGGTTGATAGCATGCCACGCCCTGGTACTGGTCCACAGACCGGAGGTTGGGTACCCTTGATGTAGAGAATAATAAAACACTGGGAATAACAGAGAACCTAATAACATAAAACAAACATTTTAAATGCTCCTTTAATATGCTTCCAGCTACATTTGAAATCTCATTTCAAGTTAACTTTTAGAAGACCATAATTCTGGACATGCATTGACAAAAATAATGTTGTTTGCTAATGTAAAAATAGCTTTTTAATTCTGATTTTTCTCTGAAAAATGACTGGAAAGTATATATTCATCACTGATATTTTATTAATCTGTCATGATTAAATGTGTCATGTCCAACTTTTCAAGTTGCATTTCTGATAATAGGCTTCCTAAATGTATACTTCAGATCCACTAACTTGAAATGCAAACCAAGTGATTCAGATATCGTTGTGTGAGCACCACAGGATAACTATGTGTGTTAATGTGTATAGAAAGAAAAGGATTCAAGCTATTAAAATCTGTATGGCCCATTGCTACCCATGCTACTACTTGGATGCCTAGAAAATATATTTTTAATGAGTCATTAAATGTTGAGGCTAAGGAAGAAAATTGTTTCAATGAAGTCAGTGAATGCATTATCAATTTAAATGACAAGTGTCTTTTTCTATGTAGTAGAAATTAAATCCCAGAATTTTTTTTTTATGAAAATGAATGAATTGAATCATTTTTCAGTTTTCTATTAGGAAGAACTAAAAGTCTGGGAATAAGGGAATAAGAAAGTGTAAAGTAGCAATTTGGACCTAGTTGTTAAGATATTAATTGGTGATAAGAATGAGTACTCATGAAGCCTTACTACAGCAACTTAATAGATGGTCTAATGTGGATAGTAACCATGACAACCACTCTGTTGAGAGCTAAATGTATGTTTCTAACACAGCAATGTCCTAATAAAATGTGTATCAAAATGTCAAGACAGTTTCAAAAAAATTAACTCTGCTGTGAACATTCAAGGCAGGTAAGAAATAACTGAAATATCTTTTCTTTTTATAAGCCTAGAAACTGTCAAATGTAGACTACTGTGAAATACTTCATATTGCCTCAAAAACCATAAAGATCATTTTAGTATCCATATTGCAAGTAGAAGATGCCAACTTATGAGCAGCACAATATGTAATTATGAGCTTCTGTTGTGCATGATTCTTTCCACAAATGTTTTTTTCCAAACACACTCCAATATAATGAAGTGGGATAGATGATATTGAGTGATAGTAGCCTTAATAGGATCTAAGCTTACGAACACCAGGATATAATAAACCAGTCTGTTTAATATAAACAAGCCTGTGGTTAAAAAGAATCACTAAACGTTTGTCAGGCCAAACTATCGACGTCATCAGAGTTGGAGTAAAAGGAGATCAGGAAGGCAGCTCATATAACCTCCTGCCTCTGCGCCCGGCTCCTTGACCGCGTCATCGGCCCATTGATTGTATTAATCCGTACCACACAGAGTTGTTCCACATCAGGCAAACTGTCCTTGGCTCCGCTAGTTGTTTTAAGATCCTCAAGTGCTCTTTTGGAGCATGTGTAAGCACTTGGAGGGCAGCTGTCAACCGGTCCCTGCACCCGGTCTCCCTCCCTCCCAGGGCCATGAATTGACAATAAAAGTTGGCAAAACCCAGAAAGCTCTGGAGCTGTTTGCGAGTCCTTGGGGGCTGCCATTCGATTATAGTTTTCACCTTGGCTGGATCCATTTCAATACCCTCATTGGAAATTCGGTAGCCAAGATAGTCTAATCAGGTTTGGTGAAATTCACATTTTGACAATTTGACATAAAGCTTGGCATTCAATAGTTTCTTTAACACTTCTCTCACTAGCTTTATGTGATCAGTCATATTCGTGCTGTATATCAAGATATCATCAAGATACACCAAAACCCCTTTGTACAAGTGATCATGTAGAACCTCATTAATCAACTGCATAAATACAGCTGGGGCCCCCTGTAGTCCAAATGGCATGACTTTGAACTGATAGCTCCCCATAGGACAGTTGAAGGCAGTTTTCCACTCATCTCCCTCTTTTATTCTCACCCAGTAGTATGCCACTCTTAGGTCTAACTTAGTGAAGACACTCCCCTTAGCCAGATGGGTCAATAAATCCTTTAGGAGAGGGAGGGGGTATTTATTTTCCACACTTACAGCATTGAGTCCCTTGTAGTCTACGCAGAGACGAAGAGACCCATCTTTTTTCTCTTTGAACAACACAGGGGCTCCCACGGAAGGTTTGGCCCGTTCGATAAACCCCCTCACTAGGTTTTTGTTCATGTATCGCTGCATCTCCACCATTTCGAGGGGGGACATAGCATACATCCTTGGTCGTGGGAGTTTGGCTCCGGGCACCAGTTCAATGGAGCAGTCATTAGGTCTGTGAGGGGGTAGGGCATCACATTCTTTTTCCCTGAACGCCTCCGGCAGGTCCAAGTATTCCTTGGGGATGACTGGTTCGCCTGGAGGCAGTGAGGCGGCCATGTGCGCTCGCTCATTGGGTAGCCTAAGATGCCCAGTAACATCTGTTGAATCAATGGGGGGAACAGGCCCTATAGGTAGTCTCACAATTCTCATTCCTTTCTCCCACCAGATAAACGGCTTCCATTTGTCTAACCAGGCTAGTCCTAGGATCACTACCTCAGTCATTTTTGGAGCCACCAGGAAGCGAATAAACTCCTAGTGTGCACCTATTTCTAGGCGTAAAGGCTCAGTTAATTGTGTGATAAGAGTCCCTTCCATCAGGGAGCCATTGGCTTGCTCAAATCTCACCGGTTTGGAAAGCTGTTTTGCCCTTATGCCCATTTTCATGGCAAACACCAGACTAATAATGCAGCGGGTGCATCCCGAATCAATTAATACATTTAAGTCTATTTGTGCCCCAGACTTAGGGATTATAAATTTGGCGGCCAGTGAAAAAGGCAGGATTTGTCGACTCACCATTGGGTTGTTTTCTCCTTCATCGTCGCTGTCAAAGAAGGGTAGAGCAGGGGCAGGTCCATCTGGAGTCTCGGCGTCCTCCTGTGTGTGGGGTGTAACCTGTGCGACAGATTCCTGCGTGAGTTGGTTGGATTTTTTTCTTGTTGGCCGCTGAGCAGGTTTCTTTCACATTGCTGGTTCTGGCTTGCTCTGCAGTCGGGGGTAGGGGACTGGACAGGTGGCCGCTCGATGTCCTCCTTGTCCACACCGGAAATACTTGAAGGAAGGGTGTGTAGGTGGCCTGGGTTTCTCAGCTCTTGCAGTAGTCAAAGGCTTTCGTGGGGGTGATTGCTGTCCGGGTAGCTCTGGTTGCTGTTCGGGTTCATGTGGAGGAGGCGTCTTATAGTGAGAGAGCTTAACATCTAGCTTCACGGCCATCTGGTACCACTCCTGCAGCCGATCAATAAATGCAGGCCTGAGAGAGGTGATCATCTAATCCCTCGATGAAGTAATGTATGAGGGACTGCTCAGGCCACCCCTCTATTTGACCTGCTATCTTGCGGAATTCTCGCACGTACTCCAGGGCAGGCCTTCCGGCTTGTTTTATTTTATGAATTTGTCCTGCTGCTTTGAGGCCAATGGATGGGTCCTCAAATCGTTCTCTCAGACTTAAAAGAAAGCGGTGGGGATCTTCCAATTTGGGGGCTTGCTCGCTATATAAATTGTTCAGCCATTCAGATGCTTTTCCCTCTAGGTTGGACACAATGACATCGACCATGGCCCCTGGTTCTAGGTACAGATAGGCCCAGCATTTCAAGTGAGAACGCACTTGGTTGAGAAAAAAAATCAGCTTCTCTGGGTCCCCATCAAAGGTTGCATTGAAAGGTGGTGCGAACACAGGCCGCTGTGGCCCCCACTGGGGCTAGTTCCACGGCTGCTGGGCCCTCTGCTGCTGGCCAGAGGGGTTTGATGGTGCCCCCTGCTGCTGTAGGCTTCCCAATGGTGGCTGCGCAAGTGGGGGTTGTAGTGGTCTTCTCTGTTGTTGGACTGCAGGGGGTGGTGACGCCGTCTGCTGCTGCTGATCATTCATCTGCTGGGGAAACCCATCTACCCATTGCTGCAGATGCCTCAGACTGGAACTCACCCTCTCTTCAGGGTTGGGGTCTCTGGCCGTTGAAGGCAGGGTCTGACAGGCTTCCTGCTGGGCTCCCCACTGCTCTTGTGCCCCCCAGTTGCTGTAGGCCCCAACCTGGCTGCAGATTTATGCTCAGGCGTTGCATGTTTGGGGGCTGTGGCCAACCTCCTTGCTGTGGCTGTTCTCCCAACAGCTGCTGATCTCCTGGCTTCTGTACCACCCCAAGGCATTGCAAGGCCTCTATTAGCTGTGGTAAGTTCAGAGGACATGGATCAGCCACCTGCTGGGAAGCCCAATCTCCCCATTGCTGCAGAAGATTCAGACTGGGATTCTCTCTCTCAGGGCTGGAGTCCCTGGCAGGAACATTTGCAATGGAAGGGCTATAGGTTTCACTTTGTAGGAACTGATTTCTGGTTCTCATTTCTGAGTTTTGAAATCTCTCCAACGACTCACCCATAACTGTGTTATCTGTCCATTCTGCTTTTGAAGTCTCTTTGCTCTCAGCTGGGAAATCTGCCAAACTCCTCTCTCCCCCAGCTTGCTGGCTGTCGCTTCCCTCCCCCCCCCCCGGGGAAACTGTTGCAGCCACGGGGCTGGCCTCAGGCAATCTTCCTTTCTCCATAATGAGATCTTCCCCGAATCTTTGACAGCTCCTCTCAAGCATAGAGAGAGTGGATGGGGCTCGGGACCCCATTGAAAAGAATGTGCAATCCTAGCATGATGTTGTGGTTCCGGCTAGTGAAACATTCCAAAGAATTTCCAGGCATTTATTTTCCTAAAAGTCTTTTATTGTTACAAAATGTCGGTACAGACACAACGGAAGGATGCTAGGATCTAAGTTCTCTTCCTCTGAGCAGTTAAATTATCAGCATGTTCCCTCCCTAAATTAGCCGTCATATCTCACACTATCCAATTAGTGTGAAGGTCAAATGTTTTCTTCCTCTTTCTTTCCCGGGCTTTACCTCCAATGCCCCTTCTGCTCTTTATTAACCCCATATTTACCAGACAATTCTGCATATTGTCAAAAGCAAGAATATACAATATTTGCAGCGTTGACATCATGTTTTTGATTACAAGTGGTATCTTCCTCGATCACACAGTCTCCCTGAAAGCTATCAGTTCTAACAATGGACACAGGCAGTTGGGAAAAAAAAGTCCCCATTTGATACCTGCCTTCTTCCTATGAAACCAATATTAGTGGGTGGGTGGCTGAAGAGGGGGATGGACAGGATTCTGCCTGCTTTATTACGGGACAGGCGATTAACAGGCAGCCTGCTCCATTTCATTAAAAAAACCTTTTTTAAAATTTTTAATGAAATGGAGCTGGCTGTCTATTAATAGCCTGCTAAGTAATAAAGCAGGCAGAACTGCAACCATCCCTCTCTTCAACCACCCTCCTGCTAACTCGCCAAGGTCCCATCCTGGCATGGCTGGTTTCCCTTCCTCTCCCCAGTCCTAGCCTTCTCAGTCTTGCATGCTCTCTTTTTCCTGGGCATGACCCACTGTAGCGCCTCCTCAGCTGTCGGCCGACTGTCCAGCTCAGAGGCGGCTTCTCCAAACTGCTGGCGGAGGGCAAGGCAGGGGCTGCTTTTTGTCTTCTCCTCCAGACAGCTTTGGCAGATCCCCCCTCACTTTTCCACCCACCCTCTTCTCTTTCACTCGCCTTCCAAGCCCTCTTCGCAGCTCTGCCCACAGAGCCACCGAAGCGGCAGGTGGCGCACCAGAGGTGGAAAGCATTTCTCTACCGCTGTGGAGCTGGAGTGATTGCCCCACCCACCAACGCCTCCACTGCCCAGATGCCCTCGCTTCCCAAACCATTTCTTTTCTAACCTTCTTTCCAGCTCCTCCATCACGTCCTCTGCTGCCATGTGCAGACTAAAAAAAAAAGTTCAATCAATTCCAATTTTGCAAGATCTTTTTTTCGTGAGAAGTTGCAATTGATTGATTGAACTTTTTCTTTAGTCCCACAAACTTCTTTTGTTTGTGGGACTGCACATGGGGTGGAGGAAGTGACAGAGGACCGCATCGGAGCTGGAAAAGTTGTTGTGTGGGTCCAGTCGGGGGCGGGAGGGGGGCATTTCTGCCATGCATTAACCAGTTCACCAAATTCAAAAGAAATTAGCTACCGGTTCTACCAAACTGGTATAAACTGGCTGAATCCCACCACTGATCATATGTTGTGAAAAATATGGCTATCTATGTAGTAATTTGACCGAGACCTTAGACCACTCCCACCCATTTTTGTGACAGTCTGGAAGCCCAATTTATATGTCTGCTTCTTTGTTCCATAGCAGTAAAGAGTTTTTAAATAATGATATGTAATGTTTTTGTTGCAAAAACTCTGTCAGTTTATATCTCTAATAATACAATGAAAGTGTAATACTGTATTATTTCCCTCATCAGGTTTATTTACAGTTACATGAAAAATAAGATTTCTTGGTTTATCTTTTCATTTAGTCATATTATGAAACTCATGTAAACATATGCTATATATTTTTTTTTCTCGGTATCTGTACACATCTATACATTTTTTATATTTTGGAAAAAACATAACATTGGTTTGAGTTTTATCATGTGTATTTTTATTAGTTGTTTGAATGTAATACTTTCCATTTCATTCACTGAGGAGATATAATTTCAGAAACTTCTTCTAATTTAATACACACATATTTTTAACCAGAATTGGAGATTTACCAGATTATATTACAGAATACAATTCTGTCCAGAGAAAACACCAGCCAAGAAAGATAACACATACTTGCATATGTTAAAATGTTTTAATAAAATGGCAGAACTATTCTTTTCTTTTTGTACTATATCAAATGTATTTCTGTTTTCTAATGTAGATAAAAGAAGAAATGAATATTCTAGTGACTGTTAAATTGGAATGATATACATAAAAGATGATAGATAATGTTAATCAATATTATATTTAATTAGGACTTTTCCTATAAATTGCACTATGTATTTTTCGGGTATATTGTCAACTCTACAATGAACCTGGCTGCAGCCATCTTGCTCATTTTAGGTTGTCACAAGAATGGGAGGGGATTTGGAGGATTTCTGCTAGTCTAAACATTTTACTGTCCCATGGGAACCAAGGTTGTTTCTGTCGGATTAGGTGAGGGGTGTAAGCATTTGGTTAGAAAGCCCGCCAAACTATTCTATTGGGAAACATAGCTGATTGCATAGAAATGGGGTGGGACATTCAACTTTCTAATAGTGTTTCCCTTTGAATGGGATTTCAGACTTGGTTTCACTTTTGACCATGCTGATACTATGTAGCCAATTAACATGTTCTTTGAGGAAACCTTGAGCCTCGGAGTTCTGATTTATTTGGTCTCATCTATCATAACCATAACATTAAAACAAATCTCCTTTAAAATATTACTTTTACTGGGGTGCTGAGCCCCAGCTGCCTACCCACCACATTGGGAGGTCAGCGAAGATCTCATTATGAAAAGAAAGATGAATCCGCTGCTGGTCACAGCAGGGATTCAGATATCAGAGTACTAGTGGCTGCTCCAGCCACCGAAGAAGTTCTGATGATGGGCCCGGCCAAAACACTGAATAATCCAGCCAGGGAAATTGGTGCCACAAGAGGGAACCTTGATCCTGGCAGACCTCTGTCAAACCAAAGCAGTCCCTCAGCGCAGAAGCACCCCCAAAACTGCTGAACAGGAGCTATTGTTAATTCTACTCCAAGGTCCTTCTTCTGCAGCACAGAAGAAAAGGAAGGGCCCACTAGTTGGGACAACTCTGCAGGGTTGAGCTATCAGATAGCAGTCCACAGTCCCTCAGTCGAACAGCTAAAGGAGACGTTTGACTGGCTGGAAGTCAGAGAATTGGTTCCTGAAACTCAAGGTGAGTGTTGGGGATTAAGGCAAAAACCTATCTGTTGCTTCTGCCCCCCCCCCCCGCTGGAGTCCCAGTCCCATTGCTTGAACCCACACTACTTCACCCACTCCTCCATGAGCAGCGGTCTCAAGACCCCGACCCCAACCAAGCACTCTACAGCAGTGTTGGCCGGTGAGCTCAGGAGCCCAGCAGAGAGGATTCCGGAGAGTGTTACATCCACTGCTCCAAAATCAACAAGCTGCTGACTTCCTGTGGTTGCGTCAGTGCCGATGGCCGCTGTTTGACAGCTGCCCGTCCTGAGAAATCGTAAAAGCTGGCAAAACAGCAACAATCAGCTGTTTTGCGGCTTGAAACTTCCCTCCCGGGCGAAGGGAGGGAGGTGAGCTTTTGCCTGGATAAAGGTAGACCCTCGCAGCTTTCCCAGTTTTTTTTTCTGGGAGGTGAAATGAGTGCTCCCTTGGAGTCTGGGTGTTGCTCCGTTTCCTTGGATGCCTTTGTTCTCCAAAGAGAACGAAGCTAGATGCTGCCTCCAGTGCTGCTATCTGATGGGAACAGTAAGTTAACTCAAAAGCAGACAGAGCAATCAGGAAGAGACGAATTGATGATTTTACTTTAAACCTAACTCATTTGAATTAACATCTACTCCTGTTACTATTCTAATTGGAGTGAAGAAATATGGCGGAGGAATCCTCCTTCTTTGTCACTTTCTTTGTTTGAGAACTTTCACTTTCTATTTTTTACTTACTATCTTTAAACTGGCAACAAAGTTTTAACAATGTAATAGACTTGGTTCATTTTAAAGGGGGAAAATTCTTATTCCCTCTTTTTTAAGGGGGAATTGCTTTTTCTTCTCCTTTGTTCTTACTATTTTTTGGAAAAGGGAAGGGGGGAAACCCCTCCCTTTTTTAAAACAATGGCTTCAAAACATCCTGGACTTCCTTCTCTTTCTAAAACTTCAACTGCCTCTCCAGTAACTCAGACTGTACAACAAACCAAACTTAAACCTTCTCCACCTTCGCCCCCACTTCAGGTACTTACACTTCAGGATTTACAAGATGCCTTAGATAAGACTTTGGAAAAATCACTAGAAAAAACAGCAGAGCTTCTGGCTCAAGAAAGTAATGAGCTCAGGAAAAATATTGTTTTGGCACTCAAAGGGCTTGCTGGCCTTGTGGAAAAGATTGACGACAGGGTGGATGAAGTGGTCGGTAATGTTGAAATATTACAAGATAGAGTTGAAAAAATAGAAGAAAATGTGGATGCCACACAGAATGATATTATAATGTCACAATACAGAGAAATGGAACATGCTTTGAGAATAAGGGGCCTGCAGGAAAATATTAAGCAGAATTTGAGAGAAGAAATTGCAGTAGAATTGGCCTCTATTTTGGAAATTGATCCTGAAGAAATGTTGAAAGATATGGAAAAGATTTTTAGAGTTAATTCATGGGTTGCAAAACGGAGGAAATTACCAAGAGATGTGGTGGTCTATTTTGCAAGAAAATCACTTCATAATGAAATTATACAGGCCTTCTATAAACAAAGATTTCAGATTGCAGCTCAGGATGTGATAGTTTTAAAGGAAATATCTTCTAAAATTCTTAGAAAAAGAAAAGACTTTGCTTTTTTGGCTGAAGAACTTAAGAAGCGACAAATTCAATTTAGATGGGACATACCTGTGGGGATAGTGGTGACTTACGCTGGTACACGATACCGTCTTAATACAGTTTCAAAAGCAAGAGATTTTTATGTTACTATTTTAAAAGCAAGTCCACCACCATCTCCAAGATCAAAGAAAGATGAGAGCAAGGCAGAAGCACAGTTGTCTGTAGGTTCAATGCCATTTTTGGGAGAAGAATTGTTGGTTGAAGTTATGCAACAGAATTTGCAAATAACAGAAGACCCAAGGGAACAGAGAATTACATGTGCTGCTTATAAACATAGAGAAAGACAACAACAACAACAGCAACAACAACAAAAGGCAGATGCTGGAAGTTTACCACAGTCTATTTCGTAGCCGGTGGGAGGAGCAAGGCCAAAGAGATTGACTGTAAATCTAGAGGCTTTGTTCCAAAGGCTTCATCCTGCTAAGGATGGCAAAGCTTCTAACCTGGAATGTTAATGGGCTCAACTCACCACAGAAGAGAAAGAAAATCTTTCATTATTTGAAACAACACAGAAATGATATTATTTGTTTACAAGAGACTTATATTATTTCTAAAGATCAAAAATATTTGTTTAATCCCTGGCTGGGGATACATTTTATAGCTCCTGCCTTGCAGAAAAAAGGAGGAGTAGTTATCTATGTGAGAAAGGAGCTTTCACCGAAGTTAATTGATTTTGACTTACAAGGAAGATATGTTATTATTGATTTACTAATAAATGATAAGAGAACTCTTTTGGTTGGTTTATATGCTCCCAATCAACAACAAAAACATTTTTATAAGTTGATTCACCAGAAATTAACTTCGTTGGATTACAAGTCAGTTATTATGATGGGAGATTGGAATGGTGTTTTAGACTCAAGTAAAGATAAGAAGGGTCCCTTTAAGGTTTCTAACCATGCAAGACTTCCTAAAGTTTTTTTTTACTTAAAGGATGATTTGGAACTTAGAGGTATTTGGAGAGAACGGAATACTGAGGAAAAAGACTTTACTTTTTTTCGGATAGACACCAATCTTATTCTAGAATTGATTTTTTCTTGGTTACTAGTGATTTCCTTTCTAGGGTGAAGAATATCAAGATATTTCCTAAAATAATTTCAGACCACAGTCCTGTATGGTTGGAAATTTCATCGGAAGAAAGAACTAGAAGGACTTGGAGGTTGAATGAGAATTTATTTAGATATGAAGAGGATATACAGTGATGTAAAGGTTATTTAAAGGAATGTTTTGCTTGGAATATGAATAAGGGTACTTCGATGCAAATGGTATGGGATTCTTGTAAAGCATATATGAGAGGGGTTTTGATTTCTATGAACAATGCTCACAGATGTAAACAGACCCAGAAACGTAAAGATCTTGAAGATGAGATTATATGCAAGGAAAAGATTTTAATATCAAATCCAATGGACAATAAGTTAAAAGTTTCTATTACCTTGTTGAAGGAGCAATTTAATATGTTTAATGAAAAGGGGTGACGCAGGAGCAAAGGAACAAAAAGGGGTGATATGGGGGTGATGGAGCGAAGTTTTGGGGACACTTTTGAGCCTTCCCCTTCGAGCCTCCTCCGCCATTTGCAGAGAGACAGAGACAGAGAGAGGCACTTGTGCTTCTCTCTCTCTCTCTCTCTCTCTCATGTGGATTTCCCCCTTGCAGGGCTCCTGATTGGCCCTGTACCTGGGTGCCCCACCCCCTGGGAGAAGCGCTGGCTGGCCCCATCCAAGGTGCACGTGGCCAGGGAACCACGCGGGGAAGCTCCGGGATCCCCGCTGGGAGCAGCCTGCCACAGCCTCAGCTGAGTGGGCCAGTCTTTCCGCAAGCCACGGCCCTGAGGGAGAGCAGCCTCTGTGATCCCCAGCTGTGGGACTGTTGGCCCAGCTGGTCGGGAAGGCGTGCTGGAGTCCAGCTGCTTTGTCGGCAAAGAATGTGAGGTGAGCAGAAGATGGGCAGGAGAGAAAGGGAGGGGGAGGCATTTTCCAACCAGCAGCAGAAGAGCCCTGGCCAGACCCATGGGAGCGCCTCCTCCTGGGGCCTGGCACTGGCTTCCTTGCCCTCCTCCTCCTCCCCTTCTTTCTCCTGCAGCCCCCTGGGCAGCAGTCCCGGCTGGGGCAGCAGCCGGTGGGAGCATCACTCCCTGGGCGATGCTGGTGGGTTGCGGATTGCTGGGAGCACTGCGCAGTGCTGAGCAGCCCCAGCTCCTTCAGCACGATGGACCTACTGGCAGCACAGGAGGCTCCAGCATTGGTCCTGGCGGGAGGCAGATCATTGCCCCGGTTCCAACCATGGATGCCGGCGGCGCAGGAGAAGGTATGGCGATGCAGCTGATGGGGGCATTCCGCAGATGCCCCACGACTTAAGCCCGGGGATGCCAGTGGTGGCAAGGGGAGGCTTGGCAATGCAGCCGGCATGCGGGGCAGTCCACTGATGCCCCGTGGCCTCGAGTTGAGCCCGGGGATGCCAGCAGCATGTGGGACATTCTGCCAATGTGACTATGAGCTGGGGCATCCCCGCAGGTCCGGCAGGCAGCAGAGCTGAGTGCTTCCAGCAATGACAGGGGGTCTTCTGCTGCCTCCTGCCCCCCTCCCCGCCCCTTCAGCGCCCTCTGCTTTTCATTTTCTCTCTCTCCTCACCTGGAAAAAGAAGGGGGAGGGAGGGAGAAGAAAAAGAGAAAGGGAGAAGGAGAGGGGAAAGAGAAAAAGCAAGAGAGAAAAAGAGAGGAAAGAGAGAGCAAGCGCAAATGCCTCTCTCTCCCTCTCTCTCTCTGTCTCTCTCTTACACAGACACACACATACACACACACAGTGGAGGAAAAGGACTGGCAGACCAAGGGCAGAAAGAGGGAGAGGAAGGGAGAGAGAGAGAGAGAATATATAATAAAGGTAAAAAAGGATATATGCAGTGTTATCTTCATTTTAGATGTCAAAAGGGTTTTGCACTTCCCAGTGTTTTGTTTTCAGTGGGAAACGGGTCCAAGTGGCTCTTTGAGTGTTTTGGGTTGCTTACCCTTGCTTTACCCATACAGTGGCGTGCCATTGGCCAGAATGGGCAGTGATGGAGGGGGGAGTGCTTCTTTCAAAACATTGCATGCTGTTTTGTGTGTCTCTTTCTATTGTACTTTTTTAGCGTGCACTCCAGTTCGATATTATATTTTCTTTGGGTCTTTTTAATCCTTTTTACAGTGTGCATGACTATATATACTTTCCTCAAATCTTAGTTTCAGAGTTTTTGTCTTGAAATTCTTAGTTCCTGCACTGCGGTTTGTTCTTACGCCCTTTTTATATTTCTTTTTGCATCCTAAATTTCACTTGTAATTCAATCATTAAATGTTACTGTTTTTCTTTTCAGGCATTTCACTTTCTTGCAATTGAATTTTGTTTTCAGTGGTCATTACATTTAAGTGTCTTGAATAAATAAGATAATAATGAAATACATATATCATGAAGTTTGGGAATAAAGTGATGGGTGGCACCAAAATTTTTCACACAGTTGAGATATGGGAAAAAGACTGGAAATAAATTATTTGCATCATATGTCCTGATGACAATTTTAAAGAAAACAAAAAAAGTGTTTGCATAAATTGAAGAATTATTTCCTATGTTGTGATTGAGAGGTTATGTTGGGGGAGGGGGGCGATGACAACTTCCTCATTGGCTCAAGAGGGTGATTCATTCAAAAAGGTTAAGAACCACTGTTCAAAACTATGGAAAGACTCGTTGATTCAGCGGAGCATATTGATCAGGAAAGTTGTTTGGCAAAAAAAAAAGGCTAAAGTGAGAATTAAGAAATTAGATAATGGACTTATCAGATGGAATATTTAAAAATTAAACATCTGTTTGAATATGGTTATAGAAATAGAAAGATTTTGGATATAAATGAATTTTAGTTTAAGAGGGATGAGTCCCTCAAGTAACATAGTATTTTTTCTTTATTTTTTCTTTTTTCTTTTGTTTTTTGACATGAGAAATATAAAAATGTTGAGATGGTTTATGTAAAGGAAATGTCTTAGATACTTATGTGTAGTTGATCTTGAGAAAACTTTAATGGATAAAAATGTTTTGAATAGATCTAAAAGATTAGATAATTGGATTTATTAAATTGAACATTTAAAGATTAAATATATGTTTGAATATGGTTAAAAAGAAGAGAAAAATTCTGGATATAAATGTACATTAGCCTAAAAGGGACATGTATTTTAAATAGTATACTATCTTCTTATTTCTTTTTCTTCTCTTTTTTTGTTGTTGTTTTTTAAGACATGAGAAAGGTAAAACTGTTGGGATACTTAAGTGTAATTAACTTTGAGAAAATCCCAACTGTTAAGAATGTTTTGAACATTGCGTGGAAAACAAATTTAAACAAGAATTATGTAAACAGTATCTATGACGAGGGATGATCAGTTAGAAAAGAAGCTTTATATTGATTTGGTTATTATTTGCAGAAATATTAGAAAAATGTCTATATTTAATTGTTATTTATCAAAATAATAAGAATTGTATTAATGCAAGGTTGGCAAAAGAGAATATTATTGGAAGAAGAGAAAATCAAGCAAAGCTACTATGTGGACTATAGAAGTATAGAAACTAATTGTTATTGATTGTTTTTTAAATAAACCCAGACAACATGCTGTTTACCAAATATTAAGATGATTATGTTTTAAAAATCAATAAAATATATTTTAAAAATAAAAGCTGCATCGGTTTCAGCCACTAAGCCAAGGAAACCACCTTCACGAGCAGGGTGAGAGAAATCTGATTGGGCCAAACAAGAGCAAACTGTTCAAATCTCTTCTCTATCCCAGGGAGAAGCAAGAGTCCCACCTGAGCACCTGCCCCTTACGATAGCAATAAGGATGACCTGATGATAAGTCAACCCATCCCACCTTTCACTATTCCCGCCAAAATCATAGTGCCAAAAATAAGGACCCAAGCGGATTTAGATGTTTTAATAGACTCAGGCTGCACCAGATGCCTAATCAATCTCCCCATAGTACTTAAACTGGGGATGCGGGCAAAACCTGCCCCTAGCCATGAAGTTTGAGCAGGCAGATGGGTCCCTTATCAGAGGTTCCCCTACACACCTAACTGAACCATTGTGTTTGGAAATGGGACAGCATTGGGAAATCATCCACTTTGTGATAATCTCTAAGATAAAAGAGACTGTGATTCTAGGCTTGGCATGGCTAGATAAGTGGCGACCAAACATCTGGTGTGAGAATGGTGTGAGAACTCTAAGATTGGCGACAGACCCCTCCCACCCACTGACCTTGGCAAAATAAAGGGGGCTGCTGCAGTCAGAAGCCAGGGGGAACCCCTCGAGACACTAAAGGCTGCTGTAAAATGAATACCAGGAATCCAACTTGTTCCCAGCGAATATCATGATTTGGCAGGAGTTTTAGTGAGAAGAAATGTGGCACACTTCCTCCTCACTGAGCCACCGATTGCACTGTTGAAATTCTACCAGGTGCCAAACTCCCAAAGCCCAAGATGTGTTCTACGATGCCTAGAGAGATAGAGGAAATGAGCGAATACATCTACAAAAACCTGGCCAAGGGCTTTATCCAGCCTGCAGTATCCCATATGGCCGCCCCAGTACTATTCAAGGAAAAGAAAGATGGGTCTTTGAGGCTCTGCATGGATTTTAAAGGGTTAAATGCAGTCAGTGTAGAAAATATGTACTGCCTTCCTCTGATGAAAGACATGCTGGCCCACCTGGCCAAAGAAAAGTTCTTCACGAAACTGGACTTAAGATAGGCTTATTACCAAGTGTGAATTAGGGAGGGGGATGAATGGAAGACAGCCTTCAATTGTACCCTGGGGAGTTTTCAGTTCAAAGTACTGCCTTTCAGACTCTAAGGAGCCCCTGCCATGTTTATGCAACTGGTAAACTAGGTGTTGCATAATCACCTTTACAAGGGAGTTTTGGTTTACCTTGATGATATCCTCATCTACACTGAGACCATGGAGGAACACATTGTTAGTTTGGGAGGTACTTAAGAAACTATTGAAAGCTAGCCTCTATGCTAAGCTTTCTAAATGTGAGTTTCATCAGATGCGCCTCAGTTAATTGGGCTACCAAATCTCTCGGGAAGGAGTGGAACTGGACCCTGCCAAAGTCAGAGCAGTGTTAGAGTGGCAGCCTCCACAGACCCGCAAGCAACTTCATAGTTTTTGGGGGTTCACGAACTTGTATCAACAGTTCATCTCCTCTTTAGAGAAAATGGCTGAATTGTTAAAGACCGGAAAAGTGGGGGAGAACTTCAGCCTTGTCATCCTTTACAATGGACTATGGAATGCTAGGCAGCTTTTGAACAATTAAAAAGACTGTTTGCAGTGGAACCTGTTCTTAAACACCTTGACCCAGAGGAACCATTCAACATTCAGGCCGATACAAGTGATGTTACTGTGGGTTCTGTCGTTCTACAGAGAAATAACAGGGGGGACCTATAATCTTGTCCCTACACCTCAAGAAAACGTTTGGATGCAGGGCAATGATAGGTTGTTTGGGAGAAGGAGGCTTTTGCGGTAGGATGGGTTTTGCTAACTTGGCACCATTTCCTAGAAGGGAGAAAAATGCCTGTCAAACCTTCAAACGATCCTGGCCACAGCCATCTTCGGCTCGTTTTCAGTTGTCACAGCAATGGGAGGGGGGAGATGTGTTCTCTTAGTTTAGTCATAACAAATACTTCTAGTCGGAACCAAGGTCAAGCTACCTAAGTTTTGGCGAGCTGGAGTTTCTGTTAGAAAGCTCGCCAAAGTAGATAATTGGGGATTGTGATTTATGACATATTATATGGGTGGGAAGTTCAACTTGTTATTTTGTAACTTGGGGGGAGGGAACCTTCAGTCTTGGTTTCATCTTTGATTGTGCCGATACTATGTATGCATTAAAAGTATTCTTTGAGGAATGCAATTGCCTCAGAGTTATTATTTTTTTTCTGGTCTCATCTGTCAGAACCATGACATTAAACCAAGACTCAAAAATTCAATAACCTATAGGGTCCTGAGCCCCAGTCACCTACCTAAACCTTGGGAGGATGATAAAGACTCAGGGAAGATGCAGAGATGGAAAAGAAAGTCAGTCTTGAGCTTTGGAGTGGCAGCAGTGGATGGAGCGCAGGCTGCTGCTCTAGTGGAGAGTGTGGTCCTAGCAGCTGGAGTGAGACCAAAGGCCCATGAAGTTCCATTGGAGTAACTAACTCAGAAGGAGGAAGCAATCGTAGTCAGGGGGACCTAAGAGCACGCTGAAAGCTGCAGAGGTCGAGATCCCATTGATCTCATTGCAAGGCTTTCATTCCCCCATAATGATGAAAGCAAAAGAGCAGGCTACCTGGGATAAATCTGAGGAGTGGAAGTATTTGACAGTAATCCACAGCCACTCAGTGGAGAGTCTAAGGGAGACGTTTGACAGACTGGACATGGGTGAAGGAGAACAGGCCATACACCAGGTGATCTCAGGTGGGCAAGGAGACAAGTGGTCCCATGAGCCTTCATTACCTCGCCAAACTCCCAGCCCTAGAGTGATCCTGTGGGCTGCCTCCCTATTGTTGAAGCCTGATGTAACGTTGAGCCCGGTACACTGGAGGACCCATAACCACTACCGGTGCCACACCATTCCGGAGCAACCCCAACGACAGGTTAGTCCTGAATATTACTGGCGGTCTGCCAGCCCCAATTGGTGAAGGCATCCTGCTAGCCCATCCCGCTAGCCCGTTCTCCTAGCCCTGATAATTATTGGTGCCCGGTAAGCCCTGACCACCATCGATGCTATGCCAGTCCTGACCACCGTCGGTGCCCTGCCAGCCCAAGACCTCCACCAGAGGTTTTTCGTTGAGGGGTCCCAGCTTACTGCAGGCTCTCTGGGATTGCCATTCTGCTGAATGAATGAATCCCAGGTGGTACAAGCAGAAAAAGACATCCATGATGTTAAGCAGAGGGGCTGGCCCACAAGAGAGTACATGAGAGAGTTTCAAAGGGTGGAAGGGTGGATCAGGCAGTGTCCTGAACAATCATTAATCCACTACTTCAAAGTGGGGTTAGACCACTATCTATTGCATCTGCAGAGGTAACCCTAATCAACTCCATGATTGGTACCGTTTGGCTACGAATTTAGATATTGAGTTGACACAATATCATAAGCCTGCAGCTTCAGGACCTCACCTCTGGTGAGATCTGGTGAGGCATCAACCATCACAGTGTTCCCCACTTGTCACAACGCGCGAGTCCATGTGAGCTCCCACTGGATCCCAGATCAAGTGCTTCAGGTGTGGTCAACTTGGGCATCGAGCTGCAGACTGCTTGGTTCCTTTCCCTCCTCCAAAATATGTGATCGCTACTCCCACAAAGCCCAGCATGAGAAAAGTCAAATTGGGGAAAGGGGAAAAGTTGCACAAGTCACCTCTTCTCCCCAGCAGAAGCAAGAGGAATCAGCTGGATGCCTGCCCGCACCCTACCCATATGATAGCGATGATGGAGGGGAAGACGACCCAATGGTGAGTCAGCCTATCCCATCTTTTACCCATTCTGCCAAGCTATTGGTGCCTAAATCAGGGGCTCAGATGGACTTGAATGTTTTAGTTGATTCAGGATGCACCCAGTGCTTAACCAAACTCCCTACCATACTAAAGCTGCACATTAGAGCAAATTTGCTGCTTTCACCCATGAGGTTTGAGCAGGCCAATGGATCTCTCATAGGAGCTAATTGGGAGCTAATCTGTTTTGTGGTGATCCCCAAAATGACAGAAGCAGTGATTCTGGGGCTGGCCTGGCTTGACAAATGGTGTCCCATGATCTGGTGGGTGAACAGAGTGCGGACTTTGAGGTTAGCAACCAGACCATCGCCTCCTATCCCAATCTGTAGCCTGGTTGAGAGCCAAGGGCAGCCCCTGGAAATCTTGAAATCTGCTTTGAGTTCCCCAGTGGGAGAACAAATCATTCCAAGTGCTCTTTAAAGAGAATAAAGAGGGGTCAATGAGATTGTGCGTAGACTATGTTAAACTGTGTCAGCATGGAGAATATGTACCCCCTCCCCTTGATGAAGGACATGTTAGCTCATTTGGCAAAAGGAAAAGTTTTTACCAAATTAGACTTATGAGAGGTGTGTTACCGAGTAAGAATCAAGGAAGGAGACGAGTGGAAAACGGCTTTTAACAGTCCCTTGGGGAATTTCCAGTTCAACGTCATGCCTTTCGGTCTGCAAGGCACCCTTACTGTATTCATGCAATTGATAAATCAAGTACTACATAGTTACCTGTACAAGGGGTTTTTAGTGTACCTTGAAGACATCCTAATCTACACAGAGACCATGGAGGAGCATGTCAAATTAGTACATGAGGTGCTCAGAAAACTACTGAATGCTAAACTTCACGCTAAGCTTTCAAAATGTGAGTTCCACCAGTGATGTCTGGATTACCTAGGATATAGGATTTCCAGTGAGTTCGTTGAGATGGATACAGCTAAAGTGAAAGTGGTGCTAGAATGGCAGCCTCCTTGAACCTGTAAACAATTCCAGAGTTTTTTGGGCTTCGCAAACTTCTACTGGCAATTTATCCCCTCATTTGCCAAGATTGCCTTGCCAATTACCGAACTATTAAAAATGGGGAAAAACGGGGGGAAGCCGCAACCCTGCCAGCCCCTGCCATGGTCTATTGAATGCCAGACAGCTTTTGAGAACTTAAAGAGACTGTTTGCAGAGAACCCATTCTTAAACATCCTAATTCTGAAAAACAATTCATCATCCAGACTGATGTCAGCGATGTGGTGGTAGGAGCCATTCTCTTGCAGAAGAATGAGGGAGGGGATTTACAATCATGCGCCTATACCTCCAAAAGTTAACAGACACTGAACAAAGTTGGGCGGTTTGGGAGAAAGAGGCTTACATAGTGAGATGGGTGCTGCTTACATGGCATCATTTTCTTGAAGGGAACGATCTGCCTTTTGAAGTATGGACTGATCACAAAAACCTTGAGGTACTGAAAACTCCCTGTAAGTTATCTCCTAAGCAAGTTCAATGGGCACAGTACTTTAACTGCTTCAACATTACACTAAAATATATCCCGGGGGGGAAACATTTCCTAGCTGATACCTTATCCAGATTGCCCCAATACAAAAGCCGTTGAGAGGCGATTGTGAACTCCATTATTCCGCAACCTGAGTCGATTTCTCAAGTAACAACAGAGGGGCCATCACAGGCAAGATCAATGGAACCTGATAGCCCGTTAACAAAAGGGCTAAAAGAAGAGTTGAAAACCGATTCCTGTTTCCTGGCAAATAAAGCCATACTGACTTATCAGGAAGGGTTAGCTTGAAAAGGGTCAAAACTGTATCTACCAGAGACCCTCAGAGTTCAGTCCCTACAGTACAGCCATGATAGTAAGCAAGCAGGTCACTTTGGCTACCTAAAAACTTTGCATTTAATTTGACGGTAGTTTTGGTGGCCAGGGCTAAAGAAAGATGTTGAGAACTATGTGAAAAGCTGTGCAACTTGTGCTACAGTGAAAAAACATCCAGTAAACCTCCTGGATTGTTGCAGTGAATCGCAGACCTTTCCCAACCCTGGGAAGAAATTGCTATGGATTTTATTGTGGAATTACTGAAAAGTAGAGGAAATACGGTAACAAGGGCTGTGATTGACCTTTTTTCTAAGCAAGTTCATTTCATTGCCTTCATCGGTCTTTCCTCCACAAAGAAACTGGCAAGAATGTTTTTTAAACATATCTATCAGCTCCATGGAGCTCCAAAGCGGATTATTTCGGATAGGGGGATGCAATTCACTGCCAAAGTCTGGAGAGACTTTCTGAAACTGATTGGGTCCTTGCAGGGGTTGTCATCAGTTTTTCATCCATCTACTAATGCTAACTCTATAGTGGAACAATATATTAGGTGTTATGTTGATTACCAGCAAACAACGTGGGCTGACCTCTTCCCCTTTGCTGAGATGGCTTACAACAACACAGTACATAGCAGCACTGGAATCACTCCTTTTAAAATAGTACTGGGAGGGAATTCATTCCCATGCCTGAACTCTCTCTGAACCCTCCTGTTTCTCAAACATTAGATCAATGGGTGACTTCTTGGAAAACCTTGTGGGACAATGCAAAAACAGCTTTAACAAAAGCCTCAAAAGTCTACAAAGAGCAAGCAGACAAGAGAAGGGCCCCCAGAGACCATTTCATGTGGGTGTAAAGGTTTACCTCTCTACAAAATATCTAAGACTCAGGCTGCCTAGTAAAAAACTGGGAACAAAATGCCTTGGACCTTTCCCAATAGTGCGGATTATAAACCCAGTCACCATGGAATTAAAGCTCCCTCCCCTTTTGGGAAAGTTCACCCTGTGTTCCATTGCAGACTATTGAAGCCATACAGAGAGTCCTCCTTGAGACCTCCTCCCAAGCAGGCACCTGGTCCCCTTGTCATGGAGGGAGAGACTCATTATGAAATAAAATGAATCCTTGATTCAAAATTGCACAATAGAAAATTGCAGCATCTAGTGCAGTGGAAAGGGTACCCACTATCAGAGGCCACCTGGGTAAAGAGTGCTGATATAAAAGCTGATAGATTAATAGTACATTTTATGATAAGCATCTGAATAAACCTAAGGGTGATTCCTAACTCTAACTCCTTACCCACAGAATTTCTCTTTTCTTTAGAGGATCTGACTGTCAAACCTTCTGTAAGGACCCGCTTCAAAACCTCTTTCCAAGAAAACAGAACTCTTGGAACAAGTTCATCCCAAAAGGAACTTTTATTGGTAGAAGACAGGATCTGAGGCTTTCCCATCAAATCAATAGGTTAAAGGAGCAAAAAGCAAACCCCACCCCAACAGTTCATCCAGTCAGTTCAAATGGGCCAATCCTCAGGTGTTAGGTCCACTGTGGGAACGAGGCTGATAAGACTCCATTCCCAAGGCTGTGAAAACTTTGTTGGGTCTTCGTACCTTCCTTTCCGCAGTGAGAGATAAGCCAGATGGCCAGAGGCACATTTCTTTCTCACCCCCAAGTTGGCGTCAAGGGGAGAATAGTTCAAAGAGCAAGCAGATAGAGGAAGCGGATGGGATACATTATAGCTGCTAAGCGGAAAGGCCAATACACATACAATCCCCCCAAAGCCTCCCCCTCCCCCCAGGAGTTTGGCAGAACTCAGAGAGATGAAAAGAAAGGGGAAAGGGAAAGAAAAGGCCCCCCACCAAAGAAATCAGTTCTGATATGCTGCCCATCTTAAAAAAAAGAGAGATCCACTTGCAAATGATAAAGGAGACAAAAAGAGGGATTGGTCTGGTTTATCAGGGTACATAGCATGGAATTTACTAAGTAGCCTAGGGGCTCTAATATGACATTTAAGGACCCATTCATTCTGGGATGGAGGCAGATGCGGAAGCAACTAGATATTGAATCCATGATGTTTCCTAGAGTGTAAAATGTCTTTAATCTCAAAATGCTGTTCCCCCTTCTACCATGATTGGAGGAGGGGGGGCTGCAGCTGGCCTTAAGGGCGAGCTCAGTTCATGCTTTAAAAGGCTGATGTGAAATACAGGGTAAACCTTTCTAAATATCTTAGGGAGTTCTAGTTCAACTGTTGCTGGATTGATTATTCTTTTAATGGGGAAAGGTCCCACAAATGTTGGTCCAAGTTTCTTAGAGGGTTATAGGGACTTTGAGTATTTTGTAGATAAGTATACTTTGTCTCCTATTTGAAATGGTTTGGGTTCAATTCGTTTTTTATCAGCTTGGAATTTATATGCCTCCCTAGCCTCATCTAAAGTTTTCCTCAAGACTGGCCAGGTGTTTTGGAGTTGTGCGATCCACTCTTTTAAGGAGGGGATAGTCGGTTCAGTTGAGGGTAGTTCAGGCATCAGATTAAAACTCTGCCCTGTCACTACTTGGAATGGAATGTAGCTTGTGTTGGAATTTATTGCGTTGTTATAGGTGACTTCTGCAAATGGAAGCAGGTCAGTCCAGTTATCTTGTTGGTAGCTTATAAAGCATCTTAAGTACTGCTCCAGTACTGAGTTCAAACATTCTGTCCCACCATTCGTCTGAGGATGATGACTAGATGACAGCCTCTGGATGGTCCCCAAAAGTTCCAGAAATGCTCTCCAGAATTCTGAGGTTAATTGCACCCCTCTATCTGATACAATCAGTTGTGGGGCTCCATGTAGTTGATAAATATGTTATACAAATAACTTTGCTGAAGTTTTTGTGGTGACAATTTTCTGGCATGGAACAAAATGCACCTGCTTAGAAAATAGGTCCGTTATGACCCAATTCACCGTATTTACCCACTTTCTGGTAGCTCTACAGTGAAGTCCATGGAATTCTCCCTCCAGGGAGCTGATGGGGTAGCTACAGTTTGCAATATTCCTGGGGTTTTCCTCTGTCTTCTTTTGGCCACTGCGCATATTGGGCAACTAGCCACATAGCTTTCAATGTCTTTTTTTATTGATGGCCATCAAAATTGCCATTTCACTAAATGGAGCGTTTTCACGAACCCGAAATGTCCGGCGGACTTGGAGTCATGGCAAAGCTGCATGAATGCTAGTCTTTGGCTCTTTGGAATGTAGAGTTTCCCTTCCACCCATGGACGTCCATCATTCATGGTGCACAAATTTTTATGGCTCAGGAACCATTCGTCTTTCTCTAGCACTCTCCTGAACTCTATCCCAGCTTGGCTCATTAGGGTTTTTAGTGTTTTGGCTTGCGCTTGAGTGGTGACTGGTGCAGCTAATTGTTTTGATGGCATGAGTGGATCTGTTATCTCTGATTTGTTGCTGTTGTATTGTGGTAATTGTGATATCCATCTGCCAGGAATTTTTCCCTCTGCTAGATGTTTTATAGTGAAATTGAACCAGTGGAAATGCTGGGACCACCTCACATGTTTGGGAGACAACTTTCTAGGTGTTTTTATGGCTTTCAGGTTCTTGTGGTCAGTCCATACTTGGAAAGGGATTTTATTCCCTTTCTAGAAATGTTGCCAGGTTAAGAGAGTCCACCAGACAGCATAAGCTTCTTTTTCTCAAACCGCCCACCTTTGTTCTGTGAGTTTTCTCGATATGTAAACACAAGGTTGTAATTTTCCTTCATTATTCTCCTGAAGCAGTACTATTCCCACTGCTACGTCACCAGCATCTGCTTGAATTACAAAAGGTTTCTCAGTATCCAGGTATTTTAATACTGGTTTGGCTGAAAACAACCTTTTTAATTTCTCAAAAGCAGCTTGGTACTCTACAGTCAATTTCAATGGTTGACTGGGTTTCAGTTTTCCTTCCCCTTTCATCTTTAATAAGTTTGTGATGGGTGACGCAATTTGTGCAAAAGAGGGGATGAATTGGCAGTAAAAGTTTGCAATCTCTGCAATTGCCTCCTAGTGCGGGGTGGAGCCCATTCTAGCACAGCCCATATTTTTCCGATGTCTACCTCTAAGCTGTTTGATGAGATGTGATATCCAAGGTAGTTGATTCTATCTTTGTGGAATTCGCACTTGGATAATTTAGCATACAAATGGGCTACTCACAGCTTGTTTAGTACAGCTCTGATCAGTTTCACATGTTCCTCCTTAGTCTCAGTGAATATCAGGATGTCATTCAGGTAGACAAGAACCCCCTTATAGAGGTGTTCCTGGAGCACCTCGTTTATCAATTGCATAAACACTACGAGTGCTCCCAGGAGCCTGAATGGCAGAACTCTCAATTGGAAACAACCTAAGGGACAATTGAATGTGGTTTTCCATTCATCCCCTTTTTTTATTCCGACCCTGTATTATGCCTGACTTACTCCACATCCTGGTTGAGAAGGCAGAGATCGACTGGGTCAGGAGGCAATGGAATCTGGGGAGATCCATCTGAAGCATCCCAGGAGCTGGTGAAACAGACTCCCACTATGCCCCGACCGACAGGCTGCTTCAAATGTGAGAAAGATGGTCACTGCATCACTGAATACTGCTCAACGACTCTGGTTCATAAGCCAGACTGAATAACGGGGGAAATCAGGGAAAACCCTGCCAAAGCCAAAGGAAAAGGCAATGAAAAGCATGGAGTTTATCGAGGTCCTAAGCCCATCCAAGAAGGGGGTAGGAACTCCAACCCAAACTGGAGAACCCTCGGAATCTTCGGAGGATGGTTCAGAGGATGAACCCCTGGTATGTGGACCCACTGTGCCCTTCACCAGAATCGTAAAACTGTTTAGCCCAGGGATGCTGGAAAAAGTCACCCTAAGAGTTCTAACAGACTCTGGCTGCCCTCACTGCCTCATAAGCCCAAGCCTGATGTGGAACATAGGAATCCCGGTGAGGAGGCTGAAGAAGATGGGTCTAGATGGGTCCATTGCAGATGGGTCCTGGCCACTCCTGCCACGCAACATATTCAGTTGACCATAGGAAATCACATAGAGACTTTAACATTCATGGTGACCCCTGGGATGGAATGCCCACTCATATTAGGCATGGCATAGCTAACAAAATGGAACCTCAGGGTGGATTTAAGGACTGGAGAACTGAGATTCCCAAAAGTAAATCCCAATGCCTAGAAGGCAACCCATGCCAAAGGGGGGGGGGGTGAAGTCCCTGGAAAGTGCAGCCACAGCAAGCAAGGGGGAGTTGGAAGGCATACCAGAGAATACCGAGATTTAGCTGAAGTTTTCAGTGATGAGAGGTCTGACGAATTACCCCCCCCACTGACCCACAGACTGTGCCATTGAAATATTCCCATGGGCAAAGTTACCTAAACCAAAACAATACTCCATGACCCTGTGGGAGTTAGAAGAAATGAAAAAAATTTGTAGAAAAGAATTTAGTGAGGGGTTTCATCCAACTGGCAAAGCCGAAAGCAGCGGCCCCCATGCTATTTCGTGAAAACAAGGATAGTCTCTTCGTCTCTGTGTAGATCTCTCAATGAGTGAGTGAAAGTAACCTCTATCCCCTCCCTTTGATGAAGGACATGCTGGCACATCTGTCTAAGGAGAAGATTTTTTCAAAGTTGGATTTGAGAGAGGCATATTACAGAGCCAGAATCAAAAAAAGGAATGAATGGAAAACTGCATTCAATTGTCCCTTAGGTTTGTTTCCAATTCAGAGTTCTGCCGTTTGGGCTCCAGGGAGCACTCACAGTGTTTATGCAATTGATAAACGAGGTGCTCCAGGAACACCTCTATAAGGGGGTGCTTGTCTACCTAGTCACAGCCATCTTTGGCTCATTTTTTGTTGCCACAGCAATGGGAGGAGGGAGATATGTTCTCTTAGTTTAATTATAACAAATACTTTCTTGTGGGAACTAAGGTGAAGCTACCTAAGTTTTGGCGGGCTGGAGTTTCCATTAGAAAGCCCACCAAAGTAGATAATTGGGGATTGTGATTTATGACATATTACAAGGGTGAGAAGTTCAACTTCTTATTTTGTAACCTTGGGGGGAGGGAACCTTCAGTCTTGGTTTCACCTTTGACTGTGCTGATACTGTCAATGCTGCTAACTTTGGATGTTCTTGCTTTGACAAAATATGCAGAGCTATGTGGTATTTTTAGAGTTAACTTAGATGATGCTGGGAGGGGAGAAGAAATAATGTGGGTGGGGAATTACTTTAGATAAAAATCCCGCACTGCAAAAACGGAAGGGAACCTTTGGCCTTCAAACTGATTGGAGAATGTGATTTATGACAGCAAATTAAGGGAGGGAAATATGCTGGCAAAATATGTGCTCAGAGGAGGAGAATTTAGATCTTGGCATCCCTCCATGCTGTGCCAACACTCTGAAAACAAATTAAAGACTTTTAAGGAAAATAATGCCTGGAAGTTGGAACTATGACATCATGCCAAGATCCACTCTCTTTTCAAACTATTTTGGGTCCTGAACTCCAGCTGCTGTCTCTAGACTTGAGAGAAGCTGGCAAAGATTCAGGAGGAAATTTCATTATGGGAAGAGATAGCCTGCTTGAACACGATGACCTGGCAGCTGCTGATACCCCAGAGGGGGAAGCAACAGACTGCATGCCAGGGGAGGAAGAACTTTGGCAGAATTCCCAGCTGGAGGAAAAAAACCAAGCATCTAGGAGAGCTTATCTGGTCGTCAGGCTGGACCCAGCCCAGCGGAGACTCTAGACGCCTCGAGACTGCCTTGCCACCCTCAAAGACTTCAAAAGCAGAATGGTGGAGAGCTACCAGATGGTCTGCCACTGAGAATTTGGGTGAGTGGAAAATCCTGTCTGCAGCCCCAGGAGTCCCCTGCCAGGCCCTCGAGCCCCACACACAGAGAGAACCCCAGCCTGGGGTTCCCACAGATGGATGGTCAGCAATCTCTGAGCTTGCCACAGCTAATAGAGGCCTTGCATCAGCTTGGGGTGGTGCAGAAGCCAGGAGATCAGCAGCTGCTGGGAGGACGACCACAGCAAGGAGATTGGTCACCACCCCCGAATGTACAGCAACTGCTGAGGGGCCTACAGCAGCAGGGGACACGGCCACAGCCCCTGAACATGCAATCCCTGGGCATAAATCAGCAACCAGGATGGGGCCAGCAGCAACTGCCACAGTGTGGGCCCCAACAGCCTATAATTGCACCACCTTTCAGAGCAACCTTCGATGGGGACCCAGAGAAGCTGGTTTTTTTCCTCAACTAAATGCGCTCTCATTTGAACCGCTGGGCCTATCTCTACCTGGACCCAGGCTCCATGGTTGATGTGATTGCGTCCAGCCTAGAGGGAGAAGCGTCCGAATGGCTGAACAATTTATATAATGAACAAGCCCCCAAATTGGAGGACCCCCACCTCTTCCTCCTTGGGCTGAGAGAAAAATTTGAGGACCCATCCATTGGCCTCAAAGCAGGAGAACAAATCCACAAAATAAAACAAGCCAGCAGGACTGCCCTGGAGTAAGTACGAGAGTTTCGCAAGATAGCAGGTCGAATAGAGGGGTGGCCTGAGCAATCCCTAATCCATCACTTCATTGAGAGATTAGATGACCACCTCTCTCAGGCCTGCATCTATCGAGCAGTACCTGATCAGCTGCAGGAATGGTACCAGGCAGCAGTGAAGCTAGACATTCAGCTCGCCCGCTATAAGAAGCCTCCCCCACCTGAATCTGAGCTGAAGTCAGAATTACTCCCACAAAAACCTCCAACTACTGCAATGGCTGAAGGATCCAGGCCACCTGCAGGCCTGTCAATTAAGTGTTTCCGGTGCAGATGGGAAGGACATCGAGCAGCAAACTGTCCAGTCACCTACCCCCGACTACAGAGCAGACTGGAACCAGCGGCAAAAAGGAAACTGCCTAGTGGCTAATGAGAGAGAAATCTGTTGCCCAGGTCACACACCCCACACAGGAGGACGCCGGGATGCCGGGTGGACCCGCCCCTGCTCTACCCTCCTTTGACAGTGACGATGAAGGAGAGAATGACCCGATGGTGAGTTGACACGTTCCGCCTTTTTCACTGCCCGCCAAACTTATAATTCCTAAGTTGGGGGCACAAATAGACTTAAATGTGCTAATCGATTCTGGATGCTCCCAATGCATCATTAGCTTGACACCCTGCCTTAGAATGCCCCAATATAAGCTGCCAGGAGGAAATTATTAATTCCATCATTCCTCAACCACAATCAGCCTCTCAAGTAATCACAAGAGGGCAAACACAGAAAACCCCTGACAAACCTGATAGTCAACTAACTCAAAAACTCAAAGAGGAATTGAAAACTGACCCCAGGTTCAGAGACAATAGATCGCTATTGACTTTTCGAGATGGGCTGGCCTGGAAGAGTTCAAAACTATACCTTCTGGCATCCCTCCGAATTCAAGCCCTTCAATTTTGCAGTCATGATGCAAAATCAGCTGGTCATTTTGGCTATCTAAAAACTTTGCATTTGGTGCGGTGGCAGTTTTGATGGCCAGGCATGAAAAAAGACATTGAAAGTTATGTGCAAAGCTGTGCTACCTGTGCAACTATGAAGAAGCGCCCTGGAAAACCTCCTGGTCTATTGCAGCAAGTGGCTGATACTTTCCAACCCTGGGAGGAGATAGCCATGGATTTTATTGTGGAATTACCCAACAGCAGGGGAAGCACAGTGATCTGGACTGTCATTGACCTTTTGTCAGAGCAAGATCATTTCATCGCTTGTTCAGTACTCCCATGTGCCCAAAGGCTAGCCAGGTTATTTTTAAAGCACATCTATTAACTCCACGGGGCACCAGAAAGGATTATATTGGACAGCGGGGTTCAGTTTACTGCAAAATTCTGGAGAGAGTTTGTCAAAATAATTGGACCTACCCAGGGGCTTCCATCTGCTTTTTATCCGAGTAGGAATGGATTGGCTGAACTTGCTAATGCAATGGTGGAAATATACTTCAGATGTTATGTTAATTACCAACAGACTAATTGGGCAGACCTCCTACTTTTTGCTGAGGTGGCGTACCAACAATACTGTGCACAGTAGCATTGGACTTTCCATTCAAAATAGCTACTGGCCAGGAGTTTGTCACTATGCCCTAATACCCCAAGAACCTCCTACTTCACAGACCCTAGATCAGTGGGTGACCTCTTTGCAAACTGTTTGGGCAAATGTAAAAAAAACCTATCCCAAGCCGCTTAGACATATAAAGAACAGGCTCATAAGAAGCGATCTTCCCAGAAGCCATTTCATGTGGGGGAGGTTTACCTCTCCACTAAATATCTAAGGCTAAAATTACCAAGAAAGAAATTAGGACCTAAGTTTCTCGGTCCTTTCCCCTTAGTCAGAAATTCTGTCATAGTTCAGTTAAAACTCCCACAGCTATTGGGGAAAGTTCACCCCATGTTCCATTGTAGCTTGTTAAAACCAGTCACAGAGTCATTCTTGAGGCCAATCCCTAAGAAAACACCTGGTCCCATTTTAGTAGAGGGAGAAACTCACTATGAGATAAAACACATCCTTGACTCTAGATTACATATGGAAAAATTACAATATTTGGTGCAAAGGAAAGGTTACCTCTTATCAGAAACTACCTGGATGAAACATACCGATGTGAAGGAATACAGATTAATAAAAAAATTATATGACAAGCATCCTCAGAAACCCAGGGGAAATTCCTAACATGCACTTTTGTTTTCTTTGCAGGATTTGCTCTCTTCTTAAGGGTCCGATTGTCAACTCTACAACTAACCTGGCTGCAGCCATCTTGCTCGTTCTAGGTTGCCACAAGAATGGGAAGGGGTGTGGAAGATTCTGCTAGTACAAACATTTTACTGCCCATGGGAACCAAGGTCATTTCTGTCAGATTGGGTGAGGGGCATGAGCATTTTGTTAGAAAATTCAGCAAACTATTCTATTGGGAAACATAGATGAATGCATAGATATGGGGTGGAAAGTTTAACTTAGTAATAGTGTTTCTCTTTGAATGGGATTTCAGACTTGGTTTCACTTTTGACAGTGCCGATATTAGGTAGCCAATAAACATGTTCTTTGAGGAAACCTCTAACCTTGGAGTTCTGATTTATTTGGTCTCATCTATTGGAACCATGATTTTCAGGCAAAAAAAAATCAGGATTAGTACATTCCAAGAAATAATTACTAAAGTTGAAAGGACTTATTTTGTTTCTTTTGGAATAAAGAGGAAAATGGTAACTAGAACTTTGATTTGGAAATGTTATAAATGGACTAAGGGCCCAGATGAATTTGAATTATGATTTTGGAATTGAATTATAAGAATCCTTGGAAAATGCTTTGTTTTGAATTTCTTAAAAAAAATATGATAGGATGGTATTTACAAAGACTAGGAAATATTCCCCTATAATTTCCACATCATGAAATGTGAAGATAGTTGATTTTGTTGCCCTTATATCACTGTAAGAAGTTCTGTGCATATGTAGAACTGAGAAGCTTTTCAACTTGCATGTGTTTTTGTATTTTTATAAATTTCTGAGCTGCCCATAAAATTTCTTAGCTTCACCCAGCAAGGATTGAGCGATTATTTCTCAATTATCCATCCATTCAGAAAACAATGGAGATTGATAGCTGTGCATGCATCTGTGGGCTGTGTGGTTGTTTACTGATGGTCTCAGTGTTCCAGTGTGGAGTGGAAGCATAGTGGGTAATCGAGTATACCCAGTGCTCGGATTCAAATAATTTAACAACCAGTTCTCTGCAGAATTCCCCCTCCCTGCATGGAACGGTCTGCCATTGCTGCTTCCCCCAACCACCCCAACAGAGCATTCCACCACTGCTCCCGCCCCCCCCAGGATGGAGAATTCTGCTGCCATCATGCTTCCATCTAAGCCCCCCTGGACAGAGCACTCTGCTGCCACTGCTGCTTTCCCCACAGGACGGAACACTCTGCCACCGCTGCTGCTTCCCCCAGCAGTGAAAGTGGAGTTTGGAAGACAGCAGCAGGGCATAGCCCAGGTACAGCCCAGCAACAACAGCAAAGCTCATTCTCCCCACTCAAGCGGCTGCCAGTGGCTTCGGCTCCATCCAAGTTGAAGAAAGCAGAGGCAAAGCAGTGGGATTGCTCTCAATAAGGCAGGCCACACAAGTGAGCAGCGCACCCGGGTCTTATTGTTTGAGAGCAATCTCGCTGCTGCACCTCCGCTTTCTTCAACTTGGATGGAGCTGAAGCATTCAAGCCACTGGCAGCTGCTTGAGTAGGGAGGAGGAGGAGGAGGAGAAGGAGGAGGAGGAGGAGGAGGAGGAGGAGGAGGAGGAGGAGGAGGAGGAGGAGAGCAGTTAGCTCTTGTGCTAGCTGGCCGGCCAGGCGAGGAGTAGGTCAGGCGATGGTGGCTGGCTGGCTGGGGAGTGGGGATCATGGCCGCTCGGGGAGATTTGCCAAGCCTCATGGCAGCAGCATGGGCAGGCATGATGTGGTTTGGCCAAAAGCAGCCACAAAACAAATGGGGCAACATGGGACAGATCCCCCCTCACCTGCCCACCCATCCTCTTCCCTTTCACTCCTATTCTGAGCCCTCTTCACAGCTCTGCCCACACAGTCTGCTTTCCAGCTTGCATTTCTCTGTCACCATGGATTTGGAGAGCTTGCCGCACCCACCACTGTCCAGATGCCCTCACTTCCCAAACTATTTCTTTCTAACCTTCTTTCCAGCTCTTCCGTCACTTCCTCTGCCACCATGTGCAGTCCCATAAACAAAAGACGTTTGTGGGACTAAAAAAAAAGTTCAATCAATCAATTCCAATTTCTTATGAAAAAAAGGTCTCGCAAAGTTGGAATTGATTGATTGAACCCATAGCAATGGAGGAGCACGTCAGAGCTGGAGAGCTTGCCCCACCCACCACCGCCTAGATGTCCACCCTTCCCAAAGCATTTCTATGTTAACCTTGTCCCACAAACAAAAGAAGTTTGCCAAGGTGGATCCCGGGCTGCTATATGTGCTGTAATGGAGAGACCAGAAGTGGAACAGCCAGCGTGAGGGAAGAAGGAGTGGGGAGAAAAAAGAGGAAAAGTGGTCAAGTGAGAAGAGGCATGAAAAACAGCAGAGTGCGTGTGCCTGCCTGCCACATGCTCTCCACACATTAGCCATGCTCTCCATGGCTAACGCAGGGGGGGGGTTGCAGTGGCAGAGTTTGGGGGATGGTGAATCCTCATTCGTGGCATGTCCACCGACCAATCACCATGCCACTTCTCGGGAGGGCACCAAAAAAAGCGTATGTGTGTGTGCTCGCCCTGCATCTGCCATGCTCTCCACACTCCACTGCAGCTGACCCAAGATGTGGAGAGCATGGCTGATGCGGACCAAGCATGTAGCAGGCGCACACACAGACTCTACCATTTTTGGTGGCACTTCGGTGCCTGACCAGCCTAGACAACCCCACTCCTCACTCAGCCTCTTTTCCTCTTTCTTCTCCCCACTCCTCCTTCCCTTGTACTGGCTGCTGCACTTCTGGTCTCTCCATTACAGACCAGGATCCATTTTGGCAATGGCAGGGTTTGGGGGATGGTGAGTCCCCATTCATGGTGTGTCCATTGACCAATCACCATGCCACCTCTCGGGAGGGCACTGAAAAAAGCAGAGTCCATGTGCGTGCCTGCCTCATGTTTGCCCCACATTTGCCATGCTCTCCACAGTGTGCTGTAGCTGACCTGTGGCGGCTGGCCAGGCACCGAAGTACCGTTGAAAACAGGGGAGTGTGTGTGCACGCCTGCTACACACTCATCCATCATTGGTGCTCTCCACACCTCAGATCACCTGCAGCACTCCGTGGAGAGCATGGCAGATGTGGGGCAAGTGGGAGGCAGGTTTTTTTCAAGTGCCATTTTAACAACCAGTTCGCTGAACTCAAGAGAAAGTAGGTAATGTTTCTACTGAACCGGTGCGAACCAGCTGAATCCCACATCTGAGTATATCTCATAAAACATAATATTGAAGAAAGAAAATAGGAGAATGTGATTAGTGGATTCCAAAAAAATGAAAGAGTTGTATTTGAAAGATTGTCAGATGTATGAAACATAATTCCTTTAAGGCACTTTTGCACACTTAGGCTAAGTAGACTATTGCAATTAAATGGCTTTGTTGCAATTTCCACCAGTGTGATCCTTTGATTTAGAAAAGATTGAACATTTAAAGGGGATGCTGATGTCCCAGAAAGCAGGGAGGAAGATGATGGTCAACTTTGAGAAATTGAGTTCCTTTGCTTTTACAAAGAAAGAGGAATCCCAAAGCCTAAGACAATGAACTGAAGACCAAGTTGAAAAAAGAGGTTGGCTGCGCATGCTTATGTCATGAACACGTGGAACTGAGAAAACATGCTAAAATAAACAAGTTAGGGAGCTTGAATTAATTCCTCTATTTATAGCTTATCAAGAAGGCACAGTTTTGTTCTATGAATTATTGAGTGCACCTGTAATATACAGTATGTTATATTTTTGTATGCATGAATTCATACAAAAGCAAACAGCAAGGCACTTGTATCTAGTGACAAAATGTTACCGTGTTGAACATCAACAGTGATGAGAAAAAAGCATCCACTTCTTCCAGTCAAAAGAAAATACAAAATTAAGAAGATATTGATATTCAAATTCTGCCACTGAAGAAACTGCTAATTTTCATTGAGTACATCTCCTTATTACTTATCCATCACTTGTTATATCAAAAATATGTGTGATATTTGACATATCAATAGAGAGAGAGACTGTAGTATCAGCCCATTCACAAAATAAGGCAATATGTTGCTAATGTTTCATGTTAAATTATTGTTACTGGTGGTTTCGTTAAACTGATGCTGAGTATCTGGATAAAATCTTTCATGAAGGTACATTTAGAGAACCTACTAATGCATTACTATATGTGGTATGATCCTGGAATTGCATAATAACCTTATGCACACCCTTGAAATTATACTTGAAATATTATATAGAATTTGGATTGTAATACCTCAGAGAGTTCATTGATATACTGGAAAATAAAGTTAGCGAAGTTTTCCTATGCCAGGTATATTAGTTTGTCTATGTTTTCCTTTGAGTAGTGTGATGAAGTTTGAATTTCAAATGATAGTAGATAGGCAAAGACCAAAACAATATGTAATTTCATGATGTTTAATTAATTTTAATACATTAATCAATAACTAAGAAGATGGACTTTAGTCACCATTCATGATGCTTGTATTTCTCCATGCAAAAAAAAAGCTTTATTACTCATCCATGTTTGTTTATGTAATTAGATACAATTTCATTTTGAAAGTTCAATATTTTTTATTTTTCTGTTATTGGGCAAAGGCTTCAAACAGTGGAAATGAAACTGACAAGGCAACTCTGCTTGATCACCAAGTAATATAAGATATATTTACCTGGTTAATATTACCTGCATTACATTTTTGGAAGTTTGTAGACAGGCTTTATTTTTCTCTCCCCACTTCTTTTGCTTAGAACAGGGGTGTCAAATTCAATTTCATTGAGGGCCACATCAGCATTGCAGCTGCCCTCAGGGGACCGGGTGGGTGTGGCCAGGGTGGATGTGGCCTACTGGGTGGGCGTGGATGGAATGGGTATGGCCTACTGTGTGGGTGTGGCCAGCTCTACATTGTTCACGTCAAGGGGGCCTGTGGGGGCCTGGACAGGAGTGGGACAGATCTGAGGATCTCTGGCAGAAGGGGATGGGACCAGGGCAAGTGCCAAGGCATGGTCCACTGGAGGAACCTCACTGTTCCTCTCAGGCCATGCGGGGGGCTGGATGGTGCCTGGTCAAATGTCCAGCCTGGCCCTCAAGCACCTGTGGCACCAAACCCAGCCTCACTTCCCCAAGGGGGTGCCCAACTGCACTTACCTCCTCCTCAAGGCTGTTGCTGCTGTGCTTGCTCTCCTTAGCCAGGTTGCTCATGATGGGTACAAGAGCAAAGTCAGAGGGAGGCCCATTCCCTCTCCATGGGAGGAGACCGGGCTTTGTATCCAAAGTTTCCTTAGCAATAGGATGGGAGACCCCCAGGATAGGCCAGGAGGAGGGGCAAGGGGATGGTGAAAGGGCAGTCCCTCAGACCCTCCCTCTCCTTCTTTCCTTCTTTCCTTTCTTTCTTCCTAAGTACAGAGTGGTGGGAAAATATTTGAGATGAGGGAGGGAGAAAAACAGGCAAGAAATGCAGCTGGGGATGTGTCACCTTTTGTGAGGAATGTAGAAATGCACCATCGCCTGGAAATGGTCAGCGTGATGATGCATTTCTTCATTCCTCACAAAGGTGACACCTCCCTAGCATGTACCCAGGACACGGGGCTGACGCGGCAGGGGCTGGTTCCTCGCTGTTTCCAGATGGCCTTGTGGAGCTAAGACTGAAAGCATTTCAGCATAGATGGCCACCATAAAATTGTACATTAGCTCCTGGCCAGCCTGGGCCAGGGCCAAGGCAACAGGGCCGTTCCCTCACTGTTTCCAGGATGGCTTTGCGGCCCACATGAAACCACTTTGCAGGCCGCATCTGGCCCCCGGGCCTTGTGTTTGACATGTCTGGCTTAGAACTAGCTCTGTGATAGCATAAAATCTTGATTACAACTTTGGAGCATTTAGTTTATTTATAATAGTTACCATTATAGCATCTTACCTAGGACTGTGGTATATATTTCTTCTACACCATTGTGAAATCTTCATAGTTGGAAGCCAAACTTCATATCTTGGTGTAAAGGTTAGACAATTGAATTAGAAGAATTGAAAATCCAAAACCAAAGCAGGATAATTCAGACAAACCTTTTGGTGCTTAGATGACATGGGTCATCTCATTTTGCCCTGGACTCCACTTCTATGAAACCTGAGTCCTGATCTCAGTGATGATGATTATTATAGCTTATTATGGTTTGTTTCATGTGGCTTTGTATCAAACTGCCAGCCCGTGAGCTGGATGCATCATAGCAAAATCGTGCCCATCCCATTGCAATGGCAAAAAAGTCACAATACATCGTGACGTATCACATGATGTTACGAGTTTGACACCCCTGCTGTAGTATGTGTCAAGTTCCAGCTGTCATATGTCTGATTAATGAAACACTTCAAAGAACTTTCAGGCATTTTTTAACCTAAAAAGCCTTTATTAGTGTTACGGCAGACTAATAATGCAACGGGTGCATCCAGAATCAATTAGCACATTTAAGTCCATTTGTGCCCCAGACTTAGGGATTATAAGTTTGGTGGCCAGTGAAAAAGGCAGGATTTGTTGACTCACCATCGGGTCATTCTCTCTTTCATCGTCGCTGTCAAAGGAGGATAGAGCAGGGGCGATTTCCTCCGGAGTCCCAGCGTCCTCTGTGGGGGGTGTAATCTGGGCAACAGGTCCTTGCATGACCTGGTTGGATTTTTCTATTGTTAGCCACTGGGCAGGTTTCCTTCTCATCACTGGTTCTGCTCTGCTCTGCAGTCGGGGGTAGGGGACTGGACAGGTTGCCACTCGATGTCCCTCTTGTCCACACCAAAAACACTTATTTGATGGGCCTGCAGGTGGTCTGGGTCTGTCAGCCATCACAGTAGTTGGAGGTTTTCATGGGGTGATTGCTGTCCAGGTTGCTCTGGCGGCTGCTCAGATTCAGGTGGGGGAGGCTTCTTATAGCGGGCGAGTTGAACGTCTAGCTTCACTGCTGCCTGGTACCATTCTTGCAGCTGATCAGGTGCGGCTCAATAGGTGCAGGCCTGAAAGAGGTGATCGTCTGATCCCTCAATGAAGTGATGGATTAGGGATTGTTCAGGCCACTCCTCTATTCGACCTGCTATCTTGCAAAATTCTCACATGTACACCAGGGCAGGCCTGCCAGCTTGTTTTATTTTGAAGATCTGTTCTCTTGCTTTAAGACCAATAGATGGGTCCTCAAATCTTTCTCTTAGCCCTAGGAGGAAGAGGTGGGGGTCCTCCAATTTGGGGGCTTGTTCATTATATAAATTGTTCAGCCATTCGGATGCTTCTCCCTCTAGGCTGGATGCAATCACATCGATCATGGCCCCCGGGTCCGGGTAGAGATAGGCCCAGCAATTCAAATGAGAACGCACTTGGTTGAGGAAAAAAACCAGCTTCTCTGGGTCCCCATCAAAGGTAGCTCTGAGAAGTGGTGCAATTATAGGCTCTTGGGGCCCCACGGTGACTGTTGCTGCTGGCCCCATCCTGGCTGCATATTTGTGCACAGGGGTTGCACATTTGGGGGCTGTGGCCAATCTCCTCGCTGCTGGCCCCATCCTGTCTGCAGATTTATGTCTGGGGTTGCATGTTTGGGGGCTGTGGCCAGTCTCCTTGCTGTGGTCGTTCTTCCAGCAGGTGCTGATGTCCTTGCTTCTGTACCACCCCAAGCCGTTGCAAGGCCTCTATTAGCTGTGGCAAGTTCAGAGGTCACCGACCATTCACCTGCTGGGGAGCCCAATCTCCCCATTGCTGCAGAGGCCTCAGACTGGGGTTCCCTCTCTCTTCAGGGTTAGAGTCCCTGGCAGGGACATCTGCAATGGAAGGGCTGTAGGCTTCTCTCTGCAGGAATTGATTTCTGCTTTTCACCTCTGGGTTTTGAAATCTCTCCAGTGACTCACCCAAGGCGATTCGTTAGCTGTCCACCATTGTGCTTTTGAAGTCTCTGCTTCCAGCTGGGAAATCTGCGAGAGTTCTCTCTCCCCCGGCTTGCTGGCTGTTGCTTCCTCCCCCCCCCCCGGGAAGCTGTTGCGGCCAGGGGGCTGGCCTCAGGCAATCTTTCTTTCTCCATAATTAGATCTTCCTCAAATCTCTGTCAGCGTATTCCCTGTTTGTTTGTTTTAGGAACAGTGACGGGGGCTCAGGAGCTCCATTAAGGTTGAAAGTTTTGAAGATCTTGGCATGATGTCATGTGTCTCATTAATAAACACTTCAAAGAACTTTCAGGCATTTTTTAACCTAAAAAGCCTTTTTTAGTGTTACGGAGTGTCAGCACGGCATGGAGAATGCCAAGATCTGAATTTCCCTTCCTTTGCACATAACATTCCAGGCATTTCCCCTCCCCTATTCTGGGGTCATGATTCACATCTTCCAATTAACCTGGAGGGCAAAGATTCACTTCCGTTCCCTTCCGCGCTTTTTCTCTCCTCTCTTATTCTCATCTCAATTAACTCTAAAAGTACCAGACAGTTCTGCATATTTTGTCAAAGCAAGAATATTCGATATTAGCAGCATTAACATCAGCTGAGAAGCCCAACAAAGCAAAGCACCAGAGACATTGCAATCTCTAATGTAAACTTTATTAGGCATTAGCAAACCAGTAAGATAGAAGGAAAGTTAGCTCTGGCAATATAGGGGGAAACAGATAATTAAAAGAGTAAAACTTTCCCTTCCCTCTCTGACAGTTCAGGTCACATTGTCCAATTAATCTTCCAGCAATTGTTATGAGAAGAAACTTCAGTTCATCAAAACATCTCAGTGGCTTCTGCTCTCATGCTGATAGTGAGCACCTGTGGATCCCAAACTCTTCCCCCCTCCCCAACTGTAGGCAAGCTAGAAGCACAGCAGCAGTCCTAATGACAGTAAATTTCATAGCTTGACAGCATGTTTAGCATTCTGTTTATTAGATCTGACTGATGCCACTTCTGTCTGCATTCTTTTGTCTCTTTTGTCATTTATACATGTCATCTAAAAGTGCTGATTCTTATGTGACCAGAATCAACTTTGTGCATTTTAGCTTTGGCATCTTCATTCTTCATGAACTCCCTTTCCTTTATACAAAGTGCTTCAGCCTACCTACATTTTTAGAAAGAATATTAAAAATATAAGAAATATGTACATTTTGGCAGACTTGTTCTATTATATTAAAAAAATAAATTATCTTCTGGCTTGGCCATAGTTCTTGAAAAGATTTGTGACAGTCTGCCAATTCCATGCCTATTTCTTTGCTTACCTTGCTGCTGATATTCCATCAATTGTAACCTCCTTACTGTATATTGAGTACTTGCCTGACAGCCCAACTTCAATTAACCTTCTCCAGCTGGTCTCCCTGGTTTCACTGCTTATATCTTTCTTTGCTTGCTTACTCACACAAACATATTTATTATCCAGTGGTGATGCCAGCTGAACCAATTAGATGCTGTCTTTGGAGACAATCAACCATTGAGGGTATTGAAGTGACATAGAAACAGGCCTTAGTCTTTACATTCCAAAAAAATCTGTTTAATTCAATTAGTTGGCTACATGGTGCTATTGTGGCCATTGTTTTAGAAATAGAAGCCCTGTAGCAATATTCCCAGTTCATTCTTGAAATATTATTTATTCCTTTGGAAAAAGATAGGTTTTGTAGTCTGAGAAAAAGAATTATAGGAAAAAAAAATTTTAATTGTGATATATTAACAAGTATGTGTGTGTGTGTATAATAAAATTGTCAGTACATTTTTTTCTGGATTTCATTCACTGCTCACCCATACAGTATCTTGAATCCAATTTAACTCTTCCCAGTACAAGAGTCAAGTGGAGACAGTTAGAAGCTTTTCATTTTCTACTTAAAGAAAATTAGTCATTATTTCTTAGCAAATATGAGATGGCATAAATGTAACTCAGGTGAAATAATTTTCACACACTCTGCATTCCATCTTAGGCTCCAATTGTTTAGTATCTGACAAAAAAATTAATCTGATTCACAAGTGCTAGTTTTTGTTTTTGTTTTTTCTTTAAGGGACCCCTTGATAATTACAGATCAGGATAATTTACCCTGATCACTGTTTTCCTAGTCATAGAACACAGAGATACATAAACTGTATTATTCAGAGAGCAAACCACTGGTATCCTGGTAAATATTTTTATTCAGTCACCTGATTTGAAATTCCTGTAATAAAATGGTTATGGACCATTGCCACTCAGAACAGTATTCTGTGTTTTTCAATGAAGGCACCAATTGCATTGTGGTTGTTTTTTTGTTTTTGTTTTTTTTTTTGCTAAAAACTGAGACCCTTGTTGTATTGAAGTTTGTATGTGCTGAAGTCCTTCTGTGAAAGAATAAAAATTAGAAACCATATGGCATTTCATACTGGAATATTATTTCTAATTACATTATACAATAATTTATTTATAATCCGTGGAAAAGATGGGGAATTCTTATAGAAGTTTCCCACTATGTCTAAAACTGACTAATGGGCCAACAACAAAGAACTGAAAATTTCAATTCTGCCATTGGATTATGTTTTCTCATGCATAGCTCTAATCCTCCACCATTTAAAACATTTTGCCTAATGAAAGTCTGTAAAACTGAAAAAAATAGTTTTATACCTCTACAACTAACATTTAAATCTACTTTGCTGCTGAATTCAACAGGTATTTGAAAATGAACACAATGGATAATATTCACAGTTCTTCACATGAGAATTAATTGCCAACCACTAAAGCTATAGTTAAGACTGACCAATTACATTAATTATACAGTAATTAAGTATGTCAACTATTTCTAAAGCATTTGATCATAGATTTCACTTTTATGTGCCATTAAAAATAGCTGATTCAGCAGCTGCACCTCCATGAAATGCAATACCTTCCAACTTTCCAACCAGCAATGAGATTTACATAAAATAGCAAAATAAACATTTTTATGAGAACACAAACAAATCAACCCACAAGCTCCAGGACCAGATGGCCTTACAAGCTAATATTGTAAGTGCTTTGAAGAGGAATTTCTTCAGCCACTAAAGGATATAATGAATGATAAGGAAAGGATACCTCAAACCTGGAAAGACGCCAATATTGTATTACCAAAGGAGGGTCAAGATGCTACAAAGGCCAATGGACCAATTATGGACCAATTTCATTATTAAACAAAGACTATAAACTCTTTCCTGCAATTTTGGCAGAAAGATTAAAGAAGATTTTACAGACATATATTCATGAAGACCAATCTGGGTTTCTGCCAAAAAGACAGCTAAGGGACAACGTGAGAACTGCTTTGAATATCATTGAATATTTACAATATCTTAATGAGAAACAGGCAGCTCTAATATTCCTAGATGCAGAGAAGGCCTTTGACAATCTAAATTGGATTTTTATGTTTAAAGTCCTGGAAGAAATGGATTTTGGAGAGTTTTATTCAAGGAGTCAAAGTTATTTATATGTCAGAGCAAGCAAAAATTGTTATTAATGGTTATTTAACTAATCTAGGTGAAATTCAAAAGAGTACGAGATAAGGATACCCCTTGTCTCCTTTGTTGTTTATTTTGGTGCTGGAAGTTTTGAACAGAGATATTAGGCAAGATGAGAGAATAACGGGTATAAATATCAAGAAAGAAGTTTGTAAACTGAGGGCATTTGCTGATGATTTGGTTATATTCCTGCAAGACTGAAAAAATAAAATAGAATATTTGATGAGGAAATTAAATGAGTTTGGGGCATTAGTGGGTTTTAAAATAAACAGAAAACAGTGTTGATTAAGAATATGTCCTCTCAGGATTATGATATATCGATTAAAAAGTCAGTTTTAAGGTTGAGAAAAAGGTGAAATATTTGAGGGTTATGTTGACAAACACAAACATACAATTGTTTCAAAATAATTATGTACCTTTTTGAAATGATATTAAAAAGAATTTACAAAGATGGGACAAATTACATTTATCACTACTGGGCAGAATTTCTGTAATTAAGATGAATGTTTTACCAAAGATGTTCTTTCTGTTTCAGACAATACCAATGCTTGTAATGGATATTCCATTTAAACAATGGCAGAAGGATATTTCCAAGTTTATATGGCAAGGAAAAAAACCAAGAATTAGATATAAGTTACTGCAAGATGCGAAGGAAAGAGGGGGTTTGAGTTTACCAGATTTGAGACTGTGTGTTGATGCATGTTATTTGGTCTGGCTAAAAGAGTGGGTGAACCTCCAGAACAAGAGGTCATGAATTAAGGTTTGGATGGCACAATTATTTATGATATGATAAAGTTAAAGTAAATGTTGTTTTCAATAATCATTTTATTAGACATGCCTTATTTAGAGTTTGGAATAAATATAAAACTAGTTTTTTTTATGAAATTGCCTCTTTGGGGGGGACTCCCAAGAAGCTTTTTTTAGAAAAGAAATGGCTGGACTAGTGGACATATGGTAAAATAATATATTTTAATTTTGGTGACCCTGTCCTCAAGTCTAAGTCTAGAACTAGAAGGTCATGTCTGCCATTGGTTTACATACTTACTGTCAGAACCCTCAATTATTAATCCCTTATATTCTCTGTGTTTAAGCTGTTCAGGTTCTGCCATTCTCCTATGGGGGGAGGGGGAGACCAGGGGACTTTGTAGTCTATCTGCTTTGTAGTCTATCTTCCTCTATCTGCTTTGAGGTATCCTCTTCAGGGAGTGAAAGGAATGCCTCAAAGCCATCTGCCTTATCTCAGTGAGGAGGGAGGAAATAGCCAAGTCCTAACAACCTTGAGAGAAGTGCCTTATCAATTAGTTTCCCACAGCTCGATGACACCTATGGATTGGCTTTAGAACTGACCAGATGGACAGTTGGGGTGGGGTTATGATTTTGTGGGTTTTACCTATTGATTCATGCAGGAAGCTCTTAGATCCTGCCTAGCATTACTGCTGCCTGTACCTGCCAATAAAAGTTCCTTTTGAAACGATGCAAGTTTCAAGAGTTCTGCTTTCTTGGTAGAGAAATGGAGGCAGGTCCTTACATTAGGCAGAATCTGCAAAGTGGTCAACCTGGAGGACAATTCCTACTGTGGGGACCATGCAAAATAATGTCAAATCATGGCAGTGAGAAGAAGGAAAGCAAGCGCTTGGAGGAGGCCGCCCTGAAGGCTTGCCTGAGTAGCAGCAGCTCGAACTCCACCAGCTCATCCAATGAGGTGGGCACCTGTAAGAAACTGAGATGGTCAATCAGAGTGGGGAAGGACAACTGGGACACGAAAGCCAGAAAAGTAACCCTCAAGCGTGGCAACCATCAACCCGGTTGGAAGAGTGAAATGGAAAAATCACTCAATATCAGTGAAGAGGAGGGTAAGAGGCCAGCAAGCTCTGACCATTTTCTTAAGCAAGCCATCGGCATGCTGGTGGAAGCATTCAAAAACCTCCAGGAAGAAGAGGCCAATCCCTGCCATAGCTTGATAGCCATGGGATGAGAAGAGGAAGAAGAGATCCGGGAGAGTGAGCTCATGAACCCTGGCCCTCTACGAGTGCTTCAGAAGCCACTGGAGCAGCAACTGAGGTTGCCGCCCCAGCCTATGGCACCCCAGCTGAGCTGGAAGGATGAGAACTCATCTGCCTGACCACAAAGTCCCAGCCCTGGGGTATGATGGATCGCCCCAGCAGTTGGGTTTCTTCCTAGCCCACGTCCTGAGCTACATGCACAAATATGGGCAAGACATCCCTGGGGACCGTGGATGCATCAGGATCATAACCCTGGCCCTGAAAGGTGCTGCAACCAGGTGGATGGTGACCCTGCATAACGCTGACACACCCGAGCTCCAGAATTTAAACCTGTTTATGGCAGCCCTGAGATGGAGGTTCAAGGACCCCCTAGCAATTAGAAAGCTAGGGAATGCATCAAAACAATAAAGCAGGGCAGGCGACCAGTGGCCGAGTACACCAAAGAGTTTTGAAACCTGGCAAGCCACCTCAACTGGCCAGAAGAAATCTTAATTGGCATGTTCAAGGATGGGCTGAACGACAATCTCTACCAGACTTGCATTGCCCGGGGGGACCTAGCGTGCCTTCATGATTGGTACATTATGGCGGAAGAGGCCCAAATCGATCTGGCACTGGGTTGAACCTGGAGACGGTCTCCCTCAGAAGGAAAAAAGGAGATGGCAAAGACCCCAACGGTGAACCCAGGTTTGACCACCTGCTTCAGATGTGGTAAAGAAGGCCATCGAGCAGCTGAGTGCCATTCAAAAGCGCCAATCCTGAGAATAGACCGAGTCTTGGGGGGGGGAAATCTGGGAAGCCACCACTGCATCCCCGAGAGACTGCTATGAGAGGAACCGAGGTTGTAGAGGTCCAGTCCTCCAAAACCCAGGGAGGGGGAACTCCAACCCCTCAGGAGAAACCACTGGAAACCACTGACAGTGATTCAGACGAGCCCTTGGTAAGTGGACCCATCAAGCCCCCCATCAGACCTATAGAACAGTTCAGCCCAGAGATGGAAGAGAAAGTGGCCCTTAAAGCATTAATAGACTCGGGTTGCACCCGTTGCCTAATCAGACCAACTCTAGTGGGGAATTCAGAAATTCCAGTGAGGAGGTTGAAGAAACCCATTTTGTTTGGTGAATTAGATGGGTCCATTTCAGGGGAAGTTCCAGCTACCCTGGCACCCAGCCAATTGCACTCACAGTGGGGGCACAGACAGAGACTATAGTGTTTATTGTAGCCCCTGGCATGGAATGGCCCCTAATTTTGGGGATCACATAGTTGAAAACTTGGAATCCAAGAGTAAATTGGAGAATGGGAGAATTGAGATTCCTGAAAAGGAAGGCTGTGGCACAGGGCAGGAAACTGAAGACGAGAGGGGGGAAAAGGTCTGAGGTAGTAGCAGCCACAACTGACAGGCCATTAGAAGGCATACCTAAAGAATACTGAAATCTGGCTGAAGCTTTCAGTGAGGAAAGGTCCAATGAACTACCCCCCCCCCCACTGTCCCACTGACTGTGCCATTGAAATCCTGCCAGGAGCTAAGCTGCCAAAGCCCAAGCTCTACTTGATGACTCCCAGAGAGCTCGAGGAGCTGCAGAAGTTCATTGAAAAGAATTTGGCATAGAGATTTATTCAGCCAGCATGGCTGAAGATGGCCGTCCCTGTACTATTCCGGGAGAAAAAAGACAGGTCTCTTCACCTGTGTATGGACTATAGATCTTTACATGCTGTTTGTGAAAACAATGTCTACCCCTTGGGGACATGCTGGCCCATCTTTCCAAGGGGAGAATATTCTCTAAATTGGATTTAAGAGAATCATACTACCAGGTCAGGATAAAAGAAGGGGATGAGTGGGAAACAGTGTTTAATTGCCCCTTGGGGTGCTTCCATTTCTGGGTGCTGCCTTTCAGGCTGGAAGGGGCGCCTGCAGTGTTCATGCAGCTGATAAATGAGGTTCTCCAGGAGCACCTGTATAAGGGGATTTTGGTGTACTTGTATGATGTCCTAATATTCACAGAGACAAAGGAGGAGCATGTCAAATTGGTCAGGGCAGTTTTAAAAAGCTCCTTGCAGCACACTTCTATGCTAAACTGTGAGTTCTGCGCTAAAGTGTGAGTTCCACAAGGAAAAAACTGATTACTTGGGCTACGGGATTTCCCATCAGGGAATAGAGATGGATCTGGAGAAGGTACAAGCGGTGCTAGAATGGGCAAGCATGAGGAAGCAATTGCAAAGCTTCTTTGGATTCACAAACTTCTGCAGACAGTTTATTCCCTCTTTCACTCAGATTGCCTTCGCCATCACTAACCTACTAAAAACGAAGGGGATGAGCAAGCAAAAACCCAGTCAGCCATTGAAATGGACTATGGAGTGCCAAGCAGTTTTGAGAAGCTACCATGTTTCCCTGAAAGTTAGACCCAGCCCAATAGTAAGTCTAACTTGATTTTTGGGGGTGGGCCTAATATAAGCCCTACTGTAAAACTAAGCCCTAATTTTGAGATGAGGCGCACCCCTAAAATCAAGCTAGGATGGGGGTAGAGGGGTAAAGCTGCCCCACATGCCCCGCACCCACTTACCTAACTGATAGGATCACCACACCCTGACACCTGTCACATCGCTACTTGACTTCTTCTGCAGCCACTTGCTGTCACTTGTGGCTGGTTGCCATGTGGCGCATTGTGCCATTGCTGGTCCTCCTGGCAAGATGCTGCATGGCACTTCTGGCTGCTTCTGCTGCTCACACACTTCAAGCCACTTCCATTGCTTGTGCAGTGCTTCGGGCCGCTTCCGCTGCTTTTGCAGCACATCGGGCCACTTACATTGCTCACGCGCTTCAGGTCACTTCCATTGCTCGCGGCAGGAGGCCATGTGCCGCTTCAGGTCATTTCTGCTGCGGAAACAGCACAAAGAGCCATGAAGCATCCTGCTGCAAGCAACAGAAACAGCGCAAAGCACCATATTGCATCCTGCCCGCAGGAGCAGCAAAGGTGCAATGCGCCACATGGTGTCCAGCTGCAAGTGGCAGCAAGTGGCCACAGAAGAAGTCAAGCAGTGGCACAACAGGTGTTGGGTGTGGGAAGCCTGGCTGTGGTTGTCCTAAGGTAAGACATTCTCTGAAATTAAGACCTAGTGCCTCTTTTGGAAGCAAAAAAAATATAAGACCGGGTCTTAATTTCATGGAAACACAGTAAAAAGACTTTTTTCTGCCAAGCCGGTGTTAAAACACCGGGACCCAGAGAAGTCATTTGTCATTCAGGCAGATGCTAGTGATGTGGCAGTGGGGGCAGTACTGCTCCAAGAGAATCAGGAGGGGAAATTGCAACCCTGCACGTATGCCTCCAAAAAGCTCACTGAAATTGAACAGAGGTGGGCAGTGTGGGAGAAGGAGGTGTACACAGTATGCTGGGCCCTACTCATTTGGAGGCATTTTCTGGAGGGGAGCAAAATCCATGTTCAGGTGTGGACTAATCACAAAATCTCGAAGCACTGAAAACCCCAAGGAAGTTGTCCCCAAAACAAGCTCAGTAGTCCCAGCATTTCCACTGGTTTGATTTCTCCATTAAGTACATCCCATGGGGGAAGAACTTTTTGGCCCATGCTTTATCAAGGATGCCACAGTATGACTTCCAGTTCCAGAATGTGGCGACGCCAGTTGTGCCTAGAGACTTGTCTCTGCGCCGTCTGAAGTTTCCTTTGCCAGTAGACCCCCTAGGGGGTCAAAAGTCACTCTAGAGGGGGGACCACCAAGGAGGAGGCTTGTTGGTAGATAGGGGAGGGCGGCAGCTTCCCTTGTGTCTCCAGCTATCTCCTTAGGGCTGACGGAGCAAAGATCGGCCTGCAAGATGGCCGACCACCCTGCTGCACCAGCCGAAAGTCACATTGACATCTAAGTGTTATAGACCCACTGCGGATGATCCGGGTGAGACCTCTTTTGTTCCTCTTTCACCCCATGCTGTTTTTGCCTGTAAAAGCTTGTCCTTGGAATTATTTCCCCATCTGGAAAAAGCGGCTTTTGTAATTGTGGGAACAAAGCCATTTTATAAAAGGACAGAAAAAAATTCTTTTAAAGACTATACTCTATCTCTATCTACGTTGAGGTACAGAAAAAAATATTCTTCGTTTTTTTTTTTGGAGCGGTATTACTTTATATTGGGAGAATAATTCTTTTTCCACTCGTTCTTTAAGAAATAGAAAAGAAAAGGAAAAAAATGGCGTTTGAAACAGTCTTTTTAGCTTACTGAGGACATCTACTGGTTGAAAGTTAATATTGTAATTGTTGACTATTTGGAGATGATTTTAGCTTTCAAACTATTTTTCAAGAGACAAGATAATTTGAGCCAGCTGTGAGATTTGTGGGGGTGGATACTCTTCAACTGTAGCCTCCACTGAAAAAAGAAAAAAAGAAAAAGAAAAAAAGGATTGCTTTTCAATGATTGTTAAAATGGAGAAGCCTCAATCACATTTAAACTGTAAACTTATACTGGAAAAGATTTATGAGGCCAAAGAAGAAATGTGTACTACAATAAAAGAGTTTACTATAGAATTAAGAGCCAGAATCTCTACTGTAAACCCCAAAATTGACTCTCAGAATACACCTGACTACTCTACAAAACAGATTATATAAGAAGAGGATTTAACTGAGAATAAAGAGAAATTTATCTTGCCTTATAAACAGTCTACTTTTGGCTTTGGGGACCAGGAAAAGCAAAGACTGAGTTTTGAACTTTTGAAGCAATGAAGATTTATGGATAAGAGAAACAGAGGGCCAATGCAGAGGCCAAGATGGTTTTCATCAAATCAAAGGATACTACAAGCAACAAAAAGAGACTTATCAGCTGGAAGGGAAGCTCTGCTATGGAAACCTGCCTGGCATAAGAGGAAAGCTAGAATAAGATTGAAAAATGAAATTTAAAATTTCATGCATTGGACTAAAGGCAATCTAGAACTATGGATTGATTTAAGGATTGAGATTATGAGTTAGAAGTAAAGAGATGTTTTAGACTTGGATTGAATTAATAATTAATTGAATGTTAATCAAATAAGATGACTTGTTTGTTTCATAATATGGATGTTATTAGCTATGATAACTAATTGGATGAAATTTGTATTCTGCTTAATGGATTGATATGAATTAAGGTTTGATACTATTCTGTCAGCTTAAAGAGATTGATTAATTGATGGATTAGATATGTATATGATAGATAGATATGTACATTTAGATATATATATAGGATAGATCAATATTTTTGTTTAAAAATGAGATATTTTCTATATAATGGACTAAAGGTAATCTAGAATATTAAGAATGTATTTTTTAGAATGATATGTTTATTTGTATGAAAATTATTATGTAATGGAATGAAGAAAATTGAAGAGACGTTTTAGATTTGGATTGCATTATTAATTAATCGAGTTAATTTAATAAGATGATGTGTTTGTTTGATGACATGGATGTTATTAGTTATGATAATTAATTGGATGAAATTTGAATTCTGTCTAATGGATTGAAATGATTTAAGGTTTGATATTATTCTGTCAGCTTAAAGAGATTGATTAATTGATGGATTAGATAGGTATAGGATAAATTAATATTTTATTTTAAATAGGGGAGATTAGTGGAAGAAGAAATAAATAAAATTCATGATAAAATTAAGGAACTAGAATATATATGGAAGGGATACCTGAATTGATAAGGTTTTTATTTAAAGTTAACTTGATTATGGTATTCTAAATTTATAAAGCTTTAAAACAGGTTCAGGTGGAATAAATTTAAGCTAGAACTGGATATTTTAAATATACTATGCTACTTGAGGGAAAAAGAGAGGGAATACCTGATGTATTGATTGTACTATGTATATATGTTTTGTTCTAGGTTGTTTGATTACCCCACACCATTACCCCTGAGTACTTTGTTTTAAGAATTTAAAAAAACCCAATAAAATGTGTTTAAAAAAAAGGATGCCACAGTATAATAGCGTAAAATTCGACGTAATCAAACCCTTGATGACTCTGAAACAATTAGCAGCCCCTGTAAACACAAAAGCTTAGGTAAAGAAGCTGATGCCAGTGAGCAGTAAAATGGAGGCGCCGACCACCACAAAGGAAAACCCTAGGAAAACCCTTTGAACAGCGAATAAGGAACTGAGTTTAGACAAGCATTAGAAAAGGATGAATGGTTCCTTAGCCATGAAAACTTTTGCTTGATGAGGGACAAACTGCCCTGGGTAGGAGAAAAATTATATGTGACAAAAACCCAGAAAATAAAAATCATGCAACTTTGTCATGACTTGAAGAGGGCTGGGCATTTCGGATTCATGAAAACTTCTATCTGACCAAAAAGCAGTTCTGGTAGCCATCTCTAAAAAAGGACATGGAAAGCTATATGGCTAGCTGCCCAGTCTGCTCAGCAGCCAAGCAGAGACAGGGGGAAATGCCGGGATTTTTACAAGTAGTTGCCAGCCCTTCAGCACCCTGGATTTATGGATTTTATAGTAGAACTGCTAGAGAGTGAGAAAAACATTGTCATTTGGGTAGTGATGGACCTGGTTTCCAAACAGGTCCACTTCATACCCTGCCAGAAAATTTTCACAGCTAACGCCTTGGCCTAATTGTTTGTACTGCATATCTACCAGCTGCATGGGGCCCCACAGCGCATTATATCAGACAGAGGGGTCCAGTTTACTTCAGAGTTCTGGAGAGCCTTTTTGGACCTACTTGATACCAGCCAAGGCCTGTCAGCTAATTATCATCCCCAAATGAATGGTGGGATAGAACTTTCAAACTCAGTACTAGAACAATACCTGAGGTGCTTTATAAATTACCAACAAGACAACTGGACTGACCTGCTGCCTTTCACTGAAGTGGCTTACAATAACGCAGTGCATTCAAGTACTGGTTACACCCTCTTCCAAGTGGTGATAGGACAAAGTTTTTTTTTTTAATTTTTATTATTTTATTTTCATTACAATCATAAGAAAAAAAATTCAGATACATAAGAAGTTAAAATACAACACACAAATTCCGACATTGCTCACCCATTTCCCCCCAGACCGCATCCCCCTCTCATCTCTTCACTTCCCCCTTCCTTCTACCTCCTCCTCTCCTCCCCTCCCTCTCTCCTCCATCTTTCTACTTACTTATCCCTCTCCTCTTCTTCTCAATCGGATGCGGTCTGAGGGAAAATGCCCGAGCAATCCTCTATCACCAAAATCTGAACTATTGAACATACTACCCATACTCTCCCCTCCCCCCTCCCCCCTTTCCCCCCCGACTTCCCAGAGCTCAGTACAGGGTTACAAAAAAAAAGAAAAGAAAAAAAACAAAACAAAACATAGTCAACTTAAATTTACTACTTATACAATAACCGGAATCCTAATAACCCTTAACTCTCTGCAAACTTGAATTCATAATTTAATAAAAATCCATTATTCATAAAATAAATGAAACTTTGTTGTTCCATACTTCTTCTGAATATATTCTATCCATCTTCTCCATACAGAAACATATCTCTTTTGTGAATGGTCCTTTAAGTAAGCAGAAATTTTAGCCATTTCTGCTAAGTTAGAAACCTTAAATACCCATTCTTTCAAAGAAGGCAGAGAATCTTTTTTCCAATACTGACCCACCAATAGTCTTGCTGCTGTTATTAAATTCAGCATTAAAATAGTTTCTTTAACATCAAAATCCACAAAAATACCCAAAATAAATAATTGGGGAGTAAATTTAATTTTCCTTTTAAAAACCTTTTGAATGTTCCACCAAATCATAATCCAAAAAGCTTTAATATTTTTGCAAGTCCACAAAACATGAAAATAAGTTGCATCCAAGGAACCACATCTCCAACATTTGGGTTGCAAATTCGGATACATACAAGATAACTTTTTAGGATCCAAATGCCATCTATAAAACATTTTATAAAAATTTTCCCTCAAATTTTGTGCTTGAGTAAATTTAACATTTCTAACCCAGATTATCTCCCAAGAATCCATTAAGATTGGTTCCTGTATATTCTGGGCCCATTTGATCATACAATCTTTTACTAACTCTGTTTCTGAATCCAATTTTATCAACTCATTATAAATTCTTTTGATATGAGCAAATTTCTGATCTTTAATCTGAATTACCAAGTTTTCATCTGTTAAAGTAATTCCCACCTTCTTATCTACCCTCCATCTCTCCATTATTTGTAAATATTGAAACCATGATTGTAAAATATTTTCTTGCCTTAACAAATCAAAAGACTTTAATTGCCAATCTATACCTGACCAAATGAGCAACTCTTTATAGGAAATATTGTCAAAATTCACCCCTTTAGAAACCCCTTGAATTGCCTGTCCAGGAATCCCCAAATGGGTATTTTATAGTTCAATTTATAATAATACTTCCTCCAGACACGGAGTATGGCATTTCTTAAAATATGTGACTTAAACAAAGTGACAGGACAAAGTTTTAACATGAAGCCTGAGTTACCTGTCAATGAACCCACCATCTTTCCTTGAAGGAGTGGATTAAACAGCTGCAAAACACCTGGCCTGTTGTTAGAAGATCTATGGATGAGGTGAGGGAAGCTTATAAAGCACAGGCAGATAAAAATGAATGGAACCTAAACCATTCAAAGAAGAGGGGAAAGTGTATCTCTCAACCAAATTTCTAAATTCTTTGCAGCCCTCAAAAAAGCTAGAGCCAAAATTCATAGGACCATTCCCCATAAAATGCATAATTAACCCAGTAAAACTGGAATTGTAATTCCCAAAACCATTAAGACAAGTCCACCCAGTATTTCACTACAGCCTGCTTAAACGGGAACTAACCTCTCCCCTAAGGCCAGCAGAAGCCTTCCCCAAAACCCATTATGGTGGAAGGGGAGCAACATTTTGAAATTAAAAAGATATTAGACTCCAGGAAACATGATGAGTCAACCCATTATTTGGTAGCATGGAAAGACCTGCCACCATCCCAAAATGAGTGGGTACATAAGAAATATGTCAGGGCCCCTAGATTGCTGAAAAGGTTCCATGCCTGTTATCCACATAAGCCTGACTAACGTTGTTTCAATTCTTTCCCCTTTATTATTTTTATCTGTCACCAGGTGGATCTCTCATTTTTCTAGGGGGAGCGGCATGTCAGAACCCTCAATTATTAATTCCTTATATTCTCTGTGTTTAAGCTGTTCAGGTTCTGCCATTCTCCTATGGGGGAGGGGGGAGACCAGGGGGCTTTGTAGAGTATGTAGAATGCTTCCTCTATCTGCTTTGATGTATCCTCTTCGGAGTGTGAAAGGAATGCCTCGAGGCCATCTGCCTTATCTTAGTGAGGAGGGAGGAAACAGCCAAAACCTAACAACCTTGAGAGATGTGTCTTATTGGTTCATTTCCCACAGTTCAATGACACCTATGGATTGGCCTTTAGAACTGACCAGATGGACAGTTGGGGTGGGGTTATGATTTTGCAGGTTTTACCTATTGATTTGGGCAGGAAGCCCTCAGATCTTGCTTAGCATTCCTGCTGCCTATACCTGCCAATAAAATTCCTTTTGAAATTATGCAAGTTTCAAGAGTTCTGCTTTCTTGGTAGGGAAACGGAGGTAGGTCCTTACACTTACAAATGAAAGAAAGATTTAAACTAGATAAAAAGAGTCAGGGGTTTGACTTTGTTAAAAATGAATTGGAAATTTTACTATGTGGTAATGATGACCATATTACTGCTAAGGTTTACAAAACATTATTGACATTGGATTTGGAAGGTGAACATGTAAAACACTATGATTCAGTGGACAAGGAATTTTGGGTATAATGTGATGCTTGAACAGTATATGGACAAAAGGCTTAAAATTCCCACTAAACTATAATTTAAAAGAAAACTTTTATAAGATGGTGTATCACTGGTCTTTAACTCCAGATAGGTTATCTAGAATGTATAAAGGTATCTCAAATGAATTTTGGAAATGCAAATGTAAAGAAGGGATTTTTTTTGTCATTTATGGTGGACATGTGATAAAGCAAAGAAATATTGAGAAGGATTCATATTTTACTGCAGAAGATTTTTAATGTGAATATAAAGATTAAACTAGAAACTTTTCTTCTGGGTCTAATGAAAAAAGACTTGGAAAATTTTTGGGAACTCTGATTTCATATATGTTGCCTGCTGCAAGACTATGCACAAAAATGGAAGGATGTTTCAATTCCCACCATGGACAAATGGCTACAAAAGTTGATGGAATTAGCAGAAATGGCTAAATTGACTATTTTCTTAAAAGAAAAGAATATAAATTCTTTTGTTTCTACTTGGAAACTGCTTCTGGACTTTGATTTTGGGTTTTACTGATTAGATTGATTTGTTGAAATAGAAATGGTTAGTTCATACTGTTAAGTACTTCGTTCGCGTGCGAATGATGAATACACATGGCGATGTTAAACAGCTCTTTATTCTTCTTCCAACAACACCCGAACGAACGGCAAAAGGCACGCAGGCCTCTTTATGTGGCCAGAGACCCGGACAATGGCAAACAAAGTAACAGAGCATTTTTGTGCCTTGTGCCGCTCAGTCTGGTCCCGGGAAGCTTTTGGAATGCCCGGGACCAATGCAATGTCCCGAGCCTGCTTTTGCAGGCTCAGGATACAACACATACTACTATAGAAATGTAAAAGGTTGAGGTTCAATGTGAATGCTTTATTTTACTGCAACAGAGGGAGTCTGAAGTCAACACCTTTTTTTCCTTTCCCCCCTTTTCCCACACTTTTCTTTTTCCCTTTCCCTTTCCTTTGTTCCTTATTATTTGCTTTTGTATTTTCATATTTTATATTATAAGTGAATAAAATAAAATTATTGCAAGGACAAATCAATTCACAAAAGCAGATATATGCAGAAAGGAATCATATGGAGCATATCTGGTTCATTCTTTTCACATCCCAATATCGTATCTGGTTTGGGAGAAAAAGATATTATTACCTGATATAAAAGTGCCCATTGTATTAGAAAGCAGTAAGCAATAGGGATGTTTCAGATGACAACTGTCCAATATGACTGTAGTAAGGACTTATGGGAGTTACAGCTCAAAGCATTCTGAGGCTATCTTGTTTTTTTTTTCTTTCTAAAATGCTAAAGAAGAGCATTATTTAAAACTCTTCCATTTTCCCAACTAAATATGTAGACTGTAAAGAGAAACGGCCTTTTCACCAATGTCAATCTATTCCCCCACCCTCCAAAAAAAAGCATGCCTGACACCTATGTTAAGGTCTTTCTGGTACAAGATGAAGGCCTTATTTTCTCTGGAAGTAGGAATCAATGTCAGGCTGTTGAATAATATTTTGCTACTAATTTTCTTGTTTTATCTATTGGATCTGTTAGGAGTAAAGTCTTCACCCTGGTTCATCCAAGCCGGGAATAAATAAGCAAACATGGTGACTGCTTTGGGAAGAAGGTTACAGTTTATTGCAGAAAGATGGTCTTCAGGAAAGTACAGAGGAGAGAGAAGGAGAAGAGAGCACAGAGAGAGATTGAGCACATGGGCAGTAGGTTTTATACCCCCCTAGCCTTGTTTGGAATAGTTTCCTGTTCCTGTGGCATGAACCTTGAGACTGTTTCTGAGTGTTTGTCTAGGCCTTGATATCTGTGGTTTAATTCTGTTATCATATCCTGCTTCCCAGGTGATGGGGCTGACTCCTAGAGTTTGGGTGGGGTATGCAGATCTTCTCTTTTGTCTTCTTGATTGCTCTAGCTCCAACTTTCTGATGGTTTTACATTTGCATTTGTATAGGGCTAAAGTTTTGCTTGGGGCAGAGAGATAGATTTGGGGCCAAGTTTGGTTTTAAAAAGTCCTTTTGAGGAAAAATATATTTTTCTGCCCTTTTTAATATTTCCTTCTGGGCTAACTTTCATCAGATCAATAATATTGCTGTTTTTGTTTATTTAATAAATAAGCACTGCCTGACTCCAGAACAACTTTAAGATTGATTTTTATCTTACGATAATCCTATTGCTGCTGCTATATTTATTGATATGTGCTGATAGTATAAATCTTCCACAAGATCTTTATACCTTTCAGAGGACTCTATAAATATTTGGCAGTCTAAATAAGAAACAATGGACTAAATGATGTATTAACTTTTACTCAGAATCATGGAGAATCTTTATGTATGTAGATTGATGAGACTCCAATTCTGCCTTGTAAATATCTTAAGGGAGAAAAAGGGCAATTTCATTATTTGACTGTGATATTTTGGCATATTGGAAGAAAAGTCTTCATCCTGGTTCATCCAAGCTGGGAATAAACATGGCAACTGCTTTGGGAAGAAGGTTGTAGTTTATTGGAGAGGATAGCCAGACAGGAAGATGGCTCTGGCCGAAAAGAGAGGGAACACATGTAGGGAGTGAGTTTTTTAAACCCCCTTGAAGCCTTTTGTTTTGAGTTGTTTCTTGTTCCTGTGGCATGAACTTTGAACTGAGTCTGAGTGTGCTTTTCTGGGCCTTGGTATCTGTGGTTTAATCCTATTATACCCCAAAGGTCATATCCTGCTTCCCTGGGGCTGGGCTAATGACTCTTAGAGTTTAGGTGAGGTATGCAGATTTTAGGTCTTTGACTTCTTAATCTTCTAGCTCCAACTTTTCTGAATGGTCTGCATCTGCATTTCTATAGAGCTGGTTTCTGCCTGGGGGAGGCAGACTTGGGGCTATTAAGAAAACTGGGCGTGCTTTCCTGCCTCTTCAAGATCCTGGGGAAATATATTTTTTCTGCCCTTTTAATATTTCCTTCTCTGAGGGGGGTGACTTCCCACAGACACAAGGATGAATTTTTCTGCTATTCAGTTACAGCGTATTTCTGGATTTGTGAGGCTCTTCAAAGTGATTTACACCACACTTAGATAAGTGTAGTTACTGGTGTAGCAAATCCATAATGATGGGTTTTTTTCAGACTTTGAATTTGCTTTTTATAAACCTAGAGATCAAAGGACAAATTTCCCTTTAGAGTAGAATAGAAAACCTAACTTTCACCTTCCCAGCCAAGGATAAATGTGTAAAAAAAAGAAAAGTTAATTGGTTTGAGCAAATAGTCCCTGACCAAAGCTGAACAGTGTAAAGCAGTGGTTCTCAACCTGTGGGTCAGGATCCCATTTGTGGTCGAACGACCATTTCATGGGGGTCGCCAAGCAACGCAGTCTGCCATTTTTTCCCCTTTTCCTTAGCTGTGCTACTCCCTTTTATTCTATTGGCTTTTGAAAGCCAATAGAATAGACTCTCTTGAATAGAGTCTAATTCTATTGGCTTTCAAAAGCCAATAGGAATTGTCCAGGCTGTCTCTGCCCTGCTGAGCCTGCCAAAAGTCCCATTCTGCAAACGGTGCTGCACCAGTTGAGTAGTCCTCGACTTACGACCGATTGAGTAGTCCTCAACTTACGACCGGTTGGGGGTCGCGGCATTAAAAAGGTTGAGAACCACTGGTGTAAAGAAACTAAGTACCCAACTTCAAAGCAAGAGCCAAAGAGAGAGTGCAAACAAAAAAGGAAATTAAACACTATTCCAGGTAGAAGCCCTCTATTTGTAAGAAGCAGTTTTATTTTAATTCTTTAATTTTAAAGAATCTATATTTAAAATGCAAATGTATTGCTTTAGTTTTGGAACTAAATTATGGGGAAAATAACAACTGGCTTTTCAATCCCCCTTTTGATTAGTATGATTCCTTGGAAGATATGGAAGTGTATGAACAATACCGAAGAATTTTCCTCTCTTTAGAAGATTCTCTTTTATGATGGCAGATTGGCAGTATGTAAGGTGTCATTTTATTCTCTTGATAGCTTCATTCTCTTTTAAAATGTACAAGTTTTATTTTTTGTTGGTAGATCACGGGACTTCGGAATGAATGTGCAGCAGATACAAATAAAAAATGATCTTTTACAGCACAGGTTAATTTCCTTCTTTGTAGCCTTAGCCACCACTTTTCAGCCTGAAACTTTTAAAAGCTTTGCTAATCCTCATGTATGCAGCTTTACGTGCGATTCCTCCCTACTACTTCTCCCCCCCTCCCCGCTTCTCCTGATTGGTGAAGCTGTTTCATGGCTTAATTCAACCCACAAATGCGTATCTGAGTTGTGATTTGAAATCGGAGCTTAGGCAGGATCGCTTCCCTGCTGTTGGTGCAGACTATTATAGAGACAAAGCTGGGAAAGTGGACGTTGTCCTCTGAAGCGCCCTGCGACAACAGGCACCGCGAGGCAAAAAGTTGCTGGCTTGTTGGAGAACTAGGAAACCGGATGGGACCGGGGTTTCTGGTAAACTTCTGGATGGATGGATGGAAAATGGAAGCCTAAACATGAAGCAGGTAAGGTGGTAGCGACCTGCTGCAAAGCAGCTGGAGATCTTGGGAGATCTCTTGAATCCAGAATGACTCGATAAGAAAAACTCTTTGTTGTAGGCTCGATGAGACTTTTGGAGAGATGGGGCTTATTACGGCAATCCGGGCTAAGCTAGGAACGCCTTTTCCGGCTGCTCTTTCAGTTTCTAGTCGCTGATAGCTGACGGGATCACTCCCAAGTTGTGGTTCTGAACAGGCGAGCTTTGGCGATCAAGTCCCGTTTATTTAACCAACAGTTCTGGAATTTCAGTTACCCCAAACTTCGTGCAACTGAGCCAGCGTGTTATCAGTAGCCCAACGCGTACAGTATTTGGAGCTGTGTGTTTAATAGCAGTTTAAAAAAGAAGGAAAACATTTGTTTTCATTCAAGCTAGCAGATGTAAGAGGAGACAAAAGATCGTGTCGCTTTTATATGTGAAGATTTCAACCCTGCGGGTCAAATGCGTATTAATTCTGTATGGTTTTGTAACTCTTATTAAACACTTTTAAAATTCTGGATTTTGGTATTTCAAGGTTGGATATTTAGCATCTGAAAATGCTTTTTCATTTTGTGACCTTTGGGACATAACATGCCTTTTGAGTGTTTTCTTTAATGAGTATCGTCCATGAGGATAAAGAAGCGAAGTAAAGTAAATAAAAAGGAAATAGGAAAAAGAGGGATTTGCACCTGTAGAGAAAATGGAATATTTTATATAGTTTAATAAAAACTACAACCGAACTCTTTTTACTGTGGTTTGGATAATTTTGCCAATGTGAAGGAAAAAATATTTTTTTAAATTCTTTTAAAATATTCCTACTTGTGGAATTGTCTTGCTTTGCAGTAGAATGATCCAAGTGAGAGCCAGTTTAGTATAGTAAGGCACCAGACTGGAAACTAGGAAGCTGTGAGTTTTAGCCCCACCATAGACACAAAGTCAGTTGGGTGACCTTGGGGAAGTCATTGTCTCTCAGCTTTAGGCAATGGCAAACCACTTCTGAAAAACCTTGTCAAGAAAACTGCAGGGACTTGCTCAGGCAGTCTCTGAGAATCAAACACGATTGAACGGGGAAAAAGAAAAAAAAAAATGATCCAAGAGGGAATCAGAGCATTGTGGAATGTACTGCCATGTGGGGGAGCTCTGCCAAAAAGAAGGTTTACAAAAATGCCGCTTTTGAGAAAAACAAGCTGCTTATTTTCCTAGCTGCATTTTTAATCTCAGGATATTAAAATATAGTCATTGTTCATTTAAAAATATAAAACATAATGTTTGAGAGGAAATAATAGATGACAACAATGTAAAAATTTTTTTTTTAAAATGGCTGAGGTTTCAAAATATTCCTAGATGGCGTTAGTGACACAAAAGGCAAGTATTTAGATCCATGTTCCTTAAACTTGGCAACTTTCAGATGTGTGGCCTTCAACTCCCTGTTGTGGCCAGACTGGGGAATTCTGAGAATTGAAGGCAACATACCTTAAAGATGCCAAGTTTGAGAAACACTGATATTCTGCCTTCTTAGATTATGACAATCTCATTACGTAGAAGTAATCCTTGACTTATGATCACAATTGAGCCCAAAAGTTCTGTAATTATGTGAGACATTTGTTAATTGAGTTTTGCCCAATTTTATGACATTTCTTGCCACAGTTATTAAGTGAATTACTGCAGTTATTAAGTTAGTAACACAGCTGTTAAGTGAATCTGGCTTTCCCATTGATTTTGCTTGTCAGAAGTTTACAAAAGGGGATTACTTTATTCTGAGACACTGCAGCTGTCATAAATATGCATCAGTTGCCAACGGGCTGAATTTTGATCGGGTGACTGTAGGGATGCTGCTATGGTTGTAAGTGAAAAACTATAATAAGTCACTTTTTTTCAGTGCCACTGTAACTTCTAACAATCACTAAATTAACTGTTGTAAGTCAAGGTCTACTTGTACAGTCCTACCTACAATTATTTCAAACTAGGCGAGATACTCATTTTATCTCTTTAAAAAATGTATTCTAGTACACAGTTCTCAAACATGACTATTAAAGAGTTTAGAAAATAGAAACTACACAAAAGCAAAAACTTAGAATAGAATAGAGCTGGAAGGAACCTTGGAGGTCTTCTAGTCCAGCCTCCTGCTGGACTAGAACCTATACCATTTCAGACAAGTGACTGTCTATTCTCTTCTTAAAGACCTCCAGTCATGGAGCGCCCACAATTTCTAAAGCAAGCTGTTCCATTGGTTATTTGTCCTCACTGTTAGGAAGTTTCTCCTTAATTCTAAGTTGCTTCTCTCTTTGATCAGTTTCCAACCATCATTTTTCATCCTTCCCTCTGGTGCTTTGGTGAAAAACCTGGCCCCCTGTGCCTTGTGGAAGCATACTGGAACACTACTATCATCTCTCCCCTATTTCTTCTTTTCTTTAGACTAGCCAAACCCAAGTCCTGCAGCCCTCTTCATATGTTTTAATCTCCAGGCCTTTTATCATTTTAGTTGCTCTTCTCTGAACTTTTTCCAATGTCTCAACATCTTTTTTGTAGTATGGTGACCAAAATTGGTTGCAATATTCCAGGTGTGGTCTTACTAGGGTTTTATAAAGCGGTACTAATACTTTGTGTGATCTTGTGTGATTCTATGCCTCTGTTTGTACAACCCAGGATTGTATTAGTTTTTTTGGCTGCTGCTGCACACTGCTGGCTCATAGTCAAGTGATCGTCCACTAGGACTCCAAGGTCCCTCTCACAGTTGCTGTTTTTGAGCCAGGTCTCACCTAATCTGAACTTATACCTTTGATTTTTCTTGCCTAAATGTAAAACTTTGTTTTTTTCCACATTAAAACTCATTTTGTTGGATAGAGCCCATTGTTCAAGTTTGTCAAGATCTTTTTGGAGCCTGAGCTTGTCTTCTGGGTGTTGGCTATTCCCGCCAGTTTAATGTCACCTGAAAATTCAATGAGTTTCCCTTCTATTCCCTCATCTAAGTCATTTATAAAGGTATTAAAGAGTACTAGGCCTAAAACGGAGCCTTGTGGTACCTCACTGCTTACTTCTCTCCATGTGGATGTAGTACCATTGAAGATTACTCGCTGAGTATGGTTTGTCAGCCAGCTACAGATCCATTCTGGTGGTGATTTTGTCTATCCCACCTTTTTCTAGCTTACCAAGCAATAGATTGTGGTCTACTTTGTCAAATGAAATGCCTTACTGAAATCTAAGTATACTGTGTCCACAGTGTTTTGCTGGTCTACTAATTTAGTCTTTAACTTGCATGGAATTTCTGTTTTTTTATATGATATATTTGGCCAGCATGTTAAATAAAAGTGTTAAGTATTTCAATCCAAAAAGATTCACAGTCTAGTAGGAATTAGTGTGTGTATTGTTTCAATATTTAAAAAGCAGCTGCGTTGTTTTCCCTGCAGCTTTTCCAAATGTTGCTCCAAATATGTTAATGGTTAAAAGAAAGCAAAGAAAGAGTAATGGCACTGTTTTTGATACACTCCTCATTATTACTGGAATATAAAAAAGGTTTGATATTATCCCTTTAATGAAAGAGCCATATGTAATAGCATAAAAATAAACTTTAACAATAGTTTTAGAAACAATCAATACATGGCATGAAATATGACATGTAATTTAATGGACTTTTTGGGTATGTGCTGTGAGTGACTTATTAAAATTAGTGCCTAAACACAAGTCAGTTGTACCTTTTAAGGATTCTGAGTTATAAAAATGTAGTATATGTTCTGTGCCAATTCAGCTGTGCCAATATCTGGATAGCTTAAACAAATTCTTAATTAACAAAATAATTCTTCTCACTTTCAGTAAAATTCACTGAATTCTGTGACATTTCCAAAGCAATTCCTCTTCTTGTATATTATGGAATTTATTTCCAGTGTGTAGTATTAACTTTGCTAAGTCTCATGAACTGAATGCATATTTAGAACACAGATAATATATCTTGATTGTCAACTTATGCTTCAACTCTAGTGAACCATTTCCATTTTTGGTAGTCTTCATTTAAATAAAATACCTTGATCTTTCAAGAACGGGAGTGGCACATCTAAGCACACCAGTGCTCTTGAGAGGATTCTTGGCCAAGATAGGGCTAATTATAGGTTCCATAACAAACAGCCAGTTCAAATATTGGAAGTTACTTCACTGAAGCAAAATGTGTCCAAAAGCGATAGGCAGGTATACCAATCTCACATTTCTTTAAAAAAATTGAAAATAAGGTGATTTAGATAAAAGCAGGCTACATGTTGCTATATAATTTTTCATTATAGTGAAACTGTTTGGATTTATTAAATCTCAAGCAGATTGTCATGTCTTTTCTATGAAATAGAGCTCTACGTTAGATAGATAAATTATGATGACTAAAGAAGAATGCAAACTTTCAAGAACAGCACAGAGCGTATTGTTGTATTTGAAAGCTAACTATCATTCTGGAAAAGAAAGAATAAGCCATAGAGAGAAAAATGTTGCTGCTCATGAGGATAAAATTCAACATTTTTTAAAGAGGAGACAAGTCAGCAAGGTCTGAGGAAACTAACAATGCAGTCTTAATTATATAATTACATTAAACTTTATTTGAAAAACAGATACAGTTATTTAATATGCTTAAGTCATATTAAAGAAGAATGTGTTAGGAAATATCAGATTGAACATTTAATAAGGGAATAATTATAGATACAGAACAAACAATACCTGTGTTGACAACAATAGAAAATTTGTCCCCTACCTGGATTTTGAAACTGAGGCTTACTGACCTGCCAAAAATCATCATGTCTCAACTAAATCTTCTAACCTTTAACCTCGTTTCTGATTAAGTAGGAAATAGCAAACTGCAACAGAAAACATGTTAAGTTTAACCTATCGTAGAAGGCTAAATTGTAGAAATCTAGGAAGGCCAACAATGCTACTTTCTTAAACTATTGTCAAGAATTAGATATGTAATTGTAATTTTTAAAGACTAAATAAGGATTATGAAAGAATTCAGAAAGTCTGCAGCAACTCAGGTATATGCTTGTATCATACTTTTGGAATCTTTTTAAAGGAATATATACAAATACAGGACTCAACCATTACTAAAGATGCTAGTAGAAAGGGTTGATTTGGAAACGGAGGGTGTCAGGCTCCAAAAACTGAAGTATCTTCTGACAAGGCATGTCCATCCTGCCCCTTTCAGAGAAAATCATGTGAAGCCATATTCCCCTGGTCTCCTAAGAAAAGTGCCTTGTGCAGCCAGCAGTTGCCTTGTGTGAAGAATCAGGCTGGGCAAGTTATAAGTCTCTTCATTTAGTGCTGCTGTATCTTCAGTCCCTGAACAAATTGAGGACTATATGGCCACTGTGAGCATAATAGGCAAGTTGTATTTTGGAGGATTAGTTTTCTTATTGAACAACTACAGTGCTCTCTATCAATCCAAAATGTAAATAAACCTCAAATCTGAATATTTAGGAAAGTAAAAGTGAGGTTTTGGCTTTCTTAGGAGAATATGTGTGCACAATTATTGGGCAACTGTTAGTATGGAGAAATATTATGCAACTAAATAAAAAATGACAATTTGCCCATCTCTGTGCAACTATTAAAGTGAGAATAATAAACAACTCAAAATGTACAAATAAACATTTCTGATATTTAAAAAAAAATCAGTGATCAATATAGCCACCCTTCCTTTCAATAACAGTCATAAGCCTTCCATTCATGGAGTCTGTTAGTTTCTTGATCTGTTGATGATCAACGTTTTGTGCAGCAGTAACCACAGCCTCCCAGACACCGTTCAGAGAAGTGTACTGTTTTCCTTCACTGTAAATCTCCCATTTAAGAAGGCCCCACAACTTCTCAATAGAGTTTAGGTCAGGTGAGGAAGGGGGGCATTTCATTATTCTTTCATCTTTAAGGTCTTTACTGGCTAGCCATGCAGTGGAGTACTTCGATGCATACGATGGAGTATTCTCCTGCATAAAAATCATGGTCTTCTTGAAAAATGCAGATTTTTCCTATACCATTGCTTGAAGAAAGTGTCTTCTAAAAACTGGCAGTAGGTTTGTGAATTGATTTTGAGTCCATCTTCAACCCAAAAAGCTCATCTTTAATAATATCAGCCTGTACCAGTATCTCACCTCCACATTGCTGGTGTGTGAGTCAAAGTAGAGCTCTGTGCCCGTTATTGATCCAGTCATGGGTCCATCCATCTGGTCTGTCAAAAGTCACTCTCACCAGTCCATAAAACATTTGAAAAATCTGTCTTCAGATATTTCTTGGCAGTCTTGCCATTTCAACTTATGTATGTAGTTCAGTGGTAGTCGGGTTTCAGCCTTTCTTACCTTGGCCCTGCCTCTGAGCACTGAACACCTTGTACTTCTGGGCATTCCAGATAGGTTGCAGTTCTGGAATATGACACACAGAGGATAACGGGTTCCTGATAGCTTCACGTTTGATTCTCAAATCTTTAGCAGTTTAAAAAAAAAGTTTTACTAAATTTTCCAGTTTTTACATCCAGGTATTTAGGAAGCAGCGTGGTGATAGGGTAATCAATAATCCAATAACAAAGTCATTCATATATCTGTCAGGTTACATCGTTAAAGTTCCGTCTCTATTTCCCTTAATTATTATATCATATTTGAATTAATACATTTCTAGGTAAAGCTCAATCAATCAGTACATTTATCAATAACATTTTACTTATACATATCCAAGTCCTGTTTTTAAGTTTTACTTAATTCCAATTACCATATTCCAATTTAGCCTTTAATAACCATGGTATTTAAACATCGGGTAACCCTAATTTCCCTCATTTCATTACAAAATAATTATTGTGTCTATAGTACATATATTATTCCAAAAATTACATTCTTACTTTCTTTCACAAATATATTCTATTTCTTGTCTTGGTAGGTCCTCATTTACTGATAAGATATCTTTCATTGTGACAAACCCATTTCCATATTACAGTTCCAAGCTATAATCTAACAATTAATTTTCATTTCCATTATAAATGTAAATCCTAAATATTAAATCAGTCAATATCTCTAAAAATCTCCATCATTAAGGTTCCCTCTCTATTTCCCTTAATTGTTATATTGTATTCAAATTAAATTAAATTAAATTAAAGCTCAATCAGTCAATACATTTAACAATAACATTTTACTTATACATATCCAAATCCTGTTTTTAAATTTTACTTAATTTCAGTAACCATATTCCAATTAAGTCTTTAATAACCATAATATTTAAACTTTGGGTAACCCTAATTTCCCTCATTTCATTACAAAATAATTATCGTATCTTGTAATTATTCTTACTTTATTTCACAATTATGTTCTATTTTTCATCCTGATAGCTCCTCTTTTACTAGTAAAATATCTTTTGTTATCACAAACCCATCTCCATATTACAATTCCAAACTATAATCTAACAATTAATTTTCATTTCCATTATAAATCTAAATCCTGAATATTACATCAATCAATATCTCTAAAAATCTCCTTAACTCATTAAGTAAAATTTTAAGTCCCATTTTTAAATCTAACTCTGGCTTTCTTTTTGTGCCAAGCAGGCTTCCATGCCAGAGCCTTTAAATCCTCAGATGCATCTCCCTTCATTCCTACACATGTTGTTTGAATTAAGGGAGAACATCCAGTTGTCAATTTTTCAAAGGAACTGGCCCCTTTATAGTTATTAAGTTGTTGCCCTAATAATTCAATTCTCCATGTTTGATTTGGGATATTAATCATCAGTTCAATCTGGTCTTCTTCTTCTTGTTCCAGTTCTGTCTGACTTGAATAAAAGGTCATGTCCAGTGGTGTGATTATTATTATTTGATTGTCTGAGTTGCCTAGTTTCTCACTGTATTGTATTTGTTGGTCAGTTCCTGGTGTTTTTAAAGTTACAGGTATTTTAGTTGAAATCAGTGTTTGATTCTCAAAGTTCTCAATAGATTGTAGATATTGTTATGCAGCATCCTCTTTGATGTTAACTTGTTCCTCTTCTGTTATTTTTTGGTTTTAAGTTGATCAGTTGGAGTCTGAGGTTCAGTTTGTAGTTTCTGGGTAGCATCTTTGGCTTTCACTCTGGCATTCATTAGCTCAGTGGCTTCAACAATTTTTTCAAGTATGAGTTTACAGTTAAGTTGTGGATAAAGTTCCTCCATTTCCATAGTGATTAGAGATAGTCTTTTAGTGGAGGCTATGTTTAGTAAAAGTCAGCCAATGTCCACCTCCACAATTTCTAAAAGTTATTTTCACCACCCAGCTGTTTCTACTTCTTATCTTTTCCTTAGATAATATGAAGGACAAATCAACAGAGTCAACAGGCCTCACAGTCAAAGAAATTCAATTGCTGTACCAGACTTAGCCATAAGATGTCCCCAGTAAACCATGAATTCTCCAGCATGAGGATGGATCATCCATGGATTTGGGTTTCCTGAAGTCCCTTCTACCCAATAGACTAAGTCTGAGAGTTAGCCACGCCTCCCGCTGGGCCGTGCTGTCCCAGTTCTGACTTAGTCTTATACCCAGCAGGACGCGTTGGTTCCCTCTCAGATCATATCAGGTTTTGCCTTTTCAATCTGTGTATTATCCTTCCTATTTCTGGAGTAGTTGGAGTTTGTTCTACGTATTTCTTTGATTCTGTCCTTTCTTTTTCAAAACTCTTTCTCCCCCCCTCGACTTCTGAGCTTTTGAGCTCACAAGGCACTTCTCGTGCAGCCAGCTGAGCGGCGACTCCGCCACTTGTGATTTACGATCGGCGGAACTTCGGAGCCTCTTAAACTTGCAGCCGGCAACCAGCTGTGTAAATCAAGGGGCTTATTTCCTTTCTTGAGCAGTTTTTTTTCCCTCTGGCTAAAATCTCTCTGTGAAAATTTTGTCTGGATTGTGCAGCGGCAGCTGTGACTGTCTATTGATCGGCTGGGCTCTGGCCTGCTGGTTACCAGACTCCCTGGCTCGCCATGTGGCTGGCGGCTACCACTTTGAATAGGTTTTCCACAGGTTCTCTGTATCCAGGATTGTTCTCCTAGATGATTAGTTGTATTCTGGTGGTTTAACTGTGGGAGAAAATATAATTCTTTCCAAGATCCAATCTAGTGTGCCTTCAGCCTACAGTGTGGTGACTTCACACGTGGACGGCCACCATTTTGAGCAGCATTCTGTTAGTGCTGCTGGTGCCCTGGGGCCTTCCCATTATTTATCCAGCCACATCTAATTGACATTGCCTCTGGCAATATTTTTGGCACCTTGGAAGTTTCTCCACTTCCTCGCTTGATATTGTTGCTTCGCAATTACTACTCTAAAGGATTGCTGGCCTCCCACAACAGCATTATCAGTAGCTCACACTGGTTTTACCAGTTTCCAGCAGTCATCAAATCAGGCCTTACACTGTGGTTCACAGTAGCATTCTCAGGAGCATACACTGGTTTTACCAGTTTCCAGCAGTCATCAAATCAGGCCTTACACTGTGGTTCACAGTAGCATTCTCAGGAGCACACACTGGTTTTACCAGTTTCCCCCACCTCCCACTACCACATCTGAGGGCAGCCTGTTTGGCCCACAACTAACCACGACTGTTCAGGTTCACAGACCATTTCCCCCTGACGTGGAGGCCCAGCAGAGGTCCATCAGTCCTATGGTTCCAGATCCAAATGTCAGCTGGGTGGCCCCACCACCCAGTTCTCAACCAGGGCCCTCTGCCACATTGACACCCACTGCAGCTGGTCTCCGTCCCAAAGTTCCTCAGACTGTCTGGCCAGAACAGCTTCAATCAATGCTCACTCAGGTCTTGGCACAGAGTATTGCCTCCTTACAGAGGCCTAAGCCTTTATCCTCCACCCAGTCTTACTCTGAGCCTCCAGAATATGCCTACTCTATCGCCTCTGAGCATTCGTCTCACGACAGAGAGTCATATTCGGATCTTGAGGACACACGGGATCCGCCTGTTATGGTTCCGGCTAATGAAACACTTCAAAGAACTTCCAGGTATTGATTTCCCTAAAAGTCTTTTATTGATTCAAAATGTTGGCACAGGCATAACAGAGTCTATGCTAAGATCTAAGTTCTCTTCCTCTGAGCAGTTAATTATCAGCATGTTCCCTCCCTAAATTAGCTGTCATATAACACATTATGTCAAAGGTTTCCTTCCTCTTTCTTTCCCGGGCTTTACCCCCACCCTCTTCTGCTCTGTATTAACCCCAAAAATACCAGACAGTTCTGCATATTGTCAAAGCAAGAATATATAGTATTTGCAGCGTTGACACCGCCTTTGTCTGAGAATGAAGAAATGCATCAGGAACCCTCTCCATGGGATTATTTGATCCCACATTGCTCAAGTCCATTCTAGCTAAGGCCTCCGTAGCATCTAAGGTTGCGCCAGAGCAAGAACCACAACCCACCCCTTCCACCAGTAATACACCTGACCCACTGTTTTCTGAGCCAACCGTGACCCAAAAACATATACCGTGTCCCCCTTTTCTCCAGCACTGGAGATGGAGAATCCACCAATGGATTTAGACTGTATTCCTGCCCAATCAGATCAAGTCAGCCAAAGTTGCCACGCCCGTCCTGGACAATAGAGATCCCACTCTTGACTTGATCTCGCCCAGAGCAGATGTGCAAGTGTGGCTTTTAGGCAGGTACAGTTTTTTATTGGTGGATTTTCCATTCCCCAGTTTGCTAAATGGTGCTGTTTTTCAGCACAGAATTGGAATTTTCACAGCATTTTAGGCTCCATTCAGGAATAGTCTAAATTCACAATTTAATTCCTGTCTGGGGATGGGGGGGAGGAAACATAAATTGAGTTTCCAAGGAAGGGGATCCTTCCTTATCCCTCTTCTCCCCACCATGAGAAATTGATCTTTCTCAGTTGCTAATTTTGCTGTGTTCATCTGGGGACTAATGGCTGTTAGTCCTCAACTGATTCCAAATCGTCCTCTTTTCTACTGGAGCTTGTGACTGCAGCTCCGTTGACTGCATAGATCCTTGTGAGTGAAGCTTTTTTGTTGCAACCAGGATCGTTCTAAAGAACTCTACCAGCTAATCTTTCTTTGGAGCTGCGGCTGCAGCTCTGATGTTTATTTAAGTTTGTTGCCTTTTTTTGCCTAAATTGATTTGGGACCTGCGATTGTTCCTCTTGCGGACTGCAGTGCGCCAAATGGCCACCGCCGATCAGCTGTTAGGTGGCTGATCAGAGGGCCGGGAATACTCTGTTTACCGTTTTTCTCTGGTTTTTCTCTTGCTTAATTGCTGGTCTGGGACGAGGACTTTTTCCAGAGCAAAGGGGAGTTCATTCTGTGCGAGTCTTTTGCTCCCCCCAAAACAGGAGCTTTCCAAATCGAGGGGGGGAGTAGCCTCCTTCTCCACGCATGGCCACCATCTTGGACCATGTGGTCCTCAACTCGACTTCACTCCATTGTTCAAGCAAATACTGGAGGAAGGGACTCCTTCCTCAAAATATGTCCTTTTTTTAAAAAAGGGGTTTGCTTGAAGGAGGTGAATTGAGTTAAGCAGTCTGGGGAGAGTAGATTCAAGGCCCACCATCGACAAGCAGGCCGCCATTTTGGGGACGGCCGCCATCTTGTTAGCCAGATAGGCTCACCTCTTACCTCGAGGCCTGATACCTCCAGGTGTACCTAACTCCTTCAAGACACAGTTTGCAATCTGATTCTTGGTTTAACTTAAACCTTATTTAATTCAGGAACTCTCATGCAATCATCATAGGCCTCAATAACATTGCAGATACACTACCTTTACACACTGTCGTTACTGGTCCCTTTTAGGCCTGGTGTCTCTGCCCTCGCCCTGCTCATACCATACTCTGCATGATTTTGCGCTTCCAAAAGTACCAATAGACTTATCTGGATTCCAGGCGTCCCCTATCGTGCGCCTGTTCTTATCCACAACAGCCCTAGCTGGATTCCAGGCGTCCCCTGTCGTGCGTCTGTTCTTATCCACGCAAGTTATAGCTGGGTTCCAGGCATCCCCAATAGTGCGCCTGTTCTTATCCATGCTGCTGAGTTACCTGGGTTCCAGGCATCCCCAATAGTGCATCTGTCCTTACCCAGTGTGTAATACTCTCTGATACCAGGGGTACCCCATCGTGTTCCTGTGCTATCAGAGAATAGAGGATTCCATACCTTCCTCAAAGGGTGTTTTGCCGACATCATCGGCTCTAACGAATCCTAATTCATCTGGTCTGGAGGGCTCTGAAAGGACTGTGCTCAAGACCAAGGTCAGAACTACCACCAAGATCTCCAAGAGAGCTGAACAGCAGGCCAGCTGGAGACACCAATCCCTAGAAAAGGAATTTTCAAGGGCACAGAAAATAGACAGATTAGAAACCTCTCAGGCTGAGGGGTCAACCTTTGACCTAATCCCTGGGGCCCCCAACCTCTCCCCTGGGAATATGGACAACAGGGGAACCTTTACATTCCCCTGAATTCTCCCTATTCCCCAACCCACGACTACACGGGTTCAACACGGGACCCCTGAGATTTCTTTCACTCCTACTGCAGCCGGGCTCCGGACTAATGTGCCTGTTCTTCTCCCTACGGAGGACTGTCTGGCCTCATTGATTGCGCAAGCGGTAGACCACGCTCTTGAAGCCAGACCACAAGCTTCTGGACCAGTGGCCGTCACTCATCTCCCTACCCATCAACCAGTTCCTGAAACCTATTACGCTCCTTCTTCCCCATCTGGGTCCACATGTTTGAGGGCTCATCCCTTCATGAACATGACATTGAACAGGGGATCCCAATGTCTGAGGAGGAGGAGCCTCTTATAGAAGCTCCCTCATTCAGCGGCCTCTTCAATCCTTCCTTCTTTGTCACTCTACTCCGCAAGGCTACCTCCACGGCCCATCTCAGGCATGAGCTTTCCTCAACAGCAACCACTGTTTCCCCTGACTCGGAGGTGGATCCTAATTTCACTGAACCGGTGGCAGCTCAACACCGCATCCCATGTCCCCCCCCCATGTTCCTGAATGCAGTACGAAAACAGTGGACATCTCTGGCCTCCCTTCCTCTCCCAGGTAGTACTGATAAAAAGTTATTACAACATGGCCAAGGACCTGGAGGAGGCCCTAGAAGTGCCCATGGTGGGTGAGCTATTCGGCCCCTAATATCTCCTACCGCATCCCCGGAGATGTATCTGAGGATCTCAAGGCTGAGGACTGTAAATGCGAACTTGCCTATCGCAGAACGCATCAAGCGGCTGCATGGGCTATGAGAGGGTCACTTCTGCATTCTTCTTTAATAGATCTGCCCTTCACGGGCTCAGGCAGCTCCAGGCCCATATTCCAGCAGAGGATACCCGCAACCACCAGGATCTTAGCAAGATGGTGGCAGCCTCCGAGTATGTGACAGATGCCACTCTCCAAACTCCCAGATTTTCCTCCAGAGCTATGGCGTCCAGCGTCACTGGTCGCCGTATGCTGTGGTTGAAGCACTGAACGCCGATGCCAAGTGTAAGTGGCATCTATCGGCAGTTCCATATCAGGGAAGAAAATTGTTTGGGGACGCGTCGAATCCTTGTCTCACTGAGAATAACGATAAGTGCAAGGCCCTTAATCACCTCCTTAGGAAATCGGACAAACGGACGAACTATTACCCGCGAAGGCGGTTCTTTCGTGCAGGGGCTAGGTATGACTACACTCAATCCATCCGTTCCTTTCCAGCCAGGCAGGACAGACAGGAGAGACAGCCTGACAGACAGGCGGCCAGGCCTAGACAGCAGTTTCAGGGCAAGCGGCTTTTTCACGGGAACGGCTGACTGTCCTGCCGCTCCAGATAACTCTCCTGTGGTCCCCCCCATAGGGGGCAGATTCTCTCTCCTTGTCCACCAGTGGGAGGCCTTCACCACAGTCACGTGGGTACTAAACACCGTACGTCACGGCCTGTTATAGAGTTCATTTCCATCTCCCCCAAAAACATACGGGCCATAGAACCGGTGCCGGCGGACCGGAGAGGTCGGGGATTTTCTTCCATCCTCTTTGCAGTTCCAAAGACGTCAAGGGGATGGAGAGCCTTTTTAGATATCAAGGGCTTGAATTTTCATCTTACGTAACGCAATTCAAGATGCAAACACTCCACTCCATCTTGGGAACTGTAAGAAAAGGGACTTCCTGATGTTTATCGACCTCATGGAGGCGTACCTTCATGTCCCCATCTCTCTGACCCATCGTCGTTTTTTCTACGGTTTGCATACAAAAGGCGTCACTTTCCATACAGGACACTCTCATTTGATCTACCATCGGCTTCCAGAGTATTCACCAAGACCCTGGCAGTTCTGGCAGCCCACTTAAGGAAGGTGCTAATCAGAGTCCAATGTTACTTGGACGACATATTAATCCAGTTGTCGTCAACCCAGTCCGCCATTACGGACCTCGTACTGGTAGTAAGGCTGACCCAGGATCATGAGTCCTCAGTAAACTTTCCCAAGATTCATATGGTTCCCACAACAAGGCTGTTACACCTCGGGACCACCATAGACACGACGGGGTGCTGGGTGTATTTATCCCAGGAACGCCGAGACAGCACAGGGGAGTGCAGGGGATGGACAGTAACGTTGGTCAGTCTCTCCCAATAGTTAAGGAAGAGGATGTCGGCCATAGCGATCGTCCCATGGTCCAGGCTCCACTCTAGCGAACTGCAATGGTTCAGGCTCCCTTTCCACTGGCAGAACCTTAGTGCCTCTCAACGAAGGGTGGGACACTCCCACCCCAGGTATTGCGCTCCCTCACGGGGTGGCTATCTCTTGCCATGCCCAGAGGGTCAGGCTTCAAGGAGCCAGATAGCATAGTACTAATGACTGACACCAGCCTGTTCGGCTGGAGAGCGCATCTTCGATCATAGTGGGCACAGGGTCGTTGGTCCCGCTCAGATCTTCGGCACAACATAAATCGGCTCAAACTATGGGTCATACATCTAGCCTCCGCTATTTTCACAGCCCGGTTATAAGGTGTCACGTACTGATCCTCACGGACAACGCGGATGCCAAGGCCCATGTAAACCGACCAAGGGGCACCCAATCTCGGATCCTTTTGATCGAGTTGTTCTTACTGGGATCCTGGGCAGAACACAATCTGGCCTCTACTAGAGCTGATCGTATTTCGGGGCAGGTGAACACTCAGGCCGATTTTTGAGCAAGGCAACGGTAGATCACTCGGAATGGCATCTCCACCCGAGGGTCTTCAGAGATATCTGTCACTGTTTCGGCCTTCCACCTTTGGACCTCTTTGCATTCCCGGCCAACACTCAGTTGCCCCGGTTCTTATCCCGGTCCCTATCTCCAGGGGCAGATCAGACGGATGCTCTTCGGAGCCATGGCCGCAGGGTCTGCTTTAAGCCTTCTCCCCTCTCCTCCCAGCGGCCAGACCCAAGTTTCTTCGGGAGTGAGCAGAGATTCTCCTGAGGGCCCCTCATTGGTCAAGGAGGCCTTAGTACATTGATCTGGGAGCCTTACAGATCCATGGTGGATTACTCCGGACTAGGTCTCTCTCAGCAAGGGGCTATACTCCATCCGGACCCCAATGGCTCCAGTTAGCTGCCTGGCGCTTGAGTGCTCAATCCTGACACAGGAGCTTTGCTCGCCAGGGATCATTACTGCAATCCAGGCCTCTCATCGCCCTTCCATAAACCATATGTACGAGGCCACGTGGAAGAACTTTCGATCATGGTGCTCAGGTCGACATTTGTTGCTCTTGGAACTCACGGTTCCCCATATCCTGGCCTACCTGTTAGACCAGTGGTTCTCAACCTGTGGGTCGGAACCCCATTTGGGGTCGAACGACCATTTCACGGGGGTCGCCAAACAAGGCTGTCCGCCATTTTTCCCCCTTTTCTTTGGCCATGCCCCTGGTACCCGATGATGTATAAGTGGTTGGGGGTCACCACAACATGGGGAGCTGTATTATTGGGTCGCGGCATTAGAAAGGTTGAGAACCACTGTGTTAGATGGTCTGGAGAGGGGCTTGGTCCCAAACATTTTGCGCAAACAGATAGCTGTTCTTTCCACAGTCTTCACCTGTGACTCCGGGGGGTCATTGGGGCATCACACATTACTCCGCTCATTCCTTACAGGGGCCGCTAACATCAGATCCCATACTGCACTCAGGTACCTGTCATGGGAGTTATCGGGTCCTTCGGACTCTTACCAAATCGCCCTTGAGCCCCTAAGATGTGTGACATTCATTACTTGTCCCACACGGTGGCATTCCTGGAGGCAATCATGTCGGCACGACATATTTCTAATTTGGCAACACTCTTAACCCGGGATGACCTGTGCATTTTCCACCAGGATCAGGTGGTCCTTCGACTCGACCCTGCTTTCATCCTGAAGGTCAATTCTGTATTCCATAGATCCCGGGAAATGGTGCTGCCGGACTTTTGTCTTATCCCGTCGCATGCTCCAGAATGGCAATGACATAGTTTGAGAGTCCACAGGACACTGCGGTACTACATTTTGTGGACAGCAGCGTTCTGCAAATCAGAGGTCCTCTTTGTATCCTTCTATTCTTACTCCAGGGATCGGAAGGTGTCCTCTTCCACAATTGGCAGATGGATTAGGGCGTGTATAGCCGGGATGTATAAAGCTGGATCATTGCCGGTTCTATGACGGGTTACAGCCCACTCCATACGGAGTGCAGCTACTTCTGCGACCTGGGTCACCCGGGCATCCATTGAGGATGTTTGCAGGGCGGCCACTTAGATTTCACCCTCTCCTTTCATACGGCACTATAAAATGATAGGTTTGCCTCGGCAGAGGATTCCTTCAGTAGGAGGGTTCTACAACAGGTCATACATCAAAGTGCCACACCGGACCAGTCTATTTCCCACTCTCAGGGACAATAGGCTTTGATATGTCCCATTGGTGGATTCTCCATCTCCAGTGCTGGAAAAGGGGCGTTGTTTTACCTGAATGCCTTTTCTCAGCACGGAGATGGAGAATCCACTCCCACCTTTGTAGGTCATCTAGGCCTAGGGTTAGTTTTAGTTTAGTGAGCCACAACGTCTTGCTGTCAGTCAATGGCTACGCTCGCATCAAGACTGGGATCTCTATGATCCAGGACGGGCGTGGCAACTTTGGCTGACTTGATCTGATTGGGCAGGAATACATTCTAAACCCATTGGTAGATTCTTCATCTCCGTGCTGAGAAAAGGCGTTCAGGTAAGACAACACCCCTTTTCATCAATACAGTAAAGAAGCAATGGGCTAGTCTTAGTGCTCCCCCTGCTCCAGGGGCTGCTGATAAAAAACTTTTCAATGTGGCCCCGTCACTGTCGGATTTATTAGAGGTACTGGCGGTAGACAAATCATTCTCCTATCTTCTCTCCCTCCACCATACCAGGTGATATAGTGGAGGCATTGAAGCCAGAGGAAAGGAAATAAGAATTTTCTTTTCACAGGTCACATCAGGCATCCGGATGGGCAGTGAAGACTTCCACTTCAGCGTCCTTCTTTTCCAGGTCTTCTATCATTTGGCTTCGGGAGCTTCAAGCCATGATTCCCCAGGAACAGATGCGGGCCCACCAGATCTTGGGTAAGTTACTTGCTATGGCAGAGTACACGGCAGATGCCACCCTTCACGCAGCCAGATTTTCGGCCAGGCAATAGCCGCAAACGTATCAACTCACAGGTTGCTCTGGCTGAAACAATTGCGTGCAGATTTAAAGTCCAAATGGCATCTGGCCACTGCATCTTACCCTGGGGGTCATCTATTTGGGGAAGCTCTCGATCCCTACTTGGTAGAGAATCGGGACAAGAAGAATGTATTAGTGCACCAGGCTAGATGGGCGGACAGGAAAGCTACTCCATATTATCGGAAGCAAACCTTTCGCGCTACTTCAGGGATGGAGTGGTCACAACCACCCCACTCTTTCCCCCCCAGGGGCGAGCGTCAATGGAACCGCTTTGGGGCCAGGCCCAGGCAGTAGGTTCAATCAAAGCGGCCCTTTTGAGCCATGGGGGGGCGTCCCTTTAGGAGGAATAAATGACTCCAGGGAGGGTCCCCCCATAGGTGGCAGGTTTTCCCTCTTCATTCACAGCTGGGAAGCCACCACCACAGACCTTTGGATTCTATCCACCATAGAACACGGTCTGTCACTGGAGTTCCTATCCAGACCACCAGATCGGTTAATCCAATGTCCAGTTTCCTTAAACCCAACCAAGAATAACCTCATGAACGAGACGATAAATCATCTTTTGGACATAAAGACCGTAGAGCCGGTCCCGACCGAACAGATAGGGAAGGGTTTTTACTCTATTCTCTTGGTAGTGCCGAAGGCCTCGGGAGGATGGACAGCCATTCTCAATCTAAAAAGGCTAAATACTTACCTACTGTACAAAAAGTTCAAGATGCAGACTCTACAATCCATCCTGGCCAGCATCAGGAGGCACGACTTCCTGACGTCAATAGACCTCACAGAAGCATATCTATACGTACCAATCTTTCTCCAACATTGCAGTTTTCTCAGATTTTGTTACAACTCCTGTCATTATCAGTACAGAGCTCTACCATTTGGTCTGTCATCCACTTTGAGGGTGTTCACAAAGATCTTGACGGTTCTAGCTGCACACCTGAGACTGGTTCCAATACGGATCCAATGTTATCTGGATGACATTCTCATACAGTCTTTGTCAGTTCAGACAGCAAGGGTGGATGTAGCACTCACCATCGAAGTACTTCAGAACCACGGGTTCTCTGTGAACTTCCTCAAGAGCCAGTTGGTTCCCTCTACTCGTCTTCTCCATTTGGGGGCAGTCATAGATATGGAACAGTGCATGGTCTACCTGTCTCTGGACCGCCAGGTCAGTCTCAGGTCACTGGTACGTCAGGTTCAACACGACCGTGTGGTTTCCCTGATGACCCTCTCCCAACTATTAGGGAAAATGATCTCGTGCATCTCCATAGTGCCTTGGGTGAGACTGCACTCCAGAGCTCTGCAGTGATTCCCCTTTCAAAGGTGGAAACTCACATCTTCCAACAGGAAAGTGAGGGTGCCACCCCTAATTTTGAAGTGTCTCTGCTGGTGGACTTCCCAGACGATAGCCGGAGGTGCACATTTCAAGGAACCGGCCCGACTCACTCTCACCACCGCCAGACTCTTTGGTTGGGGAGCTCATCTCCAATCTCAGTTGGCTCAGGGACGGTGGTCCCCATGAGACCTGAAGCACAACATAAACTGGCTGGAGCTCAGAGCCATACATCTAGCTTTACGACACTTCAGACACAGGGTGAAAGGGCAGCACATTCTAGTCCTCACAGACAACATAGTGGCAAAAGCCCATGTGAACCAGCAGGGAGGCAACCAGTCCCAGTCTCTCATGACAGAAGCCAGGCTACTATGCTTCTGGGCAGAGACCAACTTCTCTTCCATCAAGGCGGCTTACATTTCAGGGCAGACAAATAGACAGGCGGATGCCTTGAGCAGAGCAACGATAGACCATTCGGAGTGGCATCTGCTTCCAGCTCTATTCCCAGAGATAGAGAGGTTTGGGCGCCCGGCTCTGGACCTGTTCACGTCTCCGGAGAATTCACAACTCCCGCAGTTCTCTCATTTCCCATCTCCAGGGCGGAAGGAGTGAATGCACTTCGCAGTCCTTGGCCCAGGGGTCTACTATACACCTTTCCCCCTCTTCCGCTAATGCCGGCGGTCATACGCAAAATATTGCAAGAGAGGGCAGAATTCATCCTCATTGCTCCACACTGGCCAGGGCGTCCATGGTTTGCCAACCTTGTGAGCCTTTCCATCTCGTCCCCGTGGAGGATCCCTCCGGATTGCATTGTGCTCAGCCAGGGGGCTCTTCAACACCCAGACCCGCAATGGCTCTAGCTAGCTGCCTGGCACTTGAGCGGCAACGCCTGACTCAGGAGTCTTACCCACCAAGGGTGATAAACATGATTCAGGCCTCCAGGCGCCAGTCTATCAACAGAATTTATGATTCTACTTGGAGGAACTTTTCCGCCTGGTATACCAGGAATAAAATTGGCATGTCATCTGTCACTGTCCCAAACATTTTGGAATATTTGCTGGAGGGGCTTGACAAAGGTCTTTTGCCGAATACCATCAAGAGACAAGTAGCAGCTCTAGCTACAGTACTGACGTGACGATTCTTCCTCCCTAGCACATCACCCGATGATTCTCTCCTTCATTAAGGGAGTGACCAACACAAAGCCACCCACAGTCCATCAATACCCCTCATGGGAACTTTCATGTGTTTTACAGGCTCTTACTATGCCACTGTTCGAGCCACTTACGAGTTGTGAATTGAGTTTTTTGTCAATGAAAGTGGCCTTTTTAGTGGCAGTAACATCAGCCAGACACATTTCTGAGCTGGCAGCACTCTCTGTCAGGAAGGACCTGTGTGTTTTTCGTGATGACTGTGTAGTCCTTAGAACGGACCCAACATTCGTTCCTAAGGTAAACTCCTTGTTCCATCAGTCACAAGAACTCATACTACCGAGTTTTTGTCCCCGTCCAACTCACGACCTGGAGCACCAGTGGCACTCCTTGGATGTGCACAGAGCGTCGAAATGATACATCGAGCGGACCTCTGCCTTCCGCAAATCAGAGACGCTTTTCATTTCCTTCCAGCCCTCTTCCATGGGGCAGAAGGTCTCTTCGACCACCATTGGTAGATGGATCAAGGCCTGTATAGCGAAGGGTTACCAATCCCAGTTCTTGTCCATTCCTCACCGTATCACTGCTCATTTCACCTGCAGTGTGGCAACATCAGCGGCTTGGGCGACTCAAGCGCCCATTGGTGAGATTTGTAGGGCGGTGACTTGGTCGTCTCCCTCCCCATTTATTAGACATTACAAGATCGATCAGTTTGCCTCCGCTGATGCCTCTTTTGGCTGGAGGGTGCTACAATGTGTGGTGCCATTTGGAGGGACACATGCCCTGACTGTTTCCCCCCCATAGGGACAGTGTAGGCTTTGGTATGTCCCAATCCATAGATTATCCATCCTTGTGCTGGAGAAGGGGCGTTGTCTTACCTGAATGCCTTTTCTCAGCATGAGGATGGATAATCCACTCCCACCCCTTTGGTGCCTGTCAGGTCCTGTGTCAGGGGTAGGGGAACCAATGCGTCGGACTTTGTCTGGTGCTTCGCCTTCATCGGAACTGGGACAGCCCAGCCCAGCAGGAGGCGTGACTAACTCTCAGACTTAGTCTATTGGGTAGAAGGGACTACAGGAAACCCCAATCCGTGGATTATCCATCATCATGCTGAGAAAAAATGTTCAGGTAAGACAACGCCCCATCTTTTTTCCAGACGCCAGTTAGTCTTTTATCCAATTAAAAAGCGAAAAAAGATAGATAAAGTACTGAGTCTCTATAATAGGAACTTTTTGGGAACCCCCCAAGTCTCAAAAAATAAAAACCCAATTATTTAATTATTAAAATTATATATTCTATTTTTTTGTTCCAAAGCTTAGATTACCAAGGTATGCAAACGCCGCTGTATTAAGAGCAGGGAAGAAGTTTCAGGAGGCTTTCACAGGAAGGTAGTTAGGGTAAAAGAAAGGTAAGGAAGGATCTCACCCAGATCTTCCACGATAGTTCGTTCTGCTTAGTAGTACTTTTGGGTTTCAGCTGGTACCGCTAGGTGATCGGCCAGGTTAATGGCCAATCTTTTCTTTGTCGATCCAAAGGAGCTGCCTCAGATCAAACCATCCTTCTGTGATCAAATGAGGGTCCTCCTCAACGGTGGTCGTCCCTCCAGGGTGACTTTCGACTCTTTCCAGGATCTTTCGACAAAGGAAAACCGGATGCCGCAATCCGGAACCAGAAGCCTCAAATCTTTAGCAGTTAATGTGCGTCTTTTTTTCTCAACAGATTTCTTGCGACCCTGTTAACTATTTGCAACAAAACATTTAATATTTCTGTGATCATGCCCAATATCTTAGCAATTTCAAGAGTGTTGCATCTCTTTGAAAGACTTTTTACAATGTTTGACTTTTCAGAGCCAGTTAAATCTCTTTTTTGGCCCATTTTGCCTGAGGAAAAGAAGCTGCCTAATAATTATGCACACCTCTCTTCACCCTATTTTGTCTTTTTTCCCCTGTAAAAGCTTCATTGGAATTATTTCGCTGTCTTGGAAAAGCAGCTTTTGTGTGTGTGGGAACAAAGGCATTGAACAAAAGGATAGAATAAATAATTTTAATGTTCACATTTTATTTTTTATTTACTTTGGGGTAGAAAAAATTCTTTTTTAGAGCTATACTATTATTTTATACTGGAAGATTATTTCTTTTTCCACCTTTTTCTTTAAAAGACAGAAAAAAGGGAAAAATGGTGTCTGGGAATGATTTTTTAATCTACTGAGGACATCTAGTGGCGAAAAAGTAACATTGCAACTGCTGGTTATTGTTTGGAGATGAGGTGGATTTGATCTTCAAACTATTCTTTTTTTTTTTAATTGAAAATTTTTATTTTTTAAAACATACAATCATTTATAAAAATACAACAAAATTTTAGAATAGAGAATGTTCCACCAAATCATAATCCAAAAAGCCTTTACTTTTTTACAATTCCACCAAATATGAAAGTATGTCGCATCATTATTGCCACATCTCCAACATTTGGGCTGTATGTTGGAATACATACAAGATAATTTTTTAGGATCTAAATGCCATCTATAAAACATTTTATAAAAATTTTCTCTCAAATTTTGAGCTTGTGTAAATTTAACATTTCTTATCCAAATTATCTCCCATAAATCCAATGAGATCGGCTCCTGTATATTCTGAGCCCATTTAATCATACAATCTTTAACCAATTCTGTTTCCGAATCTAACTCTAATAAAACATTATATATTCTTTTTATATGAGCCGGACCTTGGTTTTTAATCTGAATAACCAATTGTCTATCTTCTAGTGTTATTCCCTCTTTCTTGTCTACAGTCCATCTATCCATTATTTGTAAATATTGAAACCATGACTGTAGAATATTTTGCTGCCTTAATACATCTAGGGATTTCAAATGCCAATTCGAACCAGAACAAATTAACAATTCTTTGTATGAAATTTTATCAAAATTTGTCCCCTTAGAGGTTCCCTCAATTGCATGTCTGGGAATCCCCCAGATAGGTATTTTATAATTTAATCTATAATAATACTTCTTCCAAACACGAAGTAAGGCATTTCTCAAAATATGTGATTTAAAAGTCCGATCAACTTTCTTATTAAAAATTAAATATGCATGCCAACCGTATATTAAATCCCAACCTTCCAAAAAAAGAATATCCATATTTGTTAAGTTAAGCCAATCACTTAACCAAGTTAGGGCGGCTGCATCATAATATAATTTCAAATTAGGTGCCTTAAGTCCCCCTCTTTCTCGAGCATCCTGTAATATCTTAAATTTAACCCTTGGTTTCTTCCCGGCCCATATAAAATTATTGATACCCTTTTGCCATTCCTCCAAATTTGCCTCTTTTTTAAGAATAGGTATCATCTGAAACAAAAAAAGAAACTTTGGTAGAACATTCATTTTTACAGCTGAAATTCTCCCCAACAATGACAATTGCAATTTTTTCCAATCTCTTAAATCCTTTTGGACTTTTGCCCATAGTGGTTCGTAATTGTTCTTATACAATTTTCCATTTGAAGCAGTTAGATATACTCCCAAGTATTTAACCTTTTTTACCATCTGAAAACCTGTGGCTTTAATCAAACTTTCCCTTTCTTTAACTGACATATTCTTAGATAATATCTTAGTCTTATAATTATTAACTTTAAAACCAGAAACATTCCCATACTGTGTTATAAGTTCTAATAAACCATCAATCGCCTGATTCGGCTGTTCCAAAATTAAAACCAAATCATCCGCAAATGCCCGCAATTTATACTCATTCTTCCTTATCTTTACACCCTTAATTAACTTCGATTCCCGAATCTGAATCAGTAAAATTTCCAATGTTAAAACAAATAACAATGGGGATAATGGACATCCTTGTCTTGTCCCTTTTTGAATATTAAAATTCTCAGTCAATCCCCCATTTACAACAATTTGTGCAGATTGCTGCTGATATATAGCTTTAGTGCATGTAAAAAATTGTCCCCAAAATTCATTTTCTCTACCAAAGAAAATAAAAATTGCCAGTCCAATTGATCAAAAGCTTTTTCAGCGTCCAAAAAGATAAAAGCCACAGGAATCTGATTATTCTTATCCAAGTACTCAATTAAGTTAATAATTTGTCTAACATTATGTTTCATATATCTCCCTGTTATAAATCCTGCTTGATCACTATGAATCAAGTCTTTCATAACCTGCATTAATCTATTTGCCAAAATTTTTGTAAAGATCTTATAATCAACATTCAATAATGAAATTGGCCTATAATTCTTAGGCTCTGTAAGATCCTGATCTTCCTTCGGAATCAGTGATATAAAGGCTCTTTTCCAAGAAGGAGGAACTTGCATACCCAACAAAATACTATTAAAGAGTTCCTTTAATGGCTCTATCATTTCTTCAGATAAGATCTTATAATACCTAGAAGTCAGTCCATCTGTTCCAGGAGACTTTCCAACCTTTAACTGCTTAATAGCTAAGCCAATTTCCTCCACAGTAATTGAACTATTCATCCCATTTTGTTGTTCCTCTGAAAGTCTAGGAAAATGTACTGATTGTAAATATTTATCTATATCCAAACCCCTTATATTATCACTTGAATATAATTTTGTGTAAAAGTCCAAAAAGCTTTTTCTAATCAAATCTTGCTGAAAAACCTCAGTACCTTTATATTTTACTTTCTCTATAATTCTAGCTTTCTGTTTCTTTCGTAACTGATAAGCCAACCACCTCCCAGGCTTATTCGCATTGCAAAAAGTATTATGTCTCATGTACGACAGATTGGTAGCCACCTGATCTGCCATCAACATGTTAAATTGTTCCTTAAGCATCTTTATAGATACCTTTAAATTATTATCAGTAGGGTTAAGAACCAACTCTTGTTCTTTTGATTTGATCTCTTCTTCTATTTCTCTACGTCTTTGTGACCCTTTTTCCCTAAAAACTTTATTCAATTGAATCAAAATTCCCCTCATATATGCTTTACTAGCGTCCCACACCATAGACATCGATGTTCCCTTATTCATATTTATAGTAAAAAAGTCCTTTAAATGTTCTTTACACTTTTGTACGAACTCCTCCCGATTAAATAAGTTCTCATTCAATCTCCAGGATCTTCTATTCCCGTCTTCCGAATATAACTCCATCCACACGGACTATGATCTGACAATGTTCTAGGAAAAATTTTCACCTTCCTCACTCTAGGGAGGAAGTCACTAGTAATTAAAAAAAAATCAATCCTTGAAAATGACTGGTGTCTATCAGAATAAAAGGTAAAGTCTCTATCACTTGTATTCCTTTCTCGCCAAATATCAATAAGCTCCAGTTCTTCCTTCAAATCAAAGAAAGTCATAGGTAGTTTAGTTTGAATAAAAGTTTTAGAGGAACTTCTTTTGTCTATAGTTGGGTCTAAAACCCCATTCCAGTCACCCATCAAAATTACCGATTTATAATCCAACTGAGATATCTTGCCATGCAGCAACTTATAAAATTGTTTCTGTTGTTGATTGGGAGCATATAGTCCAACAATAAGAACCTTTCGGCCTTGTAATAATAATTCCACAAAAAGATATCTTCCTTCAGAATCAGCCTCAATTAGTTTAGCTGAAAAAGTTTTCTTCACATAAATTACCACTCCCCCTTTTTTCCCAGGGGCTGGAGCAGTAAAATGTGTGCCCAGACGGGAATTCATCAAGAATTTAGAATCCTTTAAAGTTATATGAGTCTCCTGCAAACATATCAAATCATTATTATGTTGTTTCAAATAATGGAAAATCTTTCTTCGTTTCTGGGGCACGTTTAAGCCATTAACATTCCAGGTCAGGAACCTGACCATCTCCACCGGCCTGGAGCCTCTGGAGCATGGCCTGCAGATCTGCTGTCGAAGATCTTTTTGGTCTTGCCCCTCCCACAGGCTCTGTAACAACCAAACTTTCACCACTCTTCTGCAACTGCTCTTTTTCTTTACGTTTATGGGCAGCTCGTGTCATCCTTTGCTCTTTTATGTCAGAATTCGGTGCAGCTTGTTCCATAACCATCATTGATGAGGCTCCTGCCATAAGAGACTCTTCCGTCATCCTTATTTGTGGAGGTGGTGACAATCTTGCTTTTAAGATAGACTGATAAAAATCTCTTGCTTTGGAAACAGTAGTTAATCTGTGACGTATCCCTTCATAATTTACTATTATTCCTCTTGGAATCTCCCATCTGAACTGAATTTGACGATGTTTCAACTCATCAGACAAGAAAGTAAAATCTTTTCTGGCTCTTAAAATTTTTGGAGGTATCTCTTTTAAAATTATCACGTCTTGATCAGCAATTTGAAACTTTTGTTTGTAAAAAGCCTGTATAATTTCATTACGGATAGATCTTCTAGAAAAATAAATAACCACATCTCTTGGTAGATTTCTCTGTCTAGCAACCCGTGAATTAACTCTAAAAATTTTTTCTATCTCATTCTCAATTATTTCAGGCCGCCAACCAATATTAGGAGCAATATCTTTCACAATAAGCATCTTTAAGTCTTCCTGAGGGTTCTCCCTCAGGCCTCTGATACGCAATGCGTGTTCCATCTCCCTATATTGTGAAATGATTTGTTCATCCTGTGTAATTTCTATCTTGTTCTCTACCTCCTGCATTCTAAATTCCATCCTTGATGCATTTTCAGTAATCTTTTCCATCTGGTCATCAATCCTTTCTATGTGCAGGGCTAGGCCCTGAAAGGCCAGAAGGATATGGTCTCTTACTTGTTTATTCTTTTTCTCCAATAATTCTTCTGTATTAGCCCTCTCTGCAATTATAAGATCTTTTACCTCCTCCTTAATATCCAAGGCATGCTGTTTTAAAGCATCTTGTAAATCATTAAGAGAAATTGCAGGAGGAGGAGGAGAAGGTGGAGGTGATTTTGGTTTCTGAGATGCAGGCTGAGGCATTGGAGAAGAAATAGGAACCTTAGGGGCGGGAGGCAGACGTTTTGAAGCCATTTTCTTAAGTTCCAAGAAGAAAGATTCTTATTGAAAAAAAAAAGGGCACAGTTCTTTTAAGTATTCTTAAAAAAAAGAGAAAAAAAAATAGAGAAAAAAAGAGGAAAGAATAAAAGCCAAATTCTTACTTCTGTATTTAAAGAGTTAATCTGTATCCAGGTTTTACTCTGTAATGCAAATCAGGCAAGAAAGACGATCGCCATTTTACTTTTCACTTTCCCTTTCTTCTAAAGGGAAAGTGAACAAAAGAAAAGGAAGAGGAAACTTGCTGAAGTTAAAGGCACCATCAAACTTGAGCACAGTCTCTCCTGGTCTGCTCCGTCTGCTTTCAAATACTCACAAGCAGCTGGAAAAAAAAGCAGATGTGGAAGCGGCAACTTGCTTCATCCCAAAAGCTTCGGAATGAAGTCTCCCTGGAATGCGGAGTTGCTCAGGCTCCGAGAGAGCTCTACCCTCCGATCCCCAAAATAACAGGGATCCAGGGGAGCTCTTACCTCTACCTGAGAGCTCTCCTCCTCCCTTTTTCCCAGGGAGGAGATTCAAGCCGCGGGACAGCTGATTGTCAAAGTCCCGCGGCTTTTACACGCACCAGGAACGGGCGGCTTTGTAAAACGCCGCCATTCGTCATCGCTGGAACCACCGGAAGTTCTATCTTCAAACTATTATTGAAGAGAAAAGATAAGCTGATACAGCTGTGGGAATTGTGGGTGTGGATATTACTTAACTTTTATTAAATACAGCTTCTACTAAAAGAAAAAAGGGACTCTCTTCAATTACTATTAAAATTGAGAAATCTCATTCTCAATTAAACTGTAAACTTATATTGGAAAAGATTTATGAGGCTACTGAAGAAATATGCGCTAAAATGAAAGAGATTACTACAGAATTAAGAGCCAGAAGCCTTACCCCAAATGCTCAAACTGACTTTCAGACTGCACCTGACCATTCTATAAATCAAAATACACCAGAAGAGGAATCAATGGAAATTAAAGAGGAATTTATTTTACCTTACAAACACTTCATCTACATTTTTGATGATCAGAAGAACCAAGGACTGAGATTTGAACCTTTAAAGCAACGAGACTTTAAGGACAAGAGAAATAAATACCCAATCCAGAGGATGGTATGTTGTTTATTGACTCAAATGACATTACAAGCAACAGAAGGAAATCTATCGGCTGAAAGGGAAGCTTTGTTATGGAAACCTGCCTGGCACAAAAAGAAAGCCAGAATAAGATTGAAAAGAAACTTAAAATTATATGGGATAGATTAAAAGGCACTGTAGAACTATGGACTGATTTAAGGATTAAGATTTAGAGTTAGAAGTAAGAGAAAAATGGGTGACTACTAGAATATATATTTTAAATAGACTAAGAATGTACTTTGAGAATAATAGGTTTATTTGTATGAAAACTACTACGTAATGGAATGAAGAAAATCTTTTAGATCTGGATTAACTCAATAATTAATTGAACATGTTAAATTAGTAAGATGATGTTTTTGTGTGATAATATGGCTGTTTTTAGGCATGATAATTACTTGGATGAAATTTGAATTTTGCCTAACAGCCTGAAATGATTTAAGTTTGATATTACTTTGCTAGGTTAAAGAGATTGATTGATGGATGGATCAATCCTCTGCATGGATAAGCTACAACTCTGTTCATTGCAAAAGATGGAATTCTGTTGTTCTCATGTCAGTCTGACTGACCTGTAGTTTGTTGAATTTTCCTTTAACTATCCCATTTAAAAAAAAAAGTATTTGTTGTTTTCTAGTCATCCAGCATCTCACCAGTTTTCCAGCATTTCTAAGAGTTAATTTGTAAAGTCTGAGCTACTCCATGAAGTACTGGTAGTCCTTCATTATGGCCACAATTGGAACCAGAATTTTGGTTGCTAAATGATGCTATCTTAAGCAAGTCATCAAATGACAAACCAGATTTTTACCATGGGGATTAAGCAAATCAAATGGTCATTAAATAAATAACATAGTTATTAAGCAGATCTGACTTCCCCAATTGATTTTGCTTGTTAGACGTTGGCTGAGAAGGTTGCAAATCATAAATATGTGACTGTAAAATGCTGCAACTACTGTAAATGTGAGCCAGTTGCCAAGTGTTTGAATTGTAAGTATCTGTCCACTGGGTTGTAAGTTACAAGTTTGAGGATAGGTTGTAAGTCACTTTTTTCCCCAAGGCTGTAGTAATTTTAAATCATCATTAGATGAATTGTCATAAGTCAAGGACTACTTATATGTAAAGACGCTAAGAAAAACGACTCAGGCATGTCTTGAGCAGAGATTTGAAGCTGCTGCAGAGCTGCTTGTCATAGCTTGAGACAGCTTGAGAGTCTCTGTGTGTTTATTGGTTTTTATATACTTTTTGCATACATAGGCTTTTACATTAAATGCTGACATTTTACATTCATAAGTTTAACCTTTAGATGCTGACATAAAGTTTCTTCATTGGAAAATTCCTTCGTATAAGCAACTATTTTCTAGTAACATATTACCTGTTCAGAGACCAGGTAAAAACAAATACAGGGAGATGAAAAGCAGAAGGAACTAATCAAATACCAGACAGTTTTGCATATTGTCAAAGCAAGAATATACAGTATTTGCAGCATTGACATCGGCGTTTTTCCTCTTCATTAAGCAAACATGCCTTTAAAGCCTCAAGCTTTAAGTCTTGCTCTTCTTTGTACTCAAATATTGTAGAAACTGTGTCCCAGGTTTTATCTAAACTGTTCAGCACCAATAAAACCTTCTGGGACTTAGGGAATTTAATCCCATGTTGTTCTAAGTCCAAAAATAAACTTTGCATTTTATTTAAATGCTGTTCCACAGATTCACCTGGTTGCAAACAGGCTCTGTAAAGTTTTCTTGACAATTGCACTATGTTGCAAGCAGAAACATTCACGTTCACAGCTCTCAATTTCAACCATATCTCCTTTGCAGTCTTTAAATTTGCAACATTTAGAAATTGTTCATCACCTAAATTTAAGATGAGATAAGCCATTGCTTGATCATGCTTTTCTGATCTGCAGCTGCAAATACTTGTGGATTTTCAACAATATACCACAGCTCTTTTGCTTTCAGCAAACATTCCATTTTTGCAGCCCACACAATGTAATTCTTCTGGCCCAAATGAGGCACAGAGTTTTCCTCAAATTCCATTGCAGCCATTCTGCTAATTCTGCCTTGTTCTTATACTTTCTAAACACAGGCAATTTCTTCCAGCTTTAAATTACAATGCAGTCCTTAGTAAGCTCTGGGCCCATAACCTGTTAGAGAATTTTAATTTCTCTATTGGTGAAAAATAAATCAGAAGCTCTCACAGTTGACTGCATTTAGCTGATTCAAATAAATTTATATTTATATAAAAATATTTACAATACCATTCTTCTTTACAGCAACATAGCTTAATGAAGACTTCTTACAGAGACAGATCAGAGACAAAACTTGAGACTGGAAATCCAGCTCCTAACTCAATAACCTTTTGCACAGACTCAGTAGCACTTTCTTCACATTGGCTGACTGAATTACCACATGACTCTTCCTGTTCATGAATATTCCAACACAGGTGTAGTAGTTAACCAGGTTAAGGGTAAGGCAAACATTTTATTCATCGAAGGTGACGGTAGCCCCCCATTTACTAAGCAAGTCTCGTCCCTATAGGTTGACATGAAAGTCAAGAATGAAAGGACGAAGTTGAACAGTTACAGTAGAATTAGGAAGACTTGCAGAAAGAAATTGTGTACTTTGTCGTGCACCTTGTCGCCCTCCTACACCCCAGACACTAGGGCATGGGTCAGTGGGCCAAGATGCAGGCCAATCTTTAGCTGAAATTACTGAAACATCAGCCCCTGTATCAATTATGCCCTCAAAAGGCTTACCCTGAAAAAAAACTGTCTGACGGGGTCTCTGGGTGGTGATTAGGGTGGTTAATGCAATTACAACGGGATCCGTGGAACCAAACCCGCCATCCCCTCGATCCCTATCATGACCCCCTGCAGGGACAAAATAGGGCAAATGGAGTAATTGTGCAGGACTAGTATTGCTTGGCAAAGTCTGTGGCACGTTAGTCCATAATTGAATAAAGATGACACCTGTATAGTCAGAATCAATTACTCCAGGTATTACAAAAATTCCCTTTTTTCCCATGCTAGATCGAGGCAAAATTAATCCAACATATCCAGAAGGGAGAGGTCCAGAACGTTGTGAAGGAACTACTTGTACTTCTCCTGGAAATTTGAAACACACTTCTTGTTGGATAGTTAAATCTATCCCAGCACTCCCTCTGCAGGGGTATTATTAATTGTTTATAAAATTACTGAAGGGTCTCTGTTTGGACCGGGGCCAGAGACTGGCCTGCTTTGAAGTTTCCTGACTGGCATTCATCAGCCCAATGAAATCCCTTATTACACTTAGGGCATTTTGTTTTTGGATGCCTCCTAGCAATATTTTTAAATGGTCGGGAGGCATACCTTCCTCCCCCAGGATTTCTGCATTCCTGCTTAAAGTGTCCAATTTTACCACAATTATAACATTTCCCCTGAGGTTTCTGAGTTGTTGTAAGAGCTGCAGCTAAGAGATTAGTTTGAAAAGAAACAGTTCCTATATCCTGACATGCTTTGATCATTTCTGCTAAATCTGGTTTTGCTCCCAATCCAATGATGGCCCATTTACATTCAGAGTGGCATTTTCTTTAGCCAATTTCATAAGCAATTCAGCTTGGGCATCAGGATTATCAATTTGTCGTCTCAAGGCATCTTGCAGACGGTTAATAAAATCTGCATATGGTTCATTTGCCTTTTGACGAATCTTTGAAAATGCTTGAGATGGTTTTCCAGTTATAGGAACTTTTCCAAAAGCTTTGTAAGCACATTCAGAGGATATTTGAAGAGTAGCTATAAGCAAAACAATTTGTGCATCCACTGGAGTGTAATCACCAGAGCCATATAACTGCTCTGGGAGGTAAGTACCTCCAGAAGTTGCAGCTCTTAATGCACATTGATGTCTAAACTCACTATCCCATACCACATACTGAGTTGGTGTTAATAACATATGAGTTGTTGTTTTCCAATCTTCTGGTACCAAAATATGATTCCTCATTGTTGCTTCTAACAGACTTTGCACATAAGAACTTCCTAACCCAGTATCTCTTATACCCTTATGCAGTTCTGTTAAGATTGCATAAGAAAGTGGTCGATACTCAACTACTGGGGCTCCATTCAGATCTACCTGCCCAGTCAAATGTACAGGACAAACTGAGATCATATCTGCTATTTCCTGCATATCTCCCCTCCCTTTCACCATTTGATTTTCTAATACATGGCAGAAGATCTAGAATTCTTTTGCTCTGAAGGTGTCACATCCATCATGGAAGATATAGGAGCTGATGGAACTGGAACCTTTTCATGATCAGAACCTGGAGAGGGAGTAGAACTTAATTGTACTGCATCAGGCCCATATTTTTCCACTGCGTGGTGACATTGATGCCAACAGTGCAAAACATCCACTGAGGCTCGGGGTTCCTGATGAAGGGTGTTACCTATTCTTTCCCAATCCTTAAGTTGGAGTGTCCCCCTTTCAAGATACCAAGGACAGTTTTTTCCCTATCTCACTCACTAGCTTCCTAAGCTCCCTTTCAGGCATTGTCATGCCTGATTTGTGTAAGAGAAACGTTAACTCTCTTACATGCTTTTGCTGATGGTGAGATATATCGCAGCCCATACTTACAGTTTCAGAAATCTCGCAGGACGAGAAGACGAGAAGGTGCACCAAGAGGTCTGTTCCAGACGACTGTAAGTATGTTGGTTGCTGCTTTCCCTCGGAAGGGGATGTCCCTGTTCAGGCGCCAGTTGTAAAGATGCTAAGAAAAGACTCAGGCATGACTTGAGCAGAGATTTGAAGCTGCTGCAGAGCTGCTTCTCACAGCTTGAGACAGCTTGAGAGTCTCTGTGTGTTTATTGGTTTTTATATACTTTTTACATACATAGGCTTTTACATTGAATGCTGACATTTTACATTCATAAGTTTAACCTTTAGATGCTGACATAAAGTTTCTTCATTGGAAAATTCCTTTGTATAAGCAACTATTTTCTAGTAACATATTACCTGTTCAGAGACCAGGTAAAAACAAATACAGGAAGATGAAAAGCAGAAGGAACTAACAAAGACAGGAAGAGATAAGAGGAAACCTAAGCATATTATTTATTTAGGTAGGTGAGATATTAAGTCAAAAGGGGATGACCTTCTGGCTGCTTCATTGGGACAAAGGGTTTCAAAAGGTTATGAGGTTTATGGGGGGGAAAGCATGGCAGTTTGCTGTGCGTGCTTTTCCCCTCCACATTTATAGTTTCTTCAGTACTCCAGAACTATCCTAGAGCAGAGGTCCCCAACCCCCGGTCCTCAGCATGCCAGCAAGTGGGCCGCACAAACAAGCAAAACTGCATCCTCGGGATGCAGTCAGTATTCAAAACCATACCCCCTCTTTTCCGCGATAAACCTTTCTCCATGGCACCGGTCTCTGGTGCCCAAAAGCTTGGAGACCTCTGTCCTAGAGGTTAAAAGTTGCTCTGAGTAAAGAGGTATTCCCTATTTATGCAGTCCTTCTTTTCACAAGATCCCTTTTTTTCTGGAAAAAAAAACTGATCAAAAAGAGCTCTGCCTTTCTTTTCTTACTTATTAGTATTTTGCTATTTTCATTAAGCAACTTGTATATTAATTTATTTTATTTTGAAAATATTTTTTGATAAGCTCAGCTTATTTTAACTTTTATATCCCTGCTCTCTTCCATTTTTATTGGATTTTTGTAATATGATTTTAGTCATTTTTAATTTAGCGTTTTTTAGCCATGGGATCATTATTCTATTAAAATCCACTTTTTAAAGTCCAAAATGTTTGACTATGCCCAGTTTTAATTCCCTCAAAGTAAATAAATCTTGCAGTATATAATACATTTCCCCATCAACTTCTCCACTAATGTACCCTGTTGATTGTCCTACCTCAACACATTTGTTTGTTGATTTGTGTGTGTTTAAAAACAGCTGGATGATTCATCTAAAAAGATTTCAAAATATATCATTAATTATATATTTAACTAGTTTGTATATTTTGGTATATTGGCAAGAAGTTCTCCCACATTAATTTTGTTTGGAAGATGCTACTTTTGGAGGATGCTTTTGCTTTATTGATAAAGCAAATACTGTTTTGTGAAAAGTAACAAAAGAAAAAAAAGAAAGGATACTATGAAGAAATGTTTGATATTAAAAGAAAGAGGATATTCATTCATTTTCAGTTCTATAGAGGAATGAAGAATTTACCCCTCCCTCGTTATTTCAACAACCCCTTTTTGGGCGGGGGAGTTTTGACCGGAGAATTGCATAAAAACTTGGTTTATACTACTCTATATGAATAATCTTTCATATAATTTACAACTTTCTTAAAGTTAAACTGACTTATGTATAAACAAATCAACTGCATAGAATATGTATATTTATGCAATATTAATTAGTCCACGAATGAATACACTTGTACTTTTTCTATTTTATTTCAAAGATAATTTTTTTTAAAAAAGTACAAGATGGTGACAATGAAAATCTCTGCTTTTAGAACCAATGAAATACAAAAGGGCTTAACTATTTGGATTATGTTGTAGGTAATGCAAAAAGTTCTGTATTTATTCCAATTTCTCATAACTATGTTTTATAGAGTTTTATGTTCCCAGTTATGAAAGTAAATTGATATTTTGTAGATGACACATGCTAATTCCCAGAGTTGCCAATCTTCATTAGATCTGCTTTTATTATATCAAATTTTATTGCTTAGATTTTTCAATTTATAATTTAGTCCTTGCTTTCACAAAATATGGGGGCGAAACAACCTCAGCTTTTAGTGAGATTTTTTCCCATCCTTCTGTGTTGTTCCTTTGGATTGTACTTTCTGTCTGAGAATGTTGCTGTTGTATTTCATAGATAATAAAGGGTGGAAAAAATGCACAGACTCCATAGGCTGACAGTGTATTAGTTGATTAGGAGCTGGACATTGCACTGTTGGAAGTCTGGCAAGCTTTGTGTGTATGTACATGTGTGTGTGTTGTCTGCCTTCTTTGATCACTTGTGTGGTAAATAGACATGCAGAGTAACCATGGCAACATATGCTATAAGTTTGTGGGAACAGAGGAGACTCAATCACTGAACAAAGGATAGTTTGTTAGAATAGTTGGTTATGATTACAAAAAGGTGGCAACAATCAGGCTATTTAAAAACATAAGTTCTGGGAGGAAAATGCACATTTATGTTGGCAATTTAAAAGCAAAATATGTTTCTCTAGCTACAAATCTATTGCTATGTGCAAAGGAAAAGCAGAAAGAAGAAGAAAAAATCCAACTTTTCACTATATGATGTGGGTGAATCTCCACAGAAAGTAAAACAAACTGATCAGTTATCTGTTTGTAGGGTTTGTAGGGTTCAATTGGGTGAAACAGTGCGTCATAGGGCAAGCATTTTTTCAAAGAATGTACTTCAAATGGACTAACTTACAGAATGTCCTGACCCATTATTCCCACGGGAATGAAATTTGGAAAAATTGTGACTACTTCAGCTACTGATGCTTCAGCACCACCGTGGTTAGTTATAGATGAATGATTGTCATTTCTAATACTCTCAGAGTTTCTCACAAGTAAGGCAGTGGGGAAGCTGGCAGGGAGTGTAAACTCAATCATGATTGCCAACAATCCTGCCAGCTTCTTACAAGCAAAGTCTTTGATTGTGGGAAGCTGGCAGGGAGTTTTGGTAATGGGGAAGTTGGAAGGGAAGGTTATAATTTGCTCTTGCAAGTTTTCTCCGACCCTGCAACTGCCCCAGCTCCTCTGTGCTTATCTACTCATCCTTCTCAATCTGCACTATCACCCCAAACAACCTCCTTGACATCCATGGTACCTGTCATGCCTTGTACACTCTTCCCAAACTCGCAGCAACCCTGTGTGTCCTCCCTGTTAGGAGGATGTGCAAAAGTGTGCCAGAGGCACTATGCAGGTTGGAAGAGTGTACGAAAGACACCATATGAGTCAGGGAATCTGTGAAGAGTGTGCAGGGGTACACAAATAGTACTGTGCAAATTGGAGGGCTTACATGGGCTTGGGGCGTGATTAGGATGCACAAGAGTGTGAGAGTTGTCTAGTTGAACCTAACAGTTGAATCAGTACCAAAAATGCAAAATTTCTAGAAAGTTCTGGGAATAACTTTCTGCAATTAAATAATTTCTTCACTTATTATATATAACATATAATTATAAAATCTCTGTTTTAGATACATGCATTTATTTTTTAAACTTAACTGCTCTGGGCAAAGGCAAAGAAATCGAAATAAATATTTTCCATCAGTCTTATATACAGACACTCAATAACCTCAGTAAAGGTTTAAGTTTTTATCTTCAAAATGTTGAACACTTTTATTGAATTGGATTGTAGAATATTAGGATAAAAATACTTTAATAATGGGTATCTTGCAGAAACTTAATAATTCCATTGTGTTACCTCTTATAATATAGTACAGATTAATTTCAGCAATGTATTTTGAGGATATTCCACAAGCACCAAAATCAGAGCAGAAAACAAATGAAGATTATTCATTCTGCAATTAAACCACAATTCAAAGTAATTGCAGTGTTGTAACAACAAACTTACATGTATTTAAATTTAGGAACTCTATATTATCAAATAATTCCCTGGCCCTGGACTATAGTGGGTAAGTGGTCACACAGTAACCCTAAACTACGGTTTAGGAATTAAAAAATAAGTTCATTATAGTATATAGGCTTATTTAATGTGCATTCATTCTGTGTCATTAATGACACTTTTACAGGAAGCTATAAAAAACAGGACATTTTCCCTGACAATGTAAATACCATTTATCTGAGTATTTAGACCATGTATTGTTTATATACTCTATCTTGGTATGGAGAAGTGAATAAAGTATGATTGAACTTGCCATGAGCTGTTGATTCTTATTGAGATTCAGTCTTTATTTCTTACTTGCAAAAGAAAGAAAAAGTGATTAGGGTGAAAGAAAAAGTGTGAAACTGTTTATTCTAGAATATCTGTTCTGTTTTGATTTTTTTTAATTTGCTTCCTGATTTCATTTGTTAAAACTGATCCATCTGCCTTATAAATTAGCACAACCATGTAATAAAAGCTATTAGTTTTATTACATTATAACAGAATGAGCCCAATACATTGTTCAATTTCTTATTATAATTCTGGGGAAATAAATGATAAAAACCTCATCTCAGCATTTCTTGATAATTAAGCAGGGTAAAAGTGGCTCTATTTGGATTGTGGCTCTATTTGGTTTGATTTATCCAATATGGTAATAGAGCAGTAAAGATGAGCGACACTATTTAATTTCTAACTGAAAAAAGAAGCTTACTGCATTAGATAGGTCAGTGTGACATGACCTAGTTTTGCTTAGCTACTTAGAAATTATATCTCAGTAATGTTTATGTCATTCTGGGGTAATACTGCACCACAATATTTCTATAATATTTTATATGCTTATGTGCCCTGTCATATAATCTTGCAAGCTAAATTTTATAATTCTGATAGGATATGAAAAGGCCATTAGCTTTCATTTTGGTGTGTGTATGTGTGTGTTGTGTGTGTATATGTATATTCCTCTTCAAAGATCACTCTTGAACCTCTAAATGCACCTCAAATCTGTATTCATAGTACAGATTTTTTTAAAATAATGAAGGACATCCATTCCAAGCATTTTAACTCAACAGTAGGTTTTCGTTGTCTTCTAAAAGGTATGGATAGATATTCAGATTACCATGTATTATAATTTATATATCATATTAATAAGGTGACCAACCGTCCTCCTTTAGGGAGGACAGTCCTCCTTTTGTGAATTCTGTCCTCCCTCGAAAAGTGTCCTCCTATATGTCCTCCTTTTCGATATTTGAAGACTAATCTGCAGGGCTTTTTTTTTTCTCATAGAACGCTCAGAATGGTGTTCCAGCACCTTTTTTGATGTTTTTTTTTTCAACTTTTACATGAGCTGTAAAAGTTGAGCTGCTGAGCGTGCCAAAACACCCAGATGGCAAACTTTGCACATGTAAGTTGTGCTGCAGCGAAGGTGAATTGGCAGGAACTTTGCACCCCTCCCTGCTACCCAACTACACCATCTCCTAATTAGTCCCAAAGATACCTGGAGGAGACTGCAACAGTGACGCCATGGTAACTTACTCTTGATCTTCGGCCTTGCTAGGGCAATAATGGCTGCGGGCGCAAGAGGCAGGGGCAGCAGGGCTGCTGCGGGCAGGGGTGTGAGGGACGGCGGTGGTCAGCTGCCCCATGCTGTGGGAGCTGCGGGGCCTGCTCTACATGGGGCTGCACGGGGTCGGCGGTGTTGCTGGCGGGGCGGCTGCAGGCGGGGTGTGTCTATGGCAGGCTGCCCCCCCCCCGGGGCTGGAGCCGGCGCAGCTGGTGCTTTGGGAGCCGCAGGGCCCACTCTACATGGCGTGGCAATAGTGCTGGTGGGGCGGCTGCGGGCAGGGGTGCAGCATGTAAGCATAATTACAATATAAAATGTTATTGTTACAAATGTTTTTATTATTCATTTATCATATTATATGTATTATGTATTATTGTTGCAATGAATTAAATGTTTCTTTTATTTACAATATTTTTTTCTTCAATTTATTTGTGTCCTTTTCATTGTAAAAAAGTTGGTCACCTTAAATATTAATTATTTGTCAAATTTCTGAGAATATAGAAGTATAATACATAATGTGAACTACTGTCATAAACTGTATCATACATTTCCATGGGATCTATTTAGTTGTATTTTACAATTGAAAAAATCTGTGTTGAAATTGCACTTAGTTTCTAGTTAAAGTTAGTCACTTTCAACAAGGCAGATGAGGATCTGCCTAGTTACAGCAAGTAAGATGCAGTCCATTAAATCAGGTCAAATTCAGTTAGGCTGAATCGTTTATCAACTCTGGTCAAAGTAAGGGCAATATTGTCATGACATGTTCTGGTATGCATAGCCATTATAATCATCTTCTAATGCATTCTGCTAGCTGTGTTATGCGGTCTCAGAAAATACTAGAGTTGTCAAAAGTCTTAAGGCAAGCAGAGCTTGTGTGCAAGTGAAGTCATCCCCTGGAAATGATCTCTCCGATTTTGAAATTGCTGATGCTGCATTGCAGCAGGAGGGGTGATGGACAGTATTTAAAGGCAAGGAAGGGCCATTTATTCAAGCTGGAATGGTATAGGGGAAAGTGTCACAGAGCTTTGCCTTGCGGATGAGTTGGTCTTTGATTCATTGTTCACATTTTTTTCATAGGACAGTGTTGGATTCAGAAAAACAGAACATGACCCATTGGAAATTATAGCAATATCTTACCTTTTATAAAAGAGCAGTTTTACAGTTAAAACAAAATTGTCTCACTACTAATTTGAATATCCTGGAATGTAATCCAATTAAAAAATTATAAGACTTAGGCACTGATTAGGAAAAGCATATTTTAAAAGTGATAAACAAATGATCCTTTAACATCAGTTTTACTCTTTTCTCAATAGTATCTAATATAAATAAAATTGGAAGTAGCAATATCTATTATGTTGAATTTTAAAGAGAATAAACCCAGTGTGCTGCATATTACTCATTGGAGATTAGCCTTTAGAAAGACTACAAAAAAGTTTGAGATTATGTTTGAGTCATGGATCTTGCACTTTTTACCCTATTACATTTCCAATAAGCTGATCAAAAAAGGAGAATATTGAAATGGGGAGTCCTTGATGCTTTCTGAGCTTGATCGTTTTTTTGGAGACATTTCATTACCCAAACTAGATTACATCATCAGTGCTAGTAAATTCTGGGGTTTGCTCTTAGTTTATGTTCTAATTGTTTGCCCTGGGGTGGTGTTTGATTGGGCTGTTTACTATTGGCTTGCTTGACAGTTTCTTGACTGGGATATTGTTTACTTGATTATTGGTCTGATATTAATCTTGGAGTTAATCCAGTGGTGGGATTCAGCCGGTTCACACCACTTCAGCAGAACCAGTAGCTAATTTTTTGTTGCTCAGGCCCAGAATGGACTTCTGGAAGCAGCATCCAGACAGAGAACTGGTTGTTCACGTATTTGAATCCCACCACTGAGTTATTCTCCAGCACTTGGAGATGGATAATCCACCAATGGGTTGAGACTGTATTCCTGCCCAAGCAGATCTGTCAGCCAAAGTTGCCACGCCCGTCCCGGACCACGAGATTCCCAGTCTTGACTGATCTCACCCAGGAATCAGACGTACAACTTTGGCTCCTAGGCAGGTATAGTTCTCTTCCATTGGTGGATTATCTTTCAGTAGCTGAGAGTTTAGGTTAATTTAAATTAAATTGGATTTAATGGACTAAATTATTTTAAAATTCTTCCAAATTACAGATTTCAAATTCAGACTTCCCAGAGGGATATTCACCCTCACTAGAAAGGGGGGGGGATTCCCTTAAACCCCCTCCCTAACCCAACCCCCCAACCCTCCACTTACCCATGTCGACAGCTTTTTTTTTAAAAAAAAGGGAAAACAAGCCGATCAGCTGAGCGGCGGCTTTTAAGCCCAGTTTTAATAGCAGCAGCTGTTTAGCTTCGTGGAGGTAGTGGAGGATTAGTGGGGGGCGCATGCGAGGAGGGAGGTAGCTGCGGAAGCCTTCTCAGGCGGCGCGAGTCAGCTGGAAAGCAAAACGCCGCCTTTTAAATTGCCAGGCATTCCCCGGGTTTTTAAATGAGCCGCCATTACCAGGGCAGCTCAGCGCACGCGTGGCCTTTTGTTTCCGACGCACGTGGCACAGGCAAAGAGAGGAAGCTTCTGCGCAGGCGCGGCAGCCATTTTTAGCGCATGCGCAGTAGCCCTCGGCCTGCGGCGGCCATTTCTTTGGATACAGGGTGCCACTGAGCGTGTGCAGCAGGCAATTGCACACGTGTGGCCAGGATCCTCTCTCTGGCACACAGAACAGGGAGCTCAATAATTCTGAAGCACCCTTGTCGGTCCATAGGAAAAGGTACTAGAGTAATAAGACTCCTTACGAGCTTTCTAAACATTTTAAACTGGTAAACTTGTTAAACTTTCAACAGGGGTTCATAACTTCTTATTCCAAGTCTTGGTGCCTCCTTGCCTAGAATAAGCTAAGGTTTTGGTTTTTTTTGCACAACCAACTGAACTAAGTTGTCTTTGGCTCCATCCGGACCTCGGGCTCCCCATTAGTGGCCCGTATGTTTCTGGATTTCAGTGGTGAGTTCCAGGCATCCCCAGTCGTGTTCCTGCCCTTATCCACTACAACCTAAACCGGATTCCAGGCATCCCCATTAGTATGCCTGCCCTTATCTGCGTACAGCAATTTTTCAGACCAATCACAGAGTCTGTTCCTTGGTTCCAGGTGTCCCCTATAGTGCGCCTGTCCTTACTCAGTGTAGACGCTCTCCTACTACCGGGGTTCCCCTATCGTGACCCTGCGCTAGTGGAGAATGGAGGAAGCCATCATTCCCTCTACTGGAGCCTTGCCTTCAACTTCGGGAGCACCCAGTTCAGAGAGCTCTGAAGTCTCAACAGCCTCTAAGATCAAGGCTGCCAAAAAGTCATCCAAGAAGGCAGAGAAACAGGCAGTCAGAAGGCACCAAGCCCTGGAAAAAGAATTCAGTAGAGCTCAGAAAAGGGCCAGAATAGAAAAGTGTCAAAATGGGGGGATAGCTCCCGAACTACCAGTGGGGGTCTCATCATCCCCATGGGGCGTCTGGTCTACTGGGGATTCATCTCAGTCTCCAGCAAGAGGTGGGACAGGTGAGTTCTCATCTCTTTCCCGATCACCCTCACCACATAGGACACAGGGGCCCCTGGAGACCACATTAACTCCGACACCAGCAGGGACGCAGGTAATTACTACCCCACCTGCTCTGATGGGGGACCTACTAGCAGCCTTAATAGCACAGGCGGTTGACCGCACATTTGAGACCAGGGCCCAGACCACCAAGCCGAAGTTGCAAAGGCATAGATCTGGGGACCGGGAAGAAGCAGAGGACCGATTGGAACCCTCTTCCCCCTCAGACTCGTCGATCTCCGAGGATTCTTACTTTGACCAACCAGGTACATCACAGGAGATCCAAATGTCTGAAGAGGAGGACAACTCACCTGAGGTGCCCTCCTTTAACGGCCTTTTTAACCCCTCTCTTTTTGTCACCATACTGCGTAAGGCAGAATCCATCTTGGTCAGGGGACCTCAGCGGAACCCATCACAGTTGATATGGAGGCCGACCCCAGGTTCGCCGAAAAGGTAACCACTCAACACTGCATACCATGTCCGACCCTGTTCCTAAATGCAATAAAGAAACAGTGGTCATCACTCGCCTCCCTCCCTCTTCCCAGCAACACGGACAAGAGGCTATTCAAGGTAGCCAAGGAACTGGAGGGAACATTGGAGGTACCAGCGTGGACGAACCCATAGGGCCCCTGGTATCGGACACAGCCATATCAGGGGATTTTTCAGAGGCTCTTAAGGCCGAAGACTGAAAGGGTGAGTCCGCCTATAGGAGAACGCACCAAGCAATAGCATGGGCTACTAGGGCAGCTACCTCTGCCTCCTTCTTCACCAGAGCCACGCTTTGTTGGCTCTGGGAATTACAAGGCTGAGTCCCTGTGGAGGACATCTGCACCCAACAGGAACTCAGCAAGATGGTAGCAGCCACGGAATATGCGTCGGACGCGACACTCCAAGCGGCCAAATTTTCAGCCAGAGCAATAGCGTCAAACATCATGGGTAGACGCCTTCTCTGGCTAAAACATTGGCAGGCTGATGCCAAATCCAAAAGGAAATTGGCTTCGGCCCCATACCAAGGAACCAAATTGTTCGGGGACGCGCTAACGCCTTACCTAACAGAGAACAAGGACAAGCGCAAGGTCCTCAAACACATTCTCAAACAGGACAGGAGACCAGGTTTCTTCAGAAGGAAACAGTCCTTTCGTAAAGAAACCAGGTTCAATTATTTCCAACCATCACAATCCTTCCAACCTAGGCAGGATAGACAGGAAAGACAAATGGATAGACAAAACACAAGACATAGACAGGCGCAAGGAAGGCGGCCCTTTCGCCGTACCAGATGACTCTCCCTCAGACCTTCCCATAGGGGGCAGGCTCGCCCAGTTTGCCCTCCAGTGGGAAGAAACCACCACAGACATATGGGTCAGAGACACCACACGGTCTCTCCCTAGAATTCTTCTCCAATCCCCCGAACTGCTTCTGCCCCTGCCCCTGTCCCGCGAACCCAATAAAGAGAAAACTCATGAACGAAGCCGTTCAACACCTACTAAGCATACGGACCATAGAACTGGTGCCTATGGACCAGAGAGGCCAGGGATTTTATTCCATTCTCTTCGTGGTCCCGAAACCATCGGGGGTGGAGAGCCATCCTGGATCTAAAAAGGCTAAATTTCTATCTAACATACCGCAAATTCAAAATGCAGATGCTGCACTCCATCCTAGGAAGCATAAGAAAAGGGGACTTCCTGACTTCTATCGACCTCACGGAGGCATACCTACATATCCCCATCTCTCTGGCTCACCGCCGGTTTCTATGGTTCGCTTACAGGGGACATCATTTCCAATACAGAGCGCTCCCATTCGGCCTATCATCAGCACCCAGGATGTTCACCAAGATACTGGCAGTTCTGGCAGCACACCTAAGGACCATTCCGGTCAGAGTCCAGTGTTACCTGGACGTTATTCTAATCCAATCAACGTCCGCCCGCCATGCTCGGGCGGACCTAAAATTAGTAGTGAAATTGCTGCAGGATCACGGCTTCTCGGTGAACTTTCTCAAGAGCCATTTAACTCCGACAGCGAGGATACTACATCTTGGAGCTATCATAGACACAGTGGAATGCAAGGTGTACCTATCCCAGGAACGCCTCAGCAACATAAGGGAAACAGTGAAACAGGTAAACTGCGGTCAGTCAGTAAAGCTAGTCTGCCTTTCCCAATTGTTAGGGAAGATGATCTCGACCATAGCAATCGTCCCATGGGCAAGGCTGCACTCAAGGGAGCTACAGTGGTTCATGCTTCCATTTCAGAGACAGAAGCTCAGTGCATCCCGAAGAAGGGTAAGTCTACCAGTAGGGGTACGGCACTCTCTCAAGTGGTGGCTATCTCCGGCCCTTCTAAGAGGCTCACTCTTCAGGGAGCCAAACAAAATAGTAATCACAACCGATGCAAGCCTGTTTGGCTGGGGAGCTCACCTGGGGACCAAGTGGACACAGGGCCACTGGTCAACAGCGGACCTCCGACACAACATAAACTGGCTCAAACTCCGAGCCATCCACCTAGCGTTAAAACATTTCCAGGACAGCCTAGCACGCCATCACGTACTAGTCTAACAGACAACGTGACGGCCAAAGCCCACATAAACTGTCAGGGAGGCACGCACTCCCGCTCCATATCGTCCGAGGCACTCCTACTGGGGGCTTGCGCGGAACAAAACCTGGCCTCAATAAAGGCAGATCACATATCGGGGAAAACAAATGTCCAGGCAGATCTGTTGAGCAGAACAACAATGGACCACTCGGAGTGGCAGCTACACCCAAGGATCTTCAGGGAGATCTGCCACCGCTTCGGTCTTCCCCAGGTAGACCTATTTGCTTCACCATCCAATACCCAACTGATTCGCTTCTTCTCCCGATTCCCATCCAGTGGAGCAGAACAGACAGATGCATTACGGAGCCCATGGCCAAGGGAGCTCCTATATGCTTTTCCATCCTTACCTCTACTTCCGGTGGTAGTATGCAAGATCCTGCGGGAACGGGCCGAGGTAATTCTTGTGGCCCCATATTGGCCCAGGAGGCCTTGGTTCGCAGATCTGAGAAGTCTCTCGCAAAGACCTGTGGTGGATCCCTCCGGAGAGGATCTCTCTCATTCAGGGGGCGATCTCCCACCCAGAGCCACAATGGCTACAACTAGCCGTCTGGCACTTCAACGGTCAATCTTAACTAGGGGTTTTTGCTCACAGGGCGTAATCGGGGTTATACAGGCTTCAAGATGCCCATCCACAAACCGTATCTACGAGGCCACGTGGAAAAGTTTCCAATCATGGTGCTCTGAACAAGGATTGCCACTCAAAAAGATTACAATCCCCAACATTCTAGAATTCCTACTAGGCGGTCTAGAGAGGGGCCTAGCGCCAAACACACTGCGTAGGCAGATCGTAGCCCTCTCAACAATACTTTTGGCCAGCCCTGGTGAACCCCTGGGTAAGCATCCCTTAATTCACTCCTTCCTCAAAGGGGCTGTGAATATTAGACCATCAACCATGCACAGATACCCATCGTGGGAGCTACCACGAGTACTGCAAGCTCTCACCGGAGCACCATTTGAACCACTCAAAATATGTGACATCCGCTACCTGACCCACAAGGTAGCATTCTTAGTAGCTATCACATCAGCTCGGCGTATATCCGAGTTAGCTTCTCTCTCAATGAGGAAGGACCTGTATCTTTTTCACAGGGACAGGGTAGTCTTGCAACTAGACCCGTCCTTCATCCCAAAAGTCAATTCCCTTTTTCACAGAACGCAGGAAATAGTCCTACCGGACTTTTGCCCAAACCCAACTCATGCCCTAGAACGACAATGGCATACATTGGACGTACGCAGGGCACTAAGGTATTACATTTCACGTACAGCGGAATTCCGCCACTCAGAAGCGCTTTTTATATCCTTTCACCCCTCCTCCAGAGGCCGGAAGGTCTCTTCCTCCACCATCGGTAGGTGGATTAGGGCATGCATCACTGGGGCATACCAGGCTGAGGCCTTGCCGGTTCCCAGGCATGTCACGGCTCAGTCCACAAGGAGTGCTGCCACCTCAGCAGCATGGGCCATGCAAGCTTCCATTGAGGAGGTTTGCAGGGCGGCCACTTGGGCATCGCCTTCTCCATTTATTTGCCACTACAAGATCGACAAATACTCCTCTGCAGAGGCCTCCTTCAGTAGGAGGGTTCTCCAGCAGGTGTTAGACCAAAGTTCCACACAGGACCAGTCTACTCCGCAACCCGAGGGACAATAGGCTTTGGTATGTCCCATTGGTGGATTATCCATCTCCAAATGCTGGAGAAGGGGCGTTGACTTACCTGAACGCCTTTTCTCAGCACGGAGATGGATAATCCACACCCACCCTTCTAGACAGGGATAATTAGGGATATTTAGTTTGAGCCAAAACGTCTTACTGTCAGTCAATGGCTTCGCTCGTGTCAAGACTGGGAATCTCGTGGTCCAGGACGGGCGTGGAAACTTTGGCTGACTGATCTGATTGGGCAGGAATACAGTCTCAACCCATTGGTGGATTATCCATCTCCGTGCTGAGAAAAGGTGTTCAGGTAAGTCAACGCCCCATCTATGCTCATCTAGGTGCTGATTGCTGGTGAGGAGATGTTTTGGTCTTTTTATTCCCCTTTTTGGCATGTTGATTCTCTCTTTTGCATAGTATATAGATACTATTTGTCTGTGTATTTATTGATGGTTAATTTGTCTTGGTCTAGGATGGCCTGGGTTTTCCCAATTGAAACTATGGTTAAGTCTGACCATATGTTGTGAAATTAAAGAGTTTTCATCATATTTTCTGACTCCTTAGTTGGTGTTCATGGATGAATTCTGCCAGTCTTCTGCCTGTGGCTGTCACAATCATTACACTGTTTGTTATAGTTGACTCTTGTTTTTTTCTTCTGGAGCTGCTGGGTCTTTGGGTTTACTTAGGATGTTTTCAAAGGCTTTAGTTGGCTTGTGTGCTATGCTAATTCTATGGGGTTGTAGCAATCTGTTGGTAGTTTCTGAGATGTTCTTGATGTATGGCAAGGCTTGTGCTGGTTGTGCTGTATTGGATTGAGTGGTCAGGAACTTTTTAATAAAGTTGCATGGATATCCATTTTGTTGGATTAGGTTGTGTAGATGCTCTGTTTCCTTCTTCTGCTGTTTAGGGTTGCTATAGTGAGTTTGTCTCATTTAAATAAAGTTTTTACTCAGCTTGTCTTGTGGGAAGTTGGATTGTTGCTTTGGTATTGGAGCATTTGGTGTGGGTGGTTTTTTTGTACAATTATGTTTCTAGTTTTCCATTGTGGTCTCTGCTGATCAGGATGTCCAGGAAGGGTAGTGAGTTGTTTTCTTCTCTGGTAAACTGGATTCCTGGAGAGGCTTTCATCTGGTTTCAAGCAGAAGAGATCTTTGGCCCGTTTCTCTGCCTGGAACTCCTCCATGTGGGATTCAGTTGCGACTTCCCCGGCAGAGCATCAACTTCTTCGGTTGAGTATTATGCAGATCTTGCCTTATGTAAGGACCCACCTCAGCTAACCACCCAAGAAAGCAGAACTCTTGAAACAGGCATTGTCTCAAAAGGAACTTTTATTAGGGGCTAGTGACAGTAGGAAAGTCAAGGTGAGATCTGGGAAAAATCCCACTTAAACACTAGAGTTAAAGTAACAATCTTCCTCCTCCCACCAAAGTCATAATGTCCATTTGAAATTCAGCCAATCCACATGATGTTTAGGTAACTGGCACAAGTTGGCGTGCATCTCAAGATCTTCTTCAGTTTTGTTTCTTCGCAACTGTTTCCCTGATAAGGGAGACACATTCTTCTCTCAAATGGATAGAGGTGGGAAAGGAAAAGTAGAAAGCGAAAGTTATCCCAAGCTACAACAAATCCCCCCCCAGCAGAATGGCAGGCCTTAAACAAGAACACATGTGCAAGGAAAACAATAAGCATTTGGGGATCTGACACCAGAGCTGCGAAAGTTGTAAATGTGAGGATTGGTTGCAAAGTTACTTTTTCATCACCATTGCAACTCCAAATAGTCACTAAATAAAGCAGTCACTAATCAAGGGCTACGTGTAATATTTACCAATAAATTCATTAGCAATCAGTAAAACTAATATGTTAATTTGGGGTGCAAGTTTGGAAGTTTATAGGGAAATGTAGTGTCAACAACTATTGATTTTATCTGTCTTTCAACATTTTTTTGTTTTTATGGGAGTCATAAAAGTTTAATAATTGGCTGCAAAGAATATAGACAATTAACATTTATGTTGTCACTGATAACAGGTTTAGAGCATATATTTTTGTTTACTTCAAGGTTTTTGCTTTTTTGTTTTTGTCAAATGCTAAAGAGTTACTGATTATTCTCAAAATAAAGTTTAGGTTTAGTTTGATTGCTTTAGGTTCATTAATAGTATACCATTTCAATAACTATCTGCAAATTTTAAGTCCAATGTTCACATATATTTATCCAGATCCTCTTGTAAAATTCATTATTAGCAAAGTGATATGTCAGAGTAGGGGGAAGTCTGCAAGATTATTATAAAGTGTACAGTCTATAAAAACTTAACTTTAGTTCATAACTTTCTGTATAAAGAACAGTACTGCCAGACTAAGCCCAAGAACAACAAATAGGAATCCAACCAAAGTTCAGGTCTTTATTTGTTTACACACCATAGACAGAATCTTGCCAGACTGAACCCTTATTATTCTCACCCTAACCCTGGGAAATTCCAGGGAGTGACTATTCTTATTCTGTCTGCTATCTAGCTCTGGGCTATGCTGCCTCTTATCCTGAATCCCTTTCTGGGAAACTACTGCTTCATTGTAATCCATTTCATCAGCTCTCCCTCTGTGGGCACAAGTATATTGAGCATTACCTGTTTATCTAAAGGAAAGATGGATTAAAAGCCTGAGAAATCATAACATTTCGATAAGGACCTGCCTCAACTAGGTCTCCCAAGAAAGCAGAACTCTTGAAACAGGCATTGTCTCAAAAGGAACTTTTTATTGAGAGTTAATGATAGCAAGGAAGCAAAGCAGGGTCTGAGGAAATAGCCTGTGCAAGCAGCATATCAAAAGCAGTATTCGTTACTTCTCTCCCCAGGGTCCCACTCTCCATTTGAATCTCGGCCAATCCACAGGTGGTATATTATTTTGGTAACTGGTTCCTTTCGCGTGCTCTTCAAGGTCTCTCTTGGTTTCATTTCCCTCCAGCTCCAAACACAACCTGTCTTTCAGATAAGGGTGATGAGATTCGGCTGCATTCCTTCCTCTGGGGGAAGGGCAATATGGCATGGGCAAAGCAAAGCATATTATATATCACCGCAACAGAATCCCTCCTCCCAACAGAATGACAGGGGATCTGACAATTACTTTATTAAACTTGTACGTTGCCTGTCTCTCAACTTTCTGGGTGGTTCACCACAATCAAACAAAGCTATTTATAGCAATAGTTTCAATTTAATTTCCAGCCATGAAATGGCTATATCAGTGGTGGCAAACCTATGGCACGTGTGCCAGACGCAGCACTTGGAGCCTTCTCTGTGGACACGTGCGCCATGCCCCGGAGATGGCAACCGTCTTCTTCAACCAGCTGCCCACTAACTTGCCGAGGTCCCATGCGCTTGCTGGCCTTTGTGTGCAGGGGCCGATGGTGTCAGGCAGCAGCCCCTTGGCCCCTTTCTCTCCTAGCCCTGTGACATGGCACCCCTGCCCTGCCTCACCTCACTCCACAGAACCATCCTCCTGTCCACTGCCCCACCTGCCAGAGACCCCTGGATCTCCCCCAACCCTGCCCAGCCCCCACTGGGGTCCCTCCCCAGGAGCAACATTGAATTGGCCACGCCCATCCTGGCCACGCCCACCCATCTGCCATGACCACTGTAGCCATGCCCACCAAGCAGGCCACACCCACCCGGCACCTGACAATACATAAGTGGGTTTTGGGTTGAAGTTTAGGCACTCGGTCTCTAAAAGGTTCGCCATCACTGGGTTATATCTTGATACTATTTGATATTTCTGGATTTTTTCTGTGTAAAAATAGTTGCATGATTTAACAATCCTCATAAATGGTTTACTAATTCTTAAGATTATTTAGTGACAATTTTGTTGGATAATTACATTTTTACCTTAATTGGGGCGGTAATTATCTTGGATATGTAAGGATAACTTAATTATCCATGTGTATCTACCTAAAATATATGTCCACGTGGATGGGCAATAACAAAATATAAGCATAAAAATGTAATATAGGCTTCAAATAATTAAATCATAGGTCAAAACTGAATCATATTAAGATATTAAGCCTTATTCCACTGAGAATAATGTTAAGCTGAAGCAGAAGAAAACCCATAGATCTAAAAAGGAATTTGTTGCATCTCAGTGGAATAGGAACAATGTATGCTGGCATGAAATTCTAGTTTTTGGGTATCAAACCAAGAAGGAACAAATAAAAGCATGACATTCATTCCACCCTCCATTCCCAGATTGATACTGAGATTCTGAAGTGATTACATTGTGTAATTATATCAATATAGATAACACTATGTTGCTAAAATAACTTTGAATTAAATATTTAATTGGGCTGATAATTCCTGTCATATGGGAAAGATGGCCCAAGGCACAAACTATTTGGAAAATATTCCTGATAGACCATGGGTCGCCAACCTGCGGCTCCAGAGCCTATGTGGCTCTTTCAGCCGTCTCCTGCGGCTCCCTATCCTCAGCCACCATGTGCAGTGTGAAAAAAAAAGTGGGACTAAAAAAGTTCAACCAATCAATTCAAACTTCTCATGAAGTTTGAATTCATTGGCTGAACTTCTTTGGTTTGTTGGACTTCCCACAAACCTCTTTCCTTCGGACTGCACGTGGTGGCAGTGGAGGATGAGCCGGGAGGATTGCTGGAAAGGTGGCAGAACCTGGGTAAGGAGCTGCGGGTGGCCAGTCTCAGGATGCCTCTTCCCTGCCTGGTTGGTCTCCCCTCGCCCTGCTCCACCGCTTCCCCTGTTAGTCTGGGGGGGTCCCCTCTCCACCCGCGCCTTTCAGACATCTCGCGGGCAGTGGATCTCCGTGGCCTCTTTTGAGAGATTCCCCCACAGCGTCTGCCCAGCCCTTTCCCCACCTGCTGCTCTTGGCTGTCCTACAGCCGCCGCCGCTTTTGCCTGTCGCTTTGGGTGAGGCCGGAGAGGCAGCGGCGACCAGGGAGCTGCACCCCTTTGGCATCCTCCCGTTGCCGCCACTGCCGCAGAGCTCTCCACCACCTGTCCCCACCTCAGCCCCATTGGTGGCACCTTCCTTGGCCGTTTTCAGGGCGCCGCTGCTGCCGTTGCCACCCTCCACCGTCCTCCCGCTGTTGCCGGTCACACTGAGCGAAGTGTGTCAAGGGTCGTCTTATACGCAGGAATATACAGGTAGCTGTTCTCTGAATTTAAAACCAATCTGCCCCCTAGTGGCCAGCCCTATTTTTTTTACAGAAATAAGCACTAACAGGACAAAGCTTTCTAGCAGCAAAGGAGCTCCTATTGTGCTCATCTATAAACAGAAATTCAATATTGTACTGTATTTTCTGGCGTATAAGATGACTTTCTTTTTTTTAAATTTTTTATTATTTTATTTTCATTACAATCATAAGAAAAAAAATTCAGATACATAAGAAGTTAAAATACAACACACAAATTCCGACGTTGCTCACCCACTTCCCCCCGACCGCATCCCCCTCTCATCTCTTCACTTCCCCCTTCCTTCTACCTCCTCCTCTCCTCCCCTCCATCTCTCCTCCATCTTTCTACTTACTTATCCCTCTCCTCTTCTTCTCAATCGGATGCAGTCTGAGAGAAAATGCCCGAGCAATCCTCTATCACCAAAATCTGAACTATTGAAAATACTACCCATACTCTCCCCTCCCCCCTCCCCCCCTTTCCCCCCCCTGACTTCCCAGAGCTCAGTATAGGGTTACAAAAAAAAGAAGAAGAAAAGAAAGAAAAAGAAAACTAAACATAGCCAACTTAAATTTATTACTTATACAATAACCGGAATCCTAATAACCCTTAACTCTCTGCAAACTTGAATTCATAATTTAATAAAAATCCATTATTCATAAAATAAATGAAACTTTGTTGTTCCATGCTTCTTCTGAATATATTCTATCCATCTTCTCCATACAGAAACATATCTCTTTTGTGAATGGTCCTTTAAGTAAGCAGAAATTTTAGCTGACTTTCTAAACCCTGAAAATCTCAAAAGTTGGGGGTCGTCTTATACGCCTAGTCGCCTTATACGCCGGAATATACGGTACCTTTTTTTCTTTTTCCCCTTTTCCCCAAACTTTCCCCTTCCCTTTTCCCTCTCCTACCTTTCCTATTATTTTCTTTTGTATTTTTGTATCTTATCTTATTAATACATAAATAAACTAAATTTATTATGAAGTATGCACAACTTTATCTTACAGAATACACTATTAAGAATCAGCAATTACAGTTTTTTTATTATAGAACCATGAGATGAGTGGCATTTAAATTCAATAAATAAATATATAAAAATAGTTTATTTCAATTTCTTTTGTTCATGAAAAATTGCAGATGTTTATTTTGTAGAGCTGTGGATATTATGACAAAGGAGAAAGTGAAGAAGGATGAAATTGGTAATAACAACTTTTAATTCCTGTATTAGTTACACCAGAGGGCACCAACCTTTGTAGGTTGGCAGACTGGAGGAAAAGGGAGGGGGAAACAATTTACATACATATGCATGCATGCATGCTCACAGAGCCACGAACATGCGTACACCACAAATGGAGCTGGGCTAGCGCCCGCATGATACTAACCTTGTCCCTTGTTTCTGTGCCTTGTTTCTGCACCCCGCGGCTCAGTGGCACCCCATTTTTGCACTGTGTGGTGCAGCAGTGACCCATTCCTGCGCTCTGAGGTGCAGTGGCAGCCCATTTTCATGTCCCAAGGCATGGCAGCGGTGGCCCATTTTTGCAACCTGACGCACAGCGGCAGTAGCGATCCATTTTTGTGCCCTAAGATGCAGCAGTGGCCTGTTTTCTCACCTCGAGGTACGGCGGCAGCCCGTTTTTGCGCCCGGCTGCTGCACTAGTGAAGCTAAACTAAAATCATACTAGACTGCATGAGTCGTTGAGAAAACAAACTTGAAAAATGTTATAAATTCAACGTGAATAAAAGTGTAGTCTTCATGTACTGTAGATGCTAAATGTGAAATTATATGTGATTGTTAGTTTTGAGTAGGAAGTTATCAGCTTGATCAGATATTTTTGTGGCTACTGTCTAGTTTTAAACAATCAAAAGACACTTTGATATGGTGGACTAAAAAGTGTTAAGAGTTGATTCTTCAGTCTTAGTAGTCTTCATTCATAGAGACTAAAATTGAAAGAGTTGTTTACACAGATCATAACTTGTTTGCAGAAACCATTGAATTACTTAAGCAAGCATGTACAGTACATATGTTTAAAAGTCACCTTTAGATGTTTGAAAAATCCAGGAAATCAGCGTGGGAGAGTGAACCTTTATTCATGTTTTCTTGTAGATATAGCCAAAAACCAGAGAAAGAATGTGATTATTCCACACTTTTTGTCTAGTGTGAAAACTATGATTTTATGTTGCAAAAAATCTCTTTTATGCACAGTATATTCAAAGTGAAAGTTGTATCAGAAATAGAACCACCATTTGTGTATGATAGATCAAGATAATGGAATAATGCCGCAAAAGTTAATTTGACTCTTCAGTCAAGAAATCTTAGGGCCAAATCAGGATTTACTTAATTTAATCAATGTTTCTTATTAATATATCTGAATGAAAGATATGTTTACAACAAATAATTGCCATGTTTTCAGTTGGATATGCACAAAGATTTAGTGTGAGAAATAAGCTTTGTCACTAATTACATATTGTAAGAAAGCTGAAAATCAGAAGAAGATGAAGATCTAGTGCACGGGTGTCAAACTTGCCACCTCACGTGACATGTCACGACGTATCGCGACTCTTTTTGCATTGCCGGCAATGGGGTGGGTGTGGCTTCGATATGATGAAACTGGCCCGCAGGCCGGCAGTTTGACACCCCTGATCTAGTGTGCTCCTATAATGTTGGGGTCATGCTGATCACTTTGATAAAAAGTTTTCCTACTTAAAACCTTTTGCGCTCAGAAGAATTGAGGCCTTTGAACTATGGTGCTGGAGAAGACTCCTGCGAGTCCCTTGGACTGCAAGGCGTTCAAACCGGTCAGTCCTAGAAGAGATCAACCCCGACTGCTCTTTAGAAGGCCAGATCCTGAAGTTGAAACTCAAGTACTTTGGCCACCTAATGAGAAGGAAGGATTCACTGGAGAAGAGCCTAATGCTGGGAAAGATTGAGGGCAATAGAAGAAGGGGACGACAGAGAATGAGATGGCTGGATGGAGTCACTGAAGCAGTAGGTGTGAATTTAAATGGACTCCAGAAGATGGTAGAGGACAGGAAGACCTGGAGGAACATTGTCCATGGGGTCGCGACAGGTCGGACACGACTTCGCAATTAACAACAACAACAACTTAAAACCTTACTTTCCTAAAGTGGAAAGCATGAAAATATCTTTGTGTTGGAGTAATAAGATATCTGTGATAGAAAAATCAAACTTTGTGATAGGTTTTCTGCTGTGTTGCTGTTTTTACCCAGGTGATGTTCTTTTCTCAGACACAACTAAAACAGGGAAGAATCAGTTCTCTGTGGTTTGATCCTACCCTTTGGGGAGTGTGTTTAAATAAATGGTGCATTTATTGGCTGTTCTTATGGTGCTTTCACATTGTGTCATGAGTTTTACTTTTATTTTTATATGTGATGAAACAGGATATGGTCTAATAAATGGTTTAAAACAATCTTGTATTAAAATTTTGGAAAGAGCTTTAGCTCTAGTTTATTCTCTCTCTCTCTTTTCTTAATGCTTTAAGACACAGATCAGGAAATGCTTATTCCCTCAAGCTTCTTACATTCACTTACTGGATTACATTGGGGGGGAATTGTCTCTCAAAGCTCTCTGTGCATGTATGAATGACAATAAAAAACAGATCAGTTTCATGTATTCCTACTACACCAGTGCTATTTCAAACAATTCTTCATAAATGTCATGGTTTTGCCTGTAGAAACAATGGTTTTCTTATTGTCACAGTATTCTAACTGTATGTAAGAAAGGAAATGATGAGGGAAAATAATTAGCCTGCAAAGCAAATAAAACTCAAGCTCCTCTCTGGAATGAAGAGCAAATGGAATGATGATTTGAGGTCCCTTTTAAATATGCAATGTGTTTTTCATTTAATAGTAACAACATAAAAAAAATCATTGCATATACAAAGTGGAAGCCAAGAAAGCAATTTGTTCCTGCAACTTCCACTTTCACATGAATTTTTAATGCCTTCATTGAAAGCTAAAAGTCAGGTATTTATATGTAGCAAAATGTCAGAAAGTGATACTTTTTTCCTATGAGGTTTATTAAAGATATTAATAAAACAGTAGTATTGACTAACTAGAAATTTCAATTGTTTTACAGTAAAGTACAAGTCTTTAAAAGTTAAGTGGTTAAAAAAAGAGAAAGATACATAGATGGGGGCTTTCAGCAAGTGCAAATCCATGCTCTTAAAATTAAATGCTTTAAAAATATAGCATTTCTGATTAACTTGTTATAATCAATAATATTTTGCTTTTAGGGAATAATCGCACTGAGAGTTCTTAAGGTGCCTGGAAAGGCATTACTGAGAAAGAATAAACCATTACTTAATTTGTATTACAGTACTTTTATTCCTACTGGCTGACCAGTATTTAGAAAAAACAGTCAAACAATGTAGTAATATGAAAAACTTCAAATATGGATCATGCAGGTTTTATTCAGTAAGTTTTAGCTCTTCCTTCATGTTAGCCATGTGACACAGTTCGCTGATTTAGGTCACTTTCCTTTATAGGTATGGGAACTTCATTATTCAACCCTGGATTAATTACACAGCAGGCTGAGCTTTTACTTGTTCAAATAACACAGCTGCCAAGCCCAGTGGCCTTATTACAAGCAATGTTGGGTGGTTCTGTGGATGCACAGTTAGAGAATCTGCTCCTTGCTGCTTTCTCATATGATAGGTGCTGAATACTGAAAAAGAAAGAGGAGAGTTTGCTTTTGCGTCATTAACAAAAGCCAGCCTGCTTCCAGAGCAGTTTTTAGTCCTTAAACTCTTACAGCGGTGATTAGGTGGAGCTGGCTTTCCTGGAATTGTAGCATAGATTTTCCTGTTGTGCTTCAATATCAACTGTCTCCAAGTTACTCACAGTGCTAAAAGCTTGGAATTACTGCAAGTAGAGGAGGTCATTGTATCTGTCGACTTTTCACTTTCTGACAAGGAATCAGCGTGCTCACTTATCAGCAATGTTTCAGCTAAAATATTCAGGTGGAAATCCATTGGTGAGTATATACAGTAATGTTCAGCTGATAGTATGAAGAGATCTTTAACATAGACAAATTTGCAGAATTTAAAAACAAATTTGCAAAAATGGGTTGAGTAAGCTTTATTTCTTTTGACTGTAAACTTTGCTTTTATTTTATAGAAAGGTAAAATAGTTCAAAAGAGCTTTTTAATATTTCTAAATGTGATTATGTGAATAATGTGTTCAGATTTTTTGATAATAAACTTAATAGAGTTTAGAAAAGCTGTTGGGCTACAGATTTCTGTAGGGCTATAATGCCTTGTTAAAGTTATTAAATAAGGCATTAAGTTTATTTTTCTGTAATTTTTTAAATCTACCATTACTTGAAATACCATAGGAGACCTGTGTTAGATACCTGAAATGTATCCCTGATATTAAGTTTGTTTAAAATGGTTGTTTAATATTAGGATAGTATTAGTATTGTTAGTATTTTTTTTATTACTGGTTCTCTGACATGCTTTGTAATATCACTCAACATGTTTGCTTGAACATGTGATTTAATATCTGTATCTTTGAATGGGCTTATATCTTTGCATAGTAATTAGGGATGTATTTTAGTTATTTCTAGAAATCATTGTTATTAGTATTTATGGTAAACATATTTTTTTTAAAAAACAAACCTATATAAAATGATTTTTATGACTTAAGAAACATTACTATAGTCTTTAAAGTACTTCTTGGCACATCTAGTAAGCAGATCATTTGGGTGGGAGGAAATTAACTTTGGACTTAAATGTATAGCAATGTGTTTGAAATGCTTGGATCCTTTCCTTTTGAAGTTACTATGATGGCAGGGCAGGGGCCATATATTTTGTACTGCCTGATATTCATGCACTTTGCATACAGAAGCTGATTGGAAGCTGAAACTCACTTCTAGTCAAGTATGGGACAGCACATTTTTCTTTAAACTCCAGCAAGCTTGTTTTAGGAGCCAGACCACACTGTACAGCACCGCCTCTTTTCTGTCTGCTGAATGCTAAAGTCAGTCCTGAGTAATGGCTAAGGAAAAGGTTAGTTCACAACTGAACGTTGTTGCAGTTTTTAATTTCTTTGATGCACCAACAGAGATCTGGTTTTATTGTTCTGTAAGTCTAGTGTATTTATCCACTTTAGAGACACTAACTTTTCTTTTTTGATCCATTCCTCTAGGCAGAACAATTAATTGCTTGACGTAGTTTCCTAATTGCTTGGTTATAAAAGTCTGTACAAGTAGCTGCACAAAATAGAAAGACAATTCTGTATGTAGAAGAGTAATGTTTTATAAAGGAAGCCTATGTATCTGCTTCTCTCTCTTTCTCTCTCCGCCCCTCTTTCTGTGAGACATATAAATACAGAGAGGGAGAAAAAGACATAGATAGATAGATAGATAGATAGATAGATAGATAGATAGATAGATAGATAGATAGATAGATTTTAGAAAAATATTTTCCTTATTTAATTTGTATGTAAATGCAAGAGTTATTGCTGTTAATTCAGCAATTGAAATCACTATACAATTATGCTATTGCACAAATTTCTCATGAAACTGATCCAATCTGTAATTCAGTGAATAATATTAGTAAGCTACTTTAAAACATCAATATGGGATTACTAAAAGTCACTATGCTATAAATTTGCATCATTTCAATAATGTCTTATTATTTTAATTAGAAAACTATATTATCTCCCCCATTGATTGATTACCCTTCCCTCCACACTCCAATGATTTTTTTCAGTTTATATGGTTAAAGACTTTTATGGAAGAGATTTGGAGTGTTAAAATAACAAGTGGGGAATGAATAAAGCAGACAACATAAAGTTTATTGAATCTAGTGTTATCCATACTGGAGGCTATTTGAGATTCTCTAACTTTTTGGCAAATAAGTGTGAAATCCAATGGCACATTTTTCATGTTCCTCTGGAGCTAATTTTTGCCCTCATCATGAGGTAACTATGAATAAGCATTAGAGTTTGACTTGCAACTGTCCTCCATTGTTGAACACTCTTTTTTGCTATTATGGTTTAGTATAGTTACACATGGCATTGCTGCCCCTGAAACTGCATCCCTCACTTTAATTGTGGGGAAATACTGATAGTTGAAAGAGATTTAGCTTCAAAGCTTGCTAATGAGCATAGAGCTCCCTTCACTCTTTATGAATCAAGAGTTCTGTGTTAATTTTAGGGGAATAAAAACAGAGATGTTCACACAATAGGGCAACCTTACAGAGTACGCAGTTGGGTCATCTGAAGCTGTCCTTTTTTATGAGCCACAGAGTTTAAATGGACTGTACTCTTAAGAAGTAGATTTCTGCAAATGCGAAGCAGAGCTTTTGCTTATGGTTCACTGATCTGTCTACTTATAACAGTTCAAGATCATGACAAGAGCTTAGGGAAGAAGCATAACGTAGGGCAATTCTTTCAAAATCATTTCATGTAACATCTTCAGTGAAGGAGGAAATGGAAAGTAGTTTCAGTCATTTCGGGGGCTGATCTTTTTCAGGGGGTGGAATGGCTGCTGCATTCTTTGCTGAAAAAAGTAATTGTCAACTTGCACTGCATTTTAGCTAACCAGCAACACTATTAAAAACAATATTTACACAGTAAAAGAGTATTTGTACTTCGTGGCTGGAAAGAACAATAATTCTTGGCACTTCCTTACTTGTAATAAACAAAAAAATAAGACAAACTGAAATTTCTTTTTTAAAAAGTTCTTTGATTAGCAAATAACATGATATTCTTGCCAGGTTTCTGACTCACCGAAGCACACTTTTTATTATTATGAGTTTTCCTCCTTCTAATCTATATTTTTCAGCATATTATTTCATTTCACTCTTTATTTGTTCTAAATGTTTGCATATTATTTTGTTTTATAGTCACAAATTCTTTTTGAGACAGATATGACACACTCACAAGCTAGTGACCATTGTCCTTTGCAAATGCAAATTAATATGGAATCCAAAAGATGTAATTTAAGATATAAACAATCAATTAATGGACACATTTCTGATTCCAGTGTTATTCCTAAGGTCCAATTGCATTAAGACCCTTCGGGGGGGATTTGCTGATTTCATAGTGCAATTGAGTTGAATTGCAATAACAGATTTCATTGTGGTGGTAGCATTTGTCTGTCTTTACTGCATTGCAGTATAGTTCTTAAATAATGTAAATGTTTATCAAATGTCTGGATTTCTTGCAGTAAAAGATAGAAATAGAAGTTTAGGGAAACATACAAGAAAAAAGGTTTTTAAATATCTTCAATACATAGATGGATTCAAAACATGTCGCCTTCAGCATGAAAATATGGCTGAATAACTATAAAAATATAACTTGAAACAGACATTTGAAACAGAATTTCCTCTTCAGTCTAATTGAATATTATATTATGCTTTCAGGTAGCTGATTGGCTTCCCTGGATTTTGCTGATGACACAAGAAATCTTTGCTTGAAGATGGAAACACTGGAGTCGGAACTGACCTGCCCTATCTGTCTGGAGCTGTTTGAGGATCCATTGTTGCTTCCCTGTGCTCACAGTCTCTGTTTCAACTGTGCACATCGCATCTTGGTCTCCCAGTGTGCTACCAACGAATCAGTGGAATCTATCACTGCCTTCCAGTGCCCCACTTGTCGTTATGTCATCACCCTCAGTCAACGAGGTCTAGAGGGACTGAAGCGCAACGTCACACTGCAGAATATTATAGACAGATTTCAGAAAGCTTCTGTGAGTGGGCCCAATTCTCCCAGCGAAACTCGCCGAGAACGAGCTTTTGACAGCAACAGCATGTCATCGAGTGAAAAAGTTCCCTGCCAGTTCTGTGACCAAGATCCTGCTCAGGAGGCAATCAAGACCTGTGTAACTTGTGAGGTATCCTATTGTGAGGAGTGCCTAAAAACAACTCATCCAAACAAGAAGCCATTTACTGGACACCGTTTGATTGAACCTATTCCTGATTCACATATCAGAGGATTGATGTGTCTGGAGCATGAAGATGAGAAAGTTAACATGTATTGTGTAACTGATGATCAGTTAATCTGTGCCTTGTGTAAACTGGTTGGGAGGCATCGTGATCACCAAGTAGCAGCTCTAAGTGAACGCTATGACAAATTAAAGGTTAGTTTCATCTTAATTTATTTATACTAAGAAGTATAGTGCCAAGAAATGAAAGATTTTAGCTTATTTGTGTGACTAATATTTGCAAGTGCATTTGCCATTCTTGTATTCAACATACCTGTGAATTTGCTGAATCTGGTCCCTATATAAATTATTGATTTTGAATTAGAAATAAATTAATCTATGTCAAATTTCTAGATTTTGGTATAGGAAATTGAAATGCCAATGCTGAAGAAAATATATTTCTTCAGCATTGAAGAAATGTATTATATATACTTAACTTTGATTCAGTTTTTCCAGTTAAAAAAGGTGTTGTTTGTATATCCATACTGAAATATTTTGAGAATACCCAAATAATTATAGATGTAGGGTCAGTGTAAAAATGCCTTAAGATATTAATGTAACTTTAACAAAACAATCTACACTGGTTACTAAGTTTAACAGGTCTCAAAGTGTTCAGACAGACAGCTGAAAGAACTTGTTTGATCCCATTGATAAAATGTCAATACCTTTGGTACCTTCATTGCTTAGTTACTAATCTAATCAAGCAAACTTGTTATATGAGTTTTCCATTATGGATGCACATGAATAGTATTTTTGAAATTTTCTTAATAAGTTTTCCATATTATAAACAATACCAAATACAACAGTAGATCAGTATTCTCGTATTTCATTGCAAAAGGTCCTTAGGATTCTGCTTCTCTGGTTTTACAGTAGTATGGAACAGATTTAAGTAGAATGGTGTAATTCCTGTAGAGTATCCATCTGCTGTTTTACATTAAAAGCAAAGCAGAAGACTAAGAAAGAAAAATGGGAAAAACAAAAGTCTGTTCTTTCAGTTCCCTTAAGAAAATGCTATTGTGATTGTAAAAAATTACAGTAGGCGCTGGTGGGGGGGGGGATGTGAACTTTGGCTACTGTGATTCTTACCTTGGAAACAATCTATATCTATGTATCATTTACATCTCTATCTCTAAATACACACACATACATGTATAATTTTGTGTATCTACAATATTTCATTAGAAAATGATTTTGGGAACATTCTTCAAAGTACACAAAAACCTTGTTTTAATATATAGTTCTTAAAAGATAAATAATGCCAGTTTGGTTTGGACTATAATAATTTAATAATTATTTATCATCAATAAGAATTAATTAAGAGAGGTAATAATTTAGGCAGAAAATATGTGGTTAATTCCATGATATCTAAGACAATTGAATTACCTTAAATTGGTCTTGGATGACAACTATATAGTTTCTATTACTCATTGTCTTAATCTTTTATTATTTGCATGGTTTATATATTTTTCTTGGCAGACGTTCATATTGTGTTTATTGACTAGATTATTTAATTTTGAGATGTTCCATTATTGTTAGTCCTTTGCAAAGCTGCTATGGATTAAAAGAAATATATTTTAAAGCATAAATTCAAATAAATTGTAATAGGATATAATTGATGTATGCTTTGTGTTCATGTTCAAGTTAGCTTACTATACTATTACTTAAATCTTATTTCAATCTCTTCTTTGTTATGTGAGTAACCCCGTACATCAGCAGTTCTAGCATGCCTCCTGGACCAGCTAAGTTATACCTTATAGATGTCTATCACATATCTCAGGACATAATTAGTAAATAAAAGAAGCATCTTTTTAAATAACAGTAACATTCTTGTAGTAAATTCACATGTTCGCACTGATAAACAAACATAGATCATCGTTTTGTTCAATAGCAACCACAGCCTCCCAGACACTCTTCAGAGAGATGTACTGTTTTCCTTCACCGTAAATCTCCCCTTTAAGAAGGGCCCACAAGTTCTCAATAGGGTTTAGGTCAGGTAAAGAAGGGAGACATGTCATTATTCTTTCATCTTTAAGGCCTTTACTGGCTAGCCACACAGTGCAATACTTCAATGCATATGATGGAGCATTGTCCTGCATAAAAATCATGGTCTTCTTGAAAGTTGCAAACTTTTTCCTGTACCACTGCTTGAAGAACGTGTCTTCTAAAAGCTGGCAGTAGGTCTGTGAGTTGATTTTGAGTCCATCTTCAACCCAAAAAGGTTCAACAAGCTTATCTTTAATAATATCAGCCCATACCAGTACCCCACCTCCACCTTGCTGGCATCTGAGTCAAAATGGAGCTCTGTACCAGTTACTGATCCAGCCATGGGCCCATTCACGTGGTCCGTCAAGAGTCAGTCATCTCATCAGTCCATACAACCTTTGTAAAATCTGTCTTCAGATATTTCTTGGCCCAGTCTTGCCATTTCAACTTATGTATCTTGTTCAGTAGTAGTCGGGTTTCAGCTTTCTTTACCTGGATCATGTCTCTCAACACTGAACACCTTGTGCTTCTGTGCACTCCAGGTAGGTTGCAGTTCTGGAATATGACAGCACTGGAGGATTATGGGTTCCTGATAGCTTCACATTTGAATCTTCTCAAATCTTTGGCAGTTAATGTGTGTCTTTTTTTTCTCAACATATTTCTTGCGATCCTGTTAACTATTTGCAACAAAACATTTGATGTTTCTGTGGTCATGCCCCAATATCTTAGCAATTTCAAGAGTGTTGCATCCCTCTGAAAAACTTTTTACAATGTTTGACTTTTCAGAGTCAGTTAAATCTCTTTTTTGGCCCCATTTTGCCTGAGGAAAAGAAGCTGCCTAATAATTATGCACATCTTCACATAAGGTGTTGATCTCTTTTAGGCCAGAGGCTCCCAACCTTTGGGGTACCAGGGACCGGTTCTGTGGAGAAAAATTTTTCCATGGACTAGAAGGGGCGTGGTTTCATGTGCTGCCTGAATCCAGAGGATGAGGCTTCACTTGTTTGCATGGCCCAGTTGCTAGTATTTCCGCGGCCTGGTACCAGTCCACGGACCGAAGGTTGGGGACCCCTACCTTAGGCCACATCCTCCCTCATTACACAAATATACATCACCTGATATGCTTATATCCACTAAGCATTCAGGTTTCTACAGCTTGGAGGTGTAAAATATGCATGAAAATGATATCGTCAAAATATTCACTTGCCTAATAATTATGCACACAGTGTATATGCTGCTTCAGATATAGCAATTCCAAATGGCATATATTCTGTACTAGTAAAAAAAAGTTAAATCAATACCACTTCATATAAATAACTAGCTTTTCAATTCCATTGCATTTATGAACAATTTTTGTGTTTATTTTGTATGCAATCATTAGCAGAATATCTATTTTCAACCCCAAGACTTTCTTGAACAACATGGCATTTCCAAATCTGAATAGGGTTCAGACTACTGAAACCCTCAGGAAAATCCTGTTACACAGAAGAGGGCAGCAGTGGAGAACAAGTGGCTTTGTTGTCAATATGGCAATCCTTCAACATAGGCATACAGTGAGAGCAATTTCTTCCAATTGTTACTGAATTGGGATTGGTCCTGAGAAATGTAAGGCTTTAAAGATAACAAGTGGGTTAGTTGGGATAGTACTTGGAAGTCAACTATCCATCAGTGGCTGCTTTCAAAGTAACAGTGGTACTCTGGTAAAATAAGATCACGAATTATTACACATTTATATTCTGATAATCAGAGTTCAAGATTATTATTTTTTAAAACAAGTTTTATTGATTTTCCAATTTTACAAAGCTCCAGGTATTAAGGAAGCAACATGGTGTTTGGGTAATCCATAGTCCAATAACAAGCTCTTTCATACATATGTCAGGTTACATCATCAAAAATTTTCTCTCTATTTCCCTTAGTTATTATATCACATTCAAATTAATACATTGCTAGTTATAACTCAATCAATTGAAACATTAATCAATATCTTTTGACTTATACACCTCCATATCCTGTTTTTAACTTTTATCTGATTTCAGTTACAATATTACAGTTGGCTTAATGTCCATAGTATTTAGGTTTTGGATAGCCTCTGGTTCCCTTAGTTCATTACAAAATAGTTATATCTACTTCCGGTGGTATAGTCCTGGCGATGGTGGCTACTTTGTAGCCGTCCTCCTGAGACAGCGTTAAAACCGCTGAGAACAGCAGGCATCAGCTGTTCCGCGGTTTAAAACCTCCTTCCCGGGCCAAGGGAGGGAGGGGAGTCTCACCCTGAATAGTGGTAGAGCCTCTGAAATCCCCAAAGGAGTTTTCTTTTGGGGTGTGAGGAGTGCTCCCACAGAGTTCAGAATGTCTCTGCTTCTCAGGTGCCTTTGTCCCTTGTTGTTCGGGACAAAGCAAGACGCCGCTCCCACCTCCGCGCTTAAAGAGAACTGGTGAGTTATTTAAAAAGCGGAGAGAGCTGATTAGAGGATTTTATTTTTTGATTTTATTTGGATTTTAAGTTTGGATTTTAAGTTTAAAGAGTTACTTTCATTTTCTCTTTTTTCCTTTCTTGAGAGGGAAAGTAAAATGGCGATTTGAAGTTTTTTTTTTTTTAAGGAGACGGAACGGATTTTGTTTATTTAATTATTTCTTTTTTCTCTTCTTTTTCTATTTTTTTTTCTTATTACAATGATTTTTTTGAAGGAGGATTTGGGTTTTTGGAGTTAATCTCCCTCTCTTTTGTTTAATTCTTTTTTTCTTTTCTTTTTCTTTTTTTTGTATTTTTTAAGAAGGAGGAAAGAAGAAACAAAATTTTTTCTTTTAAGATGGCTTCAAAGCGCCAAGTAATTTCCACAGTTCCTAAGGTGGCTTCTTCTTTGGCGATATTACCAGCGCAACAACTTAAATCAACATTATTACCTTCTCCTCTTGCACAGTTATTAACGGTAAAAGATTTGCAAGATGCAATGGGAAATGTTATATCTCAAATTAGGGGAGAAGTGAAAGAGATTTTAGTGGAGAATAATAGGATCTTGAGGCAAGATATAGTTTTGGCTTTAAGAGGACTTGCTTCTGTTGTTGAAAAGTTGGATTTTCGTGTTGAAGAAGTTGCAGATAAAGTGGAGGTGTTGGAGGAAAAATTTGAAGGCATGGAAAAAAAGATGGAAAATTCACAAGATGAGATTCTTATGTTTCAATATAGAGAGATGGAATTCGCTTTAAGAATCAGAGGCTTGAGAGAAAATTTGCAAGGAGATCTGAGAGAGATGGTTGCAAATGACTTTGCTGTGATTTTGGATAGAGAAAAAGAGGAAATATTCAGAGAAATTGAAAAAATATTTAGAGTCAACTCTTGGGTTGCAAAGCAAAGAAATTTGCCAAGGGATGTGGTAATCTACTTTGGGAAAAGATCCCTGCATAATGAAATTATACAAGCTTTTTATAATAAGAGGTTTCAGATTGCTGCACAAGATGTTATAATTTTAAAGGAGATCCCATCTAAAATTTTAAGAAGAAGAAAGGAGTTTGCTTTTTTAGCAGATGAACTTAAAAAGATGCCTTTTAGATGGGATATTCCGATTGGAATAGTGGTGAGCTATGCGAGGATACGTTATAGACTTAATACTGTTTTTAAAGCAAAGGAGTTCTATACTTCGGTCCTGGGAGCACGCTCATCACCACCTATTAAAGTTTTGGAAGAGAAGAAGGTAGAACAGTAGTCTGAAGAAGCTGTATTGATGAAAGTTGGAAAACTACAGACTGAGGGGTCTCAACAAGTCGAGATGAAGGAGCAGAGAATGACTCGGGCAGCATACAAACGCAAGGAAAAGGAACAACAGAAAAAGGAGGTTCAAGAATTTGTTTTGGAGTCTGTGGGAGAAGCAAGACCTAAGAGTTCTTTGATGCAATTTTCAACGGCAAATCTTCAAGCAGCTTTCTCGAGGTTATTGGATAAGAGAGATGGGTAAAGAATGTAAAGATTGTTCCAAGGTTATTGACAGATTATAGCCCATTGCGGATGGAACTGGTCATTGGAAAAGAGGAGAGAAGATTATGGAGACTGAATGAAAATTTTAGATAAGAAGTGTATGCTTAGAAACTTAAGGAGCATTTAAAGGAATACTTTGCTTTAAATATATATAAGGGAATTTCAATGGTATAAGTAACGCTTATATGTGTGTTTTTGATTGTGTTGATGAAGAAAGATGGATAAACTTTATATAATATAAGTATGATATTAGAAAATATTGTTTAGTTTTTTGAATAATTTATATTTAAAGTTTATAATATTTAATGGCGGATTAGATTCCAATTAATTTACTTTATATGAAATATGATATTTTGCAATGTTATTAAGTTAGGGAGATGATTGGTTTATTAATTGTGAAAGAAACAGAAGTTGTGAATTATAGATAAAATAAATTATAATGGTAAATTGGTAGGATTGTAATGATAAAGAAATTATTTTAATGTTAAATTTAATTATAGCGGTATGGTTGTTAATAGGATAGTATTGGAAGAAGGGTTTTTTTCTTTCTTTTTTTTCTTTTCTTTCTTTTCTTTCTTCTTTTTCTCTTTCTGTTTTTCATACATAATGGAGTTAAAGTATTTAATAATTCGTTTATTGAATGTAATTATATTTGTTTGAGGTTTATTTGAGTTTAAAAGTTTTTCCTTTTAAGTTCTAGTTAACCCTGTATTCAGCTCCGGGAAGAAGGGGGGAGGGTTTTGGGGAGGGTTGGGAGGGATTGGGGAAGGGGTTTTTAATTGTAAAATTGTAAAAATTTATAATAAAAAAAATAGTTATATCTAAAATACACTTATTATTTGTTCAGATAAATTCTTACTTTATGTCACAATCATATTCTACTTCTCATCCTAATATCATCACTTACTAATAAAATAACCTTTATCATCTGAATCCATCTTCTATATTATAATTCAAAACTATTACTCTAGTAACTAATTTTTATTTCTGTTACAGGTCTAAATCCTAAATATTAAATCAATTAATGTCTTTTAAAATCTCCTTAGCCCATTAAGTGAAATTTTAGGCTCTTTCATTAAAGGTCACATAAAAAACACCATTTTTTAAAGTCTAACTCTGGCCTTCCTTTTGTGCCAAATAGGCTTCCATAGTAGAGCATTTAAATCTTTGAGTGGATCCCCCTTCATTCCTGCATATGTCATTTGAATCAAGGGAGACCATCCAGTTATCAACTTTTCAAGGAAGCTAGTCCCCTTATAATCATTAGATTGTTGACCTAATAATTTGAGTCTCCATATTTGGCTTAATATATTTGTCATGAGTTCAGGCTGCTCTTCTTCTTCTTCTGGTTTCAGCTGGTTTAAATAAAAAGTCATATTCAATGTTGTAGTTGTTGTTTGGTCGTCTGGGTTATCTAAATTCTCAGTGTACTGTGTATGTAAGTCTTCAGCACCTTCTGTCTTAGTGTTGCTTTCTTCAGTTTCTGTTGCTGTTGGAACTGGAGATTTTTTTAAATGAAATCAAGGTTTGGGTATCAGAGTTCTGAGTAGGTTGAAGCTGGTATTCTTTAAAGTCCACTTCTTCTTCTGTTGCCTTTTGAGTTGTAAATTCATCGATTGAAGTCTGAGCTGCATTTTGTAGCTTTAAGGTGGTGCCTTTATCTTTCAGCCTGGAATTTATTAGCTCAGTAGTCTCTAAGATTTTTTTCAGTTTGTAGTTAAGTTGTGGGTGGTATTCCTCCATTTCTGTGGTGTTTACAGATAGTCATTTAGTGGAGGCTATTTTTAGTAAAAGTCAATAAATGTCCACCTCCACTATAGAGAGTTATTTTCACCACCCAGCTGTTTCAAGTTCTTATCTTTTTTGATAATGTCAAGGACAAATCTTAGTCTCACAAGTCTCCCAGTCAGAAAAAAAAATTCACTTGCTGTACCAGATTTCACCACAAGATGTCCCCAGTAACATGTAAAGTTAAGCTTTTATCCGGTTTAGAAAAGGAAGAAAGAAATATTCTTTTTTTTCCAGCTTAGTAAATAGATAAAATAATAAGTCTCTGTAGGAATAAAAAACCTTTTGGGAGCCTAAGTATCCAGAAATTACAAGTCCAAATATTTAGTCGTTTAATTTAGTTGTTCTTTTTTTCCCCTTAGCTTTATATTCCCAGAGTAGGCAGGAGCCGTAGAATTAAGAGGGGGGGGGGAGAATTTCCAAAGGCTTTTACAGGGAAGTAGTTGGGAAGCAAGAAAGGTAAGGTAAGGTCTCACCCAATTCCTCCACGTTGCTTTCATCATGCTTAGTAGTGCTTTTGGCTTTCAGCTGGAACGGCTTGGTGATCGGCCATGTTAATGGCCGATCTTTTCTTCATCGGCCCAAAGGAGCTGCCTCGGATCAAATGGAAGGGCTACCGCCCTTCTGCAGTGGTCACCTCTCCAGGGTGACTTTCAACCCTTTACAGGGTCTTCCTACGGAAGGAAACCGAATGGCGGAGAGAGCAGTCTCACTGCCATCCGCCAGCACCGCAATCGCAAACCGGAAGCCCAGAGTTCAAGATTATTAATTTGCCACATTGATAGTAATAATATTTATCTATAGAATTAGTGCATTTATAAATTTGTGGAATTTAAGATTCTGTATTCTTGTCAACATCTGTATCTGCAATCATTGGAAGTCACTCTTAAAATAAAGAAAATGAATTTTGACACGTAGTAAAGGAATATTCTTAGGTAGAAGTAAATAGACCTTCCAATGATTACATATAAGTTGCTTAATCATATTTTACTGGTCACCAAAAATATGATAATTTTATTTTTGATATTAGTATTCCAGTTGCTCAAAAATAAACCTGTGATAAGGAATGAATAATACAAATAAATTCAAATTAGTATTATATTTTTCTGTAATCAAAATATAGTTACATCTTTATGATAAATGAATGTTGCTGCAATTCATGCATTTTGGATTGGTTTTAAAAGATAATTTCTAAATTTGGAGCTTTTTATTCTTTGCTTATGTTGAGTGAAGTAAATGCACTGTCCTATATGAGAATGAAATAGATTTTATATAACTTGATGAAATTTGATGGGTCAACGGCCTCCTCAGTTGCCTGTGCCTCCCTCGGCATCTTTGCCTCAGACAGGGCCCACCCTGTTTCCCAGCTCGGGCTATTCGGACAGATCCTCTCAAGTAGGAGAGGATGAGTCCGTGGACTATGAGACATGTCAGAGGATGAAGAAGCAGCTCCGGACCCGTCCCCAGTCTCCGGCCTCTTCGATCCTTTCCTATTCAGGTCTCTGCTCTTAAAGGCGTGCACTTCGGCCATCATCGCTCCTGAACAGGAGCCTAAACTGATTGCTCCCACCATCCAGAACTTGAACCCTCTGTTCTCAGAGCCGGTGGTCGAGGAGAAGCAGATTCCCTGCCCGCCCTTCTTCCATAGCATGGTGGAAAAGCAATGGTCTTCCCTAGGCACTCTTCCCACTCCAGCGGGACAGAGAAAAAACTATTTAATGTCTCTTCCTCCTTGTCCTCTCTCCTGGAAGTGCCACTTGTGGACATGCCCCTTACCTCCTTATTTTCTTCCTCCACGATATCAGGGGACATGGCCGAGGCCTTGAAGGCAGAGAAAAAGAGATTTGAATTTTCCCTCCGCAGGGCTCATCAAGCCTTGGCATGGTCAATCAGGGTGGGGACCTCGTCATCTTTCTTTGCCAGGTCTTCAATCATCTGGCTCCGTGAGCTCCAGGCATTGATTCCCCCAGACCAGGTACAAGCACACCAGACATTGGGCAAGTTGGTTGCGGCATTGGAGTACGTAGCAGACGCTTCACTCCATTCTGCCAGGTACTTTGCCAGATCCATTGCGGCCACCGTCTCATCCCACAGTCTTCTCTGGCTAAAACAATGGTGGGCCGATTTGAAGTCCAAGTGGCGCCTAGCAACTGTCCCTTATACTGGTACCCACCTCTTTAGCCCTGTTCTCGAGCCATACCTGGTCGAAGGAAAGGACAAATGTAAGGTACTTGCACCACCCCTCCAGGAGGTTGGACAGAAGACCCCAACAAGACTTCCGGAGGCAGTCCTTTCGTACCGGCCCCACCTGGGACTGGAGACAGCCCTTTCGGGCCGGGCCATCCTGGGATTGGTGCCATAACACTAGATCCTTTCCCCCTAGACAGGATCACCAGCAGGACTGCCAAAACCCCAGAGCCAGGGCCCAGTACCAATCTAAGCGGCCCTTTCGTGGTTCAGGAGGCCATCCATATAGACGAAATAAATTACTCCAGGGAGTCCTCTCCCATAGGTGGTCGACTATCCCTATTCAGCGACACTTGGGAGGCCACCACCACAGACTCATGGGTGATAGACACCATCCGACATGGCCTTGCCCTGGAGTTCTTATCCATACCTCCAGGACTCTTCCTAGCTTGCCCCAACACGAGGAATGCTACCAAGACAAAGCTCATGTCCATGGCCATCTCCCATCTACTGGAGATAGAGACCATAGAGCCAGTGCCCACGGAACAGAAAGGACGGGTTTTACTCCATTCTGTTCATGGTACCAAAGGCCTTGGGGGGCTGGGGGGCGATATTGGACTTGAAAGGATTAAATTACTACTTGGCCTACAAAGGACTAAATTACTACTTGGCCTATGCAGACTCTCAAGTCTATCCTGAGCAGCATCAGGAGGGGGGATTTCCTGTCCTCCATAGACCTAATGGAAGCTTGCCTACACGTCCTGATCCTTCCCGAACATTGCAAGTTCCTCCGGTTTTGTTACGTGTTCACGAAGATCTTAGCGGTATTAGCCGCCCATCTGAGAATGATCCCAGTGCGCGTTCAATACTATCTGGCGATATCCTTATCCAGTCCCGTTCATTCCTTTCAGCCCAGTCAGACCTGGCACTCACCATCAGGACTCTGCAGGTTCACAGATTGTCTGTGAACTTCCAAAAGAGCCACACGGTCGTATCAAATCGCCTCCTCCACCTGGGGGCGGTCATAGACCTGAATCTTTGCGAGGTCTTCCTCTCCCAGGAATGCCGGGAAAGCATCTGGACCCTCGTACACCGGGTCGAAGGCAGAGGGTAGTTCCTCTGGTACAGTTGTCACAGCTGCTGGGGAAGATGGTCTCCTGTATGGGGATCGTTCCATGGGTCAGGTTGCATTCCAGAGAGCTTCAGTGATTCCTTCTCCCCTTTCAGAAGCTGAACATGAGCTCCTCCAACAGGAGGGTAAGGATACCATGCCAGACACTGTCGTCCCTCCTGTGGTGGACCTCTCCGGCAATGATCAAGTGATCCCTCTTCAAGGAGCCTGCCAGGCTCACCTTGACCATGGACGCCAGCTTATTTGGCTGGGGAGCTCACCTACAGACACAACTGGCCCAGGGTCGATGGTCCCGCTTGGACTTAAGCCACAGTATAAACTGGCTAGAGCTCAGGGCCATTCATCTGGCCCTCCGCCACTTCTCCACCATGGTGGAGGGCCAACACATGCTAGTATTAACAGACAACATGGCAGCAAAGGCACATGTAAACAAGCAGGGAGGGACCCAATTCAAGACCCTTATGCTCGAAGCGCACAGTCTGAACTCTTGGGCAGAGGCCCATCTTGGCTCACTCAAGGCAGAGCATATATCAGGGGAGGCGAATCAACAAGCGGACTCCCTGAGCAGGGCTACAGTGGACCACTCAGAGTGGCAGCTGGACCCAGCTCTGTTCAGGGAGATCTCGGACAGATTCGGTCAGCCCCAGTTGGACCTCCTTGCCTCCCCAAACAACTCTCAACTGCCCAGGTACTTCACCAGGTTCCCATCCCCAGGGGCAGAGGGAATGGATGCTCTTCGCAGCGAGTCGCCCAGAGAGCTACTGTATGCCTTCCCTCCCCTCCCCCTCATTCTGGCAACCATCCGCAAGGTGCTTCAAGAGCAGGCCATTTGGTGGAACATTCAAAGAATTTTTAATAGAAGGATAAAATTTACACCACAATTGTTTTTGTTAGGCATTATTGTTGATTGTGATGATAAAGAAATTATTTTAATGTTGAATTTAATTACAGCGGCAAGGCTGCTGATAGGGCAATACTGGAAGAAGGAGTTTTTGCCTACTTTAGAAGAATGGTTTCTTAAAGTTTCTTATTTATCTGAAATGGCAAAAATTTCGGCTTATTTGAAAGATCAATCGCAAGAGAAATATTTTTTGGTTTGGAAAAGATGGGTGAATTTTATGCAGCACAAATATGAGATTAAAAAGTATTACTTAGCTTTTGAATAATTTATGTTTAAGGTAACGATTAGAACTATTGCTTTGTTTTGTTTTTATATATTGGAGTTAAAGTATTTAAAATTTTGTTTTTTGAATGTATTTATAATTGTTTGATGTTTATTTAAGTTGTAAGGTTTTTCTTTTAGTTTTTATTAACCCTGTATTCAGCTCTGAGAAGGAGGGGGGAGGGTATGGGGGGAAGGGGGGGTGGGAGAGGGGGATTATTTTATTGTAAAACTGTAAAAATTTTCAATTAAAAAAAAAGAGCAGGCGGAGGTCATCTTGGTTGTTCCACACTGGCGGAGACGCCCATGGTTTGCCGACCTCATGGATCTTTCCATCTCACCGCCATGGAGGATTCCTCCAGAACACATCTCCCTCAGCCAAGGGCCCTTCAACACCCAGATCCCCAGTGGCTCCAGTTGGTCGCCTGGCACTTGAGCAGAGAAATTTAGCCAGACGATCCTATTCGTCAAAGGTGATCTCCATGGTCCAGGCCTCCAGACGCCCCTCGACCAATAGGATATACGACACGACATGGAGAAACCTCTGCCTGTGGTGCACTAAGTACCAACTCCAGCCTCTTTCTGTCATCATTCCAAATATTCTGGACTATTTGCTGGAAGGCATGTATAGAGAGTTAACACCTAGCACTATCCGCAGGCAGGTAGCGGCCTTATCCACAGTGCTTACTTGTGATAATCTGGTTTCTTTAGCCCAGCACCCAGTGGTAAGTGCCTTCCTCAAGGGGGCGACTAACGCCAAGCCACCAGCGGTTCGTCGCTATCCCTCTTGGAACCTGTCACGGGTGCTACAAGCCCTAATTTCAATGCCATTTGAACCCATCAGGTCTTGTTCCTTAAGACTCCTTTCACTGAAAGTGGCTTTCCTCATTGCAGTCACATCAGCCAGACGTATTTCAGAGCTGGCTGCCCTTTTGGTTAGGAGCGACCTGTGCACCTTCCATGAGGACAGGGTGGTCCTTCGTTTAGATCCATCCTTCATTCAAAAGGTCAACACCTGGTTTCATAGGGCCCAAGAGGTGATACTTCCGAATTTTTGCCCCAATCCATCCCATAGACTGGAAAGAAAGTGGCATAAACTGGTCATATGCAGGGCCCTGTGTTGTTACATAAAACGAACATCTGCGTTCCGCAAGTCAGAGGCCCTGTTCGTATCCTTCCAGCTCTCCTCCATGGGTCAGAAGGTCTCTTCTTCAACCATCGGGAGGTGGATCAGGGCGTGCATCACCCGTGCTTATTTGTCTCAATCCCTACCGGTTCCTGGACACATCACTGCCCACTCCACTCACAGTGCGGCTGCGTTAGCGGCTTGGTCTACCCAGGCATCCATTGAGGAAATCTGCAAGTTGGCAACTTGGTCCTCACCTTCCTCCTTCGTCAGGCATTATAAGTTGGACAAGTTTGCCTCTTCGGTTGCCTCGTCTCGTTTGGCCGGAGGGTCTTGCAGCAAGTGATATCATCCAGTGGGACACAGGCCCAGACTAGTTCCCCCCCCCAATAGGGACATGAGCGGCTTTGGTATGTCCCACCAGTGGATTCTCCACTCATCATGCTGGAGAAGGGCGTTGTCTTACCTGAACGCCTTTTCTCAGCATGATGATGGAGAATCCACACCCACCCTTTTAAGGGCCGTCTGGTCCTGTGTCAGGGTAGGAGGAGCCAACGCTTTGGACTTTGTCGGTTGCTTCGCCTTTGGTTGAAAACTGGGTACAGTCCAGCCCAGCAGGAGGCGTGGCAACTTTCTGATTTAGTCTCTTCTGAGCAAGAAGGCTGAGATAACCCACCAGTGGATTCTCCATCATCATGCTGAGAAAAGGGGTTCAGGTAAGACATCGCCCCATCCCTTAAGACTACAAAATAAATCTGAGGACAAGAAAACAGATTGGATAAAATGGACTGTAGAGATGTCAGGAACATCGGAGAGAAAGGAAATGATAAGAGAAGTGGAGAGAAAGAAAAAGAAAAAGATTTTCAACAAACATGGAAAGGCAAAAGCCCCATACAGACATTTCACCTGATTTACTTTTTATATCTACAGTAACATTTATGAACACATGGAAAGACCTTTCGACTCAGCAAAATACATTGATCAAGAAAGATACTGGGCAAAGGAAAAGACTAAAGTGGAAATCAAGAAAATAGATAATGGGATCTAGCAGAGAGAATACTTAAAAAAGAAAGATTTTTTTGAATATGGTTAAAGAAATAGAAAAGATTTGGAATATATATGTCATTTTAAGAGGGATGAATCCCTTAGATCAGTGGTTCTCAACCTTTCTAATGCCGCAACCCCATAATACAGTTCCCCATGTTGTGGTGACCCCCAACCACTTATACATCACCGGGTTCCAGGGACGTGGCCAAAGAAAAGGAGAAAAAATGGCGGACAGCCTTGTTTGGCGACCCCCGTGAAATGGTCGTTCGACCCCAAATGGGGTCCCGACCCACAGGTTGAGAATCACTGCCTTAGATAATATAGTATGCCTTTTTCCCTCTTTTATTCTGTTTCTTGATATGAGTAATATAAAAACGTTGAAATAGCTTAGATAAAGGAAATGTTTAGATATTTAAATGTGGTTGAATTTAAGAAAATTATAATGGATAAAAAAGAAAAAAAAGAAAAAATGTTTTGAATAAGAATTAAAGGACTATATGACTAGATGTATTAAATGGAATATTTAAAGAATGAACATATTTTTAATTATGGTTAAAAAGAAAAAGAAACAAATATATATTAGTTTAGGAGGGATATATATTTTAAGTAATATGTTATTTTTTATGTTTCTTTACTCTTGCTCTCCTTTCTTTTTTTTTTTTTTACTGTTTTATCTATTCCTTAAGAAATGTAAAAGTGCTGAGATGGTTCATATGGAAAAAATAGATGTAAAGTTTTAAATGTAATTAATTTTTGAGAAAATCTTAACCAGTAAGAATACTTTGAATTTTGTGGGAAAAACAAATTTAAATAAGGATTGTAAATGATGAGACAACCAGAATGATTGGATAGAAAAGAAATATTATATTAACGTGATTATTATTTTTAGGAATATTGGGAAAATATGTTTAAATAATAATAATAATAATAATAATAATAATAATAATAATAATAATAATAATAATAATAATAATAATAATAAAGTTGGAAGGAACCTTGGAAGTTATCTAGTCCAACCCCCTGCTCAGGCAGGAAACCCTACACCATTTCGGACAAATGGTTGTCCAGTTTCTTCTTAAAAACTTCCAGTGTTGGCACATTCACCGTTTCTGGAAGCAAGTTGTTCCACTGGTTAATTGTTCTAACTGTCAGGAAGTTTCTCCTTAGTTCTAGGTTGCTTCTCTCTTTGGTTAGTTTCCACCCGTTGCTTATTGTCTGCCTTCAGGCGCCTTGGAAAATAGCTTGACTCCCTCCTCTTTGTGGCAGCCCCTGAGATATTAGAACACTGCTATCATGTCCCCCCTCATCCTTCTCTTCATTAAACTAGACATACCCAATTCCAGCAACTGTTCCTTATGTGTTTTAGCCTCCAGTCCCCTAACCATCTTTGTTGCTCTTCTCTGTACTCTTTCTAGAGTCTCAACATCTTTTTTACATTGTGGTGACCAAAACTGGATGCAGTATTCCAAGTGTGGCCTTACCAAGGCATTGTAAAGTGGTATTTATACTTCACGTGATCTTGATTCTATCCCTCTGTTAATTCAGCCTAGCACTGTGTTGGCTTTTTTGGCAGCTGCAGCACACTGCTGGCTCATATTTAAATTATTGTCCACTAGGACTCCGAGATCCCTCTCACAGTTACGACTATTGAGCAAGGTAGCCCTATACTATACCTGTACATTTGGTTTTTCTTGCCTAAATGTAGAATCTTATTTTTTTCACCATTGAATTTCATTTTGTTAGATAGCGCCGAGTGTTCAAATCTGTCCAGATCCTCCTATATCCTAAGCCTGTCTTCTGGAATGTTGGCTATTCCTGCCAGCTTGGTGTCGTCTGCAAATTTGATGAGTTCCCCATCTATCCCATCGTCCAGATCATTGATGAAGATGTTGAAGAGCACTGGGCCCAGAACAGAGCTTCCCTCAATGTAGATGCGGTTCCATTGAGGAGCACACACTGAGTATGGCCGGTCAGCCAGCTACCAATCCATCTGGTGGTGATGCTGTCTAACGTGCATTTTTCTATCTTCTCCAGTACAGGAGATGGAGAATTCACCAATGGATTTTCTCTGTCTGCCTGCTCTTGAGACCAAGTAGCCAAACTTGACACGCCCCCTCTTGCTAGGAGATTCAGTCTTGACTTGGTCTCAAGCTCTTGAAGACGTGTCAGGGTTGGCTCTCTCAGCAGATTAGCAGGTAGAAACCTATTGGTGAATTCTCCTTTATTAAAAATCTAAATCAATAACTATAATATTTAGAATATTATAATACTTATAATATTGTAGAACTTAATACTTTCCCATTGTTTCCCCTGCAGCGCTGCCTAAAATTGGAGGGGGGGGGGAGACAACTGCTTTGCATTTGTTTAGTTTTCCTCAGGGCTCTGGGGGAAAGTATTCTTGAGTAGCTCACTGAGCTACCTTAAAAACGATCCTCTCTCCCCTCTCAGGACCTGAGGAGCTGCATTCAGAGCTCCCACGTCTGTAAAGTTCCATTTCCAAGCCTCCGGAGCCGTTTGCAAGCCGTGGGCGCTATTTTGGTTGCCGTTTCAGGCAACGAAGTTTTAAAAAGCTGATTCAGGGCTCCGCTTTTTCAAGCTTCGATCAGAGGCCACTTTTGGGGCTATTCCCTGGCATAGCGCCCAGTACTGCAGCCACGGCTACCCCAGCATCACCAAAACTTCCCTAGGATTGATACAGCACTTTTTTCGAGGGCAGAAGGAGTCGCGGCCGCCATTTTGTTGCCGCCTAAGGCAACGGAGAATAAAACGGTTCTCTTTTGCAGGATTGTAAAAAAAATATTTTTTTTGGCTTGTTCTGTGACTAAAGCGCTAAATCCTTAGGACTTCAGTTCCCTACTCAAGGCATAGCCCCAGGGATTATAATTATCTCTTCCAACTCAGGCAGTTGCCATTTTGATTGTCATGTGGTTGCTCCTTTAGGCCTCTTCGAGCCACGACTTAATAGTCATACAGGCTGGGGCTGCATTGCAGGAGTGTGTGTGTTTTTATCTCATTTGTCAACACACAGACCACGGCAAATTGTTCAACCACCTTTATCTTTATTCTTCCTTGCCAGGTCTTATTTCAGGCCCTCTGTGCCCTTTATTGGGCTATCTGGTGCACCTTGACTGGCCACCTAAGGCCTCCTGGCGCAGCCCAGAGAGTAGCCCCAAACATGCCTTCAGCATCTGACTCAATTGCCGTGACCAAGCCCAGATAGAGTTGCCTTTTTTGGTCAGGTGGTCAGGGGAGCAGTCCTCGTTACTTGCTCCAATTTTCCTTCCACCAACTGCTTGTCGCCAGAGCTTTGCCTCAGTTTCCCTGAGTCAGCTCAACCTAGGGTGGAGGACTGCACTGGGCCTCAACCCATGTGCACAGCTTCCCCATCCTCTAGTTATGGCCGGCAGACCACCTCCAAACTGGAGGGAGCAGGCAAGCCCACAACCAAGGCTAAGGTCACTTTCAGGAAAACCTCCAAGTTGGCAGAAAAGCATGCCAGCCGTAGGCACCAGGCTCTGGAGAAGGAGTTCTCCAGAGTGCAGAGACAGGCAGGATTAGAGATGGATCAATTGGCGGCCCCTGAGTTTGACCTCCCTTTAGGCCCTTCAACCTCAGCTCAGGGTGTGTGGTCCCTGACAGAAAGCCCCACCACACCTTCTGTACTATCTCAGCATACAGTTACTAATCCCTCACCTCACTCGGGTTCAGCCCCTGAGGCTACATTTACTCCAACTGCAGCAGGACTCAGGGGTCCTGACTTCGGAGACATTTTCTCCAATGGCTGACTTGAGGCTCTGTTATCCAAAGTGGTGGACCGCGCTCTAGCAGAATGGTCCTTCCATCCAAGGGAGTATCCACATCAACTACGCCACCTTATGTCCCTCCTACAGGGGTCCCTATGTTTCAGGAGCCAATGTCTACCGCACACTCCTCAATGAGCAATTACTCATCTCCGCAGGGTAAGGAGCAGCCAGAGTTCAATCTGTCAGAGGAGGAGGAACTCCCCCCTGAACCTTCCCCATCTGGAGGTCTATTCAATCCAACCCTGTTTCTTAGCTTGCTTCGCAAGGCCACTATAACAGTGAACATTGGGTCAGATCAGTTTCCTCACCCTCAGGCAACATCGGATTCCAGTCCAAATCCGATCTTCTTTGAAACGGTGGCAACCCAGCACCACATTCCCTGTCCTTCTATGTTTCTCAAGGGGATAAAAAAGCAATGGGTCTCCCCTTCCTCCTTTCCTTCTGTAAGCGGGACGGATAAAAAGCTTTTTAGTACCTCGACAGACCTAAGTGAGGCCCTTGAGGTTCCCAAGGTGGATGAGGCCTGGACCCCGCTGGTATCCCAGACTGCGGTCACTGGGGATCTGTCTGAGGCGCTTAAAGCAGACAACAGGAAATGGGAACAAACGTTCCGTAGGATCCATCAATCAGCGGCATGGGCGATTAAAACCGCCACCAGTGCGTCCTTCTTTGTCAGGACCACACTCTTGTGACTACGTCAGCTATAGACCAGGGTCCCTTCTGATGACATTCGGACTCACCAGGACCTAAATAAAATGTTGGCTGCAACTGAGTATGCCGTGGATGCGACACTTCAGTCAGCCAACTTTGCTTCCAGATCCCTAGCCTCCAACATCACAGCCAGAAGAATGTTATGGCTGAAACACTGGCAGGCTGACACCAAAGCCAAATGGCGTCTAGCTACTACTCCCTATCTGGTCAACAATCTTTTTGGGGAGGCACTGAATCTGTACCTTGTATTGAACAAGGATAAGCAGAAGGTCATAGCCCACCTTAATAAATGGTCCGACAAACGTACCACCCCCTATTTCCGCAAGCAGTCCGTTCAGACCGCAACTGGTTCAGCAACCACCCAGCCCTCCCATTCATACACACCCCGGCAGGACAGGCCATATGAGCGTCCATATGATAGACCGAGTTTTCGCCCCAGGCAGCAGACCCAACCCAAGAGGCCATTTCGAGGAGTAGGACGTCTCTTCAGGAAGTCCAAATGACTCTCACATCTCACTCCCCATAGGTGGAAGACTGGCCCACTTCTTTCATCAGTGGGAACAAACATCCACAGATGCCTGGGTCTTACAAACAATCCAGTTTGGCCTGGAATTTCTGTCCAGTCCCCCGGGTCGATTCATCTCTTGTCCCACTTCCCGGGAGCCGATAAAAAAGGGACTTATGCAGGAGGCCATTCAACACCTATTAGAAATTCAGGCCATAGAACACATGGACATGGGATTTTACTCCATTCTATTCGTGGTTCCCAAGACCTCGGGGGGATGGAGGGCAATTCTGGACCTCAAGAGTCTAAACTATTACATTGCATACAAAAGGTTCAAAATGCAATCCCTTCAATCCATCCTGGGAGGCATCAGACAAGGAGACTTCCTAGCATCAATAGACCTCACGGAGGCGTATCTCCACATCCCCATTCATCCAGAACATTGGCGATTTCTCAGGTTCTGTTATGGGGGATGCCACTTTCAGTACAAGGCCCTTCCGTTCGGCCTTTCCTCGGCACCCAGGGTGTTCACCAAGATCCTGGCTGTTCTGGCCACCCACTTGCAGAAGGTTCCGGTACGCGTCCAATGTTATCTGGACGACATCCTGATCCAAGCGTCCTCCTTCCAGGTGACCCAGTTGGACCTGGAACTAACTATTTGGGTCCTCCAGCAGCACGGGTTCTTGATGAACTTCAAAAAGAACCAGATGGTTACCTCATCCAGGCTCCTGCACTTGGGAGCCATCATAGACACCTCAAACTGCATGATCTATCTTTCCCAGGAGAGGTTGGCCAGTCTCAGGGATCTGGCTTGCCAAGTTTACAAGGACCGCAACGTCCCATTGGTCTTACTCTCCCAGCTTCTGAGAAAGATGGTCTCCTGCATAGCCATTGTTCCCTGGGCCAGACTCCACCTGTGGGAGCTTCAATGGTTCCTTCTTCCATTCCAACGGTTGAATGTCAGCGCGTCCAGTCGACAGGTGAGACTCCCGGTCCATGCCCTTAGGTCTCTCCGCTGGTGGTTCTCATAGGTGGTGGCCAAGGGGTCTGTTTTCAAGGAACCGGACCATCACCATCACGACGGACGCCAGCCTCTTCGGGTGGGGTGCCCATCTTCAGTCTCAGTTTGCGCAGGGGCATTGGTCCCACGCAGACTTGAGACACAACATCAATTGGCTGGAACTCAGAGCCATTCATATGGCTCTTCGTCAGTTCCGACACTGGATCAGGGGACGTCACATATTGATCCTCATGGACAATGTGGAGTCAAAGGCCCACGTGAATCGGCAGGGGGGCATCAGGTCCAAGTCCCTTATGTTCGAGGCCCGGTTACTAGAATCTTGGGCAGAGTCCAACCTGGCCTCTCTCAGGGCCGAACACATCTCGGGGGTCCAGAACCAACAGGCAGACTTTCTAAGTCGGTCCACAACCCCTTGGAATGGGGACTACATTTTCCGAAATATCTCACAAGTTCGACCATCTGGTCATCAACCTGTTTGCATCGTCGAGCAATGCCCGACTCCCCAGGTACTTCTCCTGTTATTATCTTCTGGGGGCAGAGGGGACAAACGCCTTGTGGATTCCGTGGCCGCAAGGCCTTCCCTCCTCTTCCGCTCATTCTGGCAACCATCCACAAACTGCTTCAGGAACAAGCAGAAGTGATCCTCGTGGCCCCATACTGGCCACAGAGAGGTTTGCCAATCTCATGAATCTCTCCCGCTGTCAGAATCCAATTATATTTCATCTCTAGTTATCAACTATAGAAAACCCCATTTCTGCCTTCTCTGGATTCTGTCATACGATGAAGAGAAGGGGGTGAACAAAGGGGCTTTATGGCCCTCACTTCCTTCAGTACACTTCAAAGGGACTGGATGTGGATATCACCACAAGGACTAACCATAAGAATGGGGCTATTACCTTTCATGTACTCCCCTCTGAAGTCTCCATCCAGCCGGCAGTAAGGAAAAGGGGGTGTGAGTGTAATGCCTGAGACTGTTGCTTGAAGAAGGGGGTGATTGGTGAGGCTCCTGGGGAACCCCTTAAAACCTTGAATGGGAGAGCTTGGACCCCATGTCCTGTCTAGAACGCCTGCAACCATTTTCTCTTAATAAAGGATGCCTGTTGGAAGAACTATTCCAAGAGTTCTGTCTTCTTAAGATGCAAAGTGGGTGGGTCCTTACATTAGACAGGACTTGCAAAATTAATCCACCTGGAAGGGAGACCCTTGCTGGGGGATTTTGCAAAAAATTACCATGTCAGACAATGGAGCAAGAAAGGGGAAAAACTCCCCGGAAAGGGAGCCGCTGCCCTGACTGGAACCTTGCCGGATGTCGGGATCCGAGAGGTCAGATTCCTCAGGAGAAGTGGTGGAGACACGGGACCACAAGCCTCGCTGGTCAATGGGCGTTAGAAAGAAAAGTGAGTGGGGAAAGAAATCAAGAAAGGTGACCCTTAGACGGGGAGGCCAAGCAACCAGAATGGAAGCAGGAGATGGAGAAATCCCTGCACGCAAGTGAAGAGGGAGAAAGCTGGGCACAGCACTCGGACTGGATCCTAGAGAAAGCTATTGACCTGATGAAGAGAACTCTCAGCTCCCTAGGAGAGGAGAATCCTGAACCCTACGGCCACCCCAGCTCCTGGAGCCACAAAGGGAGAGACACCAAGAGGGAAGTGGAACCTGCAGCCCTGGGGACATCTGCTGATCCAGTAGTCCCCACCCCCTGCCGAACCACAGATGGCGATCTGGACGGAAGACACTACCACCAACAATGGAGGCACCAATCCATTCCAAGACGTCCGCCGTTGGAGGTGAAATTCAAAGGGGAGCCAACACGCTTGGGGTTTTTCCTAACCCAAGTCCTCAGCTACATGGAGGAATATGGGCGGGACATCCCCAATGACAAAGCCCGCATCCGGATCGTGCAATCTGTCCTGGACGGACGGGCTGCAGATTGGGTGGTGAACTTGCACGACTCCAATGCCCCAGAGCTCAACAACTTCAATCGTTTCATGTCCTCTCTGAGAAGGCGATTTGAAGACCCCCTGGCTGATCGCAAAGCCCGCAAAAGGATAAACACGATGAGGCAAGGCAAATGCCCGTTGGCCGAATATACGCAAGAATTCTGGGCCATTGCCAGCAAACTGAACTGGCCAGAAGACATCCTCCTTAGCTATTTCAAAGACGGACTAAATTATGACCTATATGACGCTTGCCTGCCCCGAGGGGACCCACACCAACTTGAGGAATGGTACATCTTGGCAGACGAAGCAGAGATCGACATATTGAAGAGACACCGCCGCTCCCCTCCTGAGTTGACACACGAACCAGTGAAACCATTGGCTAGTGCGGAAGAGAAGGGCATCAAGCTGTAGAATGCTGCTCCAAAGCCCCCCAGCACAACCCAGACAGATCCCCAATCAGCAAATCCAGAAAGTCTTCAGCTAAGTCAAAAGAAACTGCCATGAGAATGATGGAAATTGTGGAACCCCCCACCTCTGCTCATCAGGGGGAAAGAACTCCAGCCTACACCGCAGGGCCGGTGGACGCCTCAGATTACAGCGCGGAGGGCGAACCCCTAGTAAGTGGATGCATCGCACCCATCCTCAAGACAGTGACTATATTAATTCCCCCCATGCCCGAAGCCATGAAGGTGAAAGCCTTAATATACTCTGGCTGCACCTGCTGCCTCATGAGCCCGACACTAGTGGGGAATCTGGGCATTCCATCGAGGAGACTGGAACAACCAATCTCATTTGGCCAGTTAGATGGATCCATAGCAGGGGGGGTGCCAGCTACCCTCGCCACTTTACCAATACACCTCTCCCTGGGCAAACATAACGTTTGTGGTGACCCCAGGCATGGAATGCCCAATGATCCTAGGGATGGAATGGTTAAAAAAAATGGAACCCCTGGGTGAATTGGAGGACGACAGAAATCAAATTCCCGAAGGGGGACCCTATGGACTTAAAATCCCAAGGGGGGCTACCAGAATCAAGAATAGAAAAAGCATCCATGGGAGAGGAAAAGGGACCACCAGAAATACCAGAGGAATACAGAGATCTTGCTTAAGTTTTCAGTGAGGAGAGGGTGGATGAGCTCCCCCCCCCACCGACCCACAGACTGTGCCATTGAATTCAAGCCTGGGGCAAAACTCTCGAAGCCCAGATTATACTCCATGAGTCCAAAGGAGAAGGAGGAAATGGAAAGATTCATTAAAAAAACCTAGAGAGGGGTTTCATTGAGCCAGCCAAGCCTAAAGTGGCTGCCCCGGAACTCTTTAGAGAGAAGAAGGATGGCTCTTTACGCTTATGTGTGGATTATAGGGCCTTGAATACAATCAGTGAAAGCAACCTATACCCTCTGCCCCTCATGAAAGACATGCTGTCACAACTCTCGAAAGGGAAAATTTTTTCTAAACTAGTCCTAAGGGAAGCTTACTATCGCGTGAGAATTAAGGAAGGGGACGAATGGAAGACCGCATTTAACTGCCCCATGGGGTGCTATCAATTCAAAGTCTCTCCATTTGGATTAAAAGTATTTTATGCAGTATTTATGCAATTAATCAATGATGTTCTAAGGGAGCACCTGTTTAAGGGGGTCCTTGTTTACTTGGACAACATTCTTATCTTCACCGAAACAAAAGAGGAACATGTCAACCTAGTCAGAACGGTTTTAAAGAAACTGCGAGCCACCCACCTATATGCCAAACTCTCGAAATGCGAATTCCACCAGGAAAGGATAGACTACCTAGGTTATCGCATTTTCCCCCAGGGCATTGAAATGGACCCAGAGAAGGTCAGAGCAGTATTAGATTGGGCACCACCCCGCACAAGAAAGCAACTACAAAATTTCCTGGGCTTTGCAAACTTTTACTGCCAATTCATCCCCTCATTTGCTCAGATAGCCTTGCCCCTCATTAACTTACTAAAAATGAACAATGGAGTGCCAAGCAGCGTTTTGAGAGATTAAAGAGACTTTTTTTCTGCCGAATCAGTACTAAGGCACCCAGACATGGATAAGCCCTTCGTAATACAGGCGGATGCAAGTGATGTGGCAGTGGGGGCTGTTCTATTACAAGAAAACGATGATGGGGTATTGCAACCCTGTGCATATACATCCAAGAAACTCACGGAAACAGAACAGCGCTGGCCCATATGGGAGAAAGAGGCATACGGGATACGTTGGGCATTACTCACGTGGTGACAGTTCCTGGAAGGCAACAAAATCCCCTTCCAGGTGTGGACTGATGACAAAAATTTGAAAGCCCTCCCTTCCGGTGGTGTCGTCCTGTGCCGATGGCGGCTACATTGTAGCCGTTCGCCTGAGATTGTGTTAAAGCCGCCGTGATAGCGAACATCAGCTGTTCCGCGGCTTCAAGCTTCTCTCCCAGGCAAAGGGAGAGAAGTGAGGTTTTTTGCCTTGTGGATAGTGGTGGAGCCACTAAGATCCCGAGGGCTTTTTTCGGGATCGAAGGGTGAGCTCCTACGGAGTCCTAGGCAAACTCCGCGACTCAGACGCCTTTGTTCCCTTTTTTTCTTTGGGGATGAAGCAAGACGCAGCCCCCACCTCCGCTACTTATGTTAATTGATGAGTTAATCCTGAATGCGGACAGAGCTGATCAGGGGAACGGATTTACAGCTTAATTTGAGCTTTAACTCCTGGAAGAAGAGTTTTTCTTTTGTTCTTGTTATAAGGGGGAAATAAAATGGCGATGAGTTGCTTTTTCTTCTCATGTAACTCTTTTTGATTGAACTCTTGGATTTTTAGTGGCTACATGAGAAAGGTAATTATATTATTTCTTCCTTTATATATATATATTTAATTATAAGAGGTTTTTTGTCCTCTTTTTTTGCTTTTTTTTCTGGTCTTTTGGAGTTTTTTTTTTTTTGGAGAAAAGTTTTTTCTAAAATGGCTTCAAGCGTCAAGCAACTTCTGCAGTGCCTAAGGTGGCTTCCTCTCCGGCAATACTTACAGTGCAACAACCTAAAGCTAAATCACCACCACCCTCCCCGCCGATACCAACACTTACGGTAAACGACATTCAAGATGTTATGGGGAATGTTGTTTGTCAAATTAGACAAGAAATGAAGGAACTTTTGGAAGAGAGAAATAGAGTTATGAGGGAGGACATAGTAATGGCTTTGAAAGGACTTGCCTCTGTTGTTGAAAAGCTGGATAACCGTATTGAGGATATTGTTGATAAAGTGGATTTATTAGAAGATCGTGTTGAAAATGTCGAAAAAACAGTGGAGATTTCACAGGATGAAATTCTTATGTCTCAGTATAGAGAGATGGAGTTCGCTTTGAGAATCAGAGGCTTGAGGGAAAACATGCAAGAGAACTTGAGGGAGGTGGTGGCAAATGATATTGCTGTGATACTTGAGAGGGAACCAGAGGAGATATTGAGGGAAATAGAGAAAATATTTAGAGTCAGTTCTTGGATTGCAAAGCAGAGAAACTTACCAAGAGATGTGGTGGTTTATTTTGGAAAAAGATCTCTACGTAATGAAGTGATACAAGTATTTTATAATCAGAGATTTCAGATTGCTGCTCAGGATGTGATAATTTTAAAGGAGATTCCATCTAAAATTTTAAGAAGAAGGAAAGACTTTGCCTTTTTATCAGAGGAGCTTAAAAAGCAGCAGATTCCATTCAGATGGGATATTCCAATTGGAATTGTGGTGAGCCAAGCGGGGACACATTATAGACTTAACAGAGTTGCAAAGGCTAAAGAGTTTTATATGTCGGTCCTGGGAGCACGCTCACCACCATCCTTACGTTTCAAAGTTCATGAAGTGAAAGAGGGAGAACAACTGGTTGAAAATGCTGCTTTAATGAAAGCTGGAAAATCACAGGCTGTGCAGCAGTCTGTTGAGGTGAAAGAGCAGAGAATGACCCAAGCAGCTCACAGACGAAGAGAAAAAGAGCAACATGAGATGGATACAAAAGAGTCTACTCAAGAATCGGTTTCTGAGCCTGTGGGAGGAGCAAGACCTAAGAGATCTTTGATTCGATCCTCGATGTTAGATCTTCAAGCAGTCTTCTCCAGGTTTGCAGCTGGAGGAGATGGCAAAGCTCCTGACCTGGAATGTTAATGGCTTAAATTCTCCTCAGAAATGGAAGAAAATATTTCATTATTTGAAGCAACATAATAATGACATTGTTTGTTTACAGCAAACTCATATTACTTTGAAAGATCAAAAATATTTGATAAATGCCCGATTGGGATCTCAAAGGGGGTGTTGTTATGTATGTTAAGAACAATGTGTCAGCTAAATTAATAGACTCAGATTCTCAAGGAAGATCTGTTATGATTGAAGTAATGTTATATGGAAAGAAATTGCTTGTAGTGGGTTTGTATGCCCCTAATCATCAACAAGAACAGTTTTATAAGTTTTTATATCAAAAATTGATTTTATTGGATTATAAATCTGTGATTTTGATGGGAGATTGGAATGGTGTTTTGGATATATATAAAGATAAGAAAGGATCTTCCACTTTCCTCAAGCAAGCTAAATTACCAAAGTCTTTTTTTGAACTGAAAGAAGATTTGGAATTGATAGATATTTGGTGGGAGCGTAACATAGATGATAGGGACTTTACTTTCTTTTCTGATAGACACCAATCGTTTTCAAGAATTGATTTTTTTTATTACCACGGATTTATATTTGAGTGTTAAAAATGTAAAAAAATTTCCAAGGACACTTACTGACCACAGCCCTGTATGGTTGGAACTAACTCCTGAAAAGGAGGAAAGGAGATCATGGAGGTTGAATGAAAATCTATTTAGATATGAAGTGAATGTACTGAAACTTAGAGAATATTTAAAGGAATTTTTTATTTTAAATATGTCTAAGGGAACCTTAATGGCAATGGTCTGGGATGCAAGTAAGACCTATATGCGGGGTTTTTTGATTCAAATGAATAATTCTTATAGGCGAAAACAAATGCAAAAACGTAAAGAATTAGAGGAGGAGATTAAAATAAAAGAAAAAATATTAATTATGAATCCTTCGGATAAGAATGTAAAGGCTTCTATAAAGTTGCTTAAATCACAATTTAATATGTTAATGGCTGACCAGGTTGCAACCAACTTAAGCTTTATGAAATTTAATACATTTTGTAATGCAAATAAACCGGGTAGATGGTTAGCTTATCAATTAAGGAAAAAACAGAGGTCGAGAATTATAGATAAAATAAATTATAATGGTAAAGTGGTTTTTCAGAAAGAACTGATAAAAAAATCTTTTTTAGATTTTTATACAAAATTATACATGGGCCAGAAGGTCCAGAGTTTGGATATAGATAAATATTTACAAGACGTTCGTTTTCCTAGATTAACAAATGATCAAAGAGAAGAGATTAATGGGCTAATCACTTCACAGGAAATTGTTAAGGCAATTAAACAATTAAAAGTTGGTAAAGCTCCTGGCACGGATGGATTGACATCAATTTATTATAAAACTTTAAATGAGGAGATGATTGAGCCCTTAAAGGAACTTTTTAATAGTATCTTATCAGGTTCGGAGGTACCTCCATCTTGGAGAAGGGCTTTTATATCTTTGATTCCAAAAGAGGATCGAGATCTTACTCTACCTAAGAATTATAGACCTATATCTCTTTTGAATGCACATTATAAAAATTTTTCAAAGATTTTGGTGAATAGATTCATGGTTGTATTGAGTCAAATTATACACACAGACCAGACTGGTTTTATAACTGGGAGGTACATGAAGAATAATGTTAGACAAATTATTAACTTAATTGAATATTTGGACAAAAATAACCAGATCCCTGTGGGTTTGATTTTTTTAGATGCGGAAAAAGCTTTTGATCAGTTGAATTGGCAATTTATGTTGAGATTGGTTGAAGAAATGAATTTTGGGGGAAAAATTTTGCAAGCCTTTAGAAGTATTTATCAAAAACAATCAGCCCAACTTATAATTAATGCAGGCTTATCTGAGGTTTTTCAAATTGAGAAGGGCACAAGACAGGGGTGTCCTCTGTCTCCATTGTTGTTTGTTCTAACATTAGAGATTTTGCTGATTAAAATTCGTGAATCATCTAAAATAAAGGGAATAACGATTAATAAGGGAGAATACAAATTAAAAGCTTTTGCAGATGATCTGGTTGTAACTTTGTCTTAACCAGTTGACTCAGTAGTAGAATTGTTGCAGATTATAAACCAGTATGGGCGAGTTTCTGGTTTTAAAGTCAATAACAATAAGACTAAAATTTTAACAAAAAATATGTCTGATTTGGATAAGGAAATATTAGTTAATTTGACAGGTTTTGAAATTGTAAAAAAGGTAAAATACTTGGGGGTTTATATAACTGCTTCTAATGCAAAACTTTATAAAAATAATTATGAAGTATTATGGCTTAAAATGCAGAAGGATTTGAATGATTGGAAGAAATTGCAATTATCTTTATTAGGGAGAATTGCTGCAGTGAAAATGAATCTTCTGCCTAATTTTTTTTTTTTTTGTTTAAAATGATACCTATTTTAAAGAAAGAAGTAAATTTAGAAGAGTGGCAGAGGGGGATTAATAGATTCATTTGGGCTGGGAAAAAACCAAGAGTTAAACTCAAAATTATTCAAGATGTTCAAGATAGAGGTGGACTCAAGGTACCGAATTTAAAATTGTATTATGATGCGGTGGTTTTGACTTTGATTAGTGACTATGTTAACTTAACAAATTTAGATATACTCTCTTTGGAAGGATGGGATTTATTATTTGGATGGCATGCGTATTTAATTTATAATAAAAAGGTGGATAGGGCCTTTAAGTCCCATGTTTTAAGAATTGCTCTATTGCGTGTCTGGAAGAAATATTATAGGGTAAATTCTAGAATACCATTGTGGGGAATTCCTGGACACGCTATAGAAGGGATAAGGAAAGGTGTGAAAATGGATAGGATTTCTTATAAGCAATTGATTAAGTGGGAAGGGAATAAGTGGCAATTAAAATCAATGGAGGATTTATTGCAAGAAAACATTATTTATTCAGTATAGGCAGTTATTAGAAAGATGGAGTATAGATCAAAAAACGGGTTTTATTGTGGAAGACGCCAATTTGGTGAAACAAATCAGAGATCAAAATCGAGCCCATATAAAAAGAGTTTATAATGCTTTGGTGGAATTGGATTCAGAAACAGAATTAGTTAAGGATTGTATGGTTAAGTGGGCTAAAAATTTTGAAGAGCCGATTCTATTAGATGAATGGGAGATAATTTGGGTTAGGAATGTTAAGTTTACCCAAGCTCAAAATTTACGAGAAAATTTTTATAAAATGTTTTATAGATGGCACCTTGATCCACAAAAGATGTCTCGTATGTATTCTAATTTACAGCCCAAATGTTGGAGATGTGGTTGTATAGATGCAACTTATTATCATATTTGATGGTCTTGTAGAAATATAAAGGCTTTTTGGATCAAGATTTGGTGGAATATTCAAAAAAAATTTAATAGAAAGATAAAATTCACACCACAATTATTTTTATTAGGTATTATTGAAGATTGTGATGGTAAAGAGATTATTTTAATGTTGAATTTTATTACGGCAGCAAGGTTATTGATTGGGCAATATTGGAGAAAAGACTCCTTGCCTACCTTAGAGGAATGGTTTCTTAAAGTTTCTTATTTATCAGAAATGGCAAAAATATCGGCTTATCTGAAAGACCATTCACAAGAGAGATACAACTCTGTATGGAAAAGATGGGTAAATTTTGTTCAGAACAAATATGGGATTAGAAAGTATTATTTAGCTTTTGAATAACTTATTGTATAAAGTTGTTATGTTTAGATTTGTTGATTTTATTGTAATGGAGTTAAAGGGGTTTAAAAACTTAGGATTTATGTACAATTGTTTGATGTTTATTTAATTTTTATGTTTTTTTGTTGTTTTTAGCTCTGTATTCAGCTCTGGGAGGGGGGGTTAGTGGGAGGGGGAGGGAGAGAGGTGGGGAGGGATTTTATTGTAAAATGTTTATAAAAATTTTAATTAAAAAAAAAATTGGAAGCCCTGAAAGTGCCAGGAAGCTCAATCCCAAACAAGCCCGCTGGTCCCAGCATTTTTACCAGTTCCAATTTAAGCTCAAACATTTACCAGGGAGAAAGAACTTCCTGGCAGATGCACTATCTCACATGCCCCAATATAACAGCGCACGAGCCACAGACGCTAAACCGATGATGGCAGAGTCACAACTGGCAGCACCAGTAACCAGTAAGCTAAATTAAAACCACAACTGGACAGCCAAACTGGAATTGAATTCCGGAAAAGTTTGGATACAGATGAATGGTTCCAGAAAAACAAAAATGTGGGCACAATGAGAGACGGGTTGCCTTGGGTAGGGGAAAAGTTATATATACCAACAACCCAAAGAGTTACTTTCATGCAGCTTTGCCATGACACAAAATCAGCAGGACATTTTGGATTTGTAATTTACACTTAATTAAATGGCAATTTTGGTGGCCATCCATTTGTATTTTGTATTTTTGTATTTAATTTTATTTATATGCCGCCCAATCCCAAAGGACTCAGGGCGGCGTACAGAGTTAAAACAATCATAAAACAATAAAATAATACAGTCATACCGCGAGTCCGATCATATCCCGCCCCCCCCCCTCCCGGGACATCAGCCCCAGGCCTGCCGGAACAGGAGAGTTTTAACGGCTTTCTTAAAGGCCGGCAGGGGGGAGTAGTTCGAACCTCGGGGGGAAGTTGATTCCACCAGGTCGGAGCCACCACAGAAAAGGCCCTTCCCCGAGGGCCCGCCAGCCGACATTGTCTGGCCGACGGGACCTGAAGGAGGCCCAATCTATGGGACCTCACCGGTCTCTGGGAACTGTGTGGCAGAATGCGGTCCTGTAAGTAACCTGGCCCTATGCCATGAAGGGCTTTAAAGGTGATAACCAACACCTTGAATTGTGTCCGGAGACCCACAGGAAGTCAGTGCAGCTCGCGGAGGATAGGTGACATGTGGGCGTACCTTGGCGCGCCCACAATCGCTCTCGCGGCTCTGTTCTGAACCAACTGCAGCCTCCGAATGCCTTTCAAGGGTAGCCCCATGTAGAGCGCGTTACAGTAATCCAGTCTTGAGGTGACAAGGGCATGAGTGACCGTGAGTAAAGCCTCCCGGTCCATATAAGGCCGCAACTGGTGCACTAGGCGAACCTGTGCAAAGGTCCCCCTGGCCACAGCTGATAGATGTTGTTCCAAATTTAGCTGTGAGTCCAGGAGGACACCCAAGTTGCATGTCTGCACTGAGGGAGGTAAATTTGCCCCCCCCAGGACTAATGATGGACCACCCAGTTGGCCTTTGGGAGGCAAGACCCAGAGCCACTCGGTCTTCTCAGGGTTGAGTCTAAGCCTGTTCACCCCATCCAGACCCTCACATCTTCCAGGCACTGGCACATCACGTCGACTGCTTCACTGAAAGGACACGGGGTGGAGATATATAATTGGGTATCATCCGCGTACTGATGATACCTCACCCCGTGTCACCGAATGATCTCACCTAGCGGTTTCATGTAGATGTTAAAAAGGAGGGGGGACAGGACGAGCCCTGAGGCACCCCATGATCGAGGCGCCTAGGGGTCGATCTCTGTCCGCCCGCCAACACCAACTGCGACCTGTCAGAGAGGTAGGAGGAGAACCACCGCAATACGGTGCCGCCCACCCCCACCTCTCCGAGACGACGCAGAAGGATACCATGGTCGATGGTATCGAAAGCCGCTGAGAGGTCAAGAAGCACCAGGATAGAGGAATGACCCCTATCCCGGGCTCGCCAGAGGTCATCGGTCAGTGCGACCAAAGCAGTCTCAGTGCTGTAGCCGGGCCTGAAACCAGATTGAAAAGGGTCCAGATAATTAGTTTCATCCAAGGATCGCAAGAGTTGGGACGCCACCACCTTCTCTACAACCTTCCCCACAAAGGGGAGGTTGGAGACGGGACGAAAGTTCTTCAAAACAGCTGGGTCCAGGGAAGGCTTCTTGAGGAGGGGCCTCACCACCGCTTCCTTTAAAGGTTGCGGGAAAGATCCCTCCATCCATAAAAAAGCACATAGAAAGCTACGTGACCAGCTGCCCAAAATGTGCAACTGCAAAGAGGTTGCAAAGGAAATCATCAGGACTATTACAAACAGTGGCAAATCCCTCAGCCCCCTGGAGGGAAATAGCCATAGATTTTATAGTGGAATTGCCAGAAAGCAATGGGAATACTGTTGTCTGGATGGTCACGGACTTGTTTTCCAAACAGGTGCACTTTATCCCCTGCCAAAAGATTCCCACTGCAAAAGCCTTAGCAAAACTTTTTGTCCAGCATATTTACAGATTGCATGGGGCACCCCAATGCATCATCTCTGATAGGGGAGTGCAATTTACGTCTGCAATTTGGAAGGAATTCTTATCCCTTTTAGGAACAACTCAGGGACTGACATCTAGCCATCATCCATAAGGGAATGGGGGGGGGGGCTGAAAAAATGAACTCAATACTTGAACAATGTTTGAGATGTTTTCTTAATTTCCAGCAGAACGATTGGACGGACTTACTCCTTTTTGCAGAAGTTGCCTACAATAATGTAGTCCACTCCAGCACAGGTTACACTCCTTTTCAAATAGCCACCGGTCAAAGTTTCAACCCCATGCCAGAATTAACCCCAACGAACCAACGATCCCATCACTGAAAGAATGGATGGAACAATTACAAAACACCTGGCCAATAGTTAGAAAAGCACTATATGAAGCTAGACAGGCATACAAAGCACAAGCCGATAAAAAAAAGGGTTGAGCCTACACCATTCATTATAGGAGAAATGGTGTACTTACCTACAAAATACCTAAAGTCCCTACAGCCCTGTAAAAAACTTGGACCAAAATATATAAGGCCTTTTCCAATTAAAAGAATCATAAACCCAGTAACAGTAGAATTAGAATTACCCAAAAATCTCAGGCAAATACACCCAATTTTTCATTGCAGCTTGCTGAAAAGAGAGCATCAGTCACCTTTACGGCCAAAAATCCCCACCACCACCACCTCCAATCATGGTGGAGGGCGAATAACATTTCGAAATAAAGGAAATCCTAGACTCTAGGAGATATCATGGAGCGACTCAGTACCTAGTTGCCTGGAAACACCTCTCTGCCTCCCTGCCTCACAAAATGAGTGGGTCCATGTCAGAGCCCCGAAGCTATTAAAGAAGTTTCACACAGAGTATTCTAACAAGCCTGACTAACTTTTATACCTATTTTGTTTTCTTTCAGGTGGATCTGTCTTATTTTTAAGGGGGCAGGATGTCAGAATCCAATTATATTTCATCTCTAGTTATCAACTATAGAAAACCCCATTTCTGCCTTCTTGGGATTCTGTCATACGATGAAGGGAAGGGGGTGAACAAAGGGGCTTTATGGCCCTCACTTCCTTCAGTACACTTCAAAGGGACTGGTTGTGTATATTGCCAAAAGAGCTAACCATAAGAATGGGGCTATTACCTTTCATGTAGTTCCCTCTGAAGTCTCCATCCAGCTGGCAGTAAGGAAAAGGGGGTGGGAGTGTAATGCCTGAGACTGTCGCTGGAAGAAGGGGGTGATTGGGTGGGGCTACTGGGGAACACCTTAAAACCTTGAATGGGAGAGCTTGGACCCCAAGTCCTGTCTAGAACGCCTGCAACCATTTTCTCTTAATAAAGGATGCCTGTTGGAAGAACTATTCCAAGAGTTCTTAAGATGCAAAGTGGGGTGGGTCCTTACACCCGTTCTCCTCCGTGGAGGATTCCCTCACATCGCATATCCTTACACCAGGGGGTCTTCCAACATCCGGACCCTCAGTGGTTGCAGTTAGCCACCTGGTGCTTGAGCGCAACATCATGACACAAAAGTTATTCTCTCCACAAGCAATAACCATGATTCAGGCCTCTCGTAGACCAGCGACCAATCGCATTTATGATTCCACATGGAAAAAAATTTGTAATTGGTGCAGGAGGCGACAATTGGATGTCTACAAGTTAACCATTCCCCAAATCGTAGACTATCTTCTTGATGGTCTGGACAAAGGCCTGGCCCCTGCGACCCTTCATAGGCAGGTGGCGGCCCTGTCAACATTGCTCACTTGTGCAGATTCAGTTCCTCTAGCTCATCATCCCAGGATACATGCTTTCATCAAAGGGGCATGCAACACTAGACCTCCCATAGTACACAGGTATCCATCTTGGGAACTACCTCGTGTGCTCTGTGCACTAACAAGACCGCCCTTTGAGCCCCTCACATCTATACCATTGCAGGTCTTATCTCTTAAAGTTACATTCTTTATTGCCATTATGTCGGCCAGGCGTATCTCAGAACTGGCTGCTCTCTCGATCAGGAATGATCTTTGCATCTTCCACCAAGATCGGGTGGTCCTTCGATTGGACCCCACTTTCGTACCCAAGGTCAATTCACTTTTTCATAGGTCACAGGAAGTCAGCTTGCCTAACTTTTGTCCTGATCCTTCCCATGACTTGGAGTGGCAGGTGGCACACATTGGACGTCTGCATGGCCCTGTGGCATTACATTAAGCACACGGAACCCTTCTGCAGATCTGAGGCCCTCTTTGTTTCCTTCTGTCCGGCTACCCTGGGACAGAAGGCATCCGCTGGCACTATTGGCAGATGGATCAGGTCCTGTATCGCGGGAGGCATACCAATCTTCTTCCCTACTCCAAGTCATATTACAGCCCATTCCACTCGCAGCGCTGCGACATCTGCGGCATGGACCACTCAGGCATCCATCAAAGAGATTTGCAGGGCTGCGACATGGTCGTCACCCTCCCCTTTTATACATCATTATAGGATTGACCGCTTTGCTTCAGCGGATGCCTCCTTTGGCCCGAGGGTCCTCCAACAAGTTGTCTCTTGGGATGTAGAGTAAGCCTTTTTTCTGTTTCCCACCCATCGGGACAGTGAGGCTTTGGTATGTCCCATTGGTAGATTCTCCATCTCCTGTACTGGAGAAAGGGCGTTGTCTTACCTGAACGCCTTTTCTCAGTACGGAGATGAAGAATCCACACCCACCCTAAGGTCAGTTAGGCCGATATTAGGGATTTGAGAGCCAATATCTCGTCCTTGCATCAGCCACTTTCGCCCTCGTCAAAACTGGATCTCCTAGCAAGAGGGGGCGTGTCAAGTTTGGCTACTTGGTCTCAAGAGCAGGCAGACAGAGAAAACCCATTGGTGGATTCTCCATCTCCGTACTGAGAAAAGGCATTCAGATAAGACAACGCCCGTTCTCAAGTAGTAGGTTGTGGTCTACTTTGTCAAATGCCTTACTGAAGTCCAAGTAAATTATATCCACAGCATTCCTCTGGTCCACTAATTTTGTCACTTGGTCAACGAATGCAATAAGATTTGTCTGGCATGATCTGTTTTTGACAAACCCGTGTTGGCTTTTAGTAATGATTTTGTTTGCCTCTAGGTGTTTGCTGATTCGTTGTTTGATTATCTTTTCCAGAATCTTCCCAGGTATTGAGATCAGGCTGATAGGTCTGTAATTTCCTGGGTCCTTTTCTTTTACCTTTGAAAAATATAAAAAAATTGTTATCTATCAAAACAATAAAAACTGTATTAAGTCAATGTTTGCAAAAGAAGACATTTTGGGGAAAAGAAGAAATCAACTAAAATCATTATGTGCATTATGGATTATGGAAATCAATTGTTAGTGATTGTTTTACAAATGTAAACCCAGACAACACATGTTCACCAATTATTAAGTGATTTATGTTTTAAAAAATCAATAAAATATATTACAAAAAAGACTAATAAAATAGCGTCTATGCATTTGGCAGTTATGAAATTGGCTTTATATAAGTGAATAACAGATACAGGGCAAAGATTGTCCCCAGAACATAACCTAGAAAGAAATATAGGGAATTTTAACCCTATACCTTTACTGCCAAGTTAATTCAGATCAGTATGGGTGTCTGTGTTCCTGGTATTTGCATTGGAAGAAAAGGTTCCTTCAATGACAATAGATGCTTGGTCCTTTTCCCTAATAAGCTGCATTGGAAACCAATCTAGCTTGATTCTGTACTAAAGGTAATGCAGATTTCCATGCTATCTCTTTTTAAAAAGTCATTTATTAAATTGCTAATTCTGTGAATGGTGTTTGTCTAGTTCAGTGATGGCAAACCTTTTAGAGACCGAGTGCCCAAAGTGCAACCCAAACCCCACTTAGGGGTTTGGTGCCAGATGGGTGTGGCCTACTGGGTGGGTGTGGTACACTGGGTAGGTGTGGCTTACTGGGTGGGTGTTGTTGGCATGTGTGTGGCCTACTAAGGGGGTGTGGCCAGCTTGACATCACTCGCATGCAGGCCTGGGCAGGACTGGGGCGGATCTGAGAGTCTCTGACAGAGGGGGGTGGGACCAGGGTGAGTGCTTGGGCATGGACCACTGGAGGAGCCTCACTGGGCCTCAGGCCATTCAGGGAGCCCCTGGACGGTGGCATGGACTGCCTGGAGCCTGGGCAGCAGAGGTGAAACACCCAGCCCGGCCCTTGAGCTCCCACAGCACCAGGACCCCACAGCCCTGCCTACCCTAGCCACACTTCCCTGAAGGGGTGCCCAGCTGTGTTTACCTCCTCCTCAAGGCTACTGCTTCTCTGCTCACTCTCCTTGGCCAGGTTGCTCATGGTGGGTGCAGGAGGGCAAAGTGCGTGGGTCAGAGGGAGGCCCACTCCCTCTCCATGCGAAGAGACCTGGCTTTGTAACCAAAGCATCCTCAGCAATAGGATGGGAGACCACCAGGGGATGGTGAAAGAGCAACAGGACTGCTGGTGGCCAAGTGCTAAGGCAGCTAGAGGGAATGTTTGGGGGTATCACGAGCTTATAAGGAAAGTGCAGGCAACTGAGGTAGTGGAGGAGACTAAGGAGGCAACAGCTGTTGCTGGTAGGATGGCCCTTAGGCCCAGAAGTGGGAAAGGTGAGGGAGGATGATGATAAGTTAACAATGATGCAAGCCCAGATACTGGAGTTAACTAAGATAATGGCTTCCTGGACAGTAATGGGAGGCCCGCCCCCAAATGGAGTCTGGATTGGGCCAACTGATGGGGGATGGGCCCGTCCACCCTGGTTAATAATTTAACAAGACCAGTGGTTTGTTATAATTGTGGGGATTTGGAGCATTATAAGCATGGTACAAAACTGTACAGAAGATCAGGGAACCCAGTGCAGTCGGGAAACTGTCAAGGGCCCCAGTTAGGGAGCTAGCTGGGTGTCCAGTGATATCTGTCAGCCCCAACAAGAGAAGGTTCCATTGGAAACACTCATCAAAACTGGGAGTGATGGGAGTACCCCATTTAGTGAGAAATCTCCATCCCCTTGAATTGACAGAAACTGGAACCATGAGGCCCCAGCGACAGTCTTTGGAGAATCAGGTGCAGGTCGTTGAACCAAACACTGGGTTTCCAACTATTGAGGCTCCTCAGCAGCTGGTGGGCCCTTCTCCAATGGTGTCAGTGCAGGTGGAAGGTATTTACACTAAGGCCCTTTTGGATTCGGGTGCGCAAGTCACGTTATTATATAGGGATTTTTATGACAAATATTTGACATATATGCCCATACAGGAACTCGGTGATTTGAAGATCTGTGGTATTGGGACTGAGAAATTTCCTTATGATGGGTATTTACCCGTACTGCTGTTTGGGCCTTCTATTGCCGGGTATAGGGAGACCTTTGATACTCTGGCTATTGTGTGCACTCACCCTCCAGGAGTTAGTTAGTTCATTAATTGTGGGGACAAACACCAGTTTGGTTAGGTGGTTACTCACCCAAGTTGTTCTCTTGGGGAATGACCTGATAGCAAGGGATGTTCACCTGCGCTGCAGACAGTATGTCAGAGTTTGGCATGGGAGCATCAGGCCCCTGCAGAGGAGGCCTGGTAGTTATGGAAATCGGATAGGATAATAAAACCAGGGGAAGTAGTGTGTCTGGGGTTTCCATTAAGTTAGATTGGGAACAGCCTGGCCTGTATCTCATTCTTGAACCCGGCCCTAAGGGACGGAACGGTGGAGTGGAATTCCAGAGATAATCATGTAGGTTTTACGGCAGGCAAAAGGGCAGATCTCAGTTGGGATTCAGAATATCATGGGCCTCCCTGTACGGCTGAGGGATCGGATGTTGTTGGGGCAGGTGAGCCCAGCTATTCTGATTGGGTCTCTGGATGGTAAGGGAGAGACTGAGGGGGAGTTTTTGATGGATCAGTTCTATCCCAAGAATATATAGCTTTCTCCTGAGTGGCGAGAGAGAGCGAGAGACCAGCTTTGGAAGTGGAGATGTTTATTCTCAAGAGATGATTTTTGATATGGGCTATGCTAGGAGTGCTCAGCATGTAATCCGACTGAGGGAGGATAAACCTTTTAGGGAGATATGAGGCATTGTCTTACCTGAACGCCTTTTCTCAGCATGACGATAGAGAATCCACCAATGGGTTTTGCTTGTCTTCTACCCGTATAGACTAAGTCAGCTAAATCACCATGCCTCCTCTTCCTGAGGCTCTGCCCAGTCTCGACTGAGGCAAAGCTGTTGTCTATGATTTAATGTGTTGGCTCAATTTCTTCCCAGCACAGGACCTGACTGACCCTAAGGGTGGGAGTGGATTCTCCATCGTCATGCTGAGAAAAGACGTTCAGGTAAGAACGTCTCCAGCATGACAAGTGGAGAATCCACCAGTGGGACATACCAAAGCCTCACTGTCCCTGTAGGTGGGAAGCCGTCTGGGCTTGTGTCCTACTCTCTGACAGTATGCTTTGAAGGATCCTCCTGCTGAATGAGGCCTCCACTGATGCGAACCTATCCAACCTGTAGTGTCTGATAAAAGGGGAAGGCGACACCCACATTGCCTCCCTACATATTTCCTCAATCGGTGCCTGAGTTGCCCACACAGCTGAAGTTGCAGTGCTGCGAGTGGAATGGGCAGTGATTTGTCTAGGGACTGAGAGTGATTGTTCCCGGTATGCTTCTGCTATGCAGTTCCTGACCCATCTGTCGATTGTGGAAGCTGTTACCCTTCGACTCCTTGAGTGTGAGTGGAAGATATAAACGGCCTCAGATTTGCGGAAGGGAGCAGTTTGCCTTAAGTACTGCTTTAAGGCCCTGCGAACATCTAAGGTGTACTACTTGCGCTCCAATTCATGGGAGGGCTGAGGACAAAAATCTGGTAGCACTACCTCTTGAGATCTGTGGAATAAGGAATGAAGGAGGGGTCCAGAAGTAGGACTGCCCTATTCTTCTGAAATGTGCAGAGATCTTCTCTAGTTGATAGTGCTGCCAACTCTGAAATGCGTCTTGCCGAGGTGATGGCGATCAGAAATGTGACCTTAAATGTCAAGTATTGTAAGGTGCATGTCTGAATAGGTTCAAATGGAGGTGTGGTGATGGCCTGTAGGACCTTGGGCAGGTCCCAGGAGGGATATCTGTGGACCACAGGTGGTCCGAAGTTTGTTGTGCCCTTTATGAAAGATTGCACCATTGGGTGTCTGGCCAGTGGTTCAGAGTTGCCATATGTGAGTATAGTGGATAGGGCGCCCACCTGTCTGCAAATTGTGTTGGGTTCTAAGCCCCTCTCAAGTCCCTCCCCAAGTAGTCTCTTGGGATAGTAATCCTGAAAGGATCTAGCTGCTGCTTTGTGCACCAACTGCAGTAATTTCTCCACGTGGAGTCATAAATTCTGTTAGTTGTAGGCCTTCTCGAGGCCTGGATCATCTTGATGACCCTCAGTGAATAGGTCTCCCCTTCTAGGAGGCTCCGTTCAAGTACCAGATGGCTAGTTGGAGCCACTGTGGCCCTGGCACTTGTAGAGCTCCCTGGCTGAGTGAGATTCAGTCCTGGGGAATCCTCCATGGGGGTGAGACCAAAAGACTTACGAGGTCGGCAAACAACGGCCATCTTGGCGAGTGTGGCGCTAGGAGTATCACTTCTACTTGTTCCTGCAATATCTTCCTGATGGTTGCCTGCATCAGGGGGAGAGGTGGGAAGGCGTACAGCAGTCCCTTCGGCCAGTGGCCCTGGAGCGCGTCTGCTCTCTCCGCCCCCAGTGAAGGGAAGCAGAGCTGGGTATTCCTGGGACTGGCGAATAGGTCCAACACTGGACGGACAAACCTCTCTGATGCTTCCCTGAAGAGAGTTGGGTGTAGTCTCCACTTTGAGTGGTCTACTGTTGTCCTGCACAGAAAATCCGCCTGTTGATTTGCCTCTCCTGATATGTGTTCGGCCCTGAGGGAGGCTAGATTGTTTTCTGCCCATGTTTCCAGCGATTGGGCCTCGGTCATGAGGGATCTGGACTGTGTGCCCCCCTATCGGTTGACATGGGCCTTCGCTGCCACATTGTCCATGAGCACTAGCACATGCTGATCCACCACAGTGTTGTGGAAGTGGCGGAGGGTCAAGTGTATGGGTCTGAGCTCTAACCAGTTTATGTTGTGTCTTAGGTCCTCCTTGGACCATTGGCCCTGAGCCAGCTGCGATTGTAGGTGTGCTCCCCAGCCAAATAGGCTGGCATCTGTGGTCAGTATGACTCGGTTGGGTTCCTTGAACATGTGTCCCTTCTTCACCGATGGGGATGACACCACTGGAGCGACTTCAGAACATTTGGTGGCACCCTTACTCTTTTTCGGTTGGAGGAACCAATTCCTTTCTTTTGAAACGGAAGCAGGAACCATTGCAGGTCCCTGGAGTGTAGTCATGCCCAGGGCATGATTGCTAGGCATGAGATCATCTTTCTCAGCAGGTGGGAGAGTGTAGCCAGTGTGGTGACTCGTTTCCTTCAGATCTGCCTGACCAGAGCCCGAATGCTGTCCTGACGCTCTGGAGAGAGGTAGACCTCGCACCTTAGTGTGTCTATCACAGCTCCCAGGTGAAGGAGGCGGGTCAAAGGAACTGTCTGACTCTTTTAGAAGTTTACTGAGAATCCGTGGTCCTGAAGAGCCCTTAGAGTCAGAGCCAGATCTGACTGTGCCATCTGGACTGAGGCGGATTGGATAAGAATGTCGTCCAGGTAGCACTGGATGCACATGGGGATGGTTCGTAGGTGTGCAGCGAGAGCCGCCAGAACCTTTGTGAATACTCTGGGGGCCAAAGAAAGTCCAAAGGGCAGGGCCTTGTATTGGAAATGCTGGCCTGCATGGCAGAACCTGAGGAACCTTCAGTGCTCCGGAAGTATAGGAATGTGGAGGTAAGCCTCTGTCAGATCTATGGAGGTCAGAAGGTCTCCCCTTCTGATGCCTGCTAATATTGACTGGAGAGTCTGCATTTTGAATTTTCTGTGTGCCAGGTGATTGTTCAGACTTTTTAGGTCTAAATTGCTCTCTCCCCCCAAATTCTTTGGGACTATAAAAAAGATCTCCATATTTATCTCCATCTTATTTAGAATCCCTGGCCCTGTTGGCCCGTCTGCACCCGTTCTATGGCCTGGATGTCTAGAAGGTGCTGGATGGCCTTCTTGATGAGGCTCCTTTCGATCGGATCCTTGCGTGATGGGCAATGGACGAAGTGGTTTGGGGGTTTGGAGGTGAATTCCAGTGAGAGGCCGAATCGGATAGTATTTAGGACCCAGAGGTCTGTGGTGGTGGCCTGCCATCTGTGTGCGAAGAGGACTAGCCTGCCACTGATGGGGAAGTCCTCCCCATCATCACTTGGATTTGCGAAAAGGACGACTCCCCCCCCCCGTTCCTCGAAAGGACCTTTTCGACTGGAATTGCTGTCTGAATCTGTCCCTGATACCGGTCCTGTTGCCCTGTTTGTCTGATCTGGGTTGATAGGAGGGACGGGAAAAAGAAGCGGACTCTAAGCCTGCTTCTGCTTGAAAGGGTGTCTGCGTGGGTAGGAGGGGACTCTCCTTTTGGTTCTCCTTGAGAGGTGGCCCAGGACCTTACATTTGTCCTTGTTCTCTATCAGATACGGGTTGAGGGACTCACTGAAGAGTAAGCCGCCCTTGTAGGGTGCGGCGGCCAACCGCCACTTTGCCTTGATGTTGGCTCGCCATTGTCTGAGCCACAAAAGTCTGCGTGCAGAGATGTTGGATGCTATTGCCTTGGCAGAATAGTTTGTGGTGTGTAAAGATGAATCTATCATAAATTCAGCTGCTGCCACTAACCTTCTTAAGTCATGGTGAGTTCTTTCCTCCTCTGGGAAAATCCTGGCTTGGAGCTGGCGCAGTCAAAGCAGCGAAGTACTGGCAAAAAGGGAGTTAGATATGGCTGCCTTGATCGCCCACATTGAGGCCTGGTGTGTTCTGTGGAAGATGAGGTCTGCCTTCTTGTCTTCAGGCTTCAGAGCCTCTGCCATATCCCCCGATACTGTGGATGGGGAGAACAGAGCTGCCCATGGTTCGTCTACTGCTGGAATATCTATTACCTTCGATAAGGCTGGATCTATGTTGAACAGCTTCTTATCTGTCCCCCCTATTGGAGAGAAAGACCCTGGAGCCCCCAAATTCTTCTGGATTGTATCAAAGAAGAGAGGGGGACAAAGGATAAATTTTTGTGTGTAGATGGGTTGAGTAAAAACCCTGTTATTTGTGTCCTGGGACGTGGAGGATCCCTCCTGGGGGAACTTTGGCCTTATAATCCTTGCGGTGCTGCTGGCCTTGTGGAGCAGGGATTTAAATAATGTAGGATTGAAGAAGCCTACAAATGGTGGGGGATCAGGGGAGATATCATCATCCTCTGAAAATCCCTGGTCCGAGTGTTCATAGTCCCTCATGGGAGATCTTCTGCTTCTGGAGGAGCGAGAAGGAGAGACTGATCCCTGGTATGCCGAGCCCTCCTCTTGTGAGAGGTAGGATCGGCTCCTTGATATGACTGACCCAGTTCTGGACCTCTGGTGTCTTATAGAAGCCATGGCCTGCATTTCAGCCTGAGATATGAGAGCTTGTAGGTGCTCTGATGATAGCGCTCCCTGACTGTCTGAGGGCCGGGTGCCCTCTATTGGCTGAGTACCTGGCACCTCCGGGCTCTCGGGCCCCTAGCTTAAGGGGGATCCTGGCTGTTGTGTCTCGGCCTCTGTTTCCGGAGCTCCTTAACCAACTGCTGCGGACCAAAAATCTCATTCTCTATGTAAGCAGGGGGTACTAGATCCTCTCCTGCTGTGTTTTGTCTCTTCTCGGCTCGAGAGAATTGTTTCTCCAGAGCCTGGTGCCTTCGCTTGGCCTCCCTATCAGCAGTCATGGAGGATATTTTGCCCAATATTGCTTTGGCTTTGATCCTTCCTGCTGTCTCCTGATTGGCTGATCTGTGCCTCTTGCAACCGGGAGGACTTACAGAGGAGTTCTGAGTTCAGCAGCAATGGCATCTGCCATTATCACCAGAGATAACTCAGTGTGGAAACTGAGGGGAATCTCGTGGTGCGGGCCTGATGGAAGGCCGAGTTAGGTCACAGACCAACCTGGTTATAGCTGGGATCAGTCCAGAGTGGCCCGGTTGATAATGGACAGCCACCCCTCTTGCTCTCTTAATTTAACACTCTGTTGTGACAATGTTAGCGGCAAAATTAATTTAATGGTGTGACCCGCCCACAGTTTGAGCAAGGAACTCAGATTGATGTGATACTTCCTCCTTCCCTTATTATTTTCTCTCCCTTTCTTTATTTCTTTTTTAAAAATATATATATATCCCAAGGCGTGGGGATCGGTCCTTGTGCAAAGGTTGTCAGCTGCTATAGTCAGGTGGAAATTGAGTTGATTTGCAATAGGGAGCTGAAGAAGGGAAGAGAAGACATGCGTCTTCCCTCTCCTCCCCCCCGTTCGTGTCTCTCACGAGCTTGACTGGGGGGTAGGAGAGCTTTGTTATGAGCAATCACTGTTGTTTTGCTGGTCTGAGCTAAGCCTGCTTGTGGATTGAGCCCCTTTGAAAAAGGAAATAAATCGGCTGGTTGGAGTTTTAAAAACTCACACTAAAAATGGCGGCTGCAAGTCCTTTGTTTCCTATGCCTGCCATTGAGAGGATGCTCTCTGTGGGTGGCGTGGGTGTGAGCCAATATTAGGCTGCTCGGCTATGTCTGGCTATGTTGGGCGACCCAGAAAACTGCAGCACAAATCCCAGAAGGAGATTCCTTCCTCCTTCTCTGAAGCCACGCGGCACCGAAAATGGCAACCAGCTTCTCTGACGATCAGCTGGGGCTGAAGGAAACCCCTATGGCACGACGGTCAGCTGGAGCTGGATGGGGAAAAAACCTCGCGGTTCATTGAGTTTATTTGTAGATGGCAACGAAAAAGTCACTTACTCATCTCCCGGCTGCTCTGATGATCAGCTGGGGTTGAGGGGAAACTCCTGCGGTCGATTCAGCTGGAGACGGCAGTGAGAAACTTGCTTGCTCATTTCTCACCCTCCCTCATTTTAAAAGAAAAGGGGAAAGGAAAGAAATTAAGGAAAAATACAACCTGATCTAGAGATCTGTCCTAGAGCCAAATCTGTGTCCTTACAGGCTAGAGACTAAGTCGAGACTGGGAGGAGCCTCAGGAAGAGGAGGCATGGCGATTTAGTTAACTTAGTTTATACAGGCAGAAGACAAGCAAAACCCATTGGTGGATTCTTCACTCAATAGCTCGTCTGCTCAATGAGTTGTTAAAGAATGAAGAAGTAGAGGAAGCAGTGGGTTGTTCGAATCTGATCCATAAAACCAAGGGACCCAGGAAGTCTTAGGAATCTATTCAAGCAGAATAGGCTGAACTGTGTGAACAAGCTTTCGACCAATTAAAGTGGAGGTTTACGAACACCCCAGTACTGGCTTATGTCGACCCTAATCGACCATATGTTACATGTGGATGCCAGTCTGGATGGCCTTGAGGGGGTGTTATATCAGTCACATGATCAACAGTTGAAGCCCGTTGCACATATCTGCAGGGGCTTAACCCCCAGGGGAAAGAATTATCCCACTCATAAGCTGGAATTTTTGGCACTCAATTGGGAGGTTGTAGATAAGTTGAAAAATTATTTGTATGGGACAGAGTTTGAGGTTAAGACAGATAATAATCCACTCACGTACTTGCTCACAACCGCTAAACATGATGCCACGGGGCATCAATGGTTGGCCGCCCTTTCTGGATTTAGATTCAGTTTGAGATATCACCCAGGTGTGAGGAACATGGATGCAGATGCTTTGTCAAGGAGGCCCCATGATTGAGGGGCAGGTATCAGAGAGTGGATACAATTGCCCCCTGATGGCATCCAAGCGCTGTATCGAGGGGTTGAGCATTGAGCTAGGGGAGCAATTAGGGCTGAATCGGTGGGGGTTACAACTGCAGGTGTTCCCAAATTATACTGTAATCCCATTCAGGTCAGAGGGGAGGGTAGGTTTGCCCTAACTAAGAAAGATCTAAGGAGGGAGAAAAGGTCAGCGGGAGGTTCTACTTGCCAATTCGCCAAGAGGAAGCCGAGTGCTGTATAAGGAGTGGGATCTTACAGCTTTGTGATGGAGTGGTTTATCGGAAGGGCCCTTCGGATGGGCCTAAAGAAAGGTGGCAACTTTTGCTTCTGGAGAAACACAGAGAAGCAGTGTTGATTGCGCTACACGATGAGCATGGGCATTTGGGACCAGAAAAGACTTTTAAGTTAGTAATGGATCGATTCTAGTGGCCCTGCATGAAGACGGAAGTTGGGGACTATTGTAAATCTTGTCTGTGTTGCGTTCAGAGGAAAACTCTACCTTCAAGGACTGCGCTGATGGGCCATTTGCAAAATTATGGGCCCTTGGATTTGGTTTGCATTGATTTTCTTTGCCTAGAACCGGATGTAAGTGGGTGAGGAAACCTATTGGTTGTGACTGATCATTTTACCCGTTATGCTCAGGCCTTCCTGACAAAAGATCAGCGCACTGTTACAGTACCCAAAGTATTGGTGGTCAAGTTTTTTGTACATTATGGGCTGCCTCAGCGCATACATTCTGACCAAGGAAGGGACACTGAAAGCAGGATTGTTAAGCAACTACTAGGCTTACTGGGCATTCGGAAATCCCGTACCACCCCTTATTATCCACAAGGAGATCCGCAGTCTGAAAGGTTTAATCGTACTCTTTTGGATATGTTGGGGACATTCACTGAAGAACAGAAGCAACACTGGACACAACATATTTCTACAGTTGTGCATGCGTATAATAGCATGAGGAATGGTGCCACTGGGTAGTCCCTGTTTTTTTGATGTTTGGTAGGGAAGCCTGTCTGCCAGTAGACATAGTCTTTGGCACCTCAATGGATGAGACCTCAGTTAGATCACATTGTAATTATGTAGATAGATTGAGGAAGAATTTGAAGGGGGCTTATGAAGAGGCCGCAGAGGCCGCAGGGGTTTGGGAACGGCGAAATAAGAGGAACTATGATTTGAAAGTAAGAGTTCAGGATTTTCAGTCTGGTGATTGAGTGTTATTAAGGAATTTGGGTCCATCTGGGAAGCGCAAACTGGCAGATCAGTGGGGTCCCCAGTTGTATGTTATTAATGAGAAGCTGCCAGGACTACCAATGTATCGGATACGACCAGAGGGAAGTTCAGGGCCTTTGAAAGTGTGGCATCGGAACCATTTATTGTCCTTGAACTAGGCAGTACGAGTCATCCAGCCAGTCATCGCAACTGAGCCCTGTATAGTGGGAAGAAGGTTAGGAACTAGAGCAAAACCCAATCTGTAGGAAGGGAAACAGAAGACTCTGAAGAAGAAGAGAGTTGTATAGGTTGGTTGTGGTCATTGGGGGATATTGGGATCACACATCCCACTGTGGGTAGTGAGGTGGAATTAGAACAGTCTAGGCCTGACATTTCTGAACCCATATCTAGAGCTTGCGAAGGGGAGAGGATTCCTCAAAGATTTGAGGTAGGGGATCAGCCTGGGGGATTATTGGGACAGGAGGGGTCGTTGACCCAGAGATCCCAGAGTTAGGGGAGCCATTAGAGATGGATCAAGTTACTTTCACATGGTCCACGATCATCCACATTAGAAGAGTCACCAGTCCCAGGTACTTCTGGGGGTGGGGAGTTACGAGAGGACGGTGCCTGTGATATTGCTGAGCCTAAAGTGCAGAGACCAAGGTGGGTGATACGCCCAGTGAAGAGATTAACATACGATGCCCTGGGCCATAGCATAGAGAGAGTGATGCTTACTGTGTAATGAAAGGTGATTTGCTCCAGGAGAATATAGATGCTTAGCAGAAAGTTCCCTATTCTTTGGAGGACCAAAGAAACTGCTTAGGCGGGAAGAGTGTGTAGTGAGGCTGTCTGGAAGGCTTTGTAGGAGCCTGCCCGGGGAGAGGGAAGCTCGGACAGCTGCTGCCGGTTTTGTGTGTGGCAGGCGTGGATCGGGCAGAAGGAAAGAAAAAGGAGGAAACAAATGAGGTGGTTGCTGTGTCTATTGTCAGAGAGAGACTAGATGAAGTCGAAGAGGGATTTGAGGTTTTAGCTGATCCCTTTCTGTGAAGGAGAGGGAAGGAGAGAGTGAGAGAGAGTGAGAAGGTGGAATTTTACTGCTTTCTTTCGCAGGGGGGACATCCCGAGCAGAGGCAAGAGAGAAAGTAAGGAGAGAGAAAGTTGCTGGGGTTGCTAAATTCAGATTTTAACAATAAAGGAAAGGGGGAGGGGTTTTGACACTGATGAGACCTGAGACTGCAAGTGATGACAGAAGAGAAGGAGAGGCTGGTCGTTACTGCTTTGGAGACTAGCGGCCATCCGAACTTTGATTATTGTTACTTGTGCAAGTTATAGATATTGTGGGGAGTTGCCCTTGCGAGGCAAGCTGTTACTGCAGAATGCTGACTACCTTTGTTTGTGTTCCTATCACTGCCTGGAACCGGGGTTTTCCCCGCCCCACTTGTTTCCAAACAGTCACTGTGAAATCATTGACTATTGCTGTTATGACTGCCTGGGGCTGTTAAACACCATCACGCATTTACTATCAGGGCTAGGGGCTGGTATTCTTTGTTTCTGAAAGCTCCCTCCTTTGATGACGAGAGTCTGCCACCTCCTCACTTCCATGAGCTTCTGCTAGAAAAGACACCTCACTAACACCTTGTGAGTGCAGCTACAGAAGCGCGATGGAGGGGAGTGGGGCTGGGAGGGCCTGGGTTTGACAGCCTCTGAGGGGGTAATGCTGTTGTGGAAAAACCCACGATACTTACATCAGAAGACAAGACCACGAAGGGTTGGAGAAAACAGGCTTTATTTGTGCACAATGGTTCAGAGCATTTGCATGACAGATTCTGAACCTTGAGTTACTCCCAGGGTGTCATTTTTATACAGCTTGCCGCCCACGCTTAACCTAATGGATGATTTCTTATCTACCTTTAACACACTAAAAGAGAGAAGTTCATATCTTGAGACCACACACATAGGAAAAAGGGAAGTTTATACAATGTGCAGAAAACCACACTCCCGTGATACACGTGTAATATCTTACACCATTTGTGACTTTCGGTTGGCACTTCTTGTAAAAATGTTTCTTCATAGAATTGCACACAGGTCATCACACTCAGCCAGTTTATAGTATTAGTTAATGCTTTCAAAACATCACCTCTGTTAATTAAAATATAATTCAAAAGTACTTTATCATTTCTCTTAATGGCAATTTTTCATCTACCTCATTTCCCCCCTTTGAAACTTCACTTAAATCTTGAGATTATTGGGGAGTTTCATATATTGGGGGGTCTCCATCTGGCACACTCAGTTTTACATACTCCCCCTAATCCCACAAGGCCATAACCTGGGCTATGGCTAACAGGGAATTAATGACAATACTAATCAGCAACAGCACCATTACCACCCAAATAGGTGGCATGAGCCCTTTTCTAATACAAGCAGTTTCCCTCATCCTTTGGCTGGGTTCCATGCTTAGAGAAGCCTAATACTAGTGACGCGATTGCAGCTTCCAGGGCAGGGGATTTTTGTTGCCGTGCGATGGGTGTTAGCTTCCAGAGTAACACCTGCGGGGGTTTTCTTCACCTCTCCCGTTCGCAGGGGGACAGCTTCCAGAGTGTCACCAGAAGAGGAGAAGCTCCTTCTTCTACGATGCAGGAATAGTTTAAGAGGCTGAGTTGTGTCACTGTCACTTTCCACTGGGTGGGGGCGGCCAATTTAACTCGGGACCAATGGATCCATGATTTGATTTCAGCCACCTTAATAGGGGAGAACACAACAGTATATGACCCTTTCCACTTTGGGCTTAAAACTTCCCTCTTCCAATCCTATACCCAAACCTCCTGTCCTTGTTGTATATCATGTGTGGGTGTGACCAAGACATGGGGTCTTTGGGTTAGAACATATCGTTGAAGCCACTGGACTATTGTGTTAAGAGCCTGCAGCTGTTTTAATTTAACATTTACTGCCACTTGTCCAGAGTTCTGGACACCTGGTTTGAGTAAGTTGGGGACTCTGCCAAACAATAATTCAAAGGGAGACACGAGCAGCCCCCTTTGTGGGGCACACCTTACCGCAACCAGGGCCATATTTAAAGCATCTGGCCACTTAAGCTGAGTTTCCTGACATATTTTTGCCAATTGTTCCTTAATGGTTCTATTCATTCTCTCCTGATTGAGCATGGAAACTACAGTGAAGCTTCCATGTTATTCCTAGCATAGCTGCTATCTTTTGGGTGGCTCTATGGATAAATTCAGGACCATTATCTGAAGAGATTCTAGATGGCAACCCATACCTGGGAATAATAATATGAAGCAAGGCTTTTGCGACCTCAGTTGCTTTTGTTTTTCTTCCTTGTAGGGATGCAATCTGGCCATCCAGTGTCTGTACATACTATGACTAGCATTGCTCTATAGGGACCTGAGCATTGCATGTCAGTGAAATCAATCATCAAGGAATCAAAGGGATAATTTCCTCTGGGTTGATGCCCTTGGGGTAGTTGGGGTCTTTGCCTTCGTTGTTGGCTGCACAAATCTCACACCTAGCACAAATATTTGCTGCAATGCTGTGTATTTTGTCAATATAGACTTCTCTCTTCAGAGCATTTGCCAGCGCTGTCTTTCCCAGGTGCAGTTCCTTATGAACCTGTTGCACTGCATCCCATGCCATATATTCTGGGATAAAGATTTGCTTCTAGCACCTCAATTTGTTTCAAGTCTTCCTGAGAGTAGTTTGGTTTAATCTGCCCTTGTTCCTTAGGGGTCCACAAAGCTAGACAGTTTGTATGCCTAGCAGGTGCCTTTTGTGAAGCAATACGAACTTCCCGGTCTGCCTTATTATTTCCTAATTGAATATCTGATGCTCCCTTCTGATGGCCTTTGCAATGCATTACAACTACTTCCTTAGGCTCCCACACACTATTCAGCAGACACAGTATCTGTGGTCCATACTTAACATCCTTTCCCCCTGATGTTATTAGTCCCCTTTCTTTGTATAAGGCTCCATGGACTTGCACTGTCAGGAATGCATACTTAGAGTCTGTGTAAATATTAATGCACTTTCCTTTTTCCAACTCCAAAGCACTAGTTAATGCATGTAGTTCAGCTAGCTGAGCACTTGTACTGGGGGGAAGGGGCTCAGCTTCCCAGACTTCCTCCAAAGTTACCACAGCATATCCTGCCTTTTGAGTTCCTTCTTGCATAAAAGTAGTTCCATCTGTATATATTGTAAAGTCTGGATCAGGTAGGGGAAAATCTCTCATGTCTGGGCGGCTAGCATAAGTTTCTTCGATGGCTTGTATGCAACTACGTGTGGTTTCCAGGTCTGGTTCAGGCAGCAGCGTGGCTGGATTCAGTGAGTTTGATTGAATTAATGTAACCATTGGATTATGTGTTATTAGGGCTTGGTACTTTAGCATGCGTGGGTTGGTCAGTCACAAATGTCCTTTTGCTTCCAAAACAGCTTTAAGGGCGTGCGGTGTGTTGATATCTAATTTCTGCCCAAAAGTCAATTTATTAGCTTCCTGTGTTAACAACGCTGTTCCAGCAATTGGTTTAAGGCAAGCCAGCGAACTCCTTGCTACATTATCAAGCTGTTTTGATAGATAAGCGACCGGGCGATGCCAGGTTCCTATTTTCTGGGTGAGAACTCCTACTGCCACATTTTGCTTTGTATCTACAAACAGTTGAAATAACTTTTCCAAGTCTGGTAGACCTAAACTAGGGGCGCACATTAGAGCCTCCTTGAGAGCGGTGAAGCTGTTATTTTCTTGCTGTTCCTATTGCAATGGTTCTTTATCTCCCCCCTTTGTGGCCTCATATAGGGATTTTGCTATTAAACTAAAGGTAAGGATCCATATTCGGCAGAAGCCAGCAGCAACTAAAAATCCTCTTAACTCTTTCCTATTCTTCGGTACAGGCAGCTGGCAGATAGTGGATGATGCCTTGCAAAACCAGGGGGGTTGTCCTCTGCCCACAAATATGGTACATCAAATTCCTCCCATCTGGCATTTTTCTCTATCATTTGTGCCAGCATCACCATTCTCCATTCCTCTGCATGGGGTACTTCCATCATCACCTTTCCATATTTTATGGCCATTGTGCCATCCTCTTCAAAGGAGATCTGCGCCCTTAGTTTACAAAGCAGATCCCTTCCCAATAAAGGGATTGGACAGTCTGGCATACATACAAACTGATGCGTTATGGTTCTTCCTCCCATAATGCAACTTAAGGGCTCCAAAAAGGGTTGCTGCAACAGGAAAAATCCTGTTGCTCCTTGTGTGTTGAGAGAGTGAGGGGAGGCCTGGCCTAGGGGTTGGGTTAGGACTGATCAGGTAGCTCCAGTATCCACAAGGAAGGGAATAGGTTTGCCTCCTACTGTTAAACTGACCACAGGTTCTGGGAGGTGGGCTGAACCCAGTCGGTCTCAGTCCTCCACTTCTGCCAAACATATGAGGGGAGTTCTTGAAAATCCTCTTCTTCTTTCTCTCCCTCCCTGGCTTCTTCCTGGGTCATCTCTGTAGCTCCTTGCAAACCTGCCTCTTCCCCTTCCCTATTCTTTATCCTTTTCTCTTTCTGGACATTCACCCTTCCAGTGTCCTTCCTTCTTACATATGGCACACTGGTTTCGCCCTAACACCATTCCCCTTCCTCTACCTCTTCCACCTCCCCTTGACACCCCCATCATAGCGACAGCCAGCAATTCAGCTTTCCTTTGCATTTCCTGATCTTTTTTTTCTTTTCCTCCTCCTTTTCTCTATTCACAAAAGTCTTTCGGGCCACTTCCATCAGTTCACTCATAGGCTTTCCCAGGGCTCCTTCCAGTCTTTGCAGCTTTCTTCGAATATCAGGGGCACTTTGCGAGATAAAGGCCATGGCAAGCATTCGAGCATTGTCAGGCTCTGTTAGATCAATAGGTGTACACATTTGGTAAGCTTCAAGCAACCGAGCGTAAAATGCTTCCAGATTCTCTGTGGCTTCCTGTACTACCAGGGATGGTTTAGACATATTAACAGATGGTTTTCCTGCTGCACGAACTGCCTGCACCACTAGCTGTTGATAAGCCTGCACATCCTTAAGATCATGATATGGATCCCATGAAGGGTCTGTGGATGGGAACATTCTTTCAACATGTTCATCAAGGGAACGCATCAGTGGGACATCGGGCTTCATTATTTTTGTCACTGCCATCCTAATCTTTTCCCTTTCTTCTGGATTGAACAAAGTCCCCATAAGCTGTTGCATATCCATCCAGTTAGGGTTGTGGATGTCCACAATGGTCTTTACCAAGTCTGCCACTTCATTTGGTTTTTCACTAAATGGGCCATAATGAAATGTCCAATTAAGAAGGTCTGATGTAGTAAAAGGCATATGTTGGAATAGAGGAGCTGTGGCTGTTTCAGCTGGATTGTCCTTACTGACAACCAATTGATCTACTTGTCTTAGGGGAGCATTCAAAGACGCTTCCTCAGTCTTTGCCCTCGTTTGTTCGGCTATCAGTCCTATCACTTCTCTGTCTTCTGTTTGCAGTCCCGTCCATTCCTCCTCTGCCTTGCCCCCCCCCCTCAGCAGCTCTTGCTGAAGGTCCAGCTTGGGTCCCTTGATCCTGGACATCTGATTGGATTATGGCTTGTCCCCAGCTTTTTCTATCTTCGAAACTTTTTAACATAGGGGACAGTTTTGCATTTCTGGATCCATGGTGGAGGTCTTTGCAACAAGCTGAGCCACACATCAATATAGGGTGCCTGGTCTGGGTGCCCTAACGTGGGATGGAACACTAGCTGATGTACTTTTAGAGCAATGGATGGATCTAGCGTCCCTGTGCTTGGCCAGCCTATGTTAAAGCTGGGCCAATCTACCTCACAGAAGGTCCTCAACTTATGCCTGCTCCACTTAATACCATAATCCTGATCCCCATAGGCCAACTTAAAATGCTTTGACATACACCCCAATGGAGTAAGAGGTACACTTTCACCACCCCCCATGAGCCTCCCAGGGCACCAGACAAGACAAATGAGGAAAGGGGATGAGAGGAAGGTAAGGGGTCTTTCCACTCGGGATGACACTGAGGGTTTCACTTATACACGCTAGACGGAGGAGGGAGGGAGGGAGCCGGACACTCACGGTCACCGATGGGAATTTCGAGCGCCACTCACTACTGGCCCAGGGTGCCGGACACTCACGGTCACCTGTGGGGAACGCAGTAGCCTTTCACAGCAAACACACACAACAATCCTCCCACCTTATTCCAAACAGAGGGTGATCAATCCCTGTTTACAGAGAGGGATTCTTTATTTCCCATCCAATACTTGCCTGCAGGTGAATCCTTTGTCCTCCAGCCAACTGGAAATATGCCTGGTCTCCTCACCCTTCACCTGTGGTTCTTGGAGTGGCCGTTCGCCGATGCTGGAGCCCTGTGTCATAGGGAAGTCCCTCGGAATAAAAGGTCCGATGGCGCCTGGGATGTTCCTCCTAACACTACAGGCCCCACTATAGCCCAAGACCCCTTGCCGTCGCCAGATAATTGTTGTGGAAAAACCCACGATACTTACATCAGAAGACAAGACCACGAAGGGTTGGAGAAAACAGGCTTTATTTGTGCACAATGGTTCAGAGCATTCGCATGACAGATTCTGAACCCTGAGTTACTCCCAGGGTGTCATTTTTATACAGCTTGCCACCCACGCTTAACCTAATGGATGACTTCTTATCTACCTTTAACACACTAAAAGAGAGAAGTTCATATCTTGAGACCACACACATAGGAAAAAGGGAAGTTTATACAATATGCAGAAAACCACACTCCCATGATACACGTGTAATGTCTTACACCATTTGTGACTTTCGGTTGGCACTTCTTGTAAAAATGTTTCTTCATAGAATTGCACACAGGTCATCACACACAGCCAGTTTATAGTATTAGTTAATGCTTTCAAAACATCACCTCTGTTAATTAAAATATAATTCAAAAGTACTTTATCATTTCTCTTAATGGCAATTTTTCATCTACCTCAATGCTACAAGTGTATAAAAGAAATGACACTTTAAGGAAAGCATTAAGCCATTTCATTTTTTGCTGGTAACCCTGTAAGATAAAGTTCATGACCTTGATGCACATAAGTTGTGAAGAAAATCCTTAAAAAAAAAAACATAATGCTTGGATTTAACTTCTGGAAATAATATCCAGAAATGTCATGTGCACTGTGTGTGTTAATTACACAGAAATAATTTGCAGTAAGTAAGATTTTAATTAGGTCATATATATGTAATAAATGTGCAAATGGTAAGGATATAGTCTTGTGCACTTTATCTTAACATAGTTAAGAATGTTATCATTGTGGTCATTACATTAATGTTATTTATACTTTTTTCAAGTCTTTTTAAGGCATTAATTTATATTAGTTAGGAGCCAGTTAATTGAGCTCAATTCCTTGTGTCTATATAGACAAACTTTCATCACTCTAATTTCTATCCAGCAATAATTCATAGAACTCCAAAGGACATTCTACTGATAGATCCCATATTGGTCATCTATCAGTTTTCCTTAACTTTGCTGAAAATAATATTTTTTCCTAGACTTTTATTCCTGAGCATTGCCTCAAGGAGCAATAATTTTATAGTCCCAGTTTCAAAGGATAATAGTCCATCTTTCTTTAACTTCACTGGTCTTTATTGGATGTTTCTTTGATTACTTTTTAATCTTTCTACCTTAGATATACAGTATATTCTGCTATCAATTATTTGACCCCTCTTAAAAAGATAACTTGTTTCTCTTTTTTTAGTATGCTCATCTATGTTCACCCCCTTCATTGTCAACCCTTTCTTGGTCCTTTGTTGTTGGAACTGGAAATTTCCCTTCATTGTCCTATAGCTTCTTTGTTGCCCAGCACTTCATCCCTATCTTTCTCTGATTATGTGATACCTGAATAATCTTGGAAATTATTTTCAAAATTTTGTAAATATTTTTCATTTTGATTTCATTTTCTTTATCTTCTCAGTTTTCCTTTTGCTTAATTTAAGCATACTGAATTTCATCCTTAGATTGATCTTAATTTTAACTATGGTTCTTATATCTTGCTTGTACAACTGTCCTCTTTGATTTTCAAATTTCACCTACTATTTGACACAATATTCCTGGTTTTACTCTGTATCCTACACCTAGAAATGCCTTGATGACAGTTTATATTGCTCTATGTTGTGTTTTCTATTATGTAATTGATTGGAGCCAGTGTTCTTCCTCCAATATTATCCATGTGTAGACCGTGTATTGCTTAAAACTAACATTGACCATAATCAAAGAAACTCAGTTAATTTATCACCTATAAATTTAATTCCATGAAGCTTCCTTTGATTGAATATGCCTCCATTTCTCCATCTTTTGCATTTCAAACATAATTAGTAGCATTAGGTCCCTTCTTGATGCTATATCTGGCACTTCTTGAAAATTGCCATTGCATTTTTCAATGTCTTCCTTAATTTTTTACTAGTATGTACACTTGTATAATATTGATGTTCATTGTATACTCACTAATTTTGATAGATATGATTCTGTCATTTATTGGGTTATAGATGAGATATATATATATACCTGGCAATTTCCTTTTTGAGTGTCCTTCTCTGTATAGTCTCATGTCCTGGATAGAAATCAGAAAATAATTTGATTTAAAGTAATCTATTCCAGTCTATTTAAATTCACTTATTCCTAAAAATATAAAATTAGATGTAATATGTTTTATTTCTATTTTGACAATTTTAAACTATTCTTAGTTTATGCTTTTTACATTCCATATTGTAACTATGTGTATCTTAGAAATAGTCATGCTGATTGGAGAATTCAGAGAACTGAAGTTGACACATCTGGAAGTTGCTAAATTTAAGAAATGGTAAGCCAACCATTTTTCATTTGAAAAATATATGAAACATATATACAAAATGAGTCTAAGTCCTCAGTGACTTCAGGTTGTGGGTACTTTTTCTCATCTAATTAACGGATATCATTTGAAATTCATCATACTTAAATAAGAGACATCAAAATCAACAGCGGCAGAATGATTTAGTGTTTATATTCATCTGTTGAAAGACAAACTCTGGCAAGTGTGGTCCTTCTGAGAAACTCTTAATTTCTCTTTTTGACTTATCCTTCTCCTAAAGCATAATAATTATTTCTGGCTTGACATTAACTAGTTAGGAAAAGTTATTGAGTATTGAAAATAGTGGAAATATCTCGGAAAGTGACCCTGAAATACTGGCTTTCTTGGTATTAAGGAAAGCTAAAGCTGACAGTAGTCAAATACATTAACCTAAACTCTGAGAAAACTGGATTTCAATGAACTCAAAGCATTAATATTACCAATGCAGAAAAGCAAATAATATAATAATAATAATAATAATAATAATAATAATAATAATAATAATAATAATGAATGTTACTAAAAGCACATCACAAATAATTATGAAGAAAAAACAGAACAAATTTGTAAAGTGCTGTTACCTAAAAGCTGATTACATATCTGAAAAAAGCATGTGTGTGTGTGTATGTACGTGTGTGTGTGAGAGAGAGACAGAGAGACAGGAAGAGAGAGAGAGAGAGAGAAGAGAGAGAGAGAGAGAGAGAGATGGGACAAATCACCAGCTCAGAATTTTAAAGGTTGCAGAATGAGCAGGGTTTGGCAAAAGATGCTAAGAATAACAAAAGAGATCCTTCAGATATCTTCTCATATAAAATAACTTCTAAGCATCAGCATATCAACTCTTCAGTGAAGATAGTAGAATAAGAGGAACATGCAGGCATAATATATGCAAAATATTTAATATGCTCATTGACAAGCTAGTAAATAATAGGCTCAGGGGCAGGTCTTTTAGTTAAATTCATATTTAGCTCTTTAATTGTTCTTCATCAAACTGGATGAAGGTCTTAGTACTAACTTTCTTTTTTTAATTTTTAAAATAATACTGATAGGGAAGTTAAAGTAAAAGTAAAAGAATACATTTAATAGAGACAAATCAAGAATAACTCTTTCCAAACCAATAAACTTCTTTGCTTAGGAAAAGCAGATACAGAATGGTAACTGTCTAGTAATAGTTATCCATAAAAAAAATTGTAGCTGTAGTTGATACCAAGTTGAATATAAATTAGCAGTATAAGGTAACTCTGAAAAATGCAAATGTGATTAGGTTCCATGAACAGCATTTTCCAATTATTAGTACAATATACAGTTCTGGACATTATTCTTTAGAAATGAGATGGGCATTGAGGAAAATCAATGGATTAAATCGTTTGAGGATAGATTGAGAGAATTAGGATTTACCTATTGAGATTTCTGTTAAAAAAATAATAGTTATAAGATTTCTGGTTTCAAACTTCCGGTTTGATGTCATAGCAATACAGATGTAGGAAAAGCGGAGTTCCCCGCCCCACACTGATTTCCTTCTGCCAGAAGCCCCCAAAGGGCCGAAAGTCGTCCCAGAGAGACAATAACAAAGGAGGTGACCCTTTTAGATCATGGGCAGGCAGCGTTCAATCTGTTTGATCTGAGGAAATCCCTCCAAACCAATAGAAAAAAGACAGACTGCATTTATGCAATCTGTCCAAGAGCTGCCAACAGCCGGGAAGGGTGCAGATTAGCCCTAACAAGTGGATTAGTAACAGCATGTTGTGGAACTGGGTGAGAATATCTTCTTCCTCTCTATCATTTTTTAACACTATTCCCTGGAACAGACAAACTCACCAAAGGCAAGAATTCCCCAGGCATGACTGGAGGAAGGGGACTTTTTCCCCACTCTACCAGAGAAACAAAAGTGGCAGGAAGAAAACTTTAAGAAGGATGGAACAGAGAATACAGAATAACAAACCAGAATTAATATAAAGACATTGTTTTGCTAAACTTGAACAATTGTGAAAATCATTAATTTGTGCTTAAAAATAGTAGGATGAGACTAATTTTATGAATAACTTTCAATTTAACCTTTTATTATTTGGGAGAATAATAAAACGGAGATTAAATCTTTCAGTATATTAAGCCTGGGATAGACTTGGCATAGAGCCCAGACACAGATAAGCAACCAGCTGGATGACCTTGAAAACTTTTAGAACTGCAACAAACAGCTAAAGCAGAAAGAAGCAGGACTCTATGTGGTATTCTATCATTGAGCGTATGAAAATATATTGTTCATTGTGAATTACAAATATCGGTTGATCTGGGATTTCAAGAGATAGAGGACAACATGATTTTTTACTATTTCTGGTTTGGTGGGTCTTGCGGATTGGTTTAAGATCTGTTAGCCATTCTGGATTACAAACATTGTTTGATTGAGAACTGTTGGATTCTGGATTCTGGTCACGAGGGCTGTAGTAAACTTTGCAACTGCCTCTCCAGACCTGATACTGACAGACAAAGCTGGATCATAAAACATCTATGGCATACTAGACAAGAACTATAAGAACTACACAACATGAAGTCAAATTTAAATTGTGTAATAGTGTATTGAATATGAGATTTGTGGGGCTTTTTTGTAGGTGGCACAACAGATTGATCATAAAATAACGGGGGCGGGGGGATAAAAATAAAATGAGTGTTCCAGACCTTCTAAAACTGCTAAAAAACCAGCTTCAGCACCATCATCTGGGGTGCCCAACCCATTATATCAGAGATCTATTGAAACAATGCTTCAACAAGAAAAAGCGAACAATTTTCAAAAGGAAATGCAAACAACATTGCAATCAATCCAGGAAGCACATAAAGAAGGTCTTCAACATAAATTCACAATTAGAAAACTTCCAACAAATGATTACAAAGAATGAGCAAAGAATCCAGAAAATGGAAGAGAAATCAGAAGAAACTAAGAAAAAGATGGAGGAAATAAAATAAGAGAATTAAAGATTAGCACAGGCAAATAAAAGCTTGGAAGATACAGTCGCAGTACTGGAGATGGAAAAAGTGTCACATTTTCTAAGACTACAGAACATACCTGAAGTCAAGGAGGAAGACCTAACAGAATTGATTACTAACTTGTTTGCTGAAGTGCTGGAAGTGGAAAAGAATGGGATGGAAGGAGAGTTGGATCAAATATATAGAATTAACTCAAGCTACACAAGGAGAGATAGAATTCTTAGGAAGGTACATGTTAGATTCGTGAAAAAAACAATAAGAGATGAAATACTGAAAAGAGTGAGAGATGAACCACTGATATATAGAAAAAAAGAAATTGTGGTCCTGAAACATATCCCTAGGAGGATAAGAGACTCTCAAAAATACTATCAATTCTTGCCTATAAAATTAAATGAAAAAGAAGTTAATTTCAGATGGCTGGTCCCAGAGGTATCCTAATTAATTGGGACACGGAAAGATATAGATTGGATTCCATCTTTAAGGTAACAGAGTTCTATGAGAGACATAGGAGTTTCCTTGAAGGAAAAACACAAGAATCACAAGAAGATCGGGAATATGAAAAACAAGAAAAGTTAGTAACAGAAGAGACACCCATATAAAGAGAAGAAGAAGAAGAAAATACAGACCAAGAAGGATAGGAAGTAATAAAAGAACAGAGACAGGAAAGGGCCACTAGGAGAATAAAACCTAAATATAAGTAAAGAAGATGGAAAAAAAATGGGATTCTGTCAATGAATATAAATGGATTGAACTCCCCATCAAAAAGATTTTTTTTACACAATTATGGAAATTAAAAATAGATACAATTTGTCTCCAAGAAACATACATTAAAAAAAATCAATATTATAACTGCTGGAATGCTCCAAAATTGGGAAACTTTATTTTACATCAGCACATCAAAAGAAAAGAAGAGTAGCTTTATATGTAAAAGAGATATTGGAATCCAAACAGGTCTATTCAGATGAAGAAGGAAGATACATAAGAAATGCATTATTATCTATATGAGAAAAGGTAAAATCAAAAATTTATATGAAAATCCCAGGATGGCTATCAATGATGGAAGCTTTTGCTCAGCCAAACTTAGTTAAATTTGAAAAAAAATTAACATATAAGGTTATTCTGAATACAGATGGGAAATTAAAATCTAAACAAGAGCTAGAAGATCAGGGTATTGACTTATCATGGTGGCTCTGATTGCAGATGCAATCGAAATATGACAAATGTTAAAACATATGGTTTTTATAAAGATCAGACAATGTTTGATCAGGTGTTGTTGACTTCTGATGAAAAAATGATTTAAATATTGTATAATTTTTTATTGAATTTAAAAATGGAAGACGAACAAGTGAAAGAAACAATTATTATATGGGCATTTTTTTTAGATGATGATGATGATGATGATGATGATGATGATGATGATGATGATGATAAAAACCAACTAATGTACAGCACAGCTGCAGTTATAACTGAATACCTCGGATGCAAAATCAACAAAGAAGAAAAACAAACAAACAGTGCACCACAAAAATGGAAGGTTAGACTAGAAAATAAGATCAGCAAGTTAAGATCACATGCAAGCAAGCTAGAACAGATGAAAGAAAAGAAGCTGAAGAACAAGAAGACCAACGAATACCTAATCAAGAAATACCACTTAGAAACAAGGAAGATCAAGGAAGCACTGGAAATAATAAAGCAACAAATAACAGCTATAGCCAGGAAAATCAGTAGATATGAAGCTCGAATTGCGAACTATAGGCAGAACCTCCAATTTCAATCCAATCAGAAATGTTTCTACCAATCCATCAATGGAGAAATTGCAATGAATCAGTCAGTACCTGTCAAGGAAGAAACAGTGCAGTTCTGGAAGCAGATATGGGATAACCCAAAGAAATACAACAAGGATGCGGCTTGGTTAAAAGAGGTGGATGCAAATAAAACAGAAGTTGAAATGAAAGAACTAGTAATAACAACAAAAATGGTAGAAAAAAAGAGCAAGGAAAATCAAAAATTGGTCAGCACCAGGTGAAGATGAACTGCATGGGTTTTGGTTGAAACATCTAACTGTTATACACCCACTCATTGCCAAGCAGTTCAACAATATACTACAGGGAGGAGAAATTGAAAAGTGGCTAACAACTGGGAACACCTACCTAATAATGAAAAATCCAGCAAAAGGGGCAACACCAGGCAACTACAGGCCAATTACCTGCTTACCAACAACTTTCAAATTACTAACTGGTGTGATAGCTGATGCAGTACAACAGCATCTAGTTGAAAACAATCTCTTTCCACCTGAGCAGAAAGGAAACCGCCCCAATCGCAGAGGAACAAAAGATCAACTCCTCATAGACAAAATGATCTTGGAAAACTGCAAGAGAAGGAAGACCAACCTGAATGTGGCATGGATTGACTACAAAAAGGAATTTGACTCTCTGCCACATGATTGGATAATAAAGTGCCTAGAAATAACAGGAGTCAGTAGAAACATCAGAAAATTTGTGCAAAGATTGATGGCACAATGGAAGACACAGTTGCAGATCCATGGTGAGAGACTGGGAGAGGTTAATATCAAGAGAGGAATATTTCAAGGAGATTCATTGTCACCATTACTATTTGTTATTGCACTGTTTCCTCTGTCAACAATACTGAAAAACTCAGGACATGGCTATCAAACATCAAAAACATCTACCAGACTATCCCATCTCCTTTACATGGATGATCTGAAGCTGTATGGAAAAACATCATCTGAAATAGAATCGCTGCTCAACACTGTCCGTATATATAGCCAAGATATTGGAATGGAGTTTGGCTTGGACAAATGTGACACACTTACTATCAAACAAGGAAAAATAGTGAAAAATGAAGGAATCAAGATGCCCCACGAAAATAACATTAAGAGTCTGGATGAGGAAGAATACTACAAATACTTGGGTATCCTTCAAGCTGACAACATCAAGCACACTGAAGTCAAGAAAAAGATTAGAGATGAATACATCAAGAGAGTGAAGAAGATCTTAAAGTCCAAACTCAATGGAGGAAATACCATAAAGGCAATCAATACCTGGGCAATTCCAGTCATTAGGTACACAGTTGGAATAGTGGACTGGACTCAAGCAGAACTCAAAGCAATGGATAGGAAGACCAGAAAAATAATGACAATGAATCACGCCCTTCATCCACACAGTGACATTGACAGACTTTATCTACCAAGACAAATAGGTGGGCGTGGAATGTTACAAGTACATCAGATGGTTGAAGAAGAAAAAATGGCTTTGGAAGAATATCTGAAGAACAATGATGAAGATGCACTGAAATTAGTATATCAGGAAGGCTTACTGACTACTGGAGAGACCAAACTGGCCTACAAGAAAGACCAAATGAAGAACAGAATAGAGGCATGGGAAGACAAAGCACTACATGGCCAATACATTAAAAAAATAGCTGGGAAAGCAGATATAACAAGACCTGGCAATGGCTAAGAGCAGGAAAATTGAAGAAAGAGACCGAGGGACTAATTCTGGCTGCACAAGACCAAGCCTTAAGGACAAATGCATACAAAGTCAAAATTGAGAAGACAGCAACAGACAGTAAGTGCCGCCTATGCAAAGAAGCTGAAGAAACAGTGGACCACTGGTAAGCTGTTGCAAGAAGATTGCACAGACTGACTACAAGCAGCGGCATGACAAAGTAGCAACAATGGTGCATTGGAAGATCTGCAAAAAATATCATTTGCCTGTAAGCAAAAACTGGTGGGATCATAAAATAGAGAAAGTCATAGAAAATGATAAAATTAAACTGCTCTGGGACTTCAGAATTCAAACAGACAAGCACCTGCAACATAACACCCCAGACTTAACAATTGTCGATAAGAAAGACAAAAAAGTCTGGATAGTGGACGTGGCAGTGCCTGGAGATAGCAGAATAGAAGAGAAAGAACTGGAGAAGATAACAAAATACAAAGACCTACAAATAGAAATAGAAAGACTGTGGCAAAAGCAAGCAAGGGTAGTACCAATAGTAATAGGCTCCTTGGGTGCAATCCCAAAACAACTGGAGCACCACTTGAACACCATTGGCATTGACAAATTCACTATTAGTCAATTGCAAAAGGCGGCCTTACTAGGAACTGCCTTCCATCCTGCGACGATATCTGTAATAACATCAAACATCCACATCTGCCTATCCCAGGTCCTGGGTAAGGACTCGATAGGTAGACAAAATGCCAAATCCAGTCTGAACATCTGGCTGACTGTGCGGTGATCAATAATAATAATAATAATAATAATAATAATAATAATAATAATAATAATAATAATAATACAGCAGAATAAACGAGAAAGAACTGGAGAAGATAACAAAATACAAAGATCTACAAATAGAAATAGAAAGACTGTGGCAAAAACAAGCAAGGGTAGTACCAATAGTAATAGGCTCCTTGGGTGCAATCCCAAAACAACTGGAGCACCACTTGAACACCATTGGCATTGACAAATTTGCTATTAGTCAGTTGCAAAAGGCGGCCTTACTAGGAACTGCTTCCATCCTGCGACGATATCTGTAATACCATAAAACATCCACATCTGCCTATCCCAGGTCCTGGGTAAGGACTCGATAGGTAGACAAAATGCCAAATCCAGTCTGAACATCTGGCTGACTGGGCGATGATCAATAATAATAATAATAATAATAATAATAATAATAATAATAATAATAATAATAATAATAATAAAGTTGGAAGGGACTTTGGAGGTCATCAAGTCCAACCCTCTGCTCAGGCAGGTAACCCTATACCATTTCGGACAAATGGCTGTCCAGTTTCTTCTTAAAAACTTCCAGTGTTGGAGCATTCACCACTTCTGGAGGCAGGTTGTTCCACTGGTTAATTGTTCTAACTGTCAGGAAGTTTCTCCTTAGTTCTAGGTTGCTTCTCTCTTTGATTAGTTTCCATCCGCTGCTTCTTGTCCTGCCTTCAGGCGCTTTGGAAAATAGCTTGACTCCCTCTTCTCTGTGGCAGCCCTTGAGATATTGGAACACTGCTATTATGTCCCCCCTTATCCTTCTCTTCATTAAACTAGACATACCCAATTCCATCAACCTTTCCTTATATGTTTTAACCTCCAGGAAGTAGGTCAGGAAGTTTATCCTTAGTTCTAGGTTCTGATGGGAGCGCTATAACCACCCATTTGCAAACTCTACTTAAATTAAAATTTAATCACTTAGAAAATTATATAGTTTAAATAAAATTTAAAAACAATTCTAACTAACTTTCCTGTAAAATGACACATTCTACTTGCAAAGTAGCCAATTTTGAATAGATTAAACTATTTATTTTCACATCCAGTCTGAATCACATCTAGCATATGAGCTTGAAAGAGAAATGAGGTCAGAAAACTCTGAAATATTTTCCATAAAGTAAGAAGACAAAAAATACAAGAAATCACAAATGACTCTTTATTCAACATAATCCTCCTGAATAAAATTAGGCTTTTCTAACATGTATCAATGCTTATCTATAGAGGCTATGATGATATTTGTAAACTGTAGAAACTAGGTTAAAGTCTATGTTAATAATAATAAAGTCTATGAAATAACCAATGGGTTATTTCAGTCCTCCTGCCCAATCAGACTAAGTTGTCAAGTTGCCACGCCCCTCTTTGTCTGGGACCTCCCAGTTTCATCTTAGTCTTTCGCCCATGAGGACGTGATAACCTGATTCTCAGTTCGCTTGGATAGCAGTCAGACTAGATATTATCAATCCATTGGTGGATTCTTCCAGAGATTGGGAGAATTAGTGGTGATTATTCCCTTCTCTGGGAGATCTGATTCCTTTTTTTCCCCCTTTCCTTAAGGGTTAGAGTAATATTCCTCTCCAGGATAGGAGTGGTGGTGTCTTTTCCCTGAACTCAGTAGTCTGCTGAGTTGTTCCCAAATCCTTGCTAGATAGGAGTGGGGGGGGGAAGTGTTCCCTTCATTATATTTAGAGGGGGATTGAGTATTCCCACTCCCCTGGCAAGTGCGCGTGTTTTCTGGCTAGTGGCTGCCATTTTGAGGCCACATGGCTTCTTTTCTGACCGGGCCCAGTTAGGGATTCCCCATAATGGCTGCCATTTTGGATCTGCGGAACTCAGCTTTCGCCGAAGTTTTCTCCGGCCGAAGAGCAGCCGAGTTGATTGTTTGGGGCAAGTGACGGGGGGAATATTGCCTAGATTCTTTCGTTTCTCTCCAGCTGCCGCTGAAGAGGACGAAGCTTTGTTTTACAGCGGTGAGCTGTTCGTGCCTAACAGCTGTTAGGCGCGATTTACTAAACTGATTTCTGCATTTCGGAAAAGCCTCAAATTTTGCCTTCTGAACTTTTGTGTACCTTTGACTGTTTAAAAAGTCTCATTTTACCTTCCTTCCCCCCCCCCTTTCTTCCTCATCTGAGCTCAGGGCGTCCGCCATTTTGAGGCACATTTCCACAGGGAAACGCCCATTTAACACCCAGACTAGGAGGCCATTTTGTGAGCTTGTTCAAATAACTTTCTGCAGGTATATTTTGTTCTGTATAGTGTTAACTGGTATATTTCTACATATATTTCTATGTACGCTCTTGCATTACCTATATTCACCTTATCATTGAGCTTAAGTTTTTCAGAACCTATTATTCTTATTGAAGACATCTAATCTCATCAAAAGTGTGGAATCATTGCTGAAGCAACAGTCCTTCAGGCCCTGCTCACCACATTGCCTACATCTGCCACTCTGCATCTAGTGGTTGCTTCAAGATCCTGACCATTGCCACTATTGTGGGACACGTGTGATTTTGTCACCAGCTTAGCCTCAGGTCCACTGCATTGCCCTGGTGATGAGCGCTTCGAGCGCCAAGCGTGAGCCCAGGTTAGCCAGTGGGCTGGCTCACGCTAATCCATGTGCAGTCAGTCCCTCTCAAGGGGGGGCCTCCTGATGTCCCTTGCAGAGCGAGTCATTCCAGAGTCGCCTCTGGGGTGCATCTCGATCAATATGGCAGAAACCACTGAGCCACAGCCTTTGGACACAGACAACACCTCCGTCCAAGCTGAGCCAGCATTCGAGGCACCTAGAGGTAAGGCCAAAGCCAAATCAAAGTACGGCAGGAAGGCTGGCAAGGCAAGCAATAGGCAGGCCAACCAAACACACAGAGCCCTGGAAAAGCAATTCTCCTGGGCCCAACGGTTTTCTGCTGAAAGGGGACATACACTTCCAACCTCCACACCACCTGACATGGAGGCACATCTACTGTCCACATCGAGAGCTTGGTCACCTGAGAATGTTCATCAGCAGGTCTCGACTCAGACCTTTGGTCAGGGAGGACCACCTCTGTTCGGGGAGGACCTTGATCTGTCCGGGCCATCAACAGCACCATCACACCAACTGCTGCCATCACACCAACTGCCGCAGGGTTACAGCCTCCGCTAGAGCAGTCCTTCTCTGACCAGCTCCAAGTGTGGATATCACAGGCTGTGTTCCAAGCCATGGCATCATCGGGTCACCATCAGTCATCTCCCATTCCGGGGCCTTCTTCTGCACTGGCCACCTCTGCACGACCTCCACTGGGTCATTCAGGTATCGTTTCCCCATCCCATTCTCCTGAATCTGACTCTTCCAATATTTCGGATTATGAGGAAGGTATGGTCCATTGGTCTGATTGTGAGGAACCTACCCATGAATATCAGCCCATGGCAGAGCTCTTTAACGCTTCGCTATTTCCTTCCTTGTTGCGCAGGGCTTGTGTAGCGGGTAAGCTTTCCTCCCATCCGGTTCCAACCCCACAGCCTTCCTCTGACCAGGACACTAATCCCCTGTTTGCTGAGCCTGTAGATAAACACCTCCAAATTCCCTGTCCCCCATTATTCCTCAAAAATATTCAGGGACAGTGGGAGTCACCAGCAGCTCAGCCGACCCAGGGAACGGCTGAGCGCAAGATTGTGGACATGGCAAAGAATTTGACAGATTTATTGGAGGTGCCCAAAGTAGATGAATCACTGGCTCCACTTTTTTTGACTGCAAGTCTCCCGGCAGATGTCTCGGACACCCTTAAGGTGGAAGATAAAAAATCTGAAATGGCCTTACGCAAGGTCCACTTGGCATCTGCATGGGCAGCAAAGGTGGCAACTTCCACTTCTTTCTTTGCCAGGATTTCAATTACCTGGCTTCGACAGTTGCAGGACAGAATTCCGTTGGAAGAGATCAGAATCCATCAGGATTTAACCAAACTAATAGCCACATCCAAGCATATGGCGGATGTCTCCCTGTATTCAGCCAAGCACTCAGCCCAAGCAATGGCTGCCAGCGTAGTCGCTAGGAGGCTTCTAAATTGGAGAGCTGAGAGCAAACATAAGTGGCGCTTCGCTATTTCCTTCCTTGCTGCGCAGGGCTTGTGTAGCGGGTAAGCTTTCCTCCCATCCGGTTCCAACCCCACAGCCTTCCTCTGACCAGGACACTAATCCCCTGTTTGCTGAGCCTGTAGATAAACACCTCCAAATTCCCTGTCCCCCATTATTCCTCAAAAATATTCAGGGACAGTGGGAGTCACGGGTGGCAGATTATTTGGGGAGGCCCTAACGCCATATCTCATTGAAAACAAACAAAAACAAAAGGTTATTTCTCATTTGGCAAGGAGAACTAACAGATGTTTCCTCCCTTACAGTCGCCGACAGTCCTTTTGGAGGAGCCTGGACATCCATACCGACCCCCAGCCCCTAAGACTGAGCGCTCCTTTGACAGGGCAAGCTATAGGGACAGAACCCGCTACCAGCCCCAAAATAAACATTCCTTTTGTGGCAGAGAGGGTCGCCCCTTCCGTCGCGCCAAGTGACTCAGAGGGGACTCCCCCCATTGGCGACAGACTTACTCTCTTTATCCGCCAATGGGAAAACATGACCACAGACTCCTGGGTTCTGCGCACCATAAGAGAAGGTCTGTCCCTGGAGTTCAAATCCATGCCAATAGATCATTTCGTGTCTTGCCCAGAGAAACTCTATAAAAAGAGGGCTCATGGAAGATGCCATCCAACACTTACTCACCATCAAGGCCATAGAGGAAGTCCCCCTGAACCAGGCGGGACTGGGGTATTACTCCATTCTATTTGTAGTTCCAAAATCTTCAGGGGATGGAGGGCAATCCTCGATCTCAAGGGGCTGAACCTCCACCTTCAGTACCGGAGGTTCAAAATGCAGACGTTACATTCCATCTTAACCAATATCAGGCGGGGGGATCTATTGACTACAATAGATCTAAAGGAGGCATACTTGCACGTTCCTATCCTCCCGAACCATCGCAGGTATCTGCGATTCTGTTACCTCAACTGCCACTTTAAATACAGGGCTCTACCATTCGGCCTCTCCTCAGCCCCCAGGGTCTTTACCGAGATCCTGGCAGTGCTGGCAGCTCATTTAAGGTTGGTCCCTGTACGGGTCCAGTGTTATCTGGACGACATTCTGATCCAGTCCCTGTCAGTCTCAGCTGCACTGTCAGATTTGGCCCTCCCAATAAGGACCCTACAGCACCACGGGTTCTTGATAAATTTCAAAAAGAGCCAGATGACTCCCTCCACCCACCTGCTACATCTGGGTGCAGTGATAGACACGGACTCTTGTCAGGTGTACTTATCAGAGGAGCGGCGCAGGAGCATCAGAGACCTGGCACTCAGGGTACGCAGAAGCAGGGCTGTATCATTGGCCACACTTTCTCAACTCCTGGGGAAGTTAATATCATGCATAGCAATAGTACCGTGGGCCCGGTTACATGCGCGGGGCCTTCAGTGGTTCCTGTTCCCATACCAGAGACAGCACACCAGTACATCCAACCGGTTGGTGCTCGTTCCTCATCAGGTATGTCTATCTCTCGGCTGGTGGACTTCATCAGCCATTCACAAGGGGACTCTATTCAATGAGCCCAGTCAAGTTCGGGTGACCACGGACGCAAGTCTCTTTGGTTGGGGTGCACATTTCCAATCCCAGATGGCTCAGGGTCAGTGGTCACAAACAGACCTGAGGCACAGCATAAATTGGTTGGAGCTTAGAGTAATCCACCTAGCTCTCAAACAGTTTCACACAGTAATCAGGGGGCAACATGTGCTGGTCCTGACGGACAACGTGGCTGCACAAGCTCACATGAATTGGCAAGGGGGTACCCAGTCCAAGTCCCTCATGACAGAGGCTCGAGAATTGAGCTCCTGGGCAGAGAAACACGTGCTCTCCATCAGGGCCAAGCATATCTCGGGAGAGGCAAATCGGCAGGCAGACTTCCTCAGCAGGTTGATAGTGGATCATTCGGAATGAAGGTTACATCCAGATATCTTCAGGGAGATCTCGGACAGATTTGGTCGTCCGATCGTGGACCTGATCGCCTCGCCGGGCAACACCCAGCTGCCAGATTCTTTTCTCAGTTCCCCTCCTGGGGAGCAGAGGGGGCGGATGCCCTGCGCAGCCCGTGGCCGCAAGGACTGTTGTACGCTTTTCCCCCACTGCCTCTGCTTCCAGCAGATCAGGAAGATCCTGGAGGAGCAGGTGGAAGTGATCTTCATAGCTCCTCACTGGCCCAGAAGACCATGGTTCGCAGACCTGGTGAGCCTTTCAGCCTCAGCCCCTTGGAGGATTCCTGACAACGGATCTTCAGCATCCAGACCCCCAATGGCTTCAATTGACTGCCTGGCACTTGAATGCTGCACCCTGACTAGGGAATCGTATTCGGCGGAGGTGACAGATACGATCCAGGCTGCCAGGAGACCGGCTACTAACCGTATTTATGACCATACGTGGAGGAACTTCTGTCACTGGTGCGACAGGAATCATGTGAGTCTGTCACAGGTAACCATTCCCAGGGTGCTAGAATATTTAATGGAGGGTGTCAAAAAGGGGTTGGCGTCCAACACTATCCGCAGACAGTTAGCGGCACTTTCCTCTGTACTCTCATGGGACTCCTCAGAGTCCTTATCAAGGCACCCCACCATCTGGTCCTTCCTCAAGGGAGTCACTAACAGTAGACCCCCTGTGGTTCATAGGTATCCTTCTTGGAACTTACCTCGGGTTCTTCAGGCACTAACCTCATCTCCCTTTGAACCACTTAGAACTTGTTCCTTACGGTACTTGTCACTCAGGGTCTCCTTTCTGATTGCAATTACTTCGGACAAGCGCATATCGGAATTGGCTGCCTTATTGATCAGAAAGGACCTGTGCATGTTTCATGAGGACAGAGTGGTCCTTAGGCTAGACCCTTCATTTATTCCAAAAATAAACCCACTATTCCATAGAGCACAGGTGGCCATTCTTCCAGACTTCTGTCCTCGCCCGTCGCATGACTTGGAATGGCAATGGCACTCACTTGACATAAGGAGAGCCTTATGCTGTTATATCAAGCGCACGGTGCCTTTCCGTAAGTCAGAAGCCCTGTTTGTTTCCTTTCAGCCTTCTTCAATGGGCCAAAAGGTGTCAGCTTCCACCATAGGTAGGTGGATCAGGGCCTGTATCGCAAGCATGTACGTCTCACTTGCGCTGCCCGTTCCTACTCATGTGATGGCTCACTCAACCCGCAACCCAACTGCGGCGTGGGCAACCCAAGCATCCATTGAAGACATTTGCAGGGCGGCGACATGGTCTTCGCCTTCTCCCTTCATTAGACATTACCGTTTGGACAAATTTGCATCGGCTGAGGCCACTTTCAGTAGGCATATTTTACAACAAGTAGTCACACCATCAGGGGGACCGCCCCCAACTGACCCCCACCCATAGGGACTCTGGAAGCTTTGGTATGTCCCATTGGTGGATTCTTCAGTCATCATGCTGGAGAAGGAGCGTTGGCTTACCTGAACGCCTTTTCCCAGCATGATGATGAAGAATCTACGCCCTCCCTTCTAGAGGTCAGTTAGGTCCAGGTTGGGGGCCTGTTCTTCTTGTTTTTTTCTGGGTACCTGCTTGAGAGTCATCACGTCGAACTGTTGTCATTGGCTACACCATCGATGAAACTGGGAGGTCCCAGACAAAGAGGGGCATGACAACTTAGTCTGATTGGGCATGAGGACTGAAATAACCCATTGGTGGATTCTTCATCATCATGCTGAGAAAAGGCGTTCAGGTAAGCCAACGCTCCATTCCTCAAGTATACTCTATATATTTTCAACAAAATTTTTGATTTTCAGATTTGTTATACTTAGATTTAATAATATGCACACTATGTCAAAAAGTCGTTTACTACTGTATATATTGGGTGTCAAACCCAATTTCATTGAGAGCCGCATCAGCATTGTGTTTGCCCTTGGGGGGCTGGGTGGGTGTGGCTGGGGTGGGTGCAGCCTCTTGGGTGGGCATGGCTGGCATGTGCATGGCCTACTGGGTGGGCGTGGCCAGCTCAATGTCACATCAGGGGCGCCTGTGCAGCCCTGGGCAAGACTGGGGTGGATCTGAGGGTCTCCAGTGGAGGGGGGGTGGGACTGGGGTGAGCGCCGGGGCATGATCCACTGGAGGAGCCTCACCGTCCCTCTCAGGCTATGCAGCGGGGCCCCTGCACAGTGGCACGGACTGCCCAGAGCCCTGGGCAGCAGAGGTCAAGCACCCAGCCTGACCCTTGAGCTCCCATGGCACCAGGACACCACAGCCCTGCCTAGCCCAGCCACACTTCCCCGAGAGGGTTCCCAGCTGCACTTACCTCCTCCTCAAGGTTGCTGCTACTGTGCTAGCTGTCCTTGGCCAGGTTGTTCATGGTGGGTGCAGGAGGGCAAAGTGCATGGGTCAGAGGGAGGCCCACTCCCTCTCTATGTGAGGAGATCTGGCTTTGTAACCAAAGTATCCTCAGCAATAGGATAGCAGACCACTAGGGTATGACGAAAGGGCAACAGGGCTGCTAGTGGCCAAGTGCTAAGGCAGGACTTCCCTCAGGCCCTTTCTCCTCTCATTCCAATCTCCTTCCTTCCTCCCTTCCTTCCTTCCTCCCTTCCTCCCTCCCTCCTTTTCATTCCCATCTCCTTCCTTCCTTTCTTTCTTCCTGTTTCCCTTCCTTCCTTCCCTCCCTCCCTCCATCTCTCTGTGCCCAGGAATGAACGAGGGGGGGGAGAGGTTGGCAGCACTTCTCTCAAAGAATAACAGAGTTGAAAGAGACCTTTGAGGTCTTTTAGTCCAACCCCCTGCTCAAGCAGGGGACCTATATCATTCCAGACAATGGAATATCCAATCTCTTCTTAAAAGCCTCCAGTGATGGAGCATCCACACTTCTGAAAGCAAGCCTTTTCACTGGTTAATTGTTTTCACAAGTCCTTAGTTCTAGGCTGGTTTTCTTCTTGAGTAGTTTCCATCTATTACTGCCTTCTGATGCTTTGGAAAATAGGTTGACCCTTTCTTCTCTGTGGCAGCCCATCAAATATTAGAACACTGATATCATATCACCACCCCTAGTCCTTTTCACTAAGCTAGACATACCCAATTCCCACAAACATTTGTCATATGTTTTAGCCTCCAGCCCCCTAATCATCTTTGTTTACCATCCATTTAGACCAGATGGTCCCCCTGGTTCTCCAGCATGACGAGTGGAGAATCCACCAATGAGTTTTGCTTGTCTTCTGCCCATAGACTAAGTCAGCCAATTTTGCCACGCCTCTCTTCCTGGGCCCTCCTCTTCCCATCTCGACTTAGTCTCTAACCCAAAAGGACACATTTCCCTTGACTCCAGGATCACGTAATTTTTCTTCTATTTCTTGCCTTTTTATGAAGGGGGGGGTTTCCAATAAACGGCCGCTTGTTTTCCCAGCCGATTGCAGAGCAGCTGCAAGCTATCCCTAACCGCAACTGAACTCCAGCTGATCGTCGGAGAGAGGATTAGAAGCTGGTCACTATTTTTGGCACCGTGTGGTCTTCTGCAGTACAGGGAGGAATCCCCCGCACTGCAGCTGATCAGCAGAGAGCAAACAGGGCTCCCGCGTCTTCCCTGAAGCCCAGCTGATCGGCAGAGAATTGCAATTGCTCCGCGCGGCTTCTCCGAAGGCCAGCTGATCGGCAGAGTGTAATCAGTGGAGACTGAAAGAGAGGCCAGTCGCCATTTTGGCTCCATGTGCCTCCGGAGCAGGGAGGAGGAAACAAAACCTTCAAATGAGCTCTTTTCAAAGCAATTGGAAATGATTTCAAGCACAACCTCCAAGGCAATCAGCAATATCCCCTTCTCCAGGATTGAATGGGACCAGATTGGTTAAACAGTGGGAGGGAGAAGGCAGGGAAGCGCGCAAAACGCCTTTTCTTATTGAAATAAGGAAATTCCTCCTCCTTCCTAATCACCTACATCCCAGCCCATAGGCAATTTACCACCCCCTTTTAAAGGGAAAGGAGAAGGAGAGACAGGACAATTTCTGGCTCCCAAAAGGTGATATATCCCTGCCAGCACAGGGACTGATACAGGAGAGCACAGCAGGTGTCTGTACCATTAACTGACACCCCCACAGGAATTATTTCCAATCACTAACAGATTGCTTTCTGGTCGGGACAGGCCCATTAACAAGCCTCTTAACAGAGATTTCTCTCAGTCTTGCGCTGAGATATCTCTTCTGCCAATGGCAGACACCAACGCTGCCCAGACAGCACAGGAGTCCTCCATCACTCCCCCTGGATGCAAGAGGCCAAGATCCTCCAACCAGGAGGCAGCGGGCAGGATCAAGGCCAAAGCAATTTCTAGCAAAAGATCCTCCAAGGCAGCAGACAAGGAGGCCAAGTGTCGCCACCAGGCTCTGGAGAAACAGTTCTCTAGAGACAAAAAGACGCAAAATACAGCAGGAGACGGCCTAATCACACCAGCTTACACAGAGGAGGAAATATTGGCCCGCTGCAGCCTAGTCAGGAACCTCTGAAAACAGAGGCTAACGCAGAGCAGGCAAACAGATCCCCCTTAAGCGAAGGGTCGGAAAGCCCGGGGGCACCAGACGCACACTCAGCAGCAGGGCCTAGTCTTTCAGACAATCAGAGAGCCTTGTCATCGGAACACTTACAATCCCAGATATCTCAGGCCGTTGCTCAGGCCATGGCCTCTTCAAGACATCATAGATCCAGAGCCGGGTCTGTAGCTTCAAGAGGCCATTCCTACCTTTCACAGGAGGAGGCCTCATTGTACCAGGAATCAATTTCCCCTTCTTGTTCCTCAAGAAGCAGGAATTCTCCCACGGAGGACTGTGAGCAAACGGATCAGGGGCTGTCGGAAGATGAGGATATATCCCCAGATCCTCCACCATTCATGGGCCTTTTCAACCCGTCTTTATTCAAATCCTTGCTTCACAAGGCCAGCAGCACTGCAAAGATTAAGAGACCAAGGCTTCCCCAAAAGGGACCCTCAGCATGTCAGGACACAAACAGCAGGGTGTTTTCACAGCCCACATACACACAACAATTTATTCCCTGTCCCTCTCTCTTCTTTGACACAATTCAGAATAATTTGGGGGCACTGGGGGCCTTCCTTCCAATGGGGGGGACAGACAAGAAGCTGTTCAACATAGAACCGGCCTTATGGGAGGTAATAGAGGTCCCGATAGTAGATGAACCTCTAGCAGCTCTTGTTTCACCATCTACGGTATCAGGGGATGTGGCAGAGGTCCTGAAGTTGGAAGATAAGAAGGTGGAACTCACCTTCCATAGGACACACCAGGCCTCAGCGTGGGCAATCAAAACAGCCATTTCTAACTCTTCTTTTGCTAGGACTTCGCTACTATGGTTGCGCCAACTCCAGGCGAGGATCCCCCCAGAGGAGGAGAGAACCCACCATGACTTAAGAAGGTTAGTGGCAGCAATGGAATTCATGGCAGATTCATCATTGCACGCAGCAAATTACTCTGTCAGGGCAATAGCGTCCAACACCGCAGCACACAGATTAATGCGGTTCAGACAGTGGCGCGCTGACATTAAGGCGAAGTGGCGGTTGGCGGCTGCACCCTACAAGGGCAGCCTACTCTTTGGCAAGGCCTTCAATCCCTACCTAATAGAAAACAAGGACAAACACAACGTCCTGGCCCACCTATCGAGGATGGAGAGGAGAGTCTCCTCCTACCCTCGCAGACAGTCTTTTCACTCAGAAACAGATCATTTTCTCATCCCTATCAGCCCAGATCGGACCGACAGGGCGACAGAGCCGGTAACAGGGACAGATTCGGACAACAATTCCAGTCAAAATGGCCCTTTCGAGGAGCAGGGGGTTGCCCCTTTTGAAAATCCAAGTGACGGCAGGGAGGACCCCTCCATTGGTGGCAGGCTGGTTCTTTTTGCACGCAAATGGCAAGCCACCACCACGAACCTTTGGGACCTAAATACCGTCAGATTCGGCCTCTCACTGGAATTCATCTCCAAACCCCCGAATCACTTCATCCCTTGTCCATCACCCAAGGATCCAACCAAAAGGAGCCTCAACAAGGAGGCCATCCAGCACCTCCTGGACATCCAGGCCATAGAACCGGTGCAAATGGGGCAGCAGGGACAGGGATTCTATTCCATCTTGTTTATAGACCCAAACAGTTCGGGGTGGTGGTGGAAAGCCATTCTAGACTTTAAAAGTCTGAACACCGATCTGGCATACAGAAAATTCAAAATGCAAACTCTCCAGTCAATATTAGCAGGTGTCAGAAGGGGAGACCTCCTGATGTCCATAGATCTGATAGAAGCTTACCTTCATATCCCCATACTTCCGGAACACCGGAGGTTTCTCAGGTTCTGTCATGCAGGCCAGCATTTTTAATACAGGGCCCTGGCCTTTGGACTTTCTTCAGCTCCCAGAGTATTCACAAAAGTACTGGCAACACTCGCACATTTGCGAACAATTCCTGTGCGCATCCATTGTTACCTGGATGACATTCTCATCCAACCCTCATCAATTCAGTCAGCACAGTCAGATCTGACGCTGACCCTAAGAACCCTTCAGGAACATGGGTTCTCAGTAAACTTCCAAAAGAGTCAGACAGTCCCATCGACCCACCTTCTTCATCTGGGAGCTGTGATAGACACACTAAAGTGGGAGGTCTACCTCAAGAATGCCAAAACAGCATTCGAACCCTGATCAGGCTGATTCGAAAGAAACGGACCACCACACTGGCCACACTCTCCCACTTGCTGGGAAAGATGATTTCATGTCTAGCAATCGTGCCCGGAGACCTACAGTGGTTCCTGCTCCCATTCCAAAGAAGGGAAACTAGCTCCTCCAACCGAAGAGTAAGGGTTCCACCAGGGGTCCTGAAATCGCTCCAGTGGTGGTCGTCTCCAGCAGTGGGAAAAGGACACATGTTCAAGGAGAGAGCCCGAGACATTCTGATCACGGATGCCAGCCTATTCGGTTGGGGAGTGCACCTACGATCACAACTAGCACAAGGCCAATGGTCAAAAGAGGACCTAAGACACAACATAAACTGGTTAGAGCTCAGACCCATAAATCTGGCCCTCCGTCACTTTCACAACACAGTGGCGGACCAGCACGTCCTAGTTCTCACAGACAACGTGGCGGCAAAAGCACACGTCAACCGACAGGGGGGCACATGGTCCAATCCCCTCATGGCCGAGGCCCAATCATTGGGAACATGGGCCAAGGACAACCTAGCCTCCCTCAGGGCCGAGCACATATCAGGAGTAGCGAATCAGCAGACAGATTTTCTGAGCAGGACAACAGTAGATCACTCGGAGTGGAGCCTGCATCCAGCTCTTTCAGGAAAGCATCAGAGAGGTTTGGCCATCCAGTGCTGGACCTATTTGCAGGCCCCAGGAATGCCCAGCTCCTGAGGTTCTTCTCCCGCTTCCCGCCACTAGGGGTGGAGAGACCAGATGCACTCCAGGGACACTGGCCGAAGGGGTTGCTATACGCCTTCCCACCTCTTCCTCTGATGCAAGCAGCCATCAGAAAGATATTACAAGAACAAGCAGAGGTGATACTCCTTGCACCACACTGGCCAAGACGGCCATGATTTGCCGACCTTGTAAGTATTTCTATATCTCCTCCATGGAGGATTCCCCACAACAGAATCTCACTCAGTCAGGGGGCTCTACAACACCCAGAGCCACAGTGGCTCCAACTAACCACGTGGAGAAATTACTGCAGCTGGTGCACAAAGCAGCAACTAGACCCCTTTAAGATTACTATCCCAAGGGTCTTAGACTACTTATGGGAGGGGCTTGATAGGGGTTTAGCACCCAACACAATTTGCAGACAGGTGGCCACCCTGTCTACTATACTCACATATGGCAACTCTGAACCACTGGCCAAGCACCCACTGGTGCGATCCTTCATAAAGGTATGCAACAAACAACAGACAACCCACGGTCCACAGATATCTCTCCTGGGACCTGTCTAAAGTCCTACAGGCCATTCCCTCACTTCCATTTGACCCTATTTGGACCTGCATATTACAGTGCTTGACTCTTAAGGTCGCATTTCTGGTCACTGTTACTTTGGCAAGGCTCATTTCAGAATTGGCAGCACTATCAGTTAGGGAAGATCTCTGCACATTCCACACGGACAGGGTGGTCCTAGGTCTGGACCCCTCCTTCATTCCCAAGGTCAATTCCTATTCCACAGGGCACAAGAGGTGGTGTACCAGATTTTTGTCCTCAGCCCTCCCATGAATTGGAGCGCAAATGGCACACCTTAGATGTTCACATGGCCTTAAGGCAATACATAAAGCAAACGGCACCCTTCCGCAAATCGGAGGTCCTGTTCATTTCCTTCCATTCGTACTCAAGGGGTCGAAGAGTCACAGCATCCATAATCGGCAGGTGGATCAGGAAGTGCATAGCACAGGCATACCAGGGACAGTCACTAGCAGTTCCTAGACAGATCACTGCCCACTCCACTCGCAATGCTGCAACATCAGCAGCGTGGGCGACTCAGGCACTGATTGAGGAAATATGTAGGGAGGCGACATGGGTGTCACCTTTCCCTTTGATAAGACACTACAAGTTCGCATCGGTGGAGGCTTCATTTGGCAGGAGGGTCCTCCAATGCGTAGTGTCAGAGAGTAGGACACAGGCCCAGACAGCTTCCACCCACAGGGACAGTGAGGCTTTGGTACATCCCAGTGGTGGATTCTCCACTTGTCATGCTGGAGAAGGGGCGTTGTCTTACCTGAACGCCTTTTCTCAGCATGACGATGGAGAATCCACTCCCACCCTTAGGGCCAGTCAGGTCCTGTGCTGGGAAAAGATTGAGCCAACACACGGGAAACATAGCCAACAGCTTTGCCTCAGTCAAGACTGGGAAGAGGAGGGCCCAGGAAGAGAGGCGTGGCAAAATTGGCTGACTTAGTCTACGGGCAGAAGACAAGCAAAACCCATTGGTGGATTCTCCATCGTCATGCTGAGAAAAGGCGTTCAGGTAAGACAACACCCCTTTGGTTTATAGAACAGTGGCCATGAGCAGAGCCTTCTCAGAGACAGCACTCCAATAATAGAACTTTCTTCCAAGGAAAATATGAACAGTGCATCCCTCACCCGTTTAGAGGCAACTCCAAACATACTTTTCAGCCAGGCATAAGTAGAACAACAACACATTTTATGATCAAACAGCACTAGGTAAATTACTACTAATATTTTTCTTTCTTAAAATACACACTTTTAATATTATTTTAAGCAGTGCTGGTGATGCTTTACAATAGCTGTCTTTGAGAATTTTCTTGTAAATCACCCTGGATTTCTCTGAAACATTTAATTTTGAATTAGACATTGATTTAATAAATTAGGCAGAAGAAACAAATGTTTAAATACATCTAAATCCCACAGACCTACTGCCTCCTAGGCGCATACTGCAGAGAAAATAAGGCATTACATTTCTAGCCAGCATAGCCACAGGATGACGGGAACTGTGATCCATGACACCCAAAAGACATTAGTTTGGGTAAGGCTGGATTAAATTATAAAAGAGCAGATGAGAGGAAGTAGAAGCAAGAAACACTTTCCATGTTTCCGACAAAATAATTGGGGAGGGCAGTTGACTTAGCTTTTTAAATTTCAATTCACGCCAATTCCTCTTAACTTCCCATTCAATCCAAAGAGTTCTATTTTTAGCTGGATTTTAGGGAGGGGAGGTGGCAAGAATAGAACACAAAGCCAATCCGCGAGATTGTTCCATCGCCTGCCTGCACAACATCTTCCCAGCGCAGCACATGTGTGTGTGTGTGTGTGTGTGAGAGAGAGAGAGAGAGAGATCCCTTTTTTGTAAGTTTTTTTTACTCTGTTTGCAATGCTCCCCATTCCCCACACTTTCGCTTCCCTATTAGCTCAATCTCTCTCTCTCTCTCTCTCTCTCTCTCTCTCACACACACACACACACACATACACACACAAACTCTCCCTGCTTTCTCTCTCTTCTCTCTCTTTTCCTCCAGCTGCACCTGAATGGAGTGGGAGGAGGTTAAAAAAATAGAGGGGGAGGAGAAAGGGGAAGCTCCCCTTTTTTGTAATACCTCGCCTTCCTCCTTCTCCTCTTTCCCCCCCCCTCACACACACACAAACAGAAACCCTTCTTGCTTTCTTGTCCTTCTCACCATTTCTCTCCAGCCGCCACAGAGGTTCACATGTTGCCAGCCGCCGGCAGTTCCAGGTTGCGGCTTTGCATCCAGCATGACTGCTGCGTTCCCCTCTCTGGCCCTACCACATGGCAGAGAGGTCGACCAGGAGCTGACTAATGCTCGGCTTGTGCCACTGTGCGCTCCCATCTCCCTGCCTTTCATCCCACAGGATGGGCATGCCCTCGGGCACTAGGCTTACAGAATGCCCTGGTCCAAGCAAGGAAAGGCGCAGCCCGGCAAAGCAAAGCTAGATGAGAAGAGGCCCGGCAAAGCAGGGCATGGCCAGGCATGACAGGGTTAGGCTGGGAGGGGTGGGGCAGGGTGAGGCAAATGAGCTGCAGCTGCTGCTGTGCACCAACAGCCCCTGAGCGCTCTCCATTTCATGTGTGTAAGCCAAGGGGGTGCGCCCAGTCGGGTTGGAGTGGGCCAGGGCTGGGGCAGCAGGGGTTAGTCCCTTGCCATTTCTGGGACAGCCCTTGGGCCCAGATCCGCCCCAGATGCATTTGACGTGTCTGGTATATATCATTTTATGGTCTCTTAAAAAGTGTAGTGCAGGGGTGTCAAACTTGATTTCATTGAGGGCTGCATCAGCATTGTGGTTGCCCTTGGGGGGATGAGGGGGTGGCTGGGTGGGCATGGCTGACTGGATGGGCATGGCCAGTTGGACCTGGCTGGCTCAACATCACTTGCATCGGGAGTGTCTGTGGGGGGTCAGGTGGGTTGTGCGGGGATCTGATGGGTCTCTGGTGGAAGGGGGGTGGGACTGGGACAGGAGCTGGGGCCTGGTCCACCCAAGGAGCCTTGTCGCTCTCAGGCTACATGGGGTCCCCCTGGTGTTGGGGAATGGGTGCATGGCCCTCAAGCTCCTGGGGAGCTGGGATCCCATGACACGTCCCATCACCGCTTCCCTGGGGATTTCTGGCTGTATGTGGGACAGCACTAGGGTAGGGAGGGGAGTCCTGGCTGCCTCTTAGGGACGGAGGGGTTGGGGGGAACATTACCTGTCCCATTTGCCGAAGCTGTCAGGGGTTTGGAGGCAGGAGGGAGGCTCATCCTGCATGTGCGATGGAATTGGAGGATGAAGTTGGACAGTGGGGACTGAGTGGGCAGTGGCATGGCATGACATCTGTCTTTCCCTGAGACTGCCACAGCTAGGACAGGGTGGCTGGCCATCTGCTTGGTGCATCTGGCAGGTAAATTGCATGCCTCCCCCCCGTGCTTCTGCTTCTGCCTACTACTTGGACTGCCGGGCCAGCAGACACACCCACACTATGCGGGCTGCGAAATCCCTGAGTGTGACAGATGAGGGGCCAGTGGGCTCTCGCCCCTCCTATGTGTGCACCCAGGGGGTGCCCAGCAGGGGACGCTTCCTTGCTGTCTTTGGGGTGGCCCTGTGGGCCAGAACTGAGCCTTGTTTTGATATGTCTGGTGAAGTGCAAAACACAAATTATGCATGATAAGTTTGTTTTATATGTAGCAGCACATTCTCCTTAATTTTCCATTTCTTAAATAACAAATATATAGAGGGTTTTCAATATTATATTAACTGAATGCATTCCTTATAATCTCTTCTCAAAATGCTTTTGACTGTTTTTCTTTGGTTGTCATTTTCCACTATAGCCCTGATCTGCCCTCTTTTTTGTAGGGCTCTCTGCCTTCAGCAGGCCTGAATCTGGTCTGGAAATCTCCTGTTTGGATTTCCCCTTATATGTACCTCCTTGCTCAAGTACAGAAATTCAAAGTTGTTTTATTATGTTTCTGCTGTTCCTACAGCAGTGATGGAGAACCTTTTAGAGACTGAGTGCCCAAACTGCAACCCCAAACTCACTTATGTATTGTTGGGTGTCAGGTGGGTGTGGCTTATTGTGTGGGTGTGGCCAATTGTGTGGGTGTGGCCCATGGGATGTGCATGGCTGCGATGGTAACAGCAGACTGGGTGGAACTAAAAAGTTCAATCAATCAATTCCAACTTTGCGAGATCTTTTTTTTCCCGCAAGAAGTTGATTGATTGATTGAACCTTTTTTTAAACACAGCAGTGGAGGCCTAAAGCGAAAAGGTTTTATAACCAGCTGAAGGCCTAGGACTGGGGCGACAGCGCGTGTGCCCACAGAGAGGGCTCTGCGTGCCACCTGTGGCACGCGTGCCATAGGTTCGCCACCAAGGTCCTACAGCATAGATTAATATTAGTCTTATTGAGTCACTGGCCTGAATGTATTAGAGCTGGGGATCCACAATATTTTTAGAAAAAAAATTTGAATGTATTATAATAGTCCTACAACTGGTATGAACACTAGTCTGATGTAGTGGTTAAGGCATCAGCCTGGAAACCATGAGTTCTAGTCTCACCTTGGGCATAAAACCAGCTGGGTGATCTTGAGCCAGTCACTCCCTCTCAGCTTTAGGAAGAAGGTATTTCTGAAGTATTCCCATGAAAACTACAGGGACTATCCCATTCAGTTGCCAGGGGTCAGCACTGATTTGAAGTCACAAAATACATCTGCATTTATCTCTGTCTCTGGCTAGTATGATGAGGGAATGCTGATTCATAAATTGTTGTCATGTTGATGCAACCAATTCCAAAACAAGAGTCAGATGGAAAGGGTCATGTTCTTCACTGGAGGTTCAAGAAGTGCAGTTGAAGCACACATATTTTATTTCTTTTTGAGACTTTCTGATTCTCAGGATTCCCAGTTATGTGTTTATATATTTAGCCTAGGGTGAAATGGGAATTAGGAAACTTATTCGGACTAAATATGTGAACATTTAATGAGGCCTAGATGCAGGGGTCAGGAGGACTTGGGTGCTCATCCTGTATTCATTGTTAGTCCTTATGTCTTTTGACAGATTCATCCATTTGAACTGATTGCATATTGTTGTATGTTCTATAAACTGACATCCTGAAGCAGAACTTTAAGTAATTAGATCTGATTATTTTTGTCATGGTGGAGGCAATATATTTCCAACAAGCCTGATTGAATGAAACTTGAGCCTCAAGTTAGGATCAGGATGCCTAGTAGGTCAAAAACCTATCTTAAAAATTCTTTGTTCCTATTTGAATTGAATTGTTAGCTAACAGTTCAGAATTCAGCAATAGTCACAATGTAAACTATCCAAGATATTTTTAAATAAACCTAATTTTATTTCTATGTTAAAAATTTTGTATCATAAACAATGAGAAATGTCTAATTTTAATTGGTAATATAAAAATACAGAAATGAGTTTAAATTTGTTAATCTCAAATGTATTGGCATTTTAATTGATTGAATATGTAGGAACCTACTGTATTTTCATAGAGTGTAAGGAACCTGTCATGGTTCCGAAAGTAGAACCTCTTCAGAGAACTTTGAGGCATTGTTTTCCTTAAAGAATCTTATTATTGCTACATAGCTTTGGCACATACATAGTGAAGCCAAAATCTGAATTCTTCTCCCTCAACACACCCGTAACAAAGCATAACTCACTCCTTCATTTTATAGTCAATAATCGCATTCTCCAATTAGTTTGAAGTGTGAACTTTCTCTTCCATTATCTTCTCTCATTACAACTAACCTTGAAAATACTCGTATTTTGTTATGGCTAATTAGTCCCCAAGTACATTCTTCTCCCCCCCCTTCCTTCCAGCACTGTCTAATTCTAACTCTAAAAGTAATACACAGGTTAAATAGAAAATGTCTGCATCTTCATATATTGTCAAGCAAGAACATCCGATGTTAACAGCATTGACAGAACCACTTCAATCCACATCTTAAGAAAGCAGAACTCTTGGAAACAGTCTCTTCCAACAGGAACTTTTATTAAGAGAAATTGATAGCAGGCATGATAGACAGGATCTGAGGGATTTCCTTACAAATCGATGTTTTAAAGTGTCCCTAAGCAGCCCCCACCCTGCAGTTCTTCCGGGCAATTCAGACTGGCAGATTTGTAGGTGTTAAATCCAGGAAAGATAACACCAATCCGGCTCCATTGGGCACGATCATTTAACAGCTCCTCACACAGATCTCGGAGGCTGCATCTTTTCACCACCACCCCTTTTGCTCGCTGGCTGGTAAGGAGAGGAAGTTCAGAGGGGCATAGGATGAAAGGCAAATGGTTACATTGTGATGGTTAGCAGACCCGAAAGCGAATCAACAAAAGGTTGCTTTGTAGTGAATAGAGGAAGTGAAAGTAATAAAACCCCCATGCATACTCCCCTCCCCCTTAGTAGTATGACAGGATCCAGGAGGGAGTAAGAATTGGTTTTATATCAGAAAAGATAGAAAGGAAATATAACTGGATTCTGACATCCTGCCCCCCCCCTTAAAAATAAGAGAGATCCACCTGTAGAGAAAACAGAACAGGTATAAAAGTTAGTCTGGCTTGTTAGGATACTCTGTATGAAACTTCTTTAACAGCTTTGAGGCTCTGACATGACGTTTATGGACCCACTCATTTTGTGAGGAGGGGAGGAGTTTCCATGCTACTAGATATTGAGTTGTCCCATGATGTTTCCTAGAGTCTAGGATTTCCTTTACCTCGAAGTGTTGTTCTCCTTCCACTCTGATTGGAGGTGGTGGGTGGGGGGAATTTTTGGCCAGAAGGTTGACTGTTGTTCTCTTTTCAGCAAACTGCAGTGAAAACTTGGGTGTATTTGCCTGTGATTTTGGGGTAATTCCAATTCTACTGTTACTGGGTTTATGATTCTTTTAATTGGAAAAGATCCTATATATTTTGGTCCAAGTATTTTACAGGGTTGTAGGGATTTTAGGTATTTTGTAGACAAATATATCATTTCTCCTACAATGAATGGTATGGGTTTGACACTTTTTTTATCTGCTTGTGCTTTGTATGCTTGCCTAGCTTCGTCTAAGGCTTTTCTAACTATAGGCCAGGTGTTTTGTAGTTGTTCTATCCATTCTTTCAGTGATGGGATTGCCGGTTCGTTTGGGATTAGATCTGGCATGGGGTTGAAACCTTGACCAGTAGCTATTTGAAAAGGAGTGTAACCTGTGCTGGAGTGGACTGCATTATTGTAGGCAACTTCTGCAAAAGGGAGTAGGTCCGTCCAATTAGTTTGCTGGAAATTAATAAAGCATCTTAAGTATTGCTCAAGTACTGAGTTACAACATTCTGATTGACCGTTCCCCTGAGGATGATGACTAGATGACAGTACCTGAGTGGTTCCTAAGAGGGATAAAAATTCCTTCCAAAATGCTGACGTAAATTGCACTCCCCTATCAAATATAATGCATTGGGGTGCCCCATGCAATTGATAAATGTGCTGCACGAAATGTTTCGCCAAGGCTTTTGCGGTGTGGATCTTTTATAATAATAATAATAATAATAATAATAATAATAATAATAATAATAATAATAATAATAATAATAATAATAATAGTAAAGTTGGAAGGGACCTTGGAGGTCATCTAGTCCAACCCCCTGCTCGGGCAGGAAACCCTACACCATTTCGGACAAATGGCTGTCCAGTCTCTTCTTAAAAACTTCCAGTGTGGGAGCATTTACTGCTTCTGGAGGCAAGCTGTTCCACTGATTAATTGTTCTCACTGTCAGGAAGTTTCTCCTTAGTTCTAGGTTGATTCTCTCCTTGATTAGTTTCCACCCGTTGCTTCTTGTCCTGCCTTCAGGTGCTTTGGAAAATAGCTTAATTCCCTCTTCTTTATGGCAGCCCCTGAGATATTGGAATACTGATATCATGTCCCCCCTTGTCCTTCTCTTCGTTAAACTAGACATACCCAATTCTCGCAACCGTTCCTTATATGTTTTAGCCTCCAGTCCCCTAATCATCTTTGTTGCTCTTCTCTGTACTCTTTCTAGAGTCTTAACATCTTTTTTACATCGTGGTGACCAAAACTGGATGCAGTATCCAAATGTGGCCTTACCAAGGCATTGTAAAGTGGTATTAATACTTCACGTGAACTTGATTCTATCCCTCTGTTAATGCAGCCTAGCACTGTGTTGGCTTTTTTGGCAGCTGCAGCACACGGCTGGCTCATATTTAGGTGATTGTCTACTAGGACTCCGAGGTCCCTCTCACAGTTACTACTATTGAGCATAGTGCCACCTATGCTGTACTTGTGCATTTGGTTTTTCTTGCCTAAATGTAGAACCTTGTTTTTTTCACCATTGAATTTCATTTTGTTAGTTAGTGCCCAGTGTTCAAGTCTGTCCAGATCCTTCTGTATCTGAAGCCTGTCTTCTGGAGTGTTGGCTATTCCTGCCAGCTTGGTGTCATCTGCAAATTTGATGAGTTCCCCATCTATCCCTTCATCCAAATCGTTGATGAAGATGTTGAAGAGTACTGGGCCAGAACAGAGCCCTGGGGCACCCCACTACACACTTCCCTCCATATAGATGCAGGTCCATTGAACTGGCAAGGGATAAAGTGCACCTGTTAGGAAAACAAGTCCATAACTGTCCAGATGACAGTATTTCTCCAGCACTGGAGATGGATAATCCATTAATGGGTTAACTTAATCCTCTTGCCACATCAGATCAAGTCAGCCAAACTTGCCACGCCTGTCCTGGGCCTGTTTTCCCAGTCTCGACTTGATCTTGCCATGAACAGATGTGCAGGTTTGGCTCACAGGCAGGTAGATCTTATCCTATTAGTGGATTATCCATCAGTCTCTAATAACTTTAATATCTCCAATAACTTTAGCCCTCTGAGTAGTGCTGGGACCAGCGCTCCTCTAAAGGACTCTTCCTTCATCTGATTCCCATTGGGATTCAGCAACAAACGGAGGCTTCTGTTTTTCCCTTCTGCCTTTCCCTTCCCTTTCCAGCACTGCGCTGGGCTCAGCGCTGTTGAAAAATTCCCTCCATTCCCTCCAGCTCACCTTCGGCGTCGAAGCCTGCGGCTGCAGCTCTGATAGCCTTAAAGCATCCAGATCAGCCTCGTAGAGGCCGCAGGGCCTCGGATTGCAATTTGCCATTCCGGAGGCTTCCAGCATTCCCCAAATGCCACCAATCAGCTGGGGAGGTCGTTTTGCCCCTGTCTCTCTCCGAGAAGCACGTGGCCGATCGGGTGAGCATCGCAGCTGTTCGGATCCAGAGGGGGTGAACGGACTTTGAGGCATGGCCACCATTTTGCGGACCGCGTGGTCATCCCAAATCCTTGCCGGCTGCAAGGGGAGGCAGGGGGAGTGCAGGAAGGGATTTCCACCCAATTTCGGCAGTCGTTAGCTCCCTTTAAGGGGCTTCTCCCCTTCATTGCACTCAGTTTCTGGATATCAATCCATCCTAAGTAGAAAGCCTAAGCCTGGACAGGGCCCCCACAGGATACGGCCGCCATCTTGGAGGCTTCGTCATCCCCCCAAGGCTGCCATTTTGGAGGATTCTAGTGTTCCAATCCAAGGCCTCACTGAGGCCTCCTCTGACAAAGGCCCTTCCCAGGTTCTTTGTAGCCAAGGTTTGCCTGGGGGATTTTTTTCTCTGGTCATCCTTGGAGATTCCCCTTGTGGCATTTGGATTTTCCCCTTTCATTCCTTGGCATAGGCCCAATTGATTTCATTGGGCCTTCTGGTGTCTCAAGTCCTGGTCACCACTTGGCTAGCTGATTAACACAGTACAGTTGTACTGACACTGATCAGTTGCCACCTTTTTATATTGCTGGCCTGGCAACACAGCAAGCCTCACTAGCAGTCCGCAATACACCTTCTGGTGGAAATTATAGCGGCTGCCAGTAGAACCGGTTTTTTGGATACCACTGGTTCGGTGACCCGGGGGGGTAGGGCAGTCTTTTCCAGCCGTTGCCCTACACCCTTATTAGCCAATTGATCCTTTTCCCAGGTGCACCTTCTCGCGCATCTGAAGTTTTAATACCAGCATGAAGGATAACACAGCCTCCTAATCCAAGGATGCCTACCCTCCTTCCTCAGTCCGGAAAAGGCACAGGTCCCCTAGCCAATAGGCTGCTGGTAGGATCTCAGCCAAGGTCAAACCCAAGGCTGTTTCTGGGGGGGGGACCTCCAAGTTGGCTGAAAAACAGGCCAGCAGGAGACACCAGGTACTGGAAAAAGAGTTTTCAAAGGCTCAAAAACAGGCCAGGGCTGAGACTGCTCAGACTGAGTCCACCTTTTTTGATTTGCCTCTCAGTCTCTCCTCTTCTGCTCAGGAAGTCTGGTTACCGGTAGAGCCTTCTACTTCCTTCGGCCAGACTGCTCTGAAACCTGAAGCACATACATTCAGGTCTCCTACCACCCGACAGGTCCAGCAGGCCCCAGAAGCCACCTTCACGCCCATGGCCGTGGGGCTCAGAGGAGAGAAGCCCACCCTTCCTTCCCTAGATGATAGGCTCCAAGTCCTGGTGGCTCAGGCGGTGGAGCAGGCCCTTGCGGTCAGGACTCCGCTGGTACCCAGAGCGGAATCCTTGCTTTCCCTCCCTCTCTCACGCCCAGCGCATCAGAATTCTCATGATCCTCCTTTCCCTTCCCAATCTTTGTATGGCGGGGTCTCATTAACCCCGGAGTAGGATCAGGCGCTTGACGCCTCATGATCAGAGGAGAGGAATCGGCCCTTGATCCGCCCTGTTCGTTGGTCTAATTAATCCAGCTCTCTTTCTACCTCTATTTCGCAAGGCTAGTTCTGCAGCGCATGTGGGACCTGACCAGTCTGCTCCAGCGGCATCTGCAATGGATTCAGAGACGGACCCTGTCTTCGTTGAACTGGTGGTCACCCAGCACCATGTTCCATGTCCACCATTGTTCCTCAATTAAGTTAAGAAACAATGGGCTTCCCCGGGTACTTTCCCTCTTCCAGGTGGGAACGATAATAAGTTGTTTAGCGTGGCCTCAGAATTAGCTGAGGCACTGAACGTTCCCATGGTGAATGAGCCCCTGTCTCACCTTTTCTCCCCTTCCATTATTTCTGGGGATATGGCAGAGGCCTTAAAATCTGAGGAACGCAGATCGGAAATGGCATTTAGAAGGTTACACCAGGCAGCGGCGTGGTCTATCAGGGCTTCCACTTCAGCCTCATTCTTCACTAGATCCGCCCTCATCTGGCTTCATCAGCTCCAGCTCAGGATCCCCCTGGACAATGTCCTCACACATCAGGACCTGAGCAACTTAGTGGCCATGACGGAATAAGCTTCCGATGCGACTCTACATGCTGCACGGTTTTCCTCCAGATCCTTGGCATCCAACGTGACAGCCTGCCGCATGCTATGGCTAAGACACTGGCAGGCAGACGCCAAGTCCAAGTGTTGTCTGGCAGAAGCCCCCATACCAAGGTAGCAAATTATTCGGGAATGCCTTAGCCCCGTTTCTGACTGAGAATAAGGACAAAAAGAAGATTCTGGCCCACCTTACCAAACGGTCCGATAGGCGGACTAATCCTTACAACCGTAGACAGTTCTTTCGATCTGCCACTACTTCTTCAACCATGTAACTTTCACTCCCAGACAGGACCGTCCGGTCGACAGACTGGCCTCAAGACCCAGGGAGCAGTTTCAGTCCAAACGGCCCTTTTGAGGTGGGAATGTCCCTTCCGCAGGAAGTGACTCCCCAGTAGAGCCTCCCATAGGGGGCAGGCTTTCCCTATTTGTCACTCAGTGGGAGGTCACCACCACAGACACCTGGGTCCTGGACACCATTTGATATGGCCTGTCCCTGGAATTCATTTCCAGTCCACCAAGATGGTTCATTTCTTGCCGCCAATCAAAAATCTCTCTAAGGAAAGGTCTCATGCAGGAGGCTATCTGTCACTTATTAGACATAAAGGCCATAGAACCGGTACCTCCGGCTCAATGAGGTTGAGGATTTTACTCCATTCTCTTTGTGGTCCCCAACACCTTGGGAGGATGGAGAGCAATCTTAGACCTAAAAGGCCTGAACCTTTATCTGGCATACCGAAGGTTCAATATGCAAAAACTTCAGTCCATCTTAGGCAGCATCTGAAAGGGGGACGTTCTAACATCCGTAGACCTCACAGAGGCATACCTACACATCCCCATCATCCCCGGCCACTGCCAGTTTCTCAGGTTCAGTTACATGGGGCATCATTATCAATACAGGGCACTCCCGTTCGGACTGTCATCGGTCCCAAGGGGGTTCTCTAAGGTTCTGGCGGTTCTAGCTGCACACCTGAGGTTGATGCTGATTCGGGTGCAATGCTACCTGGACGACATCTTAATACAGTTGTCCTCTCCCCGAGGGGCTCAGGCAGACCTGAGACTGGTGATCGAGGTCCTACAGAGTCACGGCTTTTCGGTCAACTTCAAGAAAAGTCAGATGGTCCCATGGACCAGATTGCTCCACTTAGGGGCCATAATAGACACAATAGAACATCGGGCTTATCTGTCCCAGGAATGCAGGGACAGCAAGGTCTGCAGGGACAGGACCCTGTCATCCTCCGGTCTTTCCCGGCTTCTGGGAAAGATGATATCATGTATCTCAATCGTTCCCTAGGCCAGGTTACACTCACGGCCTCTCCAATGGTTTCTGCTTCTCTATCAGAAGTAGGGTACCAGCACTTCCACCTAAGAGTAAGGATCCCACCACAGGTCCTGCGCTCACTCAGATAGTGGATCTCTCCCGTCATGGCCAGAGGGTCTCTCTTCAAGGAGCCTGGTCGGCTCACAATCACAACAGACGCCAGCCTATTTGGCTGGGGAGCACACTATCAGTCACAGTGAGCCCAGGGATGATGATCTCGGTCAGACCTGAGGCACAATATCAATTGGCTGGAACTCAGGGCCATACATCTAGCCCTTTGCCACTTCCACCACAGCATTGCGAAACAACACATGCTAGTCCTCAGGGACAACGTGGTGGCAAAGGCCCTTGTGAACCAGCAGGGGAGCACCCGATCCCGTGCACTCCTGACCAAGGCCCAGCAGCTGGGTTCCTGGGCAGAGACCAACCTCACCTTGATCAGGGCAGACCACATCTCGGGAGAGGCAAACAAAAGGGCAGACTTCCTGAGCAGATCAATCAGACCACTCGGAATGGCGTCTGCACCCGGATCTATTCAGGGAGAACACCCACAGAATCAGCCTTCCAATCATAGATCTGTTTGCCTCCCAGGCAAACATGCAACTCCTGCGATTCTTTTCGCGCGTCCCAACTCGGGGCAGAGAGAGTAGATGCCTTTCGGATTCCATGGCCGGAAGGCCTCCTCTATGCATTTCCCCCTCTTCCTCTTCTCCCACCAGTCATCCGCAAGCTTCTGTAAGAGAGGCCAGAGGTTCTCTTGATAGCCCTTTACTGGCCGCGGAGACCTTGGTTCGCCGACCTCATCAGTCTTTCCCTGTCACACCCTTGGAAAATTCCTCCAGATTGGGTATCACAGAACCAGGGGGATCTAATTCACCTGGACCCTTAATGGCTCCAGTTAGCTGTATGGCACTTGAACGCCGGCTCCTATCCCAGGAGTCCTGTTCACCAGGGGTCATTGCCATAATCCAGGCATCTTATAGGCCGGCTACCAACCGCATCTACGATGCCACGTGGCAGAATTTTTATCAGTGGTGTTCCTCTCATCAGCTACCTTTATCGGATTTGACCATTCCAAATATTTTGGACTACTTACTGGAGGGGCTGAATAAGGGATTGGCACTTAACACTTTGTGCAGACAGGTGGCAGCCCTCTCTACCTTGATTACTTGTGACACTGTTAACTCTCTGGGTCAACATCCCTTGATCCGTTCTTTCCTCAAGGGCGCTACTAATACCAGGCCCCCTGTCATCCACAGTTATCCCTCATGGGAATTGCCTCGGGTCCTTCAGGCTCTCACAAAGGCTCCTTTTGAACCCCTCAGTTTTGTTTCTGAGATGGCAGCTCTCTCAGTCAGGGTCGATCTATGTGTCTTTCATCAGGACCGGGTTACCCTTCGCTTAGACCCCACCTTTGTCCCCAAAGTCAATTCTCTTTTTCATAGGGCCCAGGATATCATTCTCCCTGATTTCTGCCCTAATTCTTCCCATGGTCTGGAACATCAATGGCATTCCCTGGACGTCCGCCGGGCTCTCCATTATTATATCAAGTGGACGGCTGCCTTCCACAGCTCTGAGGCACTTTTTGTCTCCTTCCATCCTTCTTCCAAGGGTCGGAAGGGCTCGGCCTCCATGATCGGCCGGTGTTAAGAGCTTGCATTGCGAGGGCGTACCAGTCCGATTCCTTGCCGGTTCCATGTTGTGTCACGGCTCACTCTACGCATAGTGCAGCCACATCTGCGGCTTGGGCCACACAGGCTTCCATCGAGGAAGTGTGTAGGGCGGCCACGTGGTCTTCCCCTTCGCCGTTTATATAGCATTACAAACTGGACAGGTATGCATCTGCCGAGGCATCCTTTGGCAGGAGGGTTCTCCAGCAGGTGGTGCCCCGCAACATGGTTCCAAACTTGCCCACTTCCCTCCCACAAGGACAATGGGCTTTGGTATGTCCCATTACTGGATTATCCATCTCCAGTGCTGGAGAAGGGGCGTTGTCTTACCTGAATGCCTTTTCTCAGCACAGAGATGGATAATCCACACCCACCCATTCAGGTCCTTAGGCCTAGGATTAGTTTCTGTGAGCCAACAAGTCCTGCTGTCAGTCAGTAGGTGCGCCCTGTTGAGACTGGGAAAACAGGCCCAGGACAGGCGTGGCAAGTTTGGCTGACTTGATCTGATTGGGCAGGAGGATTAAGTTAACCCATTAGTGGATTATCCATCTCCGTGCTGAGAAAAGGCATTCAGGTAAGACAACACCCTTTCCATTGCTTTCTGGTAGTTCCACTATAAAATCCATGGCTATTTCCCTCCAAGGGGCTGAGGGATTCGCCACTGGTTGTAACAGTCCGGGCGATTTCCCTTGCAACCTCTTTGCAGTTGTGCACGTTGGGCAGATAGCCAGGTAACTTTCTATGTCCTTTTTTATGGATGGCCACCAAAATTGCCTTTAATTAAGTGTAATGTTTTTACAAATCCAAAATGCCCTGCTGATTTTGTGTCATGGCAAAGCTTCATGAATGTGACCCTCTGGGTGGTTGGTATATATAACTGTGGTTTTAATTTAGCTTGGGCTCTGGTAGTTACTGGTGCTGCCAGTTGTGATTCTGCCATAAGTGGCTTAGAATCGATGGCTCGCGTGCTGTTATATTGGGGCATGCGAGATAGTGCATCTGCCAGGAAGTTCTTTTCCCCTGGCAAGTGCTTGAGCATAAAGTGGAATTGGTGAAAATGCTGGGACCAGCGGGCTTGCTTGGGGTTGAACTTCCTGGGTGTTTTCAAGGCGTCCATATTTTTGTGGTCTGTCCACACCTGAAAAGAGATTTTATTCCCTTCAAGGAACTGGCGCCACATAAGTAATGACCAACGTATCCCATATGCTTCCTTCTCCCACAAGGGCCAGTGCAGTTCCGTTTTGGTGAGTTTCTTGGGCGCATACGCGCATGGTTGCAATACCTCTTCATCATTCTCTTGTAATAGTACAGCCCCCCCCAGCCACATCACTTGCATCCGTCTGTATTACAAAGGGTTTATTCATGTCTGGATGCCTCAATATGGGTTCGGCAGAAAAGAGTCTCTTTAATCTTTCAAACGCCGCTTGGCAATCCATTGTTCATTTTAGTGGCTGGCTAGGTTTCACTGAGGATTCTCCCTTCGTTTTTAGTAAGTTCGTGAGGGGCAGGGCTATCTGGGCAAATGAGGGAATGAACTAGCGGTAAAAGTTTGTGAAATCCAGGAAACTTTGCAGCTGCTTCCTTGTATGAGGTGGTGCCCATTCTAATACTGCTCTGACTTTCTCTGGGTCCATTTCAATGCCCTGTGGGGATATGCGATAACCCAGGTAGTGTATTCTTTCCTGGTGGAATTCGCATTTCGATAATTTGGCATATAGGTGGGCAACTCGCAGTTTCTTTACAACTGCTCTGACTAGGTTGACGTGTTCTTCTTTGGATTCGGTGAAGATAAGGATGTCATCTAAGTAAACCAGGACCCCCTTAAATAGGTGATCCCTTAGTACCTCATTGATTAATTGCATAAATACTGCGGGGTCCCCTTGTAGTCCAAATGGCAAAACTTTGAATTGGTAGCACCTCACTGGGCAATTAAATGCAGTTTCCCATTCATCCCCTTCCTTAATTCTAATGTGTTAATACGCTTCCCTTAGATCTAGTTTAGTGAAAATTCTTCCTTTCGAGAGGTGGGATAGCATGTCCTTCATGAGGAGTAGAGGGTATAGGTTGCTTTCATTGATTGCATTCAATAGGCAGTAGTCTATGCACAAGCATAAATTGCCATCCTTCTCTCTAAAGCGGACTGGGGTGGCTACTTTAGGCTTGACATGTTCGATGAACCCCCTTTCTAGGTTTTTATTTATGAATCTTTCCATTTCGTCCTTCTCCTTGGGGCCCATGGAGTATAGTCTGGGCTTCGGGAGTTTTGCCCTGGGCTTGAATTCTATGACACAATCTGTGGGTGGGGGAGGGGGAGGTTCATCCGCCCTCTCCTCACTGAAAACTTTAGCAAGGTCTTGGTATTCCTCTGGTATTTTGGGTAGCCCCTTTTCTTCTCCCATGGATGCATTTTCTGTTCTTAATTTTGGTAGGATTCCTTGGGGTTTGTCTGTAGGGTCCCCCTTCAGGAAATTGATTTCTGCTGTCCTCCAATTTACCCATGGGTTCCATTTATTTAACCATTCCAGCCCTAGGATCACTGGGCATTCCATGCCTGGGGTCACTACAAACGTTATGTCTTCTTCATGGTTTCCCAGGGATAGATGGACTGGTAAAGTGCTGGGGTAGCTGGCACCCCCCCTGCTATGGCCCCATCTAACTGGCCAAATGAGATTGGTTGTTTTAGCCTCCTCACCAGAAAATCCAAATTCCCCACTAGCGTTGGGCTAATGAGGCAGTGGATGCAGCCAGAGTCTATTAATGTTTTCACTTTGACAGCTTTGGGCATGGAGGGAGCTAACACTGTCACTGTCTTGAGGAGGGGTGCGATGGGTCCACTTATCAGGGGTTCGCCCTCTGAGCTGTCATCTGAGGTGTCCATCAGCCCTGCGGTGTTGGCTGGAGTTTCTTCCCCACATTGGGCAGTGGTTGGGGGCTCCACAGCCTCTATTGCTATCATGGCGGGTTCTTTTGGCTTGGCTGGGGACTTCCCGGATTTCCTGGTCGGTGATCAGTCTGGGTTGTGCTGAGGGGCTTTCGAGCAGCATTCTATGGCCTGATGTCCCTCTCTCCCGCATTTGAAATAGCCCATTGGCTTCTTGGCCATAGACAGTGGCTTCACTGGCTCGTGCATCGGCTCAGGCGGCGAGCGGCCCCATGGTTTTCCTCAGCAGTACCTCTTCAGTAGGTCGATGTCTGCTTCCTTCTGCCAGGACATACCATTTGTCGAGTTGGTGTGGGTCCCCCTGGGACAGGCAAGCGTCATATAGGTTGCAATTTAGGCCATCTTTGAAATGGCTAAGGACGATGTCTTCCGGCCAGTTGAGCTTGCTGGTAATGGTCCGGAATTCTTGCGTATATTCGGCTACCGGGTGTCTGCCTTGCCTCACCATTTTGATTCTTTCATGGGCTTTGTGGTCAGCCAGGGGGTCCTCAAATCGCCTTCTCAGAGAGGACATGAAACGGTTGAAGTCATTGAGCTCTGGGGTATCAGAATCGTGCAAGTTCACCACCCAATCTGCAGCCAATCCATCCAGAGTGGATTGCATGATACGGATACGGGCTTTGTCGCTAGGGATGTGCCGGCTGTATTCTTCCATGTAGCTGAGGACTTGGGTTAGGAAAAACCCCGAGCGCGTTGGCTCCCCCTTGAATTTCGTGTCCAGTGGCGGGAGTCTTTGAATGGATTGGTGCCTTCGCCTTCGGTGGTATTGTCTTCCATCCTGATTGCCATCTGCGGGTCGGCGGGGACTGGAAGCTGCTGAAGTGGTCGCTACTGGATCAGTGGACATCCCCAGGGCTACAGGTTCCAATTCCCCCTCAGTGTCTCTCCAGCTGCAGCTCCAGTTGCTGTTGCAGCTGCTGAGCTCAGAATTCTCCTCCCCTAGAGAGCTGAGGGTTCTTTTCATCAGGTCAATAGCTTTCTCTAGGATCCAGTTCGAGTGTTCCTTCCTCTTTGCTAACATGCAGGGATTTCTCCATCTCCTGCTTCCATTCTGGTTGGTGGCCATCCCGTCTCAGGGTCACCTTTCTTGATCTCTTTTCCCACTCGCCTTTCATTCCAACGCCCATTGTCCACCGAGGTTTGTGGTTATGCATCTCCACCACCTCTTCTGAGGAGTATGACATTTCAGAACCCGACAGCTGGCAGGCTCCCTCTCCGTGGGGTTTTCTCTCTTCCCTGCCTTGTTGTCTGACATTTTATTTTTTGCAAAGTCCCCCGGCAAGGTTCTACCTTCTAGGTTGACTATTACTGCAGATACTGTCTAATGTAAGGAACCACTTCAATCCACATCTTAAGAAAGCAGAACTCTTGGAAACAGTCTCTTCCAACAGGAACTTTTATTAAGAGAAATTGATAGCAGGCATGATAGACAGGATCTGAGGGATTTCCTTACAAATCGGTGTTTTAAAGTATCCCTAAGCAAACCCCATCCTGCAGTTCTTCCGGGCAATTCAGATTGGCAGATTTGTAGGTGTTAAATCCAGGAAAGATAAATCAATCCGGCTCTGTTGGGCACAATCATTCAACAGCTCCTCACACAGATCCTGGAGGCTGCATCTTTTAACACCCCCTCCCCTTTTCCTCACTGGTCGGTAAGGAGGAGAAGTTCAGAGAGGCATAGGATGAAAGGCAAATGGTTACGTTGTGATGGTTAGCAGACCCGAAAGCGAATCAACAAAAGGTTACTTTGCAGTGAATAGAAGAAGTGAAAGTAATAAAACCCCCATGCATACCCCCCTCCCCCTTAGTAGTATGACAGGATCCAGGAGAGAGTAAGAATTGGGTTTATATCAGAGAAGATAGATAGAAAGGAAATATAACTGGATTCTGACATAGAGTTTGCTTCTTTGGTGAGATGGGCAGCTATATAAATTGGATAACAGAATGCCTTCCCCTCAAAGCAGTAACATTTGAAAATTGAAAGAGCCTCTCAAGTGAAGTTTGATTGTTTGTGATTACCTGAATATAATTATGCAGTTTTCTTGACAATGAAATTTAATTGTTTTGCACTGTTTTCTTCAGGGATGTTTTTCAGTTTTTCACTCCTATAATCTCCATATTCCCTGGGTAGCCAATCCTATTTAGCTTCCAAGTCCAGACAAGACTTGACTCATACTGTTAATTTTGCATCATGCTAGTGGTATATTGATTAAAATCACTGGCAACTTGCAAACTCAATAGATCAAAGCTAATTTGAACAAATATGTATATTATTTAGTTCTGATTATCTTGTGCATTAATGTTCTCTTTCATTACAGAAAGCAAAGCCTGTTGTATTTATAACAGGAAACAAGGACTGATTTTTTTTCAAAAGTTATACATTTATAGTTTTAATATTGTCAGGCTATACACAGGAATCTTCCCAGATTGATAGCTTACAGTACATCTGGATAAGATTATATAAAGTTCAACGGCATTCAAGGGGTGGTAAGACTTTGCCTTTTGGTGTCTACATTGAGATTCCACACTAATTTTCCATTTGTTCCCCCTGCTTTTAGCCAGTCTCCAATAAATATCTAGAAAAACAAGAAAGGATAATTAATTACATACAAATATAGATGAAAACACTCTAATGAAAACACGAATTTACCTTGTCGTATAAAATAGGATTTTGTTGTATATTGCATATTATTATTCTGCTATTATATTAAAAATACATATCTCCTCTAAGGCTGGATCAGCCATGTTGAGGATCTCCCCATGGTGTGTGAGGATATGTAGAGTATGTAGATACAAAAAATACCCAGGTAAAGCAAAGCAAATGATTTGCATAACCATAATAAATACTCAGAACTGTGTAAACCCCTCTTTCTTTCCATTTATGTACTTTTGAGGCATTATTACTGAGGAATTTAAATTTACTTACATTTATTTCAATTCTCTAAAATTCTAGTCTTCTGTCAAAGGCCACATTTAATTTTTTTTATATCTGCTAAACGTTGTATATACTGTAACTGAAAAGCAAACATTGCTATAGAAGTACTCTCCAATGTGGTTCTAGAAATCTCAGTATTTTATGAAAACAATTCTTACTTTTTCTTCTTTGATAAAAACAAGAAACCTCGCATAAGAAAGATGGTAATGTGTGTGTATATGTGTGCTTTGAAATGATTAAATATCATAAACTGCTGAACATGGGTCAAATGTACCCAGGTATACATAAATATAAATCTGTTTTGATATACAAAAGAGGATAAGAAGAAAGATATATAAATAATATTCAGAATACTCAATAATTAATTCGTGTGGTTTCAATTTATGCTTCCACTGATGAAGCCAAATAGTGGAAGTAACCACATCACACTGCTGATTCCTATTCAACATCTTTTTTGCATGTTCTTAAAACAGATATCCTATATACCAAACAGTGCATTTTATAGGTAAATGAAATGTTAAAAAAATGCTATATTAAAGTGTGATTTCCTGGTAAATTATATTTTTAAAATCACTCAAATACTTCTTTAACATTTCAGCTAAATGAGTACTATTTCCAATTATTAAATCAATTATACTTCAGTTGTAAAATGTCTACTTAGGAAGAAGCTATACAAGCTAATTAAGTTTACCTTTTGGTAAATGTATAGGATTATGCCCTTTACATTTTTTTTTCAAAATTGAAAAGGGCCTGGAAAATTATATACTTAGGAACTGCACATTCTATATTGAGTAGGATTAGAAGAGATTTTAGCAAAAGTATTTGGCCTCAAGCTAAATTTTTGTTCCAGCATAAATCTATCCTATATGCAAGCTGTAATTTAATGTTCCAGAAGAGGAAGAAAAACAGAGAAAGAAGGGTGGAGTTAATAGGTCAGCCAGGGATTTTGTGTAATTCACTTGTTCTTTATTAACCCCAATATGCCTGAGATTTAAAGAGAAAAGATGAATTTATCATTGGTTTTCCAAACGACATGTTGGTGTTGGCAATTCTACAAGAAGCATAACAGCAAATTATATAATTGGGCTATTCAGTACAAAAGGTTGTTTTTATGCGGTACAGCTTTTGTGTTTAACATCTAAGGCTTTTAATAAATTTCTTGAGGCTGGAAAATGTCCTTGTTCAACTTATTCAATCATTAATGAATAAAGACTTGGCTTTTTGATGGATCCCAGTAGTAGATCTCTCTTCTATTAGCTGTACCATACCTGGAGTGCAAAAATCTGGAAGACCACTCTATTGCGGTAGAGAGTAAGAGTTTTTTGCATCACTTTGCTATCATTTATTGATCTCTAGAATTTTGCTGGCCAAATATGGTATATCTATATTCCCTGCAACTTGCTCCCTCTCTTACTTACCTATATAGTAATTCTGAAATATGAATTTACTTTATTAAAATTAAACAACTGTTGGAAGCCACACGTCTCAGAGTGTTGAAGAGAATGCACAGCAATAAAGATATGTAAAAGAAATGGTGCTTTAGTCTAGGTAGTAGGAAGATGTCACTGGCTAGATTAGCAACTTGTAAGAAATTCCTATTATTTACTTTCCAATTTCTTTTAGCCTTATTCTGGTACTGAAATCTGGCAAATAAACCTAGAAATATTAGAGTTTGCCTTAAAAATAAGGGGAAACAGATGTTTATCTGTTTTTTCCCCTAATTTCCAGGAATATGATATTTAAATTACTGTTTATATTGTCGTATCACCTAGGTTTCTAAATCTAGGTGATCTAACAATATGAATAATAGTTTTTAAAGATTCTAAGTGTCTAAAAATGCCTAAATCTAGGTTATTCTATAATTATCTACATATTTTAATTTTATCTTTGGGTTTTGCAGTGGAGCTGTCTTAAAAATGATACAGAGGAAAATCATAATAAAAGTCAGAGATACCTCAGAGTATTCATGAAAACCAATTCCATTTAAAGGTATCAGTTTTTTATAAACCAGATGCCTTTTATTTTGTCAGAATTTTTTCTCTGATTATTTTTGAGATTGTGAACTCAAACAACTTTGTCTGTAATTTCAACGGAATGTCTGAAATCTGTGATTGTGTTTCTTAAAGATACTTATTTTGTAAATGAAATATTGGTTGCAAAGAGTAACCAATCCAGACATAGCAAGACTTTGCTGTGAACCTTTATTTGAATTATCTGGTATGTATCTCAGTTTAAGTTTGAATTAATATTATTACATCCAAGCCATTGGGTTGCGCCTCAATCAATTAGCATGCATTTGTAATTGGCATATGTTTTGATTTCTGGTTGTAAATATGCCATTCTTATATTTCCAGGTGTTTGAAGTAAGAGCAATTTCACTTCATCAAGTGAGAAAATGAATATATTCTTGGATCCATATTATGTTAATTATATAAGACCAGGTATTTTGTCCATACATATGAGTATATGTTACAACTCTTTTCCTTCCTTCTGATGGATCAACAATCTACTAAATAAAGCAGAAAGTTTTTGAATATGCTTCATTTATATACTTTACATTGACAATCCAACATTAATGTCTTAAACTCTCCAGGTATATTTGGTGAAAAATGAGTTTTTTTTAAAAAAGTACTATATAGTAGGAATAGGCAACTTGGGATTTCAGATGCTTTAAGATTTGTAAATTACTTAACATTGGTAATGGATGTTTCAATCAAGAACATTTGCAATGTAGTGAGTTCTGCATCTGATACAAATATTTGATATAAATTCCATTAAATTTAAAAAGAAAGATAAGCAAATGCATGCCTCTCTTTCTCTAAGTCAGTGGTTCTCAACCTTTTTAATGCTGCGACCCCCAACCGGTCGTACGTCGAGGACTAAACGGTCGTAAGTCAAGGACTACCCAACCGGTCGTAAGTCAAGAACTTTCCTTGCCTGGGAGCGCCACACATGCGTGGTGCCGCCCCCTGCGCCGGCTGAGGCGTAGCTGGCAAGCGGCAGAGATGGAGCAGGCCGACCACTGGCTGGGCCACCAGCTGGCCCAGCCCAAGGGAGGTAAGGCACCCGCCAGAAAAGCGGAAAAAATGGCGGACAGCCTTGTTTGGCAACCCCCGTGAAATGGTCGATCGACCCCAAATGGGGTCGTGACCCATAGGTTGAGAACCGCTGCTCTAAGTTAACAGAGCCTAAACTTTTAGCATTGTTGCAGGATCCAATCTGGGAACTTCTCTCTGAAGATGGGCTCCAGCACAAGTCCAAAAGCTTGGAAAACAAAACCTCTGATCCAGGTGACCAACCAAGATTGGATCCTGCAACATTATCCTGTGATACGTATATTTGCCTTCATTCTTTTCAGCATTGTCCTCGTGGGAAAAGGGAGATAACATCAGGCTGTCTCTGGTTATAGCTGCAATGTTTTGGCGGCTCTTCACACCTTCTCTTGAGACTGCAGAGATAAACCAGTTGCCAGAGGTTGCATTCCATTCTTCCACTCCCTTTGCTAGCTGACATTAAGGGATGGGAAAGTTCACAGAAGAATAATGCAGAAAAGCAAAGTGTTACAGAGTAGTGATAGAGAAAATCAAGGCAATAACCCTCAAGCACTTCCCCCCCTCCAGGAGTATGGCAGAACCCAGGAAGAGACGAGAATGAGATTCGGGTCAGGATGAAAGGCAGAGAGAAAGAAATAGAGGAAGGGGAGAAAGGATAAGGGACCCTATAGGTATAGATATGGGTTCTGACAACTGGATTAATTAGTGTATGTTTCTTACAAGCTGAAACCCAACTATTCCTTTATTTAAATATTAAATACTAAAAAAATAAGCTTCTATTAATACATGCTTTAATTGATTAACTGACAGGATAACTACAATAAAACACATTAGTTTTTAATAGAAGTTCTGCCATTCTGAAAATAAAATTCCTTCAGAAGTCAACTATTTAAGTACACCTTGTGTCAGTGTATTTCCCAGTATGCTGCTGATTAAGAATTATTTGGGGACAGGAGGGGGGAATGTCACCAGATTTAAAAAAGCAAATCCAGAGTTTCTAACAGAGTTTCCTTTTAGTTTTGTTAAATGGACATGCTAGAGCCGTGACGGCAAACCTACAGCATGTGTGCCTCAGGCGGCACACAGAGCCCTCTATGTGGGCATGCACACCGTCCCCCCAGTCCTAGGCCATCCATGAGCAACCTGCATCAAAATCTCCCTGGTAGAGCTTGGACACAGGTTTGATTTCAATGGGGTGCAGGTTATTGCTAGTGATGCCTCCAAGAGCGGCAGACTCCTCAAAGAGGCTTGGTTCTCGGACTGTAAGTCTATTAATCGATGTGTGGAGTTACAACCTGCACACCAGGTCATGAAAGCTTGGGAGGCACGCATTTGTTCCAGACGGAGGAAGCACCCCACTGTTTGCAATCTTGATTGTCCCAACGAAGAGATAGACAACGAGGTAAGGGCGATCCTACCATCCGGAGTGCCCCCGGCTATTAGCAATTCCTGCACGCACCCATTGATGAATGAAGAATTCGTTGACAACAGCAACCCACCCCCTGGTGCCCTGGATGCTCCGAACACTCCTCCCCTTCCCCCTCCCCCTCCTCGATATTGCGTCCGACCTACTGAACAGTATAGAGCACTCCTCCCCCCCACTCTTGAGGTGAAACAAGACAGCTCTCCTCACGGCGGTTTTGGTGCTTGCATTCCGGAGGATCCGCTTATTGTACCTGGCTTGGATGCCTATTTGAAGATCGGAACCCCTGGAGTGGATGATGACTGCAACCGCCACATTAAGGGTCCCATCATGCGTTCCCAAGTAGCACGGTGGAAGCGGGAGGGCGCACGCGCGAAGACCGCAGTTGGAATTTCCTCCGAGGGGAGAGTTGAATCGGACGCCAAACTGACAGGAACGGAGATCGCAACGAACTGCTTTGCATCCCACGCACGGAAGGGCGGCGGGTTGGGGGCTATAGGGGAAGATGGGAGCATGGATGGGGTGGCATGCCCCCTGAAAGTGATACGTCAAACACGGGGGAAGGAGATAGCCGGATCCGGGATTTCATCGCAGGATCGGTCTGTAGTTACACAGGTTACTCTAGTGCGAAGTGACATGGAATGCTCGCCTCCCAGCCTAGGAGCCGCACGCAACAGAGAAGTAATCAGCTGCAAGAACTTAGGAACTCAGAAATACTTCTGACATGAGTGATGGATCAATCGACCGGGCCCCATAACGAGGTCTATGAGCCGTGTGCAGGCGCGTTTGTGCTTATAGACGAGTTCCCCCACCCTCTGGCTTTTAACACCCTGACGATGATGGCAGCAATACAGCCATCAAAAGCTAGGTTATCTATTTATTAAACATTTAATTGTTTTACCTCCTGGTGCTCGTTTTTATCTTTTGAATATGTATACACCCAGGAGACTACGTTCCTCAATTTTTAGATTAATTTTATATATATATATATATATATATATATATATATATAGCTACTGAGAAGATATACAGTAATAGCTATTAATTAAGGACATAATTATGACTTCTACTCTGAATTGAGAGGAGTAGCCCAGATGTGAGAAGGCTAGGATTATGAGCTCCAAATATACATAGAATGTATATATTGTATACACTGTATTATTGTATTTATATTCATATTTACAGTATTTATATTTATCATCATCATTTTAGCCATTTTCTATCCAATGCAGGATAAAGGCGTCTTCCACATATTTCCAACTAATACAGTCCAGAGCTTTCTTTTGCCAATTAGGCCTGCAATACTTGCTGATATCACCGGTCCATCTTGTTTTAGGTCTCTTTCATGGACGCTTTTTATCAAGTGGGATCCATTCTGTGACTGCTTTGGTCCACCTGCGATCAGTTCTTCTTACTATGTGACCAGCCCATTTCCATTTCAATTCTTTTACTCTCTTGAAGATGTACTTTTATTTGTTCTCTAATCCATGTGCAGGTCTTTCTATCTTGTCTTGTAATGCCAAGCATGTATCTTTCCTTGGCTCATTGTGCCACTCTTAACTTTTGTATCAATTGTGAGGTTAGTTTCCATGTTTCACTGGCATATGTTAGAATATATTTATATTTATAAATATATATATATGGAATATATATTTGCAGGCAAATCATCTTCCTTCCTACCAATGAACAAACATTTGAAGATCAATTTATTTTAATTTCTCAAATAATTTTATTTACATGTACTGTTTTTATTTTATATGTAATGCTAAGTACTATACCAACTCTTCTTTTTTTTTAATACAGCAAAATTTAGAAAGTAATCTTACCAACCTTATCAAAAGAAACACTGAACTGGAAACACTTTTGGCTAAATTAATTCAAACTTGTCAACATGTAGAGGTAAGTAATAATTTCAGTGATATTTAATTCACAATTCTTTCTGAATATGTGACATTCTGTTTTACAGACTTTTAAAATAATCATAATATTACAGTTTGAATGTATTTATTTATTTTATATTTGTTGTTGTTTGACTCTTGGTGACTTTATAGGCAGGTATATAGGCAAATGTGTAGACCAAATAGATAATTTAGTATCTTATAGAGCAGTCAAATAATTGTCATGGAGAGTTCATATTTTGTGTTGAATAAAATAATATTTGCTTATTGTTAACACATATCTTTTTTAAAAAAATTCAATAAAAGACAAAATATTTCCAATAATTAAAGGCAGATTATATAAAAAACATCTTAATGTATGTATACAATTCATTTAATGGTTAAATTATAAAATAAAGAAAAAAAGAATTCCTGTTTTTCTAAAATATATTGCTCTACCAGTAGAAAAAAATAGACAGATAAATAATTTTATGTTAGTATATTGTTTTAGTTATATTTTCTGGTGGTTTCTTTGAAGTCTGGAAGTAATAAAGTTTGAATGAACAATTAGTAATATGAAATACAGATTGCTTTCTGCAATGAACAAACTGTAAGGGAATTCATACATGATGACAAGTGAGCCCAAGAGATTTCACAAGATCCTGGCATGAACTAACGATATGCTCTAAAATATCCTCCATAATTCTTTGTGGCACATAGTGGCTCTTTAACAGATAGATTAATGTGGACAAGATTCCCTGGAAACAAAAACAAATTGACCTTCAAAATTAAAATGCATTATTTCCAATTTTAATTCTAGCTATATTTCCTAAAGTGTCACATGTCCTCTACTTTACTTTGACAGTCATATCAAAAAAGTAAATTCAATTGCTAATATGGTATTACTGTTTATTTATTTGTTTGTTTGCTGCTCATCTCACTACAAGTTTATATTTAACTCAAGAGAAAAAAAATCTACTGTTAATATTTTATTAATTGTCCATAAAATAATCAATTGGTTAAGTAAGATATACTGTAATTTTCTATTAGGAGCCCTGGTGGTGCAATGATTAGAATGCAGTATTGCTGTGCTGCTCCGCTCCCTCACACACACGCACATACAGCAAGAGTTCTACAGGTGTTTATTCAGACCCCCTCCAAACATGTCATCAGAAAGCATCCCCATTGCGCAGGTTTGGATTCTGAACTCAGCACAGGAAGAGCCAGTGGGAACCGAGTCCAAGGAACAAACATGAAGTCCAGGAAAGCAGTCCATGAGTCGAACGGGTGAGGATACACAGCACAAGCACACAAGGCATGGAACTTGGCATGTTGCTCCAGCAACACTCAATTCCTTGGGGTGGGATTAAATAGGTGATGCCTGTGTAGCCCTTCACGAGAGGCAAGGTTGCTTCCTCGCAATTAGTCTAGCCAATCAGTGTTGTACTTGTCTCCTCTCTGCCTTATGTGTCCTTGGATCAGGAGAAAGTATAGACTCATACTCCTCCTTTAAACTTGTGTCCAGAGAGGGGTTCAGGGGCAGATCCATGACAGTTGCAGAGTAATTCTGCCCACAGTCTGGAGTTCGATCCTGATGGAGCTTGAGGTTGACTCAGCCTTCCATTCTTCCAAGGTCAGTAAATTGAGGATCCAGATTGTTGGGGAAAATATACTGACTTTGTAAACTGCTTAGAAAGGCTGTAAAGCACTGTGAAGTATATATACTGTATAGCAAACAAACACAGTAATACCATAAGAAAAATGGAGGCACTCTATACTTCCAAATGTGTGACTATTGACAGTTTCGGGACTTGATCTGGAAGATGCCCACATTGGAGAAAGCTGGTCAGTGACCATTCAAAGTTAAAATAGGCTTCCTGAGCTGCTTTTGGCCACAATGCAGTACATCTCTAAACAGTGTTAAGTGCAAATTAACAAACTCAGTTCTGTGAACTTAATTAACCTATTCATGACTGCTGCCTGTAACTGACAAGACTTTAATTACTTTCATACTTTCAGTTTGTGTTTGCCCCCTGAGTGGCTTTGGACTTGGAGGCAGGAGCACACTAGGCAAGGAATCATCCTAGTACAGTGATGGCAAACCTTTTAGAGACCCAGTGCCCAAACTGCAACCCAAAACCCACTTATGTATCGCCGGGTGCTGGGTGGGCATGGCCCACTGGGTGGGCGTGGCTATGGTGGGCATGGCAGACTGAGTGGCTGTGGCCAGCTCAATGTTGCTCCTGGGGACGGATGCCTGTGGGGGCTGGGCAGGATTGGAGGAGATGCAGTGGGTCTCTGGTGGGTGGACAGGAGGGTGTCTTCCTCAGCTGATGGCTTGGAGGAGAAGGGCAGCTAAACTCCCAAACGCTGCCCTCTCACGAAAGCAGGATGAAAACTCCAAAAAGCAACAAGGAAAAAAAGTTAAAACAGAAGAGTGTCTCGCAGTGGTTTCCTTCTCCACTTCCTTCTAGCTGCAGTTTAAATATGTAAAGACCACAAAAGAAAAAACTTGGCTTTCTCTCGTTTTAATTCAAAAGGAAGGAATGGGAGGATTGGGGGGGGGTTGTTTCAAAGGAAGGGAAAGAGAGGGGCTGGGGGAACACAGCAGGTGAATGGCGATGGGTAAGGCTTCTGGCTATGCAGGGGGGCGTTGGGGCGCATTCTCTTTAAAAGAGCAAAACAAGGCAAAAAATAAAAATCCCCCACTCACTCCACCTCCCAAAAACACAATAACAGAACTTTCAATGATACAAACAGTCCTTGGAGGCCATCTGGGTGGGCGCAATGCCCCTCTGACTCCCCCTTCCAACACTTACCAGAGCCTCTTAATCGCAGAATGTTGGGCAGGGGGGTCCCCCCTCTTGAATCGGGGTGCCAGCTCAGCAGCTCCAAAGTGGATTGGTACGGTCTGTCATACCCTCATGTCACTGGGGGGGGGAGAAGGAGCTGGACTAGAAAAATGCCCATCCAATGCCCAGCAACTGCTGCCAAGGTAGCTCATCTCCTTCCTTTTGGGAGAAAGGTGGCCAGCAAGCCCGGGGACCGGGGCAGAGTGGGGGGCACAGGGGAGACTCCTGAGCTCCACAGCTCTTCTGAGGGGGGAGGAGGAGAGTAGGGAGGGACTGTGCTGGGATCGGGGCTCTTCATGCCCTCCGCTGCCCACAGTTCCGCTTGCCTGGCAGGGCAGGGGTGCACTTGGAAGGTGGGAGAGACAGCACTGCGATCCACAGAGGAGACAGCTAGTTCATCCCTTGTAGAATCGGGGTGGCAGAATGATCCCATGAGGCAGCTACAATCTTTAGAGAGAACGATGACCTGGTTAAAGGGGAGAGAAACCAGGGATCGAAACAATGAGACAGCTCCCTACATGATTGGGGCAATAGGCTACGACTTCCATGGGAGGGGATGATGGACCAATGGCATGTCATGGCCATGAACCGGGGATAGATGCGCAATGGCGATCTGGAATGAGGGGGGGAGGTGGAGAGCAGGAACGCCAGAACAGCCATCCTTCGCAGGACTGGGGCGGGAGAGTTACAGGCAGAAAAACAGCGGCCTTGGGATGGGGGAGGATAATGGCCCAATAATGTGCCCTAATTGCAGCTTGAGAAACAGCATCTGAGATCCCCCCAAGAGGGGAGGGGAGGGAGACAAGGCACAGAGATGTTTTGACAGCCACCCCCCAGGTGCTTGTACACGCACCAGAAGAGCGATTGAGGATCGAAGAACAACCATCGAGGCCAGGGACAGTCTGCCAGATGCGGAACAACTCAGCGCATTACGGACAAGCACAATCAACGGGCCGATGACACGCTCGAGAAGCTTGGCGCAGAGAGAGGTCATTATATAGGCTGGCTCCCAGATCTCCTTTTACTCCAACTCTGACGATGTCGGCATTCTGGCCGACAAAAGCTTAGTGATTTTTTAACCACAGGCTTGTTTACATTAAACAGTCTGGTTTATTCTATCCTGGTGTTTGTTTTTCTTTCTTTTAACTTAGGCTAATATGATGCCCAGGGTTCGCATATACGTATGAATGAAATTCACTAGCTGGAGCATAGTATTTACTTGAAGAGAGTTTCTTTAATGTCAGGGCCCACTTCAAAACTTCATCCCAAGAAAGCAGGACTCTTGGAACAGTTTCTTTCCAAAAGGAACTTTTATTAGGAGAAGCTGATAGCAGGCATGATAGACAGGATCTGAGAGTTTCCTGCTCAGATCAATAGGTTAAAAGAGTCCCAAGCATAATCTCACTCTGATAGTTCATCCAGTCAGTTTGAATGGGCCAATCCCCAGAAGTTAAGTCCACTGTGGGAAAGGAGCTGATAACGGGGTCCTTTCCCATGCTTGTGAAGATGATGTTGGGTCTTCGCACCTTCCCTTCCACAGCAAGAGATAAGCCAGATGGCCGGAGGCACATTTATTTCTCACCCCAAGGTAACATTAAGGAAGAGACAGTTCAAAGAGTAAGTATGTTGGAACAGCGGAAAGGATACATTGTAGCAAAGCAGAATAACATCCCCTCCCCCTCAGGAGAATGGCAGAACCCTCAGAAAGAAATGAATTAGGAAAGAAATGAGATAGATTCCCCCCCCCCCCCAGGAAAGAATGGGTTCTGACATCTAGGCCATTTATATGTACAACAAATTAGCAAATGTGACTACATCCACAGCTTGCCAAATTATGGTTTGTGAAGTATTGTGTTCTCATTTGAGGCATAAAAATTTAGTTTGTATTTAGACTTGACATATCCAAACTAAGGAATGCTGATCTTATTTATATCAGTGAGAAACCAGAATATTAAACTAGAATAAAGAAGAAAGGAAAAAGAAAAAAAACTTGTTACTAAGACATTTCTTCATGTCTTCTTAATTTATGAAATCTGATGATGGTGTCAGTGTGTTTTTTATATAATGACAGCAAACAGTTATTAATGGTTTACTAGGTTTCTATGGGGAGAACACCGTGATGGCCTACAGTAATTTCCAAGGGGCAGTATATTTCAAATTCTTTGTCCTATCAATTAGAGCCTTTCTGCAGTTGAATAACATATAAATTATGAAAATAATTACCTAAAATTATTTACAGTAATCATTATAATCATGCCTTAATTTATTTTGTTAATTTCTAAGGCCACTGGGCCTTTATCGAGTTTGTCCAGAGTGTAGTCTAGGCAATTTAATGTTATTGGTACCTGGTTATTTTCCCCAAATTTTCACTTATTTATGCCTATAAAAATTACTCCTAGATAGCTGGAGTTTTCTTTGGCTTGGATCGATAGAGCTGGCTGGCATTCCAGACAATTTTAGGCTCAGTTTATCTCCAATTCAGCCATTACAACATCAAATGGTAGCTCGGGGACTGTGGAAGGGCTCCTGAATCAAGATTTATTTCAAACCAGGAGTGATCTTTTTAAAGAAATGCAAGAATTTGCAAACATGGATTAATAATATTTGTAATGTTATATATTAAAATATATTATACATATTTATATTCTAAATATAAATATATTAAAGCATTTTTCAGTTCATACATTTTCTCAAGATTTTACATGTGCTCCTGGGTTCCTGTGTATATATTTTAACCATTTAGAATTTCAAAATGATTGGTGTATTTGTTTACACATCTCTAATATATTTTTTTCTGTAAGAAAGAAAAGTAAAGAAGAGTAGATTTCAATGCATCTAAGATAGGCTCCCATTCAGTCTATCTAAGAAACTTCGAATGAATGAAACAGCACTAACATTAAAATCAACAGCTGAGAGTAAAAACTTTGATTTGATGGGTGCATATTGCTTTATATCGTTACAGATTAGAAACAAAACACAGGACAGCTACCCTTTTGTTACAAAAAGACTTAGGTAGCTATAAGAGCCGATGCAAAAATAGTGTTTTTGCATAATTGGTATTTCTGATATTCTAAGATAAGATAAGATAACCTTTATTGTCATTTTTTTTACTGTGGGCACAACGGCACACATCAAAAATGAAATTTAGTTGTCTGCTCTCAAAGTGAAACACATACATGACACACACCTAAACATACTATGAGCAACATCCCTACATATACCTAGCAAATAAATATTAAATACTGTCTGAAGTAAATGTGTAGATATTGTTTCATATTCTTTTCAAACATTATATCAAATACATGACCCTCCTTATATTTAATCCACCCTCTCCTTATAGCTCTTCAAACTGTGCATCAAGAAAGAAGCTGAGCTGTGGCTTCCGGTTCCAGTTCGCGATGTCACTAGTCACACGGGGAGACTTCTTTCCTCGTCGGCTAGCATTCCCTCCGTCGGTGGACCCTTATACGGGTCCAAAGTCGCCTTGGAGGGTGCGACTTCCATCGAGGAGGCTGCCGGTCCTCCAGCTGTCCAGACGAATTGCTGAGGACCGACAGAGAAGAAGATCGGCCAGTAAAATGGCCGATCGCCCTGCCGCTTCAGACTGAAAGTCAGACAACATCTAAGCTTTGAGTGCCCCCGTGGTGAATCCAGTGAGAATTGTTTCTTGTAACTCTCTCTTTTTTACTTTTTTTTTGTTTGGGTACCTGTAAGAGCTTTTGGAATTATTTCCCTGGCTTGGACAGGCGGCTTCTGTTTTTTTTTGGGAAGAAAAGCATTTTATAAATACTAAAAAAGACTATATTTTACTTTGATATATATTTTATTTGGATGCTAAAAAGGGAAAAAAGATGGAAAAGATTTTCTCTCTCCTCTCTTTTTAAGAACTGTATTATTTTTCTTTTTTATATATATATATTACTTCAAAAGATAGAAAAAAGGAATTGATTTTTAGAAAAGACTTTTTTTAACTCACTGAGGGCATCTAGTGGCAAAAGGTTAATACTGTGTTTTCTGCTTATTTTCCTACTGAATCTCAAAATACTTTTGAGGGAAAGATAAGATGTGCAGCTGTGGAAGCTGTGGGGGTGGATGTTATTTGCATTAAATATAGCCTCCACAAAAAGAAAAAGAGATCTTCTTTTAAGCATTAGTATTAAAATGGAGAAACCTCAGCCACTATTGAACTGTGCACTTATATTGGAAAAGATCTATGAGGTCACTGCAGAAATATGTGCTACATTTAAAAACTGTACTTTAGAATCAAGATCTAGAGATTCTACTACATTTGATTAAACTGATGTTCAGGCTACAACTGATTATGGTATAAATCAAAATGTACCAAAAGAGGAATCTACAGAGATAGAAGAGGAATTTACTTCATCTGACAACCCTCTCTTCAGCAACTTAGAGAATCAGAAGAAGCAAAGACTAAGATCTCAAACTACAAAGCAACGACGCTGCAAGGAGAAGAGAAAAAGACGTTTACTGCAGAGGAAGGGATTTATATTTATTCAAAGATTAGTACAAGCAACAAGGATGGATTTATTGGTTGAAAGGGAAAAAAGACGTTTACTACAGAGGAAGGGATTTATATTTTCTCAAAGATTATTACAAGCAACAAGAATGGATTGGTTGAAAGGGAAGCGCTTTTATGGAAGCCTGTGTGGCATAGAAAAAAAAAACCGAATTAGACTGAAAAAGAAATCTAAAACTGTTTAATGGATTAAAAGGCAATGCTAGTTTTATGGATTGTTTTAAGGATAATGATCTAGAGTTAGAAGTAAGAAAAATTCAATTATATACATGTATGTTTAAATTAGTTAGATTATTTTTTTGCTTTATGGAAATTTGCTTGGTACAGAAATATGAAAGTTAAAATTAGTATGGAAAAAACAAAAAAGAACCTTGGCTTTATGGATTGTATTAAGGATAAAAAATACATATACATATACATATATATACTTTTTGTTAAAATTAAAAAACCAATAAAATATATTAAAAATTCTATTTTTCATGAAAAGCATAAACCAATTATATCTACTAGGTTATCTGAACAGAGATCAGGAATCATCTCTTTGTCATTTGCTAAAGGACTGATAGAAATGTGGATACCATCTCCTTTTCCTATATTGTATCTGTTGGTCCAGCAAGAGGGAGAGACTGTTTTGAAATGTGTTTGGCATTTATGAAAATCCTGCATTATTTAGTCAAGAGAATGAAAATGTTTTAGTCTGTTGCACAGGACATAATAGAAATACTGTGGAAAAATCAGGAACAATTAGCCAGAGAGAATGGGGAGAAAACTTGTTTTCCTGGACTGTAGCTGATTTAAAAGTCACAATTTTAGCCAATGTTTCCTAACAAATCATGAATCACGTACAAATATCATTCTTAGATTATACAGCACCAGAAAAATATTTTTTCTCTAGGTATTGAAACTCACATGTGCTCATTCTATTTATAGTGGAAACACTTTTAACTTAGTTGTAGACATCTATTTTAACCTACCATGTTTCTCCGAAAGTAAGACCCGGTCTGATATTATTTTTGCCTCCAAAAGAAGCATTAGGTCTTATTTTGGAGGGATGACTTATATTTTTTGTGACACCTGCCTCGCCTCGTGGTGGCGGCACCAACAGCCTTGTCCAGCAGGAGCCCACGTGGCTGCCAACCCACTTCTGTGGCCACTCGCTGCAAGAGGCCGCATGGCACATCATACCGCTGCCACCACAATGAGGTGAGGCAGATGGGAGAGGGGGTGGAGCTGCCCCATGCGCCCCACACCCACTTACTTCAGGGCCCCCCAGCCAGGCTATTCCTTGCTCGGCGACCTTCCCTTTCACTCCCCTCCTGAGCTCAGTCTGACCTTCCAACTTCTTGCAAGATCTTTTTTTTTTTTTTTTTTTTGCAAGAAGTTGGAAGGTCTGACTGAACTTTTTTTAGTCCCACAAACTCTGTTTCCCTGCAGCAGGAGAGAAACGCACCAGAGCTGGAAAGCAGGTTAGTGAAGAAATGCTTTCAGGAAAAGAGAGAAGCTGGGCAGTGGTGCACCATATTCTACAGCAGCGCTAGGAGGAGAAACGGCAGGAAATGGGGCTGCCATTTCCAGAACGGAGAAGGGAGACATGGCGCGATGCAGTGTGGCAAGCAAATGCTCTTCTCTGCTCTGCATCTCTGTGCAGAGCTGCTCCCTCCCTATTTTCTATTCTCTCCAGTGGCGGCGCAAGTTATGGGAGAGTTGACAGCGAAGGAGGCAGCGGCTGCCACAGAGCAGGGCAAAGTATGAAGAAAGCCCCAGCAGCGGTGCACAGCAGCGATGGAGCCTTTTGCTATCACTCTGTCTAATTTTGGGGAAAACACGGTAGCTTCATGATCCACATACAGACTTGGGTCAAAAGAGATGGTTTATTTTAAGTCCAGGTTCTGTAAACCCTTGAGAACAAGGTGGAGAGGTTATCTTGATAAAGCAGTCTTGCACTGGGGCTGCAAACCTCATTTATGAAAATCTTCAGGGCAGAATAACATTAAGCTTACAAGGAGCATTAATGCTATTTAAGATACCTTGCAGTCTCCTTCTCGTGTGCCAGCCAAGTCAAAAATCCTCAAAGGAGAATGTAGGAAAGTGAAACAGAGATGGATGTTTTTAAAAAATTAAAATAGAATTTAATTACAGGAAATGTAATTGCCAGTATTTTCAAAAGATTTCTGTAACAAAGACGTCTTTTAAGTCCAGTCAAAATGGGTCTCTGCCTTCAGTTTTCCATGAAATAGACTAAGAAAAATCTTTAGTTTGTGGTTGAGCAAAAATTAGAACTATGCTTTTGCAATCTGTCCTCAAATACACTACATTAAACGATAATAGGGCTTTGTTTGTTGCAAAACAAATAATAATTTTCTCCATGTTTTCCTCATGTGGCACAGCACTGTTCTTTATCTTTTTTTTAAAAAAAATCAAATTTAAATTTTGGAACAGTTCAGTTGTGTCTCAGAGAAACAGAAGAAGCAGTTGTAAGTTTTTGCAGTTAGTCTTTGACTTACTACCACAGTTGGGACCAGAATTTCCATTGCTAAATGATACAGTAATAAAGCAAAACAGCATGTGATTACATCACTTAGCAACAGCAATTCTGGCACTCCCCATTGCAGTCATTATACGAATGCAGCCAGCCATTAGCTGAGAAGCTGCCCCAATCCTGTCAAGGCTTGGTTCCTTCCAGCTCTGAGCCTCAGTAAAGTGAGGAACTCTCTCCACTTCTGCCCATCCGCTATCTGCTTCCTATCTCTGCCTTTTTTGTCATCCTGCATCCTGCCTTATGTGAGGAATAAAAATTCAACTCCAAGGGTGTTGGAAAACAAAACAAGTTTTATTGAAGTTTTTGCAAAAGCGATGGAACTCTTGGTAGTGGCAAATCCCAGAGTTCACACACAAATCAATTTTTGCATAGGTTTTTATACCCTGTCCCGTGCATCATGCCACATCCTTCCAAAGTAAGCCCAGTTGATAGGCCCACCCGGTCATATGCTTTCCGATCACCTAGTAATCATTTTAATTACCAATTATTAGATCAAAAAGGCCCCTTTTGTTCCTGTCTTATCTCCCCTTCCTTTTCTGTGACATGGTTTGTAACATCCTGATAACTCGGGGTATAGCCTTATCTACAAGGTGAATTGCCACCCATACGAATAATTGCAATTATAAAGGATTTATGTCTTCCCTTGTTTTTCTATAAGAATGCCTGCTTTGCATCTAGAAGCTATGTGTGTAACAGAGTTCATGCTTCGGTTTAATATGGCTGCACTTTGGTTCATAATTATACTTTAAAATACTAGCTCTAGGCAGTTTTTATAAAGAATAAACTTATATAAATGAATAATATGTTATTCATAAGCTATATGCTATTCTGCATTAATGTGCACTATTCTAAATGTATACTTTAAGTCAGTCTATATAGTTTCTATTCCTCCAGTTTACCATATCTCCTTTTCTAAAAATACCTTACTAAGTGCCTCTATATGCCTATTTCTGTAGCAAAAATGGAAAATCACAACATGTACATTTCTTGTGTACCTCACACTTACTAGGCAGCAAGCCTAGTAATTCATAACTATTTATTTGTCTTTAGAATCTTTAGAATCTCTAGAACCCAAAACCATACATAAATCCCAAGAAAACAAACAATGAGATAGGCAGAGACAAGAAAAAAGAAAAACCCAAACAACAATCAGGAGATGCAGGAAACATACCCACGAAGAGGCATAAGAGTCTTAATTGCTGGCTGCTGGTTCTGGATCGCAGCGCTGGCGGATGTGCGGAGAGAGCACTCTCTCCACCACCTGGTTTCCCTTTGTCGGGCGACCCTGAAAAAGATCATAAGTCGCCTTGGAGGGGCGACGACCGTGAGGAGGACCCTTGACAGATTGTGGAAGGGTAGCAGCCCTTCCATTTGATCCCAGGCAGCTCCTTTGGACTGTCGGAGAAAAGATTGGCCATCAACATGGCCGATCACTAAGCCATGCCAGCTGAAAGCCAAAATTACTACCAAGCACAACGAAAGCACTGCGGAAGATTTGGGTGAGACATTTCCTTACCTTTCTTTTACCCCAACTACCTTCCTGTGAAAGCCTTCTGAAATTTCTTCCCCGCTTTTAACACAGCGGCATCTGCCTACTTTGGGAAACTAAGCTTTGAAAAGAAAAGTATAACTAATCTAAACAACTAAATGACTGGATTTCCATTCTTTGGATACTTTGGGGACCCAAAAAGTTTCTATTACAGGGACCTATCATCTTATCTGTTTGTTAAGTTGAAAAAAATATTTTTTTAAACTGGATAAAAGCCTAACTGGTGTCTGAAAAAAGATTTCATAGCCTACTGGGGACATCTTGTGGCGTAGTGTGCTACAGCAACTGAATTTTTTTGACTGTGAGGCCTGCTTACTCCCTAGATTTGTCCTTCACACTATCTAAAAAAGATAAGAACCTGAAACAGCTGGGTGATGAAAACAACTTCTAGGAATAGTAGAGGTGGACATTTGCTGACTTTTACTAAACATAGCCTCCACCAAAAGACTATCTCTAATCACCATAGAAATGGAGGAATCGTACCCACAACTTAACTATAAACTTATACTAGAAAAAATCCTTGAAGCCACTGAACTAATGAACTCCAGAGTGAAAGACAAAGATGTCACCTTAAAATTACAACTCAAAAAGCAACAGAAACTGATCAACAAACACAATATATTGAGAACTTAGACAATCTAGACCCATGGTGGCGAACCTATGGCATGTGTGCCACAGGTGGCATGCAGAGCCATCCTTGTGGACACGGGCGCCATCGCCCCAGAGAGAGGCTTGGCCGGACTGCTCCCCTCCCCCTATCCACGTGCACCAATCATGCATCCGAGCTCCAAAGGCTTGAAAAAGGCCTCTGCCGCCTGGATCTAAGGCTATAGACCGATTTCACGCCCCCCCCCCAGCCAATCCAGGCTCCAGAGTCCTTTTCCAACCCTCCAGAGCCTGGATTGGGCTGCTGGGGGGCTGCAAAATCACTCCATAGCCATGCATCTGAATTGGGCTGGGCTGGACTGGCTGGGCAAAGAGCCTCCTCGCCGCTTCTTCCCCATGCTGGCCACGCCCACCATGGCCATGCCTGCCCAGTCTGATGTGACCACCATAGCCATGCCCACCCAGCAGGCCATGCCTACCAGTGGGCCACGCCCACCTGGCACCCGGCAATACATAAGTGGGTTTTGAGTTGCAGTTTGGGCACTCAGTCTCTAAAAGGTTCGCCACCACTGATTTAGACAATTGAACAACAGTTATAACACCGGACATGTCCTTTTATATCTAGCCAGATGAAACTGGAAGAAGAAGAAGTCCAGATTAAACTTGTTATATCTTCAGTTCTTTAGGCCATTGAACAAGGCAGAGTGTTGAAACAGCAAACAAGTTTATTAACTCAGAACAGAAGCAGCCCTAAAGGTTGCTGCACAACTATTTATACAGTTAGCCTTTACATCAGGGCTTTTCAACCTTTTCACCGATTGTACCACTTTTAGAATATGGCAACATTCGAGTACCACCAGTCACCTAGCGAGGTGTCAAAAACTTGAAGAAAAAAAATGGGAAAAAGTGATAAAGTACAGGTAGTCCTTGACTTACAACAGTTTGCTTAGTGACTGTTCAAAGTTACAACGGCACTGAAAAAAATGATATGACCATTTTTCACACTTATGACCATTGCAGCATCCCCAGGGTCATGTGATTTACATTTTGATGCTTGGCAACTGATTCATACTTACGATGGTCACATTGTTCCAGGGTCATGTGATCGCCTTTTGCAACCTTAAGACAAGCAACGTTAATGGGGGAAACTAGGTTCACTTAACAACCATGTTACTAATTAATCTCTCCCTCTTTCTCCCTCTCTCTCTCTGTCTCCCTTTCTTTCTCTCTCCCTCTTTCTTTCTTTCTTTCTCCCTCCCTCTCTCCCTCCCTCTCTCCCTCTTTCTCTCTCCCTCTCTTTCTCTCCCTCTCTTCCTTTCTCTCTCCCTCTTTCTCTCCCTTTCTTTCTCCCTCTTTCTCTCCCTCTCTCTTTCTCCCTCTCTTTCTCTCCGTCTGTCTCCCTTTCTTTCTCTCTCCCTTTCTCCCTCTCCTCTTTCTCTCTCCCTATTTCTCTTTCTCTCCCTGTCACTCTCTCTTTCTCTCTCTCCCTCTCTCTATTTCTCTTTCCCTCTTTCTCTCCCTCTCTCTATTTCTCTCTCCCTCTCTTCCTCTCAAAGATCCTTAAAATCCTTAAAAATTATGCTTGGGTGGAAGACTTTTTCTTTTAAAGATGGGGTGGGTTGGCAGACAAGTACTCCAAAAAACAAAAGGAAAAAAAGTGCAAATAGGCATCCAGTAGCTAGCTTGAAGTTTGAATGACTTCTTTCTCTTGCCAACGGCTTCTAGGAGGAGCAAAAGACATCCAGCACTGCAACCAGGCGCTCTGGACTGGCCATTCCAGGGCTTCCTGCAATGGCTGACTTAGTTGTTTACAACCTCTTGTTGTCGCTTGAGGGGGGGAAGAGACACAGGCAGGAGAGATTACTTCTTTCTCATCCGAGAGGGAAGTTATGTCAACCGTCGACTCTGTGTCGAGTCCCGTGGGCCCGACATTCGCAGACAGGCGGGAACCTGCCCACCGACCCACCGCCTCCCCATTGCCCTCCATGCCGGCTGGCTCTGTTGCCAGGCCTCCCAGCTGACAAGCACACATTCGGGGGGGTCACCAGCTGACGGGTGCAGAAGATCGGTGCTGCAGCAGCCTCCCAGCCACCCGCTTCAGCTGGAGTAATTGCCAGGGCTTGCATGGTTGCCGGCAATGGGGAGCACATCAGCGGCCATTGGGACCATGCCAGCGGTTCTGTGCCATGGAAGCTTGAGGCACGGGATGCGGAGTGGTGCCACGGAAGGCGGCAGGACAGGGGGGAGGGGTTACCTGCATCTGCCAGCCAAACTCTGGAAGCCTGCCTGAATGAAGAATTTTAGGGGGCGTTGAAAGTGAGACAGACTTAGGGCTGTATTAAGACAATAGATGGCTGCATAAGGAGAGTGGAAGGGAGGCAAATTTGGGGTAGAGCAGAAAACACAGGGGGAAGGTGTTAGGAAATAAGTGCCAAGGTACATGGTGCCTTGCAAGGGATTCCCGATTGTTCCGCAATTGTTTTTCCTCTCTCCTCTGCACAAGAAAAACTTTTGCAGTGTAAATATGAAACCAGGTGTTCCTGTGAGTTGGCACAGGAGGTCTGGGAGAGGTGAGGACAAGCTTGGCGTTTCCTCTCTCCCAATCCCCCTCCTCTTCTTCACCCCCTTCCCCGGCCTGCCTCGATCTGAGCTCACAGCTCCGTGGCTTTTCTTTGCCTAGCCTAGCCAAGCAGGCTCGACATGAACGGGCTGGGGGACCGGTCGAGGACGACATGCGGGGTGGCAAAGGAGACCAGTGGCCACGGCCATTCTAACTGGCAGTGTGGTTGTCAGCTCCATGGGCATCCTGACTTACAGCTGAGCGGCTCCGACTTCTGGCCGTCAAACAGCTGAGTCCTCCGGGAGGCAACATGAGGGCCCTGAGGGGTATCGCAAGCTCGTGGAGGGGGGAGGAAAAGAAGATGGAAGAGAGTAAGTCCGCAGCAGAGAGAGAGAGAAGGGGGAAAAGGAGGGTGGTTGTGATGTTCGCACTCAGGGCTGCGACGTGAGCGGTCTCAAACCCCTTCCTGCCAAGGGAGTAGACGGCTCTGTCTCCTATCAGACTAGCGATTGTTGTGAAGTAAGAAGAGGGAGGGGAAGGGCGATACGGATCCCGCTGACCTGTGTGCACGAGAAGAAGTCAATCCGGTTGCTGTACAATGAGTCCCTGGGGAGGGCGGGGCTTTGCCCTGCACCTATGCTCTTCACATGCCTCCTGCAGGGCACATTCGGTAGAGTTCATGCAGGCTGCTGCCAAGCAGCATATTTTCCACAAACAAGTGAGGTGGGAAGGAGCGGAGCGGGGGGAGGAAGGCAACGCCATGGGGGGAGGAAGGTGACACCACCTACCACCAGTCCGATGGTCACATACCACCAGTGGTACGTGTACCACTGGTTGGAAAGCCCTGCTCTACGGGCGGTGGTGTGAATGGTCTCTCCGGCATCGCCAAACGCTTATCCTAGGTCCATGGGGCTCATCCGAGCTGAAAGAAGGCTCGTGGGGGCGATGGAAGGTGTGGGTGATCTGCTGCTCTGCCGTCGGTGGCGACTGGTGAAGGGTAGCGGATAAACCCGGTACCGAGCAGATTGGGAAGAAGACAGCCAAAAATGGCCACTGAAGCTGACAGCTGGACGGAGTAAGTGAGGAAATAGCAGAACGATGATAAATTGGATTTGACTATAGTGACTTTTTCCCAAAGCTTTGTGAGTGGTTTTGGTAGACGCATCAAAAGAGAGAAGTTGCTGTTGATGCTTCCGGTGGTGATTGCTGCACCGATGGCAGCTTTTCTTTAGCCATCCATCCTGGGAATGTGTTAAAGCCTGCAGAGACGGTGAACAACAGCTGTTTCACGGCTTGAAGCCTCCCTCCCCGGGAGAAGGGGAGGAGGTGAGCTTTCTCGGATAGAGGTTGAATTCCCCAGGTCCTCCATAAATTTTTTGGGGAGGACAAAGGGGGAGAATTCCCTCGAAGTCTGAGGCTATCTCCGCACCCCAGGATGCCTTTGTTTTCAGGAACAAAGCCAGACACTGCTTCCACATCTGCTGTTTAAAGAGATCTGTGAGTAAAATTAAAAGCAGACGGAGCTGATCAGGAGGATCAGGATTGTGAGAACTTGGGACTTTAACTCAGGAAATAATTAAAGTATCTTCTTTCTCCATTATTTTAAAAAAAAGGAAGAAGAGAAAAATGGCGGAGGAATGCCGTTTCTTTGTTTGAAAGGACATTGTTAAGAAAGACTTTCACTTTCATTTGGCAACAAAGTTTAAACAACATAACGGACTTTGGTTACTTTTTTTTTAAAGAGCAAGCTTTCCTCTCTTATTTGGGGGGGAATTATTTTTACTATCCCCTCTTTTCATCTTTTGTAGCTGTTGGTTTTATAAGATTATATAAGATTTATAAGAAGTGGTTTGGAAATGGTTCTAAACGCCCTGGAATTTCTGCTCTCCCTAAAAGCTCAATTTCCTTGCCGGTAATTCAGACTGTACAGCAATCCAAGCCGAAGTCTCCCCCACCTTCTCCCCCAGTGCCGGCATTAACACTTAAAGACTTACAGGATGCTTTGGAGAAAACAGCATGACAGATTAAACAAGAGACAGCAGAGCTTTTTGAGGAGAAAAATAGGGAGATGAGAGAAGATATAGTGCTGGCTCTTCAAGGGTTAGCAGCCCATGTAGACCGTCTGGATGAGCGTGTGGACGAAATGGTGGGAAATGTTGAAAGATTAGAAGATAGAGTTGGAAAAGTTTAAAATAATGTTGATATAACACAGAATGAAATTACTATGTCACAATATAGAGACATGGAATTTGCTTTGCGTATAAGAGGGCTGAAGGAGAATTTGCAAGAGAATCTGAGAGAAGAAATTGCAGAAGATTTAGCTCCTATTTTGGGATGTGAACCTGAAGAAATTTTGAGAGAGATAGAAAAAGTTTTTAGGGTTAATTCATGGGTTGCAAGACAAAGAAATTTACCTAGAAATGTGGTTATTTATTTTTCCAGAAGATCACTTTGTAATGAAGTTATACAGGCTTTTTATAAGCAGAGATTTCAAATTGCAGCTCAAGATGTTATAATTTTAAAAGAAATACCTTCAAAAATTCTTAGAAAAAGAAAGGACTTTGCTTTTTTGGCTGAGGAGCTTTAAAAAAGACAGGTTCAGTTCAGATGGGATTTATCTGTTGGAATAGTGGTGAACTATGATGGAACATGTTGTAGACTTAATACAGTTTTTAAAGCAAGAGATTTGTATGCTTCTGTTCTGAAGGCAGGCACACCAACATTTCCACGATCTAAGAGAATTGAAGAAAAGCTTGAAGAACAGCTGGCTGAAGGAGCAATGCAGGTTGAATCTATGCAACAGTTTTTGGAGACAAAAGATGATCCAAAGGAACAGAGAATGACTCGTGCAGCTCATAGACGTAAAGAAAAAGAACAGCAAAATGTGGATGATGGATCTACATTACATTCGATTACCTCAGAGCCAGTGGGAGGGACAAGACCGAAGAGATCATCGACGGCAGATCTACAAGCAGTGTTCCAGAGGCTTCAGGCAACTAAAGATGGCTGACATGGAATGTTAATGGTTTGAATTCACCACAGAAAAGAAAGTTTTTCACTATTTGAAACAACATAAAAATGATGTTGTATGTTTGCAAGAGACTCATATTACTTCAAAGGACCAAAAGTATTTGATTAACTCCTGGCTGGGATTACATTTTATAGCCTCGGCTTCGCAGAAAAAAGGGGGAGTAGTTATTTACGTGAGGAAAGACTTATCGCCGAAATTAATTGATTCTGACGCACAAGGAAGATATGTTATTATTGATTTATTATTAAATGGTAAGAGATGTCTTATCATTGGAGTATATGCCCCTAATCAACAACAAAAACAGTTTCACAAGCTGATACATCAGAAATTAACTCAATTGGATTATAAATCTGTTATAATAATGGGTGATTGGAATGGTGTTTTAGATTCAAGTAAAGATAAGAAGAGTTCTTTTAAATCTCCTAATCATGCTAAACTACCCAAAGGTTTTTTTGATTTGAAGGACGATTTGGAACTTAGAGACATTTGGCGAGAACGGAATATTAAAGAAAGAGACTTCACTTTTTTCTTGGACAGGCATCAATCATATTCCAGGATTGACTTTTTTTAATTACTAATGATCTTTTTTCTAGGGTTAAGAATGCCAAGATTTTCCCCAGAATATTGTCAGACTATAGTCCTGTATGGTTGGAGCTATCTGCTGAAGAAGGGAATAAAAGGACTTGGAGATTGAATGAAAATTTATTTAGATATGAAGGGAATTCACAGAAATGTAGAGAATATTTGAAGGAATTTTTTCTTTTGAATATGTATAAGGGTACCTCGATGTCAATGGTGTGGGATGCTAACAAAGCGTATATGAGAGGGGTTCTGATTCATATGAATAATGTGTATAGATGTAAACAGATGCAAAAACGTAAAAGAAGAGATTAAACTCAAAGAGAAGGCTTTTATTTTAAATCCGCTGGATAATAGTTTAAAGGTTTCTATCACTATGCTTAGGGAGCAATTTAATATGTTAATGGCTGACCAAATTGCAATTAATTTGCGGTATATGAAACATAATATGTTTTATAATACAAATAAACCTGGTAGGTGGTTGGCTTATCAATTACGAAAGAAACAGAAGTCAAGAATTATAGAGAAAATAGATTATAAAGGTAAAAAGGTATATCAACAAAATTTGATTAAAATGAGTTTTTTAGATTTTTATTCACAGTTATATGCTAGTGAAAGTATACAAGTTTCAGATATAGAAAAATACTTACAGGCAGCACACTTTCCTAGACTTTCTAATGACCAACGATGAGATGAATTGCTTAATTACTTCTGAGGAAATCATTTGGGCAATTAAACAATTAAAGGTTGGTAAGGCTCCTGGTACAGATGGATTAACAGCAGTTTATTACAAAATGTTATCTGAAGAAATGATAGAACCACTGAATAGTATTTTGTTGGGAGCAGAGGTACCTCCATCTTGGAGAAGGGCTTTTATATCGTTGATCCCAAAGGAGGATCAAGATCTGACCCAGCCTAAGAATTACAGACCTATATCTCTTTTGAATAAAGATTACAAGATTTTTGCAAAAATATTGGCAAATAGATTAATGCAGGTTTTGAAGCAATTGATCCATAGTGATCAATCTGGATTTATAACTGGAAGATACATGAAATATAATGTAAGACAAATTGTTAATCTAATTGAGTACTTGGATAAGAACAATCAAATCCCTGCGGCTTTGATATTTTTGGATGCGGAAAAAGCTTTTGATCAATTAGATTGGCAATTTTTATTGAGAGTTGTAGAGAAAATGAATTTTGGGGATAAATTTTTGTATGCTCTTAAGGCTATTTATCAACAACAATCTGCACAAATTATAATGAATGGGGGGTTGACAGAAGCATTTAAAATTGAAAAGAGTACAAGACAGGGATGTCCATTATCTCCATTGTTATTTGTTTTAACAATGGAGATTTTACTTATTAAAATTCGTGAGTCACCTATAATAAAGGGAATAAAAATAAATAAGAATGATTATAGGTTGAGAGCTTTTGCTGATGATTTGGTTGTGGCATTATCTCAACTGACAGATTCGGTAAGGGTCTTGGTGGAAATTATAACCCAGTATGGGAAAGTTTCTGGTTTTAAGGTAAATAATAATAAGACTAAAATACTATCGAAAAACATGTCTATGAAGGAAAAGGATTTGTTAGCTAAATTAACAGGTTTTGAAATAGTGAGAAAGGTTAAATATCTGGGAGTATATATTGCAGCTTCTAATGTTAAATTGCATAAAAATAATTATGAGACATTATGGGTAAAAGTGCAAAAGGATTTAAATAATTGGAAAAAACTACAGTTATCTTTGCTGGGGAGAATTTCAGCGGTTAAAGTGAATATTCTTCCAAAGTTTCTTTTTTTTGTTCCAAATGATACCTGTTTTGAAAAAAGATGCCAACTTGGAGGAATGGCAGAAGGGGATTAACAGTTTATTTGGGCAGGGGAAAAAACCAAGAGTTAAGTTTAAGATTATACAAGATGCACGGGAAAGGGGAGGACTTAAGGCATCTAATTTAAAATTGTATTATGATGCGGTGGCTTTAACATTGATTAATGATTGGCTTAATTTAACTAATAAAAATATACTTTTTCTTGAGGGATGGGATTTATTATATGGATGGCATGCATATTTAATTTATAATAAAAAGTAGATCAGGTTTTTAAATCTCATATTTTAAGAAATTCTTTATTGCATGTCTGGAAGAAGTATTACTATAGGTTAAACTATAAAATTTCAATTTGGGGAATTCCTGGACATGTGATAGAGGGGGTATCTAGGGGAGTGAATTTGGATAGGATTTCTTATAAGGAATTACTTAGTTTGGTAGGGAAGGATTGGCAATTAAAAGCTTTAGCTGAATTGAAGCAAGAAAATATTGTACATTCTTGATTTTAGTACAACCAATTGTTAGTGAGGTGGAGTTTAGATCAAAAGGTTGGTATTACTTTAGAGGATGTGAATTTGGTAAAACAGATTAAAGATCAAACTCGAGCCCATATAAAGAGAATTTATAATGTTTTAATAGAATTGGATTCTGAAACAGAGTTAGCTAAAGATTGTATGGTAAAATGGGCTCAAAATATTCAAGAGCCGATTCTATTGGACACATGGGAGACAATTTGGGTTAGAAATATAAAATTTACTCAAGCTCAAAATTTAAGAGAAAAATTTTATAAAATGTTTTATAGGTGGCATTTGGATCCTCAAAAGCTGTCCTGTATGTATCCTAATTTACAGCCCAAATTTTGGAGATGTGGAAGCTTAGATGCAACTTATTATCATATTTGGTGGACTTGTAAAGATATAAAAGCTTTTTGGATTAAGATTTGGTGGAATATTCAAAAGATTTTTAAGAGAAAGATAAAGTTTACGACACAATTATTTTTGTTAGGTGTTATTGTAGATCTTGATGTTAAAGAAATTAATTTGATGCTGAATCTGATAACAGTTGCAAGATTATTGGTGGGGCAATATTGGAAGAAAAATTCTTTGCCTACTATGGAAGAATGGATATTTAAGATATCTAATTTAGCAGAAATGGCAAAAATCTCTGCATATTTGAAGGATTATTCACAAGAAAAATATATTTCGGTTTGGAGAAGATGAATTGATTATATTCAGAAGTATGAGACGGAAAAGTATTATTTAGCTTATGAGTCAATTTTAGATTGTTATTAATAGTTTAAGATGGTTGAATTTATATTATTTTTAGTATTATGGTTTAATTATATTATTATTTATGTTTTTAATTTGTTAATATTTATCTTGAAAAGGAGTTAAAGTATGTTATGGATTTGATTGCTAATATAGTTGGATAATGTTAGTTAGATTATGATTGTTTATTTTTAACCCTGTAATCAGCTTTGGGAAGTGGGGGAGGGGGGAGGGATTTGGGATATATATTGTATTAAATTTTTAAAACTTTTAATAAAAAAAGAGAGAGAGAAAGCAGAAAGGGGAAGCCTGGAAAAAGAGAAGCTGAAGGAGTGCAAAGATAGCGGCGAGTGAAAGTGGCAGGAAGAACGCCCGGAAGGGCCGGATGTGGAGGAGCCAGGCTGCACTGATTAAAGACCTAGCATTTTAAAAGCCACACAAAAGGACAGGAATCAACCTTCATTTAAGCTAAGAACCTTGTCTTATGGCCTCAGGCTTTTGCCTTTGACTGCTGAGTGGATTGGCCTGCGGAAAGGTGTCTGTTCTCTTTCTTTTAGTGTTTTTTTTTCTTCTCCCTGGAAAGAGATAGATATTGCATGATAGAAGGAACTGGAACGATATAGAGACTGACAACTTTGGAAAGTGTTGTTGAGGAGATAGCAGGTTACTATATGGACGTATAGAACGGAATGGTGTGAGACAGAAGAAAGAAGAAAAGAGAAAGGATATTAAAGAGAGATTGAAGGGTTTATTGGATTATATAAAGAAAAAAGGAAAATGCTGGGAAAGCTTAAAGTTAACAGCTGAGATTGAACTATTAGAACCTGTACTTGTATTAGTATTATATTGATAGAGTTACATAGATGGAATATACCAGCGATATTGTTGCTGTTTAAACACCTGAAAGGGGGATAACGTAAAGGGGGAGAAAGTGGAAGAACAAAAAGAGGGAAGTGGAAAGTGGATATTTTGGAAGAAGAGTAAGTTGTGGGAAAGTTTATTTAAAATGGCAAGCAATCCAAATTTAGCTAAGATTAGTGGGGGGGGGAGAGAAAAACGTAACACAAGGTTCCAGCCCTATGAGCCAAAGATCATTAGATGACATGCTTCAAAGAGAATAGAATGTTCCAATCCACTTAAAGAATTGCAGGCAATGATGCAGGCAATCCAGGAAGTCATGATGAAGAACCATGAGGAAATCAAAATGGAACTAGAAGTAGTTAGGAATGTTACTGGAGAAATGAGAGAGAAGATTCAGGCAATGGATGGAAGATTTGAAGCTTTTCAGCAGCAAATCGCAAAAAATGAACAGAAGTTGCTGGCAGTAGAGCAAAGATTGGACAATGAAGAAATGGACAAAAACTTAACTGAGGCTAATAAAGAGTTAATGACAGTGGTGACATTACAGGAAGCAGAGATTCTTAGATATCTTAGATTCCAAAATGTTATTGAGGAAAGAGGAGAAGATCTTTGTTGGCAGGAGCTCTGGAGATTGACAAAGAAGAGATGATTGCTGGAATGGACGAGACATACAGGGTGCAGACAAACTATGGGAGACGACATAACCTTCCCAGAGAGGTCCATGTGAAGTTTATAAAAAAGAAAATTAGAGATGAATTATTATATAGAACATGTGATGAACAGTTAGAATATGGAGGGAAACAAATTATTGTGTTAAAACAGATACCAAAAAGGATGAGAGACCTCCGAAAGAACTATCTCTTCCTGACGTCCAGGTTACATCAAAGCAATGTAAATTTTAGATGGTTAACACCAGAGGGGTTTATTGTGACTTGGCAAGAGAAGAGGTTTAGATTGGATACAGTAGAGAAAGCGGAAGACTTCTACAGGCAATATTGTGCTTCAGAGGAAGACCTGAGGGAGCTCGGAGAAGAAAGAGTTATGGTTGAAAAAAGAAGAGATATTGAACGAATGTTGGAGAAAAGAGGGACAGAGCAAAGCATGGAGGAAATGAGAGGGGGAAGAGGTCAAGATAGGCTAGAATAACAGGGGAGAAGCTCAGAGGAGGCGAAGGAAATAAGAATTACTAGAAGCACAAAGACACGACAAAAACAGGACAATGGGAGAGGAGTATAAGATTTGGTCAACAAATATTAGAGGGTTGAACACACCAGTAAAGCGTAGTAAGCTTATTAAACTAAATGCGGACATTATCGCCTGACAGGAGGTTCATATAAAAAATGATCAAGAATATCTATTAGAACAAACTAAATTAGGTAGGCTATATGTTTCACTAGACGAGAAAAAAAAGAGGAGTAGCTCTGTATGTTAAGCAGAAGATAATTTCAAAACAAATCTATAAAGACAAAGAGGGAAGGTCTTGATAGTTGAGACTAAACTGAATAAAAAATATATAATAATTGTTGTAATATACGCCCCAAACAGAGCTCAAGTATTCTTTTTTAAAAACCTTCATAATAAGCTGAGTGAATAGAGGGAGATGGTTTCTGTATAATCGGAGATTTTAATGTGATTGCAGATAAAACAAAAGACCATAAAAGTACGGAAGCAAGGAAAGGAAAAAAAAAAAACACTTCCCAAAACCTTTTTTGAGATGTGTACAGATCTTAGCTTACATGACGTTTGGAGGGAAAGGAATTATGATAAGAGGGAATACACATACTTTTCTAATAGACATAGATCATGGATCAGGATAGACATGCTATGGTTTGCAAAAGAATTAGCCTCGGAAATTCAAGAAATTGATATTGAACCTAGCCTCTGGGCAGACCATAATCCTTTGTCTGAAAGGACAAAGAAGCAGGCCAAGATGGACTCTCCAAAGAGTGATTCTTAAAGAAAACGAATTTAAGGAATGAATGGAGAAAGAAATGCACTTTTTCTTTCAAGCAAATGACAATGAGGATGTATCCTTGCAGAACATCTGGGATACGGCTAAAGCATACATGAGGGGTGTAGTGATTTCGTACATGCTAAGAGAAACAAAGAGAAAAAACAAAGAAGAATACAAACAGGCTGAAACATAATTTCAGAGAGATCCTAAAAACAAAGGATTGAAAAACAAAATGGATTTAATTAAACATAAACTCTGTATAGAGGATTCGGAAAAGTTAGCACAAACATTATAGGCAGCTAAGCAAAATAACTTTGAGCACGCGAATAAACCGGGAAGATGGCTGGCGTATAAACTAAGAAGGCAGAAAGAGAAGCAACGGATCATTAATTTGGAAGATGAGAAAGGAGAGACCCAGGGGGAGGAGACTATAAAAAGGGGAATCGCTCAAAGATACTATGAAAAACTATATAAGAGAAATGAGAGGAAAAATGTAGAAAGGATAATAGAATACTTTGAGAAGGCAGACATACCAAAGATTCTGGAGGAAATAAAATCTATGTTAAATGAGGAAATAAGAATGGCTGAAATAATCAGGGCTATAAATAAACAAAAGATCAATAAGGCGACTGGCCCAGATGGAATACCAGCGGAACTATATAAAGAACAACAAAGTGCACTTAATCAGAAGTTTTTAACGCCATATTAACCGATGCTAAAATACCTAAGTCCTGGTCAGAGGCAAATATAATATTGATTCCAAAAGAAGAAGCGGAAAAAAACACGGATACAAAATTATAGTCCTATATCATTATTGAATTCTGACTATAAAATTTTTGCCTCAATAATGGCAGAGAGATTCAAAAAGTACCTAATTGATTTCATACATTCGGATCAAAATGGGTTTTTACCAAACAGACAGACTAAGTGGAATATAAGAACAATCTTAGACATTCTCGAATTTTATGAATCACATAGTGATTGTCAAGTGACACTTCTGTTCCTTGATGCTCAGATGGCTTTTGACAATGTCAATTGGCAATTTATGATCCAACAACTAAAATTAATGGATGTTGGAAAAATATTTTAAACGTGATAACCGCAATATATTCTGAACAAAAGGCCCAGATCATAATAAATGGAGAGGCCACTGATAAATTCAACATACAAAAAGGCACAAGACAAGGATGTCCTCTCTCGCCATTATTATATATACGTTAGAAATTCCTGCTAGAGTAGTAAGACAAGAAGAGCAGATTAAAGGACTTAAGATCAAGAAAGAAACATACAAACTTCAAGGTTATGCAGACGACTTAGCATTTATATTAGAAGACCCAGAACAATCAGGGCAGAAATTATTCGAAATATTGGAAGAGTATGGGGATCTGGCAGGTTTGAAAATAAATAGAAACAAAACAAAGATTATTACAAAAAACATGACTAACATACAAAAAGGAAACCTCGAGGCAAAATTAGGTATACAAGTAGTTTCCAAGTTAAAATATCTAGGGATAGTTATTTCAGCACGGTGTTCATCAATTAAAGAAGACAATTATGGCAAATTGGTAAAGAATATAAAAGTAGATTTAGACCGCTGGAAAAATTTACATCTCTCATTACTCGGGAGAATTGCTGCAGTGAAAATGAACATCCTACCTAAAATGGTATTCCTGTTTCAGAATATCCCAATTCAGTTAGACAAGAAATTTTTCAAGGAGCTGAATAAATTAACTTTAGAATTTGTGTGGTTCGGTAAGAAGGCAAGAATAAAATTAAAGGCATTACAGGATGCCAAAGAGAGGGGAGGTTTAGGTTTCCCAGATTGGGAGCTATATTACCAAGCAGCGGCCCTAACATGGATTAGAGACTGGATAACCTTAGAAAATAAAAGATGTTTACATTTAGAGGGTTATGACCTCCAGCAGGGTTGGCATGCTCACATATGGATGGGGCAAAGCAGAAACCACCAATATTTTTTAAGACATAAGGTTGGGCAAGAATTAATAAAAAGCTGGAATATAGTTAAATGTCAATATTACATAAAGATTCTGGCTTGGCTATCGCCATTGGAGGCAGTCACATATCCCAATCTGTATAGGAAAGATAAGGCTATTGTCAGAATCCAATTATATTTCATCTTTAATCATCAAATATAGAAAACCCCAATTCTGCCTTCTCTGGATTCTGCCATAAGAGGGAGAGAAGGGGGAGAACAAAGGGGCTTTATGGCCCTCACTTCCTTCAGTACACTTCAAAGAGCTGAATGTTGTTTATTGTAACCAAAGCGTTAGCATATCAAAGAAGGGTATTTGCCTTTCATGTAGTTATCTGAAGTCTCCATCCAGACGGAAGAAAGAAGAAAGGGGGTGAAATTGTGATACTTGAAACTATCACTGGAAGGGGGGTTGATTGGGTGGGACTCCTGGGGAACCCCTTAAAACCTTGAATGGGAGAGCTTGAACCCCAAATCCTGTCTAGCACGCCTGCAACCATTTCCTCTTAATAAAGGATTCCTGTTGGAAGAATTATTCCAAGAGTTCTGTCTTCTTAAGATGCAAAGTGGGGTGGGTCCTTACATTAGACAGGACTTGCAGAATTAATCCACCTGAAAGGGAGACCCTTGCCGGGGGATTTTGCAAAAATTTACCATGTCAGACAATGAAGCAAGAGAGGGGGAAAACTCCCTGGAAAGAGAGTCGCTGACCCAGTTGGAACCTTGCCAGATGTTGGGATCCGAGAGGCCAGATTCCTCAGGAGAAGAAGTGGTGGAGACACAGGACCACAAGCCTCGCTGGTCGATGGACGTTGGAAAGAAAAGTGAGTGGAGAAAGGAATTAAGAAAGGTGACCCTGAGACGGGGGACCAAGCAACCACAATGGAAGCAGGAGATGGAGAAATCCCTGCACGCAAGTGAAGAGGGAGGAAGCTGGGGCACCGTACTCAGACTGGATCCTAGAGAAAGCTATTGACCTGATGAAGAGAACTCTCAGCTCCCTAGGAGAGGAGAATACTGAGCCCTACGACCGCCCCAGTTCCTGGAGCCACAAAGGGAGAGACACCGAGGGGGACGTGGAACCTGCAATCCCAGGGACATCTACTGATCCAGGAGCCCCCACCCCCTACCGGACCACAGATGGCAATCTGGACGGAAGACACTACCATCCACAACGGAGGTACCGATCCATTCCAAGACGTCCACCGTTGGAGGTGAAATTCAAAGGGGAGCCAACACGCTTGGGGTTTTTCCTAACCCAAGTCCTCAGCTACATGGAGGAATATGGGCAGGACATTCCCAGCGACAAAGCCCGCATCCGGATCGTGCAATCTGCCCTGGATGGACCAGCTGCGGATTGGGTAGTGAACTTGCATGACTCCAATGCCCCAGAACTCAGTAACGTCAACCATTTCATGTCCTCTTTGAGAAGACGATTTGAAGACCCCCTGGCTGATCGCAAAGCCCGTGAAAGAATAACAACGATGAGGCAAGGCAAACGCCCAGTGGCTGAGTATACACAAGAATTCCGGGCCATTGCCAGCAAACTGAATTGGCCAGAAGACATCCCCTTGGCCATTTCAAAGACGGACTAAACTATGATCTATATGATGCTTGCCTGCCCCGAGGGGACCCACATCGACTTGAGGAATGGTACGTCTTGGCAGAGGAAGCAGAGATCGACATATTGAAGAGGCACCGCCGAGGAAAACAATGGAGCCGCCCCCCGCCTGAGCTGACACACCAACCGGTGAAATCATCGAATACAGCCAAGAAGCAAATGGGGTGTTTCAAGTGCGGAAGAGAAGGGCATCGAGCTGTAGAATGCCGCTCAAAGGCCCCCCAGCACAACCCAGACAGACCCCCAATCAACAAACCCGGAAAGTATTCAGCTAAGCCAAAAGAAACAGCCATGAGAATGATGGAAATTGCAGAAACCCCCACCTCTGCTCACCCAGGGGAAAGAACTCCAGCCTACACCACAGGACCGGTGGATGCCTCAGATGACAGCTCGGAGGGCGAACCCCTGGTAAGTGGATGCATCACACCCATCTTCAAAACAGTGACTATATTAATCCCCCCCATGCCCGAAGCTGTGAAGGTGAAAGCCTTAATAGACTCTGGCTGCACCCGCTGCCTCATTAGCCCAACACTAGTGGGGAACCTGGGCATCCCATCCAGGAGACTGGAACAACCAATCTCATTTGGCCAGCTAGATGGATCCATAGCAGGGGGGGTGCCAGCTACCCTAGCCACTCTGCCAATACACCTCTCCCTGGGCAACCATGTAGAGGACTTAACGATTGTGGTGACCCCAGGTATGGAATGCCCAATGATTCTAGGAATGGAATGGTTGAAAAAAGTGGAACCCCTGGGTAAATTGGAGGACGACAGAAATCAAATTCCCGAAGGGGGACCCTATGGACTTAAAACCCCAAGGGAGGCTACCAGAATCAAGAATAGAAAAAGCATCCATAGGAGAGGAAAAAAGATTAACAGAAATACCAGAGGAATATAGGGACCTTGCTGAAGTCTTCAGTGAGGAGAGGGCGAATGAGCTTCCCCCCCACCGACCCACAGACTGTACCATTGAATTCAAGCCTGGGGCAAAACTCCCGAAGCCCAGATTATACTCCATGAGCCCAAAGGAGAAGGAGGAAATGGAAAGATTTATAAAAAAAAACCTGGAGAGAGGTTTCATTGAACCAGCCAAGCCTAAAGTGGCTGCCCCGGTCCTTTTTAGAGAGAAGAAGGATGGCTCTTTACGTTTATGCGTGGATTATAGGGCCCTGAATACAATCAGTGAAAGCAACCTATACCCGCTGCCCCTCATGAAAGACATGCTGTCACACCTATCGAAAGGGAAAATTTTTCTAAACTAGACCTAAGGGAAGCTTACTATCGCGTGAGAATCAAGGAAGGGGACGAATGGAAGACTGCATTTAACTGCCCCATGGGGTGCTATCAATTCAAAGTCTTGCCATTTGGATTACAAGGGGGCCCTGCAGTCTTTATGCAATTAATCAATGACGTTCTAAGGGAGCACCTGTTTAAGGGGGTCCTTGTTTACTTGGACGACATTCTTATCTTTACCGAAACAAAAGAAGAACACGTCAAACTTGTCAGAGCGGTTTTAAAGAAGCTGCGAGCCGCTCACCTATATGCCAAACTCTCAAAATGCGAATTCCACCAGGAAAGGATAGACTACCTAGGCTATCGCATATCCCCACAGGGCATTGAAATGGACCCAGAGAAGGTGAAAGCAGTATTAGATTGGGCGCCACCCCGCACAAGAAAGCAACTACAAAGTTTCCTGGGTTTTGCAAACTTTTACCGCCAATTCATCCCCTCATTTGCCCAGATAGCCCTGCCCCTCACTAACTTACTAAAAACGAAGGGAGCATCCTCAGTAAAACCTAGCCAGCCACTAACATGGACAATGGAGTGCCAAGCAGCGTTTGAGAGACTAAAGAGACTTTTTTCTGCCGAACCAGTACTAAGACACCCAGATATGGACAAGCCCTTCATAATACAGGCAGATGCAAGTGATGTGGCAGTGGGGGCTGTGCTATTACAAGAAAATAATGATGCAGTATTGCAACCCTGTGCATATACATCCAAGAAACTCACGGAAACAGAACAGCGCTGGCCCATATGGGAGAAGGAGGCTTATGGGATACGTTGGGCATTACTCACGTGGCGACAGTTCCTGGAAGGAAACAAAATCCCCTTCCAGGTGTGGACAGATCACAAAAATTTAGAAGCCCTGAAAACGTCCAGGAAACTCAATCCCAAACAAGCCCGCTGGTCTCAGCATTTTCACCAGTTCCAGTTTAAGCTCAAACATTTACCAGGGAGAAAGAACTTCCTGGCAGATGCTCTATCTCGCATGCCTCAATATAACAGCGCACGAACCACAGACTCTAGACCAATAATGGCAGAGTCACAACTGGCAGCACCAGTAACCACAAGAACCCAAGCCAAATTAAAACCACAACTGGACAGCCAAACTGGAATTGAATTCAGAAAAAGTTTGGAAACAGATGAATGGTTCCAGAAAAACAAAAATGTGTGCACAATGAGAGACGGGTTGCCTTGGGTAGGGGAAAAGTTATATATACCAACAACCCAAAGAATCACGTTCATGCAGCTTTGCCATGACACAAAATCAGCAGGGCATTTTGGATTTGTAAAAACTTTACATTTAATTAAACGGCAATTTTGGTGGCCATCCATGAAAAAGGACATTGAAAGTTATATAGCCAGTTGTCCAAAATGTGCCACGGTAAAGAGGTTGCAAGGGAAAGTGCCAGGACTATTGCAAACAGTGGCAAGTCCCTCAGCCCCCTGGAGAGAAATAGCCATGGATTTTATAGTGGAATTGCCAGAAAGCAATGGGAATACTGTGGTCTGGACGGTCACGGACTTGTTTTCCAAACAGGTGCACTTTATCCCTTGCCAAAAGATTCCCACTGCAAAAGCCTTAGCAAAACTTTTCATCCAACACATTTACAGATTGCATGGGGCACCCCAACGCATCATCTCTGACAGGGGGTGCAATTTACGTCTGCATTTTGGAAGGAATTTTTATCCCTCTTAGGAACCACTCAGGGACTGACATCTAGCCACCACCCTCAAGGAAATGGATCGGCTGAAAAAATGAACTCCGTACTTAAGCAATATTTAAGATGTTTTCTTAGTTTCCAGCAGACCGAGTGGGCGGACTTACTCCCTTTTGCAGAAGTTGCCTACAATAATGCAGTCCACTCCAGCACAGGTTACACTCCTTTTCAAATAGCCACCGGTCAAAGTTTCAACCCCATGCCAGAATTAACCCCAAACGAACCAACGATCCCTTCGCTGAAAGAATGGATGGAAAAACTACAAAACACCTGGCCAATAGTTAGAAAAGCACTAGATGAAGCTAGGCAGGCATACAAAGCACAAGCCGATAAAAAAAGGGTTGAGCCTACACCATTCATTATAGGAGAAATGGTGTACTTATCTACAAAATACCTAAAGTCCCTACAGCCCTGTAAAAAACTTTGACCAAAATATATAGGACCTTTTCCAATTAAAAGAATCATAAATCCAGTAACAGTAGAATTAGAATTACCCAAAAATCTCAGGCAAATACACCCAATTTTTCATTGCAGCTTGCTGAAAAGAGAGCATCAGTCACCTCTACGGCCAAAAATCCCCCCCACCACCACCTCCAGTCATGGTGGAGGGTGAACAACACTTCGAAATAAAAGAAATCCTTGATTCTAGGAGATATCATGGAGCAACTCAGTACCTAGTTGCCTGGAAACACCTCCCTCCCTCACAAAACGAGTGGGTCCATAAACGTCATGTCAGAGCCCCGAAGCTATTGAAGAAGTTTCACACAGAGTATCCTAACAAGCCTGACTAAGTGTTATACCTGTTTTGTTTTCTTTCAGGTGGATCTCTCTTATTTGTAAGAGGGGCCGGATGTCAGAATCCAATTATATTTCATCTTTAATCATCAAATATAGAAAACCCCAATTCTGCCTTCTCTGGATTCTGCCATAAGAGGGAGAGAAGGGGGAGAACAAAGGGGCTTTATGGCCCTCACTTCCTTCAGTACACTTCAAAGAGCTGAATGTTGTTTATTGTAACCAAAGCGTTAGCATACCAAAGAAGGGTATTTGCCTTTCATGTAGTTATCTGAAGTCTCCATCCAGACGGAAGAAAGAAGAAAGGGGGTGAAATTGTGATACTTGAAACTATCACTGGAAGGGGGGTTGATTGGGTGGGACTACTGGGGAACCCCTTAAAACCTTGAATGGGAGAGCTTGAACCCCAAGTCCTGTCTAGCACGCCTGCAACCATTTCCTCTTAATAAAGGATTCCTGTTGGAAGAATTATTCCAAGAGTTCTGTCTTCTTAAGATGCAAAGTGGGGTGGGTCCTTACAGCTATTCTATATAGCCTTGACAGAAGAAAGTTATTTAAAACAAAAACAAAAGCTAAGACAACAAGGAATAGACATGGAGTGGTGGTCTTATCTCCAGATACAAGTAAGATACATGAAGGATAAGCAAGAATGGGTATTAACAGACAAGATATGGGGTTAGATAAAATATTGCTAGGCCAAGAGAAAAAACAAATAAAGAATATTTATAAACACCTGTTGGAATATAAGCTATATGAGGAGCAGGTTAAAGAAACAATGGTGACATGGGCAATAGATCTAGGATATAATATAAATATGGATCAATGGCAGCAAGTATGGGAGCGAAATAACAAAATCACATTGGCGACATCATATAAAGAAAACCTGTATAAGATGGTTTTCAGATGGCATCTCCCTCCGGCCAGATTAGCCAAAATGTATAATGGATATTCATCTATGTGTTGGAAATGTAAAAAAGAAAAGGGCACCTTTTTTCATGTATGGTGGACATGTAGAGAAGCACAGATGTATTGGTGTATGGTCTGGGAATGGGCAATAGAAATGACTAGGCAAAACTTTCAATACAAACCTGAGACATTACTATTAGGAATACTAGAGAAAAATGTAAATAAAGAGGACACATATTTAATTATTCACGTGGTTACAGTGGCAAGGATACTATTTGCTCAAAAGTGGAAAGCAATGGAAGTACCGAGTGGGGAAGTACTAATAAAGAAAATTATGTATTGCGCAGAACTAGACAGGATAACTAAAAGATTAAAAAATCAGGAAGAAACAGAATTTTATCGAATATGGAATAAATTTTATAGATGGAGAGGAAAAAATGGAGGTCACAGTAAAGAGATAAGTTAAGATAGAGACCAGAAATGTATAGTTGTATATAGATATATTATATGTAATTAATGTACAATATGGACTGAGATGTCAGTCAAAGACGATTTACCATGTTCAATGTTTTTAATCCTTTTTTTTCTTTGTATTCAATAAAAACTTTATATAAAAAAAGCCCTGCTCTAGATGGCAATCAATAGGTTTAAAGTAACAGTTTCCCGCCCCAAACCTCATTATCAGCTTGGAGACAGCCAGTGTGGCTTTCAGTAACAGCAACTGTTAAACAATACAGCAATGTAGGTCAGACATTAAGCAAGTGATTTAAAACAGTTGGGGCCAATACATTACAGAACTGATGACAAATATCCTAAATCAAACATGGAGATTTGAACTATTAGGGCAACAATCTAATAACTACAAAGGGGCCAGTTCCTTTGAAAAATTGATAACTGGATGTTTTCCCTTGATTCAAACAACATGTGTAGGAATGAACGAAGACTCATCTGAGGTTTTAAAGGCACTGGTATGGAAGCCTGCTTGGCACAAAAAGAAAACTAGAGTTAGATTTAAAAATGGGATTTTCTTTTTCCTTTTTCTCTTTTTTGCTGAGTAGCTTACTTAATAGGTTAAGGAGATTTTTAGAGATGTTGATTGATTTAATATTTAGGACTTAGATCTATAAAGGAAATGAAAATGAGCTATTAGATTATAGTTTTGAATTGTAACATGGAAGTAAGTTTGTGACAATGAAAGATATTTTATTAGTAAATGAGAAGCTACTAGGACAAGAAATAGAATATATTTGTGAAACAAAATAAGAATTTAACTTTCTGAATAATATGTATATTTTAGATACGATAATTATTTTGTAATGAAATTAGGGAACTTTGGGTTACCCAAAGTTTAAATATCATGGTTATTAAAGGCTAAATTGGAACAGGGTAATTGGAATTAAGTAAAACTTAAAAACAGGATGTCATGGTTCTGACTAATGAAACACTTCAAAGTACTTCCAGGCATTTTATCCTAAAAAGTCTTTTTATTCATGTGACAATATGTCAGCACGGCATGATGGAAAGGAATGCTAAGATCTGAAATTTCCACCCACCGAGCAGTTATTTTTCCTAGCATTTCCCCTCCCTTATTCTGCTGTCATGATTTATGTTCTCCAATTAGCTTGAAGAGCAAAGGTTCTCTTCCGTTCTCTTTTGCGGGCTTTTCCCTCCTCCCTCATTCTCCTCTGAATTAACTCTAAAAGTACCAGACAGTTCTGCATATTTTGTCAAACCAAAAATATTCAATATTAGCAGCGTTGACATACGGCCCCCCTTACAAAAAAGGACAGATCTTGTCATGTAAACAAAAGCATATGTTAATGACTAGTTTTCGATTTCTTGGGGTATTTTGCATGAAACCTTTTGACGAGCCTGTTAGCTTTCACCTCACTGGATTTCACCCAGGTGGCTTCAGACAACGGGTATCCCTTCCATTGTACTAGGTACTGCAATTTCCCTTTTAAAATTCTAGAGTCAAGAATACGTTTCACTTCATAGTGGGTCTCTCTTGCAACTATGAGGGGCCCAGGTGCCTTCTTTGGGGGAGGTTTTAAAGTGGAGCCCTGATAAGGTTTCAACAAACTGCAATGGAAGACGGTGAATTCTCCCTAAAAGTCTAGGGAGTTTTAGTTCTACGGTGACCGGATTGATGATCCTTGCTATGGGGAAAGGCCACAAGAATTTTGGTCCCAATTTGTTGCTGGGCAATTTGAGGCGTAAATATTTAGTCAACAGATAAACCTTTTCCCCAACTTAGAATGTTCTTTGGGGAGCCCTCTTTCTATCAGCCTGCTTTTTATAGGTTTCAAAAGTTTTTTTAAAGCAGTTTTTGTGTTTCTCCAAACTTCTTCCCACCCCCTCACCCATTGGTCAAGTGTCTGGGAAGCGGAGGGCACCTAAGGGTATTCAGGTATTGGGCTGAACTCTTTTCCTGTGGTCACTCTGAAAGGTGTGTAGCTGGTGCTGCTATGCACAGAATTATTGTACGCCACCTCCACAAAAGGGAGGAGGTCAGTCCAGTTCCTCTGTTGGTAAGAAACATAGCATCTAAGATATTGCTCCACCATTTTGTTAGCGGATTCTGCAGCCCCATTGGTCACTGGATGAAAAGCAGATGATAGATCTTGAGATGATCCAATTAATTTAAGAAAACTCTTCCAAAACTTTGCTGTGAACTGCACCTCCTTGTCCAAAATTATTCGCTTAGGGGCACCATGCAGTCAGTAGATATGTTTCAGGAACAATTTGGTCAGTCATTGGGCAGATGGGAGTCCTTTGCAGGTGATGAAATGAGCCTGCTTCGAGGTCTATTACAGTCTAGATGACAGTATTTCCTCTACTTTCAGGTAGGTCTACTAAAAAGTCCATAGCTATTTCTTCCCATGGTTGAGAAGGGTCTGCCACAGGTTGCAGTAACCCAAGGGTTTTCCCTGGGATTCTTTTTATTCTGGCACATGCAGTACAACTTTTTACATAGTTTTCCACATCCCTTTTCAGCCCTGGCCATCAAAATTGCTGGCGGGTAATATGTAGGGTTTTCAAATATCCAAAGTGTCCAGCCTATTTTACATCATGGCTGTGTTTGAGAGCATTAAGATGGAGGGCTTCTGGCAAATATAGTTTCCCCCCTTTGTAAGCCAAGCCATCCTTGCATGTTAGGGAGGTTTGATTATCTTTGAACCATTGATTGATGAGGAGCTCTTGTTTTATTTTCTTTAACCCAGGGTCATCAGGATTGGGGACCCTGCGAAGTGTACGTTGAGTGGCAGTTTGTGGATTGGGGATAATTGCTTTGTTAACCTCCTCCCGTTCGCTTTTGTATTGGGGTAACTGGGATAGCGCATCAACTAGGAAGTTTTTTCCTCCTGGTATGTACTTTAGAGTAAAGTTGAAGCGGTTAAAGTACTGTGCCCATCGCACTTGCTTTGGGGACAATTTGCGGGGAGTTTTCAGTGCTTCTAGATTTTTGTGATCTGTCCATACTTCAAATGGCACCTTGCTCCCTTCTAGATAGTGTCGCCAGTTTAATAGCGCCCACCTAATCACCAAGGCCTCTTTCTCCCAGATTGCCCATCTCTGCTCGCTTTTAGTAAATTTCTTAGAGGTGTAGGCACAGGACCCCACTTTTGTTCTTTTGCAGTAACACAGCTCCAACTGCCACATCGCTGGCATCGGCTTAAATCACAAATGGCTCCCCTGGGCAGGGGTGCTTTAGGACCGGTTCAGGAGCAAATAGTCTCTTTAAATTCTCAAAAGCTGTTTGACAGTCCATTGTCCATACTAGTGGTTGGCCCGGTTGTGGCTTCCCTCCTCCTTTGCCTGTTTTGAGTAGCTCGGTAAGGGGTAGGGCAATCTCGGCAAAAGAGGGGATGAATTGATGATAAGAATTGGCAAAACCTAGAATGCTCTGGAGCTGTTTGTGAGTCTTTGGGGGCTGCCATTCGATTATAGCTTTCACCTTGGCTGGATCCATTTCAATACCCTCGTTGGAAATTCTGTAGCCAAGATAGTCTAATCAGGTCTGGTGAAATTCACATTTCGACAATTTGGCATAAAGCTTGGCATTCAATAGTTTCTTTAACACTTCTCTCACTAGCTTTATGTGATCAGTCATATTTGTGCTGTATATCAGGATGTCATCAAGATACACCAAAACCCTTGTGTACAAGTGATCATGTAGGACCTCATTAATCAACTGCATAAATACAGCTGCGCCCCCCTGTAATCCAAATGGCATGACTTTGAAGTGATAGCTCCCCATAGGACAGTTGAAAGCAGTTTTCCATTTGTCTCTTTCTTTTATTCTCACCCGGTAATATGCCTCCCTCAGATCTAATTTAGTGAAGACATTCCCCTTAGCCAGATGGGTTAATAAGTCCTTTAGGAGGGGGAGGGGGTATTTATTTTCCACACTCACAGCGTTGAGACACTTATAGTCTACACAGAGATGAAGAGATCCACCTTTTTTCTTTTTGAACAACACGGGCTCCCACAGTAGATTTGGCCCGTTCAATGAACCCCCTCGCTAGGTTTTTGTTCACATATCGCTGCATCTCCTCCATTTCGAGGAGGGACATAGCATACATTCTCGGGCATGGGAGTTTGGCTCCTGGCACCAGTTCGATAGAGCAGTCATTGGGTCTGTGAGGGGGCAGGGCATCACATTCTTTTTCACTAAATGCTCCGCCAAGTCCCAGTATTCATTGGGGATGAGTGGCAACAGTGAGGAAGCCATGTGCACTCGCTTATTGGGTGGCCTAAGGTGTCCCGCAACATCGGTTGAATCAGTTACCTATAGTTTAGGCCCTATAGGTAGTCTCACAGTTCTCATTCCTTTCTCCCACCAGAGAAACGGCTTCCATTTGTCCAACCAGGCTATCCCTAGGATCACAGTCTCAGTCATTTTTGGAGCCACTAGGAAGCGAATAAACTCCCAGTACGCACCTATTTCTAGGCATAAGGGCTCGGTTAACTGTGTGACAAGAGTCCCTCCCATCAGGGAGCCATTGGCTTGCTGAAACCTCACAGGTTTGGAAAGCTGTTTTGCCCGTATGCCCATTTTCATGGCAAACGGCAGACAAATAATGCAACGGGTGCATCCAGAATCAATTAGCACGTTTAAGTCCATTTGTGCCCCAGACTTAGGGATTATAAGTTTGGCGGCCAGTGAAAAAGGCGGGATTTGTTGACTCACCATCGGGTCATTCTCTCCTTCATCATCGCTGTCAAAGGAGGGTGGAGCAGGGGCGGGTCCACCCAGAGTCTCGGCCTTCTCTTGCGTGGGGGATGTAATCTGGGCAACAGGTTCCTGCGTGACCCAGTTGGATTTCTCTCTCGTCAGCTGCTGGGCAGGTTTCCTTCTCACTGCTGGTTCTGGTCTGCTCTGTAATTGGGGGTAGGGGATTGGACAGTTTGCTGCTCGATATCCCTCTTGTCCACATCGGAAACACTTAATTGATGGGCCTGTAGGTGGCCTGGGTCTCTCAAACATTGCAGTAGTTGAAGGCTTTCGTGGGGGTGACTGCTGTTCAGGCAGCTCTGGTTGCTGCTCGGATTTGTGTGGGGGAGGCTTCTTATAGTGGGCGAGATGAACATCTAGCTTCACTGCTGCCTGGTACCATTCTTGCAGCTGATCAGGTACGGCTCGTAGATGCATGCCTGAGAGAGGTGATTGTCTGATCCCTCAATGAAGTGATGGATTAGGGATTGTTCAGGCCACCCCTCAATTCGGCCTGCTATCTTGCAAAATTCCCACATATACTCCAGGGCAGGCCTGCCAGCTTGTTTTATTTTGTGGATCTGTTCTTTTGCTTTAAGACCAATAGATGGGTCTTCAAATCTTTCCCTCAGCCCTAGGAGGAAGAGTTGAGGGTCTTCCAATTCGGGGGCTTGCTCATTATATAAATAGTTCAGCCATTCGGATGCTTCCCCCTCTAGGCTGGATGCAATCACATCGACCATGGACCCCGGGTCTGGGTAGAGATATGCCAGCAATTCAAATGAGAGCGCACTTGGTTGAGGAAAAAAACCCAGCTTCTCTGAGTCTCCATCGAAGGTTGCTCTGAAAAGTGGTGCAATCATAGGCTGTTGGGGCTCCCATTGTGGCTGTTGCTGCTGGCCCCACCCTGGCTGCAGATTTATGCCCAGGGGTTGCACGTTCGGAGCCTGTGGCCAATCTCCCTGCTGTGGTCAGTCTCCCACCAGTTGCTGATCTCCTGGTTTTTGCACCACCCCAAGCTGTTGCAAGGCCTCTATTAGCTATGGCAAGCTTAGATGCTGCTGATCATCTACCTGTGGGGGGGGTGCCAATCTGCCCATTGCTGCAGAGGCCTCAGTCTGGGATTCCCTCTCTGGGGCTGCAGTTCCTGGCCAGGGGAACTGGGGTCTGATCTGCAAGGGAGGGGCTATAGGCTTCTCTCTACAGGGATCGATTTCTACTTTTCACATCTGGGGTTTGAAATCTTTCCAGTGACTCACCCAAAGCTTGAGTAGCAGGCCATTAGTTAGCTCTGTACCGTTCTGCTTTTGAAGTCTTTGCTCCCAGCTGGGAGATCTGCCAGAATTCATCTTCCCACAGCATGCTCTCTGTTGTTTCCTCCTGGGTTATCAGCAGTTGCTGGGTCTTGAAGCAAACTCACTTTTTTCATGATAGATTTTTCTTCCCTGAATCTTTACCAGCTTCTCTCAAGCCTAGAGACAGCTGAAGGAGTTCAGGACCTCAGGTCGGTTGAAAAGGATTTGAGATCTTAGCATGATGTCTTGGTTCCGACTAATGAAACACTTCAAAGAACTTCCAGGCATTTTATCCTAAAAAGTCTCTTTATTCATGTGACAAAATGTTGGCATAGCATGATGGAAAGGAATGCTAAGATCTGAAATTTCCACAGTTATTTTTGCTAGCATTTCCCCTCCCTTATTCTTCTGTCATGATTTACGTTCTCCAATTAGCTTGAAGGGCAAAGGTTCTCTTCTGATCTCTTTCGCGGGCTTTTCCTTCCTCCCTCGTTCTTCTCTGAATTAACTCTAAAAGTACCAGACGGTTCTGCACATTTTGTCAAAGCAAGAATATTCAATATTAGCAGCATTGACAAAGAACTTGGATATGTATAAGTAAAATTATATTGAAAAATGTATTGACTGACTGAGCTGTAACTAGAAATGTATTAACTTGAATGTGATATAATAATTAAGGGAAATAGAGAGGAAACGTCTAATGACCAACCTGAGATATGCACAAAAGATTTTGTTATTGGACAATTGATTACCTTATCACCTAAATACTTGGATGTAAAATTGAAAAATTAATAAAACTTGTTATAAATAAAAAAATAAAAAAAAATCTTAAATGCTTATATACAAATGCTCAAAGCTTGGGGAACAAACAGGCCAAACTAGAAGCAATAGTACATGAGGGAGGGTATGACATAGTTGTCATTACAGAAACCTGGTGGGATGAAACCCATGAATGGAATGGACTGATGGATGGATAAAATTGTTCAAAAGAAACAGGCCTATGAAAAGAGGAGGGGAAGTTGCACTATATGTAAGAGAACAATACATATCTGCAGAAATGCACATGGTCCAAGATAAAATCTCTCCAGAATGTATACAGGTCAATATAAAAGAGAAAAAAGTGATATTACTATAGGTGTATATTACAGGCCACCCAACAAATCAGAAGAAATAGATGAACTCTTTGCCAACCAGTTAACAAATGTATGTAGAAAGCATACCACAGTAGTAATGGGAGACTTCAACTATCCAGATATCAACTGGGAGACCAACTCTGCAGCGAGCAGGAGATTGCTCGGTTGCGGAGGAGTGGCAGCTCCTTCAGCTGTCCGAGCTAACTCTGAGGGCCAACGGAGAAGATCGGCCAGTAAAATGGCCGATCACCTAGCTGCACCAACCGCAAGTCAAAAGACCACTTAAGCATGAAGAACCACTGTGGTAGATCTGGGTGAGACCTTTCTCTTCTCTCGCTGTCCTGATTACTTTCCTGTAAAGAGTTGTTGACTATTTCCCTTTTGTAAGAAAACGGTGGCTGCCTATATGGGAAAAAGAGCTAAAAAGAAAAGAAATTAATATTTTTTTGTTTTTCTGCTTGTTTTTTTTACTATTGGACTTTTGGGGGGGATATTTAGGGGAAAAGAAGAAAAAGGGGACATTGTTACCTTCAATTTTTATAATGCTGGAGATACCTCTCTTGTTAACTTTTTAAAGAAAGAGAAAAAAAATTTCTTCTTAAACTTCATTAACTTGGAAAAAGAACTTTACAGTTCACTGAGGACATCTGGTGGCAAAACGTGACATTGCAACTGTACTTTGCTATTTGAAGAGGGATTGGACTTTCATATGATAATAGAAGAGAAAAGATAACTTGACAGCTGGGTGGCGAAGCTGGCTATTAGACCTTTGGAGGCGGACATTTGTGGATCTTGTTCAAATACAATCTCTAATAAAGGAATAGGCTAGTCTACCACCAAAATGGAAGAAAGTTACCCATACCATGACTATGATTTAATACTGGAAAAAAAAATAGAATTAAAAGAAGATTTCAAACTTATTTGAAACTTTGGAGAAAACTTAAAGATGCTACTTTGGAATCTCAAATTGACCCTCCAATAATGAATCAAGTTATAGAACAAGGAACAACAAAGGAAGAGCAGAGTAATCCTGAACAGGCCTCTATATATCAAGATATACAATTTAAAGAGACAGAGGAATTGTGAACTTACACTGGGAGAAAATGCGGAAACCACTGAGCCAACTAATTTTACACAACATTACCCTACAACTGATGGATAACTTTGATGACCAAGGAATCACCGTAATTGATTCAGTTCAACTACCAAAAATGACAGAGATTGACATCCAGATACAATTCTCCGAAAATTACAACAAAGTGGGTAACTTACTTTTAACTATAACATGGAATAAAAGTGAATATAACATTCAGATGATATTGGCAGAAAGGAAAGAAAACTTTGTTCAGTTTGAATTGGTCAGAAATTTTTGTAACCAAATTTTGAGGCTCAATAACCGAAAAGCTTTAATATGGGAACCAACCTAGTATAGAAAGAAAGCTAGAGTTAAGTTTAAATGTGATATAAAATATTACTTGATGGGTTAAAAGGGCATTAGAAATTTTGTCTGATTTAATAATGAATGAAGGATGTGAATTTACTGTTATCATAGCTGAAGGAGTAAACTTTATTAGGAGTAAATTTTATTAGGGGTTAAAAAGACTTTATAGATGTAGATTGATGAAATGACAGAATATATTCTTAAAAATAGAATTGTATTTGTTGGAGTTATATTATTATTTTAAATATGATAACCATGTTGTAATAGAGAGAGAGGAAGAGCTATTTGTGATAGGAAAAAAATAGTCTTAATGAATGATTTATCATTAAGGATATCTGAAATCCCAACTATATGTTCATTAAAACGTAATTGGAGTATGAGAACTGTAATTAGTAAAGCTTAAAAACAGGATATAGATTATTATAATCGCAATGTGATTGATGATTTTTGCTTGATTGAATTTTACCAAAAACTATTAATTTTAATAAGCAACATTATATTTAGGAAATAGAGAGGACATTTTTGATAACTAATCTGAGCTATACTTATATGATTTTGTTTTCGAATGATTTGTCACCCTGACCACCATGTTGTGTCCTAAGCTTTTGTAAAAATAGAAAAAACCAATAAAACTTTTTTACAAAAAAACAACAACCAGTAACTGTGACAGGGACCTTTGAGTCCTAGTGGATGATCACTTAACCATGAGCCAGCAATGTGCAGCAGCAGCCAAAAAAGCTAATACAATCCTGGGTTGTATTAAGAGAGGCATAGAATCAAGATCACACGAAGTATTCGTACCGCTTTATAAAACCCTAGTAATACCACACCTGGAATACTGCAACCACTTTTGGTCACCATACTACAAAAAAAATATTGAGACGTTGGAAAAAGTTCAGAGAAGAGCTACTAAGATGACCAAAGGCCTGGAAACTAAAACATACAAAGAATGGCTGCAGGACTTGGGTTTGGCTAGTCCAGGGGTAGGCAACCCAAAACACTCAAAGAGCCACTTGGACCTGTTTCCCACCGAAAACAAAACACTGGGAGCTGCAAAACCCTTTTGATATCTAAAATGAAGATAACACTGCATATATCCTTTTTTACCTTTATATATATATATACATATGTACATACGTACATATATACATATATACATATACATATACATGCTCCTCGAAGCATGAAGCTCCTCTTGCTCCTCGAAGCACGAAGCAGAAAACACCAGCTTGAAGATGACGAATGGGACTTCGTCGAAACGTCTCCAAGACACTTCCAATTTTACGCGGGAGAAAATCCGAATAACCAAAGACCTACATACAAATAGATCTTCAGGCTGGTGTTTTCAGCTTCGTGCTTTGAGCAGCTTTGAGCAGCAGAAAACCCGAACAACCAAAGACCTACATACAAATACCCGCGAAAACCTCAGAAAACATAGATAGATAGATAGATAGATAGATAGATAGATAGATAGATACAGATATAGATATAGATATAGCAATAAAACGTGATCACCAGGAAAGTATAAAACAATAAAAGTTTTAATAAAAAGAGACCAAGCTTTCGTTGGCTACTGCCAACATCATCAGGGTACATACAGGTTAATGGGAGAATCTATTTATAGATGAAACAGCGTCTGCGCTCGACTCCTAGATCTCGTGACAGGTCCTGACCGGCCAATCATTGTCCCCGTCGTAATCTCTATAAAATTAGCTAGTTTATCCTTGCTTCCCTTATCCACATATGCATTAACACTTACTCCCCCGTTTCTCTGTGCCCGTAAGTCAGAAGGGCGCTTCGTCCTTCCCCAATCAAGCATACATTCATCATCCTCGGGTTGTTTCCTCCTCCCCTCCTCTTCGGGGTGTTCCATGTGGACAGACCTCTTCTCCCCTCCATCCTTTTGATGTCCGTCATCATCATTATCATATTCCCTGTTCTGGGATTCCACCCCAAGTATCCTGCATACACTCTCACTGCTGAACACTCCTTCCCCCTCTGTCTTTCTGATGTTCTCACCACCATTATATCTTGCAGCGTATGTTCTCCTCTTTTTTCTTTTAATGGCTCCTAACCCATTGTGGGGACTGATCCGTAATTCCTGCTATCCGATCACTGAGACGGCAGGTGCTCCCAGGGGTAGCTGTTTCAATACCCCACCCGGTCGATATTCCTCGCCCTTCCCCCTTGTAGGGCTTGACGCAGATCTCAATCTAGTGGCCATGCTTTCACTTTCCTCCATTCGTTGCGCTGCTCTTCGAGAGCGTGTGGTCACTCCTAAGGTGGGAAGACTGCCATTACTTTCTCCTTGTGTGTCCTTGGGGGGTATGACTCCCTTCAGATGCATCAGGTGTGGTGGGGGTCCCAACTCGTGCATTGTCATCCCTCCATCATTCAACGTTTTCACTGCTTTCCGCTGGTATGGATGCATCTCCGATGGATAGGTACGCAAGCCGGCAGCGGTGGAAGCCTCCACAGGAGCAGGGGGGGTTGGTACAATTCCTCAAGTGGCAACCACGCTGTATTCCAATCGATGTGCATACCATCTTCTCTTCCAAACACCCCCCACGGTATGGAGAGATGTCTAGGTTGTCAAAGGTTGAACCCTTGATGTTAATGGGCTTCCTCATTCGTGACGGGTGCATCCCTATCCTCACAGTCGGGAGGCTCTCGGGCCGTCGGTCACCATTTTCTCGGATGCTGGCTCTCTCCGGTGGAAGAATAAAGTTGTTGTTGTTAAATTGCCTACCCCATGGTGGTCGGGTATGCGCTTCCCACACTCTCAGCGCTAAATATGCTGGGCGCAGGTCCACAAGCCGATTGACCGAATCTTCACCTGAGAGCCAGGTTTCCTTGAATAGTCTGCCACTCTTTGTGATGTCATTAGCAACCACCCTTACACCGTCAAAGTCAAATTTGTGTCCAGACTCCACCATGTGTGTTAAAATTTGGGAGTATTGCTCTCCTTTACTTATGGCCAGCTTGTGTTCCTGGATCCTTGTTTTAACCCTTTTTGAGGTCTCACCCACATAGTTACGGGGCAATCATTACAATTGATCTTATATATAACCCCTGATTTCTCCGCAGTGGGGAGTGGATCCTTAGGTCTCATGATATACTAGCGTAACGTCCAATTAGGTTTGTGTGCCACCCCCACATTGTAGGGTGCCAACAAACTAGCTGTGGCCTCTGAGACGTTACTAACGTAGGGGAGGGTAACACGAGCCGTCTGGGATGGTAACGTCCCCATCTGTAAACTATTTGGGGGTCTGGATAGTGCACCATGGCGCTTGATGAACTTTGTTGGGTACCCATTATGTCTCTCTCTGCAAATGGCAGAGGAGGCTGGGAGCCACAGGGGAAGGCTCAAAGAGCCACATGCGGCTTCGGAGCCACAGGTTGCTGACCTGTGGGCTAGTCTAAAGAAAAGAAGAAATAGGGGAGACATTATAGCAGTACTCCAGTATTTGAGGGGCTGCCACAAAGAAGAGGGAGTCACGTTATTCACCAAAGCACCAGAGGGCAGGACAAGAAATAATGGTTGGAAACTGATCAAAGAGAGAAGCAACCTGGAATTAAGGACACCCGACATAGGTGCTCCATCACTAGAGATTTTTTAAAAAGAGATTAAACAATCACTTGCTGAGATGGTATAGCTTCTCCTACTTGAGCAGGGGGCTGGACTAGAAGACTCCAAGGTCCCTTCCAGCTTCTGTTCTGTTCTATTCTATTCTATTCTATTCTATTCTATTCTATTACCATATTATTTCTTATAGCTTATTGGTCAGCATTTAATCAGCGATTACACAAAGTTTGGCTGTGTTCTTCAAATCATGGCAACTTGATGGTTAGTTGGGTTGGGAATCCATACGGTTATGTTTTGCCATGACTGTTACTGTAGATAAATTGTATAATGCAATGAAACAGAGGATGAGAAAATTACATTGCATGTTCTAAAGTACACTGAGTGTCAGAACCCAATATTATTAAGGGGGACTCTTTTCTATTTCTTTTTATTTCATTACTCCAGGTTCTGTCATTCTCCTGAGGGGGAAGGGGGAAATGCTGCAGGCTGTTTCTTTGTTTCTTTCTGTTGCTACAATGTATCCCTTCCACTGTTTCTGCATATCTACACTTTGAACTGTCTCTTCCTTGATGTTACCTTGGGGGGGGGGAGAAAGGAATGTGCCTCCGGCCATCTAGCTCCCGTTTCAGAAGGGAAGGTGTGAAGACCCAACAACATTGCTGCGAGCCTGGAAAAGACCTGTGTTATCAGCTCCTTTCCCACAATGGATTTAACACCTGAGGATTGGCCCATTCAAACTGACCAGATGAACTATTGGGGTGGGGTTTGCTTGGGACTCTTTTAACCTATTGATCTGAGCAGGAAACCCTCAGATCATGCCTGTTATCAGCTTCTCCTAATAAAAGTTCATTTTGGAAGAAACTGCTTCCACGAGTCCTACTTTTTTAGGATGAGGTTTTGAAGTGAGCCCTTCTTTCTCTTTTATCTTTAATGTCAATATGTCCATTTCTGACCCCGCAATTATTTTTGTTAGGTATTGTTACTGATTGTGATGCTAAGGAGGTTATATTAATGTTAAATTTGATTACAGCCGCAAGGCTGTTAGTAGGGCAATATTGGAAGAAGGAATCTTTCCTACCTTGCAAGAGTGGTTTTTTAAAGTTTCTTATCTGGAGGAAATGGCAAAGATTTCGGCTTTTCTAAAGGAGCAATCGCAAGAGAAATTTTTTGCTGTATGGGAAAAATGGATAAATTTTATACAACATAAATTGGATATAAAAAATATTATTTAGCTTTTTTGTAACTTGTATATAATTTTTGATATATTATAGATTGTTTTCTCTTTTTTTCTTTCTTTTTTTTCTTTTTCTTATTTCTTTTTCTCTTTCTTCTTTTTTTTCTTTCTAAGTATTTTTTTTTCTTAATGTTTATGTCATACATATTTTATTATTAACTATTTTATAAGTTGTTAAAATTTGTTTAGGTTTCTTAAAATTTTAATTAAGCCTATATTCAGTTCTGGGAAGCTCGGGGGGGATGGAGGGGGTGGTTTGGGAGGGGTTGGGTGAGGCTTGTTTTGTTTTGTTTTTCTTGTTTGTTGTTGTTTTTTCTTTGTTATTTGTAAAAACTTTTAAAAATTTTCAATAAAAAAAAATATGTCCATTTCTGTACGATCTAAAATTTTCTTAATTAGCTCTTCTGATGTTAAGTTTTCATTTTTCCAATATTGGGTATATACAATTCTTGCTGCAGTTAATACATGTAAAATTAAATATATACAATCTTTCTCATAGTTTCCTCCTATTATGCCTAACGGAAACAGTTCTGGCCTGAAATCTATATGTTTTTTAGTCATTTTTTCCAACCATATGTGTATTTTTGACCAAAATCTTTTAGCTTTAGGGCAAGTCCACCAGATATGATAATAAGTATCTGGTTTTTGTTTACATTTCCAACACTTCTTTGATATACTTTTAAATATTTTCACTAATCTCACTGGTGTTAGATGCCATCTGTAAAACATTTTGCATAAGTTTTCTTTGTAAGCCACTACTTTCGTTAATTTAGCATTTGTTTCCCATAATCTTTTGCCAGTTTTCTAATTCTATATTATGTCCAAAGTTCTTTGCCCATGTTATCATTGCTTCTTTTACTTGTTTCTCTTCCATCTTTAAGTTTAACAAATATTTATAGAGTTTCTTAATTAATTTTTCATCTGTTCTTAGCAGTATCTGGTCAACTTCTTTATAAAATCCCGTTTTAGCATCTTTTTCATATATTGTTTGAATTTGCAAGTATGGCCACCATGATAGATTGTTCTTGTAAATCTTGTCTGTCTTTCAATTTCCCTTCATTGTCCAAAATATCTTTATAGGTCACAACTTTCTCGTAATTGATTAAATTTGGATAAGCAAATGCTTCCATTGTTGAAGGCCATCCAGGTATTTTAATATAGATTTTCGCTTTTATTTTTTTCCCAATCTAGAAGAAGTGCATTTCTTATAAAGTGGTTTTAAAAGTATCTATGTATTTTATTCTTCCCATATCACAGAAAGGCATGCCATCCAAGTTTTAGGTCATGCCACTCTAGATATAATAGTTTTTTATCTCTAAGCATTATCCACTCTTTTAGCCATGTTAATATAGTGGCTTGGCAGTATAGTGTCCAGTCTGGCAGTCCAAGTCCTCCACTTTCTTTCACTTCGTGTAACATTTTCAGTCTAATTCTAGCTTTTTTTCCTTGCCAGTTAAATTTCAGTAGTATTGTATTTAGTTCACAGGTTGGCAACCCGTGGCTCCGGAGCCACATGGAGCTCTTTGAGCCATCACCTGCAGCTCCGGAGCCTCCTCCGCCATTTGAAGAGAGAGAGAGAGAGAGAGGCACTTTTGCTTCCCTTCTCTCTCTCTCTCAGGTGAACTTATCTCCTTCAGGGCTCCTGATTGGCCCTGCGCCCGGGTGCCCCACCCCTTGGGAGAAGCACGGCCAGGGCCTCATGGCTGTGGAGCTGCCTGGGGAAGCCTCAGGATCCCTGCTGGGAGTGCCCTCTGGAGGCTCCACTGAGCGGGCCAGTCCTCCCGCAAGCCGCAACCCAAGGAAGACCAGCCCCTGTGATTCCCAGCCAGCCCGACCATTGGACCCACTGGCCGGGAAGGCACGCCAGAGTCCAGGCTGCCAGGAAGGAAAAAGGAGATGCAGCAAAGGTAGGAAAGAAGAGCCGCCTCCTGGGGCCTGGCGCTGGCGGCGGCTTCCTTGCCCTTCTCCCCTTCTTCCTCCTGCTTCCCCCAAGGCGGCTCGGGTGGGCGTGGAGCAAGAGGGGTGCCTGGGGGGAGCAGCAGGGCTGGCAGAGGGGCTGGCAGCGGCCGCGCAGCACCAGCCCCCACTGCGGCTCCATCAGATGGGCGGAGGGTGAGGCCGGGCAGCGCAGAGTCCCGTCTGGGGCGGCAGCGGTGGTTTCCTCACCCTCCTCCTCTCCTTCCTCCTGGTGCCCCCCGGGTGGCTCGGGCGAGTGCCGGAGCAAGAGGGGTACCGGGGGGAGCAGCCAGGCTGGTGGAGGGGCTGGTGGGCCCCACAGCACCAGCCCCCACCATGGCTCCATCAATGGACAGAGGCCGAGGCTGGGCAGTGCAGACTCCCGGCTGGGGCGGCTGCTTCCTCGCCCTCCTCCTCTCCTTCCTCCTGCTGCCTCCCAGGTGGCTCAGGCGGGCGCTGTCTCCACCGTGGCTCCATCGATGGGCGGAGGGTGAGGCCGGGCAGCACGGACTCCCGGCGGGGGTGGCGGGGACCCCTGATGATGCAGCAGTGGCCACAGCCACTGCCGCTGCTGCCCTCCATCCTGCTCCCCCTCCTCGCCCTTTCAGCTGAGGATGCGGTGGGAGATGCGGTCGGGCCGGGGGCAGTGGTGAGGAACCCCAATGATGCTGCTGTGCCGCCGCTGCCGGAGCTACTGCCTCCCACTCTAATCCCCCTCCCCGCCCATTCGGCTGAGGATGCGGCAGGACGGCGGCCGGACCAGGGGCGGCGGGGAACCCCAAGATGCCACTGTGCTGCCGCTGCCGCCAGAGCCGCTGCCTCCCATCCTGCTCCCCCTCCCCGCCCGTTTGGGTGAGGATGCGGCAGGGGCGGCAGTGAGGAACCCCAACGATGCATCAGTGGCCGCCGCTGCCACTGGAGCTGCTGCCTCCCGTCCTGCTCCCCCTCCCCGCCCAAGAGGAAAGAGAAAGAGAGGAAAGAGAAAGAGGAAAGAGAGAAAGACAGAGAAAGAGGAAAGAGAGAAAGACAGAGAAAGAGAGAGGAAAGAGAAAGAGAGAGAGAAGAAAGAGAGAAAGAGGAAAGAAAACGGAAAGTGAGAGAGAGAGAGGAAAGAGAGAAAGAGGAAAGAAAAAGGAAAGTGAGAGAGAGAGGAAAGAGAGGAAAGAGAAAGAAAGGGAGAAAGGGAGAGGAAAGAGAAAGAGGGGAGAGGAAAGAAAAAGAGGAAAGAGGGAAAGAGGAAAAAGAGAAAGAGAAAGAAAGAGAGGGGAGAAGAAAGAGAAAAAGAGGAAAGAGGGAAAGAGGAAAGGGAGAAAGAGGAAGGAAAGAAAGGGGGAGAGAAAAGAAAAAAGAGGAAAGAGGGAGAGGAAAGAGACAGATGAAAGAGAGGAAAGAGAAAGAAAGGAAAGAGAAAGAGAATGAGAGAAAGAGGAAGAGGAAAGAGAAAGGGGGAGAGAAAAGAAAAAGGAAAAGGGGAAAGAGAGGAAAGAGGGAGAGGGGGAAAGAAAGAAAGGGGGAGAGGAAAGAGAAAAAGAGGAAAGAGGGAAAGAGAGGAAAGAGGGAGAAAGAGGAAAGAGAAAGAAAGGGAGAGGAAAGAGAAAAAGAGGAAAGAAAAAAGAGAGGAAAGAGAGACAGAGAGAGACCCTTTTGACATCTAAAATGAAGATAACACCGTATATATCCTTTTTTACCTTTAATTTATATATACACACACAAACACATATACATACATACATACATACATACATACATACATAAATACATACATACATACATACATATTAAAGGTAAAAAAAGATATATGCAATGTTATCTTCTTTTTAGATATCAAAAGGATTTTGCGGCTACCAGTGTTTTTTTTCTGTGGGAAACGAGTCCAAGTGGCTCTTTGAGTGTTTTGGGTTGCCTACCCCTGATTTAGTTCATCAAAAAAGGTTTTTCCCAGTCTTATAGATATCATTTGAAATAAAAAGAGTATTTTTGCTAAGATATTCATTTTCACTGTTGCTATTCTCCCTAGCATTGAAAGTTGTAAATTTTTCCAATTTTCCAGTTCCAATTTTATTTGTTTTAACAATTTTACATAGTTGTCTTGTTTTATTGTTACACATCTTGCTGTTAAATAAATTCCCAAATATTTAACTTTTTTGACTATTTGAAGGTTTGCTTTTTTGCTAGTTGGTTTTTTTGTTTTTCTGTTAAGTTTTTAGTTAGCACTTTAATCTTTTCTCTGTTTATTTTCAACCCTGCCACTTTTCCAAATTCTTCTATTTTGTCTATAAGCTTAACGCTTGTTTCAAGCGGTTCTTCTAATATGAAAATCAAGTCATCTGCAAATGCTTGTAGTTTGTATTTTTCATCTTTTATCTCCAGTCCTTTAATTTCTATATCTTGCCTGATGTTTCTATTCAATACTTCCAGTGTTAATATAAATAATAGTGGAGATAGTGGACATCCCTGTCTTGTGCCTTTTTTAATGTCAAAGTTGTCTGTAAAATCTCCATTTACAATTATTTTGGCTGTTTGTTTATGATAAATTGTTTGATTATGTTTGTAAAATTTTCTCCAAAATCTATTTTCTCTAGTTGCTGGAACATAAATTGCCAGTTTACATTGTTGAACGCTTTCTGTGCATCTAGAAATATTAAAGCCATCTGTTTCCCTGGATGAATTTCATAATACTCTAAAACATCTAGGATCATTCTTAAATTATTTGTTATCTATCTTTTAGGTAGAAACTGATTTTGGTTTGTATGTATAAATTCGATCAGAGATTTCTTTAGTCTTTGTTATTATTGAAGCAAAAATTTTATAATAACAATATTGGTCTGTAGTATTTTATTTGCATCAAGTCAGAATCTTCTTTGGGTATTAAGCTAATGTTAGCTTCAGTCCATGTATGTGGTATTTTAGCTTCCAAAAGTATTTCATTACACAGTTCTTTCAATATTGGGCTTAGTATATCTTGTAATAATTTGTGAGCTCCACAGATAATCCATCTGGGCCGGGGTCTTATCATATTTTTTTTGCCTTTTTATGTTATTTTGAAACTGTAATTCACCTTTTGCGTCTTGCTACTTGTTTATCCTTCTTCATGGATTGCTGCCTTGTAGTGGCGAAGGTGCTTGCGTAACTCAATGAAGCTATGAGCTATGCCGTGCAGGGCCACCCAAGATGGACAGATCATAGCAGAGAGTTCTCACAAAATGTGACCCACTGAAAAGCCCATGGACAGTACCAAAAGGCAAAAAGATATGACGCTGTAAGATGAGCCCCTTAGGTCGGAAGGTGTCCAATATGCTACTGGGGAAGAGCAGAGGGCTAATACTAGTAGTGCCAGAAAGAGTGAAGCGACTGGGCCAAAGTCAAAAGGACTCTCAGCTGTGGATGCATCTAGTGGTGAAAGGAAAGTCCAATGCTGTAAACACCTTTTCTCCATAGGAACCTGGAATGTAAGATCCATGAATCAAGGCAAACTGGACGTGGTCAAACAAGAGATGACATCTACATCATAGAAATCAGCGAACTAAAATGGACAGGAATGAGCTAATTTAATTCAGACGACCATCAAATATACTACTGCAGGCAAGAATCCCTCAGAAGAAAGGGAGTAGCCTTCATAGTCAATAAAAGAGTAGGAAAAGCAATACTGGGATACAATCCCCAAAATGACAGAATGATCTCAGTGCGAATCCAAGGCAAACCATTCAATAGTCCAAGTGTATGCCCCAACCACTGATGCTGAAGAGGATGAAATTGACCAGTTCTATGAAGCCCTAGAGCACCTTATAGAATCCAACACCAAAAAATGATGTCCTTATCATCATGGGGGATTGGAATGCTAAAGTAGGAAGCCAAAAGATAACTGGAATAACAGGCAAGTTTGGCCTTGGAGTACAAAATGAAGCAGGGCACAGGCTGATAGAATTTTGTCAAGAGAATACGATGGTCATAGCAAACACTCTTTTCCAGCAACCCAAGAGACGGCTCTACACATGGACATCACCGGACGGTCAATACAGAAATCAGATTGGCTATGTGCTCTGCAGCCAAAGATGGAGAAGCTCTATACCAGCAGTTCTCAACCTGTGGGTCGCGACCCCATTTGGAGTCGAACGACCATTTCACGGGGGTCGCCAAACAAGGCTGTCCGTCATTTTTTTCCCCTTTTCTTTAGCTGTGCTACTCCCTCTTATTCTATTGGCTTTTGAAAGCCAATAGAATTAGACTCTATTCAAGAGACTGTATTCTATTGGCATTCGAAAGTCAATAGAATCTATTGGCTTTCGAAAGCCAATAGAATAGACTCTCTTGGATAGAGTCTAATTCTATTGGCTTTCAAAAGCCAATAGGAATTGTCCAGGCTGTCTCTGCCCTGCTGAGCCCGCCAAAAGCCCCAGTCTGCAAACGGTGCTGCAAGGCAAACTTTCTGGAAAGCTTCCCTCCCTGCTGAGCAACTACTAAAAGTAAATAAAAGAGGGCCAGGGGTGGGAAGTGGGAGGCCAGTGAGTGCAGGGAGGGTTGATGGTGCGCGTGGGGCCTGGCGGGTGCCTTACCTGCCTTGGGCTGGGCCAGCTGGTGGCCCAGCCGGTGGTCGGCCTGCGCCATCGCTGCTGCTTGCCGTGGCCACCCAGGAGCGCCTGGGCCTGCCTGCCGCCACCCAGAATGGGCAGTGGCCAAGGTAAGGCTAGCGGGGTAGCGGCGGGCACAGGGAGGGTCGCTGGTACGCATGGGGCCCGGCGGGTGCCTTACCTGCCTTGGGCTGGACCAGCTGGTGGCCCAGCTGGTGGTCGGCTGCGCCATCTCTGCCGCTTGCCAGCTATGCCTCAGCCGGTGCAGGGGGCGGCACCACGCATGCGCGGCGCTCCCAGGCAGGGAAATACAGGTAGTCCTCAACTTACAACCAGTTGTGGGGTCACGGCATTAGGAAGGTTGAGAACCACTGCTCTATACAGTCAGTAAAAACAAGACCAGAAGCTGACTGTGGCTCAGATCATGAGCTTCTCGTTGCAAAATTTAGGCTTAAATTGAAGAAAGTAGGGAAAAACACTAGTCCACTCAGGTATGAACTAAATCATATCCCTGATGAATATACAGTAGAGGTGACAAATAGATTTAAGGAATTAGATCTGATAGACAGAGTGCCTGAAGAACTATGAATGGCGGTTTGCAACATTGTACAAGAGGTAGCAACTAAAACCATCCCAAAGAAAAAGAAATGCAAGAGAGCAAAATGGCTGTCTGAGGAAGCTTTGCAAATAGCTGAGGAAAGAAGGGAAGCGAAAGGCAAGGGAGAAAGAGAAAGGTACACCCAACTGAATGCAGAATTCCAGAGAATAGCTAGAAGAGATAAGAATACCCTCTTAAATGAACAGTGCAAAGAAATAGAAGAAAACAACAACAACAACAACAATAATAATAGTAAAGTTGGAAGAGACCTTGGAGTTATCTAGTCCAACCCCCTGCTCAGGCAGGAAAGCCTTTACCATTTTGGACAAATGGCTGTCCAGTTTCTTCTTAAAAACCTCCAGTGTTGGAGCATTCACCGCTTCTGGAGGCAGGTTGTTCCACTGGTTAATTGTTCTAACAGTCAGGAAGTTTCTCCTTAGTTATAGGTTGGTTCTCTTCTTGATTAATTTCCATCCGTTGCTTCTTGTCATGCCTTTAGGCGCCTTGGAAAATAGCTTGACACTCTCTTCTTTGTGGCAGCCCCTGAGATATTGGAACACTGCTATCATGTCCCCTTTTGTCTTTCTCTTCATTAAACTAGACATACCCAATTCCAGCAGCCGTTATATGCTTTAGCCTCCAGTTCCCTAATCATCTTTGTTGCTCTTCTCTGTACTCTTTCTAGAGTCTCAACATCTTTTTTACATCGTAGTGATCAAAACTGGATGCAATATTCCAAGTGTGGCCTTACCAAGGCATTGTAAAGTGGTATTAACACTTCACGTGAACTTGATTCTATCCCTCTGTTAATGCAGCCTAGCACTGTGTTGGCCTTTTTGGCAGCTGCAGCACACTGCTGGGTCATATTTAGGTGATTGTCCACTAGGACTCCGAGGTCCCTCTCACATTTACTACTATTGAGCAAGGTACCCCCTATACTATATCTGTGTATTTGGTTTTTCTTGCCTAAATGTAGAACCTTGCTTTTTTCACCATTGAATAAAATAAAATAGGGAGGACTAGAGATCTCTTCAAGAAAATTGGAGATATGAAGGGAACGTTTCATGCAAAGATGGGCATGATAAAGGACCAAAATGGCAGGGACCTAACAGAGGCAAAAGAGATTAAGAAGAGATGGCAAAATTACACAGAAGAAGCTTAACGTCTCTGATAACCATGATGGGGTGGTCACTGACCTCGAGCCAGACATCCTAGAATGTGAAGTGAAATGGGCCTTAGGAAAGCTGAGCAACAACAAAGCTAGTGGAGGTGACATTATTCCAGCTGAGCTATTCAAAATCTTAAAAGATGATGCAGTATAAGTGCTACACGCAATTTGCCAGCAAATTTGGAAAACTCAACAGTGGCCACAGGATTGGAAAAGGTCAGTTTACATTCCAAGATGATGCAGTATAAGTGCTACACGCAATTTGCCAGCAAATTTGGAAAACTCAACAGTGGCCACAGGATTGGAAAAGGTCAGTTTACATTCCAATTCCAAAGAAAGGCAATGCCAATGTTCAAACTATCGCTCCATTGCACTCATTTCACATGCAAGTAAAGTTATGCTTAAAATCCTACAAGCTAGACTCCAGCAGTATGTGAATTGAGAACTTCCAGAACTACAGGCAGGATTTCGAAGAGGCAGAGGAACTAGAGATCAAATTGCCAACATACGCTGGATCATGGAGAAAGCTATGGAGTTCCAGAAAAACATCTACCCCTACTTCATTGACTATGCTAAAGCCTTTGATTGTGTAGATCACAACAAATTGTGACAAGTTCTTAAAGAGATGGGAGTACCAGACCATCTTATTTGTCTCTTGAGAAACCTATATGTGGGTCAAGAAGCAACAGTGAGAACTGGACACAGAACCACTGATTGGTTCAAAATTGGGAAAGGAGTCTGGCAAGGCTGTATTCTTTTGCCCTGCCTATTTAACTTATATGCAGAGCACATCATGAGAAAGGCAGGGCTAGATGAATCAAAAGTTGGAATTAAGATTGCTGGGAGAAATATCAACAATCTAAGATATGCAGATGATACCACTCTAATGGCACAAAGTGAAGAGGAAGTAAAGAGCCTCTTGATGCAGGTGAAGAAGGAGAGTGCAAAAGTGGGCTTGAAACTCAACATTAAGAAAATCAAGATCATGGCATCCAGCCCTCTCAATTCCTGGCAAATAGATGGGGAAGCAATGGAGGTAGTGACAGATTTTATCTTCCTGGGCTCCAAGATCACCACAGATGGGGACTGCAGTCAAGAAATTAAAAGATGCTTGCTCCTGGGGAGGAAAGCTATGGCAAATCTAGACAGCGTACTAAAAAGCAGAGACATCACCCTGCCAACAAAAGTGTGTATAGTCAAGGCCATGGTTTTCCCAGTTGCAATGTATGGCTATGAAAGTTGGACCATAAGAAAGGCTGAGCTCTAAAAAATTTAGACCTTTGAACCATGGTGCTGGAGAAGACTCCTGCGAGTTCCCTGGATCGCAAGGCGATCAAACCGATCAGTCCTAGAGGAGATCAACCCTGACCGCTCTTTAGAAGGCCAGATCCTGAAGTTTGGCCACCTAATGAGAAGGAAGGACTCACTGGAGAAGAGCCTAATGCTGGGAAAGATTGAGGGCAATAGAAGAAGGGGACAACAGAGAATGAGGTGGCTGGATGGAGTCACTGAAGCAGTAGGCATGAGCTTAAATGGACTCCAGAAGATGGTAGAGGACAGGAAGTCCTGGAGGAATGTTGTCCATGGGGTCGCAATGGGTCAGACACGACTTCGCAACTAACAACAACAACTTTTTTATTATTTTTTTCTCTTTTTTCTCTTTTCAGTCTATATGCTAATCATTCCCCCAGTTTATTGGCATTTTCAAAAAAGTTCTGTTTAGCCCTTTTAATCTGTTGAGCCATTATTTCTGCCTCTACTAAGTTTAATTTATGTTTTATTATCTCCATTTGTTTTTTGAGTATTTGTAATTGACTCTTTCTATTTCTAATTCTAATTTTCTAAATTCTTCCTTCAACTTTAAGTGTTGTTGTTTTCTTTCTTTATTCTTTTTAGCAGCATAGTTCAGGGCTTTTCAACCAGCGGTACACCGTACCACTTGTGCTACTTTGCCACATGGCAGGTGGTACGTGACTGCTAGCCAAGTGTAGCAGGGGAGGGGAATGAGCCAAATAAGCCAAGCCTGAGGGAGAGGAAGCTGCAGCTGCAGGACTGTCTGAGCTTGACAGAAGCCCCAGGAGCCAGCAGGGCTCCAGCTGATTGGCGCTTCCAGAAGCAGCTCAGAGCTGGAGGTGAACTGAAGAAAATGGGAGGGGAAGAGAGGAGAGGCTATAAAAGAACTTGGTTTGGGTGGAGGAAGGGGAAAAAAGACAACAGAAAAGGTTTAATCCCTTTAAACAAATGTAATTAGTTTTACACTCTTTAATTGAGTCTGACGCTTTTAGAAAGTTTTATTTGAAGGTAAACAGGCTTAATTTAAAGCTAAAACTTTTCGCAATTGCCAGAGCCTTTCAGTCTAGGATTGCAACATTGTGACACGTGACACGCCTGAGGCAGCTTAAAGAGAAAAAAAACAGAGTTTGTGTTTCTTTATTTTCTTGCTCTGCACTTGATTCCTGTGTCTTTAAGGGTACAGGGAAGGGATTGGGGGGTGCATTCTTACTGCACTGTGGAAGAGCTCAGAAGGGCAAACCAGCTAGCTCAGGAGTCTACAAACTTAGCAACTTTAAGACCTGTGGACTTCAATTCCCAGAATTCCTCAAGCAGCCATGAGGGCTGAGGAATTCTGGGAGCTGAAGTCCACAAGTCTTAAAAGTGCCAAGTTTGAAGATCCCTAAACTAGCTGGTAGTGGTGCATATTAATAAAAATGGATAAATTCATCATATATTTGTTAGTGCAAAGGGAAAGTGATTCAGCAAAGGAACAGCCTCCGAAAAAATTAAAACTGGTACTTTTTTATTTTTTCTACAATTTGTAATATTTTATTAGATTGTAGAATAAAATATAAAAATACAAAAGCAAATAGTAGGACACAGTGGGGAGGAAAAAGGGGGGGAAGTGAGTGGGAAAAGGGAAAAAAGAACATACTTCCTCTGTTGCAGTAGAATGAAGCATTGACATTGAACCTCAAGTTTTTACTTTTCCATAATATTCTAAACTAGCCATTTCTATAACAACAAATGAATCTAATCAGTAAAACCCAAAATCCCCCCCCCCTTTTTTTTACTCATCAGGTTTTTGACACCTTGCTAAGCACTTGGTGGTACTCAAATATTGTCATGTCCTAAAAGTGGTACAATCTGTGAAAAGGTTGAAAAGCCCTGGGATAGGTTATAGCCAGCCCTCTGAAATATGCTTTAGCTGTGTCCCGCACATTTTGAAGCAACGTCTCTTCTTTCTTATTTATTTTAAAAAAGAAGTCCATTTCCTTTGTCGCTAGTTGTATAAATTCTTTTTCTTTCAAAATAGATTTGTTCAAGGACAATCTTAATTTTTTCTTGGTTCCTCTCCAAGTCATCTTTATTGGATTGTGATCTGCCCAGATATTAGTTTCTATCTCTATTTCTTGTATCATCACGCTAAGTTCTGAGGATGTCCATATCATATCAATTCTAGACCATTATTTATGTCTATTATTATGTTTATTTGAATAAAATGCAGTGTTTTTTGTAAAAAAAAAAAAAAGGTGCTGGAACTCACACATGTCATACAACCCACCTTGCCTACCCTACAAGGTTCCATCCAACAAAGGTGCCAGAACTCCATTTTGGGCATTCTATGACAAAAAAAGACCTGATAAAATGTATATTGCAGGTATTTTGGATTTTTTTTTCTCTATATATGTTTTGAATACAGAGTTCTTCTGCCATTTTTAAAGTCTCCCATTATATAAAAATTTTGATAGTCCAATTCTAATATTTTTTTTATATAGTTTTTGGAAAAATTGTTCTTGTTTATCATTTGGTGCATATATTGCTACCATCAGTATCTGTTTTTGGTCCACCATTAATATTCTTTCCTCTTCATCCGCATATATTTGTTTGGGGTTCATCTTTTCTTTAATATATAGGATTATTCCTCTTTTCTTTTGTTGTGCTAATGCAAAATGGAATTTACCAATTTTTGGTTGTTCTAACAATTTATAGTGTTGTCTCTTAATATGTGTTTTTTGAAGGCAAATTATATCTATTTTTAGTTTTTGTAGTTGTGTAAAAAAAATTCCTTTTTGAGGGGGAATTCAGTCTATTTATATTCACTGACAGGATCCCATTTTCCTTCTCCATCTCTTTCAATTGTATCTAGGTCTTAATCTCGTTGTAACTGCCATGTGAGTAGCAATTGCCTCTTGGATTGCTTGTAGTGTTGCTTGTGTTTCCTTTTAGAAGTTGTTAGCCTTTTCTTGTTGGAGCATTGTATCAATTCATCTCTGATAAACTGGACTTGCAGAAGCAAAGGAGGGAGCACAAGTTACTTTTTTTCCAGCTTTAGATAGATTTGGAACGCTCATCTTTATCTTTTAGTCATACTTTGTAATCCACCAAGTAAATCAAAATTCGTAATCCAATAGGCTCCTAACAAATAGAAGAGGTAAATAATCATCATCATCATCATCATCAACATCAACATTATCATCATCATCATCAAAGCACTACATGGCCAATACATTAAAAAAATAGCTGGGAAAACAGATAATAACAAGACCTGGCAATGGCTAAGAGCAGGAAAATTGAAGAAAGAGACCGAGGGACTAATTCTGGCTGCACAAGACCAAGCCTTAAGGACAAATGCATATAACGTCAAAATTGAGAAGACAGCAACAGACAGTAAGTGCCGCCTATGCAAAGAAGCTGAAGAAACAGTGGACCACCTGGTAAGCTGTTGCAAGAAGATCGCACAGACTGACTACAAGCAGTGGCATGACAAAGTAGCAACAATGGTGCATTGGAAGATCTGCAAAAAATATCATTTGCCTGTAAGCAAAAACTGGTGTGATCATAAAATAGAGAAAGTCATAGAAAATGATAAAATTAAACTGCTCTGGGACTTCAGAATTCAAACAGACAAGCACCTGCAACATAACACCCCAGACTTAACAATTGTCGATAAAAAAGACAAAAAAGTCTGGATAGTGGATGTGGCAGTGCCTGGAGACAGCAGAATAGAAGAGAAAGAGCTGGAGAAGATAACAAAATACAAAGACCTACAAATAGAAATAGAAAGACTGTGGCAAAAGCAAGCAAGGGTAGTACCAACAGTCATAGGCGCCTTGGGTACAATCCCAAAACAACTGGAGCACCACTTGAAAACCATTGGCATTGACAAATTCGTCATTAGTCAATTGCAAAAGGCGGCCTTACTAGGAACTGCTTCCATCCTGCGACGATATCTGTAATACCATCAAACATCCACATCTGCCTATCCCAGGTCCTGGGTAAGGACTCGATAGGTAGACAAATGCCAAATCTAGTCTAAACATCTGGCTGACTGTGCGATGATTAATAATAATAATAATAATAATAATAATAGGCTGACTATGCGATGATCGATAACAATAATAATAATATTGTTTGGTCTCGGATAGCTTTTTGGAAGTGTAAGCACAGGGTTGTAATTGGCCCTTTTCATTCTCTTGGAGTAGTACCACACCCACCGCTACATCACTGGCATCGGCTTGGATTACGAAGGGTTTCTCTGGCTTTGGGTATTTTAGCACTGGCTCTGCCGAGAAGAGCTTCTTTAGTTTTTCAAATGCAGCTTGGCATTCCATAGTCCATTTCAGAGGCTGGCTGGGCTTTGGTTTATCCACTCCCTTAGTCTTTAATAGGTTTGTGATAGAGAGTGAAATCTGTGCGAAGGAGGGGATAAATTGCTGATAGAAATTTGCAAAGCTCAAGAAACTCTGTAATTGCTTTCTGGTGAGGGGGCTGCCCATTCCAAGACAGCCCGTACTTTTTCCAGATCCATCTTCACTCCTTTTGCATATCGCTTAGCCACCCAAAGTTTGTTCAGAACCACTTTGACTAGTTTCACATACTCAACTTTCATTTCGATGTAAATTAATATATCGTTCAGGTACACAAAAACTCCCTTATACAGATGCTCATGTAGCACTTTGTTGATCAGTTGCATGAACACAACAGGGGGCCCTTGTAATCCAAATGGGAGCACCTTAAATTGGAAGCAACCCAGGAGTAAGTTGAAAGCGGTCTTCTACTCATCCCCTTTCCTGATTCTGACTGGTAGTATGCTTCCCACAGTTCTAACTTCGAAAATATCACTCCCTTTGAGAGGTGGGCCAGCATGTCTTTCATGAGGGACAAGGGGTATACATTTTCCATTGACACTGTGTTTAAGCCCCTGTAATCAATGCAGAGACAAAGAGACCCATATTTTTTCTCTTGAAATAGCATGGGTGCTGCCACCCGGGGTCTGGCTGGCTGGATGAAGCCACAGGCCAGATTTTTGTCTATGAACCAGCACAGTTCATCTAGTTCCCTGGGAGGTCATCGAATACAGCTTTGGCTTTGGTAGTTTAGCCCCCAGGATGATTTCCATGGCACAGCCCGTGGGCTGACAGGGGGGAAACTCATCTGAACTCCTCTTGCTGAAGACCTCAGCCAGGTCCTGGTATGGCCTGCGAGGTCTCAACACTCATTGTGGCTGATACTTCTTGGGCTGGTTCCTTCTTTGGGCGGTTGTGCCTATTTGGTGAGGGGTTTTTTTCCCTTTTTTTATTGAAAGTTTTTAAAATTTTACAAAACAAATCCCCTCCCCAAACCCCCCCACCCTCCCATACCCTCCCCCACCTCCCCAAACCTCCCAAACCCTCCCCCAACCTTCCCAGAGCTGAGTACAGGCTTAATTAAAATTTTTCAGAAAAAGAAAAGAAAAACTTAAAACACATATAAATCCTAAACAAATCTAAATACATTAAATTAAATAGGTTATCTTCTCTAAAAAATAATAATTGCAATCATTAAACACATTATAATATACTCTAAACATTTTCTAGTATCATACTTATATTATTATCCATCATTCTGTATAAACTCCCTCCAAAACACAAATTTAAACATTACTTTCTTTGAATATCTATACCTACAATATAAAATCTAATCTCTCCCTCTTTCTTTATCCTAGAACACAAAAATAAACATATAAACCTTCATTATACCATTAAAACTAAATACTCTTTGAATACTTAAACTAAATACTTAAACTTAAACTTCTTATCTAAGATTTTCATTCAATCTCCATAATCTTCTCTCCTATCAAAAAAAAACTTAAAAGACATATAAATCCTAAACAAATCTAGATACATTTAATTAAACAAGTTATCTTCTCTTAAAAATAATAATAATAATAATAATAATAATATAATAATAAAACCAATCATTAAACACATTATAATATACTCTGAACCTTTTCATATCATACTTATGTTATTATCCATCATTCTTTATAAACTCCCTCCAAAACACAAATTTAAACATTACTTAAAACATTAAAATTCCCTTATACACATTTAAATCTTTACCAATAACAAATTCCATCCACAATTCTAAAATTTTCATTCAGTCTCCATAATCTTCTGTCCAATAGCCAGTTGCATCCACTATAAACACAATCCTTATCAGTCTCTCTTGTCCATAAACATCGAAAAAAATGCATTAAAATCTGCCCTTGAAGGTCGCTCCAAAAAATTTGTAAGTCCTGGTTCTCCCACAAACTCAGGAACCAATACCTGTGAAGCTTCCTCAACCTCCTTCTTCTGTTGGTCTTTCTCTTTACGTTTATATGTTACTTTTTCTTTACGTTTATATGTTGCACAGGTTGTCCTCTGGTCTTTCATCTCGACTTGTTGAGGCCCCTCAAACTGAAATTTCCCATTTTTAATTAATATAGGCTCTTCAGACTGCAATTCTGCCCTTAAAGATTGCTCCAAAGAGTTTATAAATCCTACTTCTCCCGCAAATTCAGAAGCCAATACTTGTGGAACCTCCTTGAACTTCTACTGTTGATCATTTTCTTTACAATTATATGTTGCACAGGTTATCTTCTGCTCCTCCATCTCTACTTGTTGAGGCCTCCCATTTTTAATTAATATAGGCTTTTCAGACTGCGGTTCTGGCCTTAAAGGTTGCTCCAAAGAATTTATAAATCCTACTTCTCCCGCAGGTTCAGGAACCAATACTTGTGGAACTTCCTTAAACTTCTTCTGTTGATCCTTTTCTTTACAATTATATGTTGCACAGGTTATCTTCTGCTCCTCCATCTCTACTTGTTGAGGCCCCTCAAACTGAATTTTCCCAATTTTCATAATTCTAAGCACTTCAGACTGCAGTTCTGCCTTTTCTTCTTCCAAAGCTTTAAACATAAAAGGTGACGATGAGCATACCCCCAGGACCGAAGTATAAAAATCTTTTGCTTTAGAAACAGTATTAAGACTATAACATATCCCCAGGTAGCTCACCACCATTCCAGTCGGAACATCCCATCTAAACAAAATTTGTCTCTTTTTAAGTTCGTCTGCTAAAAAAACAAACTCCTTTCTTCTTCTTAAAATTTTTGGTGGGATCTCCTTTAAAATTATAACATCTTGTGAAGCAATTTGAAACCTCTTCTTATAAAAAGCTTGTAGAATTTCATTGCGCAGGGATCTTTTCCCAAAGTAAATTACCACATCTCTTGGCAAATTCTTTTGCTCTGCCACCACAGAGTTAACTCTAAATGTCTGATCAATTCCACTAAGTATTTCCTCTTCTTCTCTATTCAAAATCACAGCAAAGTCCTTTGCCACCATCTCTCTCAAATCTCCTTGCATAGACTCATGTAAACCTCTAATTCTTAAGGCATATTCCATTTGTTTATATTGAAGCATAAGAATCTCATCTTGAAAATTTTTCATCTCTTTTTCCATACTTTCAAATTTTTCCTCCATGAATTCCACTTTTTCTTCTACCTCTTCTACGCGAGAATTCAACTTTTCAAGAATAGAGGCAACTCCTTTTAAAGTCAGAACTATCTCTTGCCTCAAAGTCTTATTATTTTCCTCTAAAATCTCTTTCATTTCTCCCCTAATTTGAAGTATAACATCTCCCATCATATCTTGCAAGTCCTTCACCATTGTTGACTGTGGCAAGGAAGAAGGTGAAGCTATTAATTTAGGTTGTTGCCCTGATGATAACACCAAAGAAGAAGCCACCTTGGAAGCTGTAGAGATTACTGGACGCTTTGGAGCCATCTTAAAAAAACTTTACTCCTTCTTAAAAATTGCAAGAATTAAGCAAAAAAAAAAAAAAAAGAAATTAACTCCATAAATTCAAAAAAAAAATCCTTCAAGAGGGGATCATTATAATAAAAAAAAGGAATTCAAAAAAAGAAAAAGGAGGAGAAGAAAAAAAAATAATTAGATAGAAAAAATCCGTTCCATTTTTTAAACGTGCCAAAAAGTACAAAAAACAAAACACGAAAATTAAACAAAAATAATAATACTAACATTCCATTCCGATCATAAAAAAAAAACAAAAAAGAAAAAAGGAAAGGGAAAAAAAGAGACACCAAAAGGCCTGCCGGTCAGCATTCTAGCTTCCGAAAAAAAAAAAAAAACCACCGAGAGGCTTGCCGATCACCATTTTACTTTCCCTTTCAACAAAGGAAAAAAAATAAAAAGAAGGAGTATAAAAGTAAAAACAAATCTTAAAACTTAAAATCCAAATAAATCAAAGAAAGCAAAAAATAAATCCTCTACTCAGCTCTGTCCGTTTATAAAAAAAAACTCACCAGTTAGCTTTAATCACGGAGGTGGTTGCAGCGGCTCGTTTTGTCCCTAAGGACAAAAGCAGCTGGGAAGCGGAGACAGTCTGAACTCCGTGGGAGCACTCTTTTCACACCCCCCCCAAAAAAAACTTGGGGGGTGCATAAGAGACTCTACCACTATTCAGACAACTCTCTACCCCCCCTTTGCCCGGGAGGGGGTTTTGAACCGCTGAACAGCTGATGTCCGCTGTTCATAGCGATTCTTACACTTACCCAGGAGGACGGCTACAAAGTAGCCGCCATCGCGCGCGCAGATCCACCGGAAGTCGCTCAGGTTTTTTTCCCTTTAGTTAACTTCAAGCATCCCTCTTTCCAATCCACTAGTAGGTTCCACTTCTTCAGCCAGGTTAACCCCAGGACAAAAGGCTGTTCTATGCCTGGTGCCACTATGAAGGTTAGAGTCTCTAAGTGGCCTTCCATAACTAATCCCAGGGGTTCTGTAGCAAAACTGGCTGCGATGCCCCCTACAACAGACCCATCAAGTTGGCAGAATGCAATTGGGTTCTTTAACCTTCTCAATCAGACACCCCCCCCACCCCCAGTTTCCCTACTAAGGTTGGACTGATCAGGCACCTGGTGCAATCCAAATCTTGGAGGGCAGTTAGGGCCACTTTTTTTTCTCTTGCCCAGGATTAACAGTTCTATGAGCATTTTTACTGGTGTGATCAACCCATTTACCAAGGGGTAATCTTTGTGATCACTTTTGGGCATACCCGGTTTGTCCTCTGGTGAGGTGGGAGTTCTCCCTTCTGATTTTGGGGTTGGGAGGAACTCTACAACCACCATACTCTTCAGGGCTGTGTCCTTTCGGCATTGAGCTGGTTTTGTTGGCTTCCCTCCAGACAGTCAGTCTCCCTTCTTTGCTGGGGTTTTTGTGTGGCATTCCAGAGCATGATAGTCTTCCTTGCCACTTTTAAAGCAAGTGGTGGAATGAGGTTGAGCTGTTGTGGGTTTGACTGCCTCTCCTTTCTTCTTTGGCAGAGTCTGCTTCAAGACCCTGCCTGACTGGTATTGGTTGCGATTCTGGTCGATCTCCATTTCTTCAGCCAGGATGCACCAGTCATGCAGGCAGGCTGGGGCTTTATGGGCAATGGAGGCATTATATAAATCATTGTTGAGCCTGTCTTTAAAGCAGCTCACAAAGATGTCCTCTGGTCAGTTGAGGTGGCATGCCAGGTCTCGGAATTCCTCCGTGTATTCGGCTACAGGGTGACATCCCTGCCTCACTGTCTTTATGTGATCTTGCACCTTTCAATTGTCCAGATGGTCTTTGAAACACTGCCTCAGGGTAGTCATGAAGCAGTTAAAGTTTCAGAGCTCCAGGGCATCGGAGTTGTGCAGGGTCATCATTCACTGGGCTGCAGCATCTTCTAGGGCCAGAGTGACAACCCTGATCCTAGCTTCCTTGCTGGGAAGGGTTCTTCCATACACTTCCATGTAGGTGAGGACATGAATAAGGAAAAATCCCAACTGTTGGGGGTCTCCATCAAATTTCACCCCAATGAGGGCCAATTCCAATTCAGGCTGCAGGGCTCTTCCCCTGGCTGCTTGTGGGCTGGCTCACTGAGGCAGTGGGAGTGGTTGCTGCCGTCCCTGTAGAGCCAGCTGTCCCCACTGCAATTTTGGTAGTTGCCGACTTGCTCTTGCTTTGTGCCACCTCCTTGAGTCGTTCCTCTCTCCTCTCTCTGAGGAATTTAGATTTTGTCTTCAAATCCTGAAAGGCTTCCACCATGAAGTTTGTTGCTCATTTCAGGATCTGGTCAGTTGGATCCTGTTTTCCCTTGGTTTCCTCATCATCATAAAGTAGTTCCAAGTCACACCTCCAGCCCTGTTTTCGGCTGCTCCGGGCACAGGTTACTCACTTGGCCTTTTCATCCCAGGCTTCCCTTTTTCCCACACCGACCAACCACCTCGGCCTCATGGATTCCTCCATGGCAACCATTTCCTCCATCCATCTGGAGGGGCTCTCTTGAGGATGTGTCTTGGAGGCGGACTCTTCCCTGCACTCAGTTTCAACTTGCTCGCTGTCATGGAACGACATGGTGTGCATGGTCCCTACAGTAGATCTGATGCCTCTCTGGACTGATCACTTTGCAGATCTTGCCTAATGTAAGGTCCTGCCTCAGGTAGCAATCCCAGAAAAGCAGAATTCCTGAAACTAGCATCGTTTCAAAAGGAACATTTATTGGGACATAGTGATAGCAGAATACAAGGCAGGATCTGAAGAAAACTCATGCAAAACATTACAGTAAACTCTCCTTTCAAACCCCTCCCCAGTGCCCAATGATCCAGTATGATTTCGGCCTATTTATTTATTTATTTATTTATTTATGAGACTTATATACCACTTTAAGTGCAAGCACTCTCTAAGCGGTGTACACCAGTAAGCAATGTATATATATATATATTTACACTTCCCCCAACAATCTGGGTCCTCATTTTACCTACCGCGGAAGGATGGAAGGCTGAGTCAACCTTGAGCCGGTGAGATTTGAACCGCTGACCTGCTGAACACAGTCAGCTAAAGTGGCCTGCAGTACTGCACTCTAACTGCTGCGCCACCTCGGCTCATATTCATAGGTGTGAAGTTGTTATGAAAACCAAAGTGATAAAACCACAGTTCTCAGGCATTTCATGTTCCTCCCGGTCTCTTCCTAGCATAGCAGAGATAAGACAGATGGACCCAGTCACATTCCTCTTCCCTTTTACACCAAGAGGTATGCATCAAAGGTAGGAAGAACAAAGTAAAGGAAATACAGCCCATAGATCGTCCTCCCTCCCAAAAGAGTGAAACCTCCCCCTCCAACAGAATGGCAGTACTCAAAAATACAATGAAATGAATGGATAGTTTGAGGGTCTGACACATCTCCTCACCATAAAAGGCCTCTCAAATGACCATTAGATACCAAACTTGAAAGCAATACACCAGCCTCGAAAGCAGCTTGACACAGAAACTCTGACCCCTGGTTCAGAGAGAACAGACAAGTGTTGACATATGGAGATGAATTAGCCTGGAAAGGCTCCAAGTTATACCTTCCTAGCACTCAGAGTTCAAGCCTTGCAATAAAGCCACGATGCCAAGCAAGCCAGCCACTTTGGGTTTTTAAAGACTTTACACTTGGTAAGGCAGCAGTTCTGGTGATCAGGAATGAAAAAGGATATTAAAAGAGCTGTGCAATCTGTGCAGCTATGAAAAAAGACCCGGGAAGCCCCCTGGGCTGTTACAACAAGTAGCAGACCCATCCCAGCCATGGGAGGAAATTGCAACGGACTTCATCTAGAACTCCCTGAAAATAGTAGAAATACAATGATTTGTTATACTGTTATTGACCTTTTCTCAAAGCAGGCTCATTTTGTAGCTTGTCCTGGTCTCCCACCCAGAAATTGGCAAACCTATTTTAAAAACATATCTACCAACTCCACGGGGCACCAAGAAGAGCCGAGGTGGCGCAGCAGTTAGAGTGCAGTACTGCAGGCCACTTTAGCTGACTGTGTTCAGCAGGTCAGCGGTTCAAATCTCACCGGCTCAAGGTTGACTCAGCCTTCCATCCTTCCCGGGTAGGTAAAATGAGGACCCAATTGTTGGGGGCAATGTAAATATATATATATATATATATATATATATATATATATATATATACACATTGCTTACTGGTGTACACCGCTTAGAGAGTGCTTGCACTTAAAGCGGTATATAAGTCTCATAAATAAATAAATAAATAAATATCAGACTGAGGGGTTCAGTTCCAGCAAAATTCTGGAGGGAATTCACGAAACTGATCAGATGCACCCAGGGACTCAGCTTGGCTTTTCATCTGAGTACAAATGGAACTGCTGAACGAGCAAACACAATGGTAGAACAATGCCTGAGATGCTGTGTTAACTATCAGCAAACTAATTAGGCAGACCTTCTGCCTTTTGCTGAAGTGGCATACAACAATACTGTACACAGCAGTACTGGACGTACCCCTTTTAAAATAGCTACTGGCAGGGAATTCATTTCTGTGCCTGAATATTCCCAAGAACCCCTCTCCTTACAAACACCGACTTTGTGGGTAAGCTCGCTAAAAGGCGCTTGGGCAAACATCAAACATGTGTTAGCCAAACCCACAAAGATTCAAAAGGAGGAAGCACATAAGAGGCAGTCCCCACCCCAGAAATTATTTCATGTAGGAGAGAAAGTCTATCTCTCAACCAAATACCCAAAATTAAAACTACCATGTAAAAAACTGGGATCTAAATTCATCGGTCCTGTCCCCATCGTAAAAATTATAAACCTCGTCACAGTGGAGCTAAAATTCCCATGATTCTTGAGGGAAATGCATCCAGTTTTTCATTGCAGTTTGTTGAAACCAGTTATATAATTGACACTGAGACCAGCACCCCAAATAGCTCCAGGTTTTATTATGGTGGCGGGTGACACCCATTATGAAATAAAATGGATTCTCGATTCTAGAGTGTATAAAGGGAAATTATAGTACCTAGTTCAATGGAAAGGTTATTCTTTGTCAGAAGCTAACTGGGTAAAGAGCAAAGATGTAAAGACTGATAGATTAATACAGAAATTTCATCATAAACATCCCCAAAAGCTGGGGAAACTCCAGGCGATAGAGTAGAAAATTAGTAAAACACTAATGTGTATCTATGCTTGTTATTTTTCAGGAACTTCTTTCTCTTTAGGGGAGTCTGACTGTCAACTTCTGAAATGAACCTGGCTGAAGCCATCTTTGTTGTTTTCAGTTGCCACCTAGGTTGGGAGGAAGGGGGGGGAAGAAACCAAAAGTATTGCTAGACTAAACACGGAGCAGTCCTGTGGGAACCAAGGTCATTCCCACAGGTAGTGGAAAGTGGAGAGAAGAAGCGTCACAGAGCCTGCCAATTGCCCTCATTGGGTAGTGTGATCAATAGCATAGTAGGGGGAGGGAAGTGTTACATTTAATTCCATTTTATTCCTGGCAAGGGGAGTTTAGAGTTGGTTTCACGTTTGACCATGCCGATATTAAGTATCCAATAAACATGTACTTTGAGGAAACTTTAAGCCATGAAGTTCTGATTTGTTGGGGTCCATTAGTCGGAACCTTGACAACCCATATATTATAGTTACTTGTATCAATATTATCTGAGAAACTATATTGTTTTCAGAATTCAAGCATTCATTCAAGTTTAATAGCATTTAAAAAATATGGATGTGAAACAATGCAACTTCGTTAGTTTTATCTTGTTTTTAATGTTTTTAGATTTATTCAGTGTAATAAGTTGATCTATTCTTTAGGTGAATGCGTCTCGACAAGAATCCAAGTTGATGGAAGAATGTGACCTTCTTATAGAAATAATCCAGCAAAGACGTCAGATAATTGGAACCAAAATCAAGGAGGGAAAAGTAAGAATTTTATCTTTGAGATTCTGAAATACATTAAGTTTCTTACTAAGTGATTTATGCTCCACAAAATTTCTAATTTCTTAAGTATTCTATAAAATGCACATTTTGAAATCCCCTTGACAGCTGCTTAATTTATTTGCCTGTTGTCTGAACTTGTTAAATAAACATTTCACTCTTCATTTAAAGTCTGTTGAATGCCTATTGAAAGATACTATCTTATGTTATTTTATCTTTCTATTATACTGTGTTTCCCCAAAAATAAGATCAGGCCTTATATCAATTTTTGCTCCAAAAGACACATTAGGGCTTATTTTCAGGAGATGTCTTATTTTTTCATGTACAACAGACATGCTAAACAGAAGGCCCGTGGGCTGGATGGGCCCATATCTGGTCCTTGGGGCTGCCCCAGAGATGGTGACAGACCAGCCCCCGCCACCTCAGCCATGGCCCACCCTAGCTGGGCATCCCCCTGGTGCACACACAGCAGGAGGTGAGCGCTCAGGAGCCAATAGTGTCCAGCAGCAGCTGCAGCTCACCAGCCTTTTTGGCCGGAGCACTCTGGGGCTGCATTGCCTATGCAGCACATGTGAGTCTGAGTGCTACAACCACCAGGCCAGCCCTCCAAGCAGCAGGTGGAGATAGAGGCACAGGGGGAAGCATGCAATCCTGCCTGCCGGATGCACCCCATAGCCACCCACCCACTCTATTCCACCATCTGTCTTTGCTTGCCCATGGCTGTGATGGGGCAGACGGCCATGGGGCACAACTGGCAGGCCAGATCACGGGCCTCCCCGTGTGCCTCTGCCTGCTTCTGGTGCTGCCATCGCAAACTGGAGGAGAGGCAAGTGGTGAGTTGGGGTGGTGCCATGCTGTGGCCCTTGCACATCCAATCTCATCCTCTAACTTTGCCACACATATGGCATGAGCCTCCCATCACTGCACCCATCACAGCCCTGACGAACAGGAAGGTTAGGGAGCCCCTGGCCCCAAGAGGCAGCCAGGACTCCCTGCTCTGCCCTGGCCGAATACAGTCTCGGAGCTGGCCTTCACCTGTGCACCTCAGGGCCCTACAGCCAGGCCACCCGTACCCCAACCTGAACACTTGCCTCGCCTGGCAGCAGTGGTACCAACAGCAAACAGAGGCATGAGGGAAGGCACATTTTCCAGCCTGTTGGATGTGCCACTTGGCCGCTTATCCCATTGCAGCCGTGGGCAAGCAAAGACAGATGGAGGGAGGTGTGTCCAGCATATGAGTTTGTGTGCCTTCCCCCATGCCTCTGCTTACTGATTGAGGTGCCTGCCTGGCGATCTCCAGGTCAGCCCACTGGCCTTGTGTTTGATATGTCTGCATTAAATCAAATGTTAATTGAAGACTTACGAGACAAAAGTGGCAACAAAAATAATGACAGTTAAGAGTGATTGTCCACACAAAAGCGACAAAAATTGCAGGCACCAAAATTCAGAAAATGTTTCTTTATTTCACATGAGTGCATTAAGTACATTCATTACAACACACGACGTATTGAATTATGAGACACGTCCGTTCGTTATCAAGTGCGCAGGTTATTTGTGTCTTTATAAGATTTTATAATTCAATACATCGTGTGTTGCAATAGACATACTAAATGCTTCCATCTGGCTAACGATCTTAAGTGGGGTTTATTTTGGGGGTAGGGTTTATATTAACAAGTATCCTGAGAAATGCTAGGGCTTATTTTCCGGTTGGGTCTTATTTTCAGGGAAACGCTATGTGTCCTGTTTTCAAAATTCTTATTTAAGTTTAATTTCCCCTCAGTATTCAAACTATTCTTATCAGTCATAATTTTCTCAAAATTTATTACCTTTAAATATCCAAACTTTTCATTCACATACATCATCCCAATATTTTCATATTTTATATATTATAAAAAAATACTATACTACTTATATATCTTATAACCTCCACATATAACATCTTTTCTTGTAGTTATAATTTTCTCCAAATTAGTTACCTTTAAGTATCCAAACTTTTCATTCACATACATCAGACATGTCAAACACAAGGCCCGAGGGCCGGATGCGGCCCGTGAAGTGGTTTCATGTGGCACAAGAAGACATCCTGGAAACAGTGAGGGAACGGCCCCCGCTGCCTTGGCCCTCCCATGGAGAGGGAATGGGCCTCCCTCTGACTTTGCCCTTGTACCCATCATGAGCAATCTGGCTAAGGAGAGCAAGCACACCCGCAGCAGCCTTGAGGAGGAGGTAAGTGCAGCTGCACGCTCCCTTGGGGAAGTGGGGCTGGGCTTGGTGCTGCAGGTGCTCATGGGCCAGGCTGGGCATTTGACCTCTGCTGCCCAGGGCTCTGGGCAGCCTGTACCACCATCCAGCCTCCCCCTGCATGGCCTGAGAGGAACAGTGTGGCTCCTCCAATGGACCATGCCTTGGCACTTGCCCTGGTCCCACCCCCTTCTGCCAGAGACTCTCAGATCTGTCCCAGTCCTGCCCAGGCCTCCACAGGCACCCTTGATACAAATGAGGTAGAGCTGGCCATGCCCACCCAGTAGGCCACACCCACTCCATCCACGCCCACCCAGTAGGCCGCAACCACCCTGACCACACCCACCTGGCCCTCAAGGGCAACCGCAATGCTGATGCGGCCCTCAATGAAATTGAGTTTGACACCCCTGACATAACATCATCCCAGTATTTTTACATTTCATGTATTATAAAAAATACTATACTACTTATATATCTTATTCTTCTTAGTTTAGAGCCCTTTTACATCCAAAATTTATCTATTCTTTTAACCATATTCAAACAAGTGTTTAATCATATAGTATTCCATCTGGTCGGTCGAATCAAATCTCTTGAATCTAGCTCTAGCCTTCTTCTTTTGCCAAGTAGCTTTCCAAATCAGTATGTTCGGCTTGCCAGAGGATTCCTGTATTTTTATAAGTATTGTTAAGAGTAAGAGAAACAAGTTGAGTAGGATGTACACTTTTTGTCTCTCAGACTCTCCTGGCAGCTCTATAATCCATTTTGTTAGATCTTGTTTCTTATCCTCAAATTTGTTTTGAAGTCTTGAAAGATAAAATATCTTTTACATTTTCATTGTTGTGGCGAAATCTTGTAGATTTTCTTCTGTTTGTGTTAAGTTGTAGTTCTCTTCATATGTAGCTTCCTTATTTAAGTCACTTTCTTCTGGTTTGCATTCTATTACCTGATTTGTTTGTACATTCTTTATCATCATTTTTAATTGTAGGTTTAGGTTGAAAATGTGCTCATTTATGTCATCAAAGTTGTTTTTAATCTCATTGTGGTTTAAAACCATTGTCATTTGAATCTGCAACAAGATTGCATACATTTCCTTCTGGAAAGTATTTGCCTTGCCTTGGAGTATTGTTCCTGCAGATCTCTGATGTTCCAGGCTAGGGCCTTCAGAAGGGAATATTAGGTGTGGTTTCCTGTCACCTTTAGGTAGGTATGCAACATCCATTTTGTCTCTCCCCTCCAGACAGTCTTTCACCGACACTATAGTCTCTGTGATTAGCCTTATCAAACCAGCCAATCTTAAAATCCAAATATCCAAATCTTATATGGTTCTTATCTTTATATATGGCTTTGTAGCTCAATGCATTTCCAATTGTCAAGGCATCATTGAAAGCAGTGTTTTATAACAGTTCGTCTGCTCAGGGTCTTAGAATTATCAACAAGCCAAAATTGTAGTCCAGAATGTTTAGCCACCTAAAAGCTTTTCAGTAAATCCCGCCCCCTAGAAGATTAGCCAAGAGTCAAGGTTTTTCTTTCTTTGCAAACAATTCTTGGGCTTAGAAATCACAGCTCAGTGAGTATTTATAGTCCCAGAAGGTCAACAGTTTTTAAAACAAATGTTGTTTTCACTCTGTAGTAGATGGCCCAGCTGGGAAAAAAATTCAAAGCTAGACTTGAAGCTTATTACCAGGTCAGAATCAAGGAAGGAAACGAATGGAAAACAGCTTTCAACTGCCTGCTAGGCTGCTTTCAGTTCAAAGTACTCCCTTTTGGCCTGCAAGGAGCATCTGCCATATTAATACAGCTGATAAATGAGGTGCTCCATGAACATTTGTACAAACAGGTCCTAGTGTATCTTGATGATATCGTAATATACACTGAAACGAAAGCGGAGCATGTAAAGTTGTTCAGGGAGATGCTTAAAAAACTCAGCATAGCCAAATTGTATAATAAGTTATCCAAATGTGGGTTTCACAAAGAAAAAATTAACTACCTGGGGATATCGACTCTCCTATAAAGGGGTCGAAATGGACCCGGAAAAGATGTGGGGAATACTGGAATGGGCACGTCCCCAAACCAGGAAATAGCTGCAAAGCTTCCTAGGATTTGCCAATTTTTACTGGCAGTTTACCCTTTCATTTGTTCAAATAGCCCTCCTCATCACTAACTTCCTAAAGACAAAAGGGGAGGGGACAAACCAAATGGACAAACTAGCCAACCTAAAATGTACCAAGGAATGCCAGGTAGCATTTGAAAAGCTTAAAACATTGTTTTCTGCTGAGCCAATTGGATGCCAGCAACGTAGCAGTGGGGACTTTGCCATTGCAAGAGAATGAAAAGGGTAACTTGCAACAGTGTCCGTATGTCAGGTCCCTGTAGATCTCTGTTGGGATGCTGCCATTGTGAGGGGAGGGGGGCCCTTTAGAGCTCTCCTGTGCTGTGCTTAGCTTTGCTTTGTTTACTCAGTTCCTCTTTGGTTTGATGTATCTTTCTGCAGAATGTAATGGGGAGGGAATTGCCTGAGGGGGGTGGACAAACCGAAACCTACCCAACTGCTAAAATGGACTATGGAATGCCAAGCAGCATTCAAAAAGCTAAAGAGACTTTTTTCCTCCGAACCGGTGTTGAGACATCCAGACCCTGAAAAGTCTTTTGTGATTCAGGCTGATGCCAGTGATGTGGTTGTAGGGGTGGTGCTACTCCAAGAGAATAACCAAGGTCGGCTGCATCCTTGTGCGTACACATAAAAAAAAATTGACAGACAGAGCAACATTGGGTGGTGTGGAAGAAGAAAGCCTATGTAGTCAGGGGCACTTCTCACCTGGGGTACTTCCTGGAAAGAACAAGATCCTTTTTCAAGTTTTGACTGATCATAAAAACCTAGAAGCCCTGAAGACCCTGAGGAAATTGTCCCCAAAACAGGCACAGTGGGCACTTCAATTTTACCCTCAGCTACCTACCAAAGGGAAAGAATTTTTTAGCCAATACTTTGTCGAGACTGCCCCAGTATAACAATATCCCCCCCAAAATTGTCAAGCCCTTGCACCCAGCAGAACAGATGGCAACCCCAGTGACTACAAGACCGCAAACACAAGCAGCCCAACCACTAGATAACTCCACTACCCTTGCGTTCAAGCAGGCCCCGGAGAAAGACAAGTGGTTCCTGAGCCATAAAAATCTTTGTTCCAGTAGTCCTTATTTATCACAAAGTGCCATGGCCGCATCAGCATTGTGGTGCCCTCAGGGGGTGGGTGGGCATGGCCCACTGGGTGGGTGTGGCTGTGGTGGTCATGGCAGACTGAGTGGGCATGGCCGGGGTGGGCATGGCCACCTTTATGTTGCTTGTGAGGGGACGCCTGTGGGGGCTGGGAAGGATTGGGGGAGATCCAGGGGGTCTCTTGTGGGTAGGGCGGTGGGCAGGAGGCTTGTCCTGCGGGTTAAGGCAGGTGGTAGGGTGGGGGTGCCATTGCTGTGGGGCAAGGCAAGGCAGGGGCGGCTGCTGCCTGACACCATCAGCCTCTGCACACAGGCTAACAAGCACATGGGGGGTGTTCTACCACTTCTACTCGAGCTTGCTAGGCTGCTGGGTGGGGCTGCCACTCCAGGTGCCAGCGGTGGCCTAATTGACCTTTGTGAGCTGGCGGCAGCAGGTGTGCCCACAGAGTGGGCTCTGAGTGCCGCCTCTGGCATGCGTACCATAGGTTCGCCATCACTGGACTAGAACAAGCAAATCAAAGCTTAGAAGGAGCAGTTGCAGCCTTGGAAATGGAGAAAGCTGTACATTATTTAAGATTCCAAAGTATACCTGAAGACAAGGAGGAAGATATAGCAGAAGTGATTATTAATCTACTGGCAGAGGCTCTAAAATTAGATAGAATAGAGATACAGATGGAAGTGGATGAAATATTTCAAATGAATACAAGCTATGTGAGGAAACACATGTAAGATTTATAAAGAAAATAAGAGATGCGATCCTGAGAAGAGTTAGGGGTGATCCATTATAATATAAAAATAAAAGAAATTGTGGTGGTAAAGCAGATTCCTAAAAGAATAAGGGACACCCAAGAAAAATATCACTTTTTGACTACAAAGTTAATTGCAAAAGGTGTAAACTTTAGATGGTTAAGGCCAGAAGGAATCTTAATCAACTGGAACAATACAAGATATCAACTGGATTCAGTTTGGAAGGCAGAAGATTTCGATGAGAGAAACAGAACATTCCTGGGTGAAAGAATACAACATCAACAAGAGGATAGAAAAGGCCAGAAACAGACAGAACAAGCAACAGAGGAAACAACTATGCAAACAGAAGAAGAGAAAGAGAAGCTAGATCAAAAGGGTGAGGGAATGGCAAGAGAGCAGAGTTCAACAAGACCTAAATATAAGTAAATAAAACGGAGAAGGAAAATGAAAATGGACTGAATTCCCCATCAAAAAGAAACAGCATCTTTAAAAAATTACAGAAATTAAATATTAATATAATTTGTCTGCAAGAGACACATATAAAACATCAATATTATAAACTTTTAGAATACCCCAAAATTGGGAAACTCTATTATGCATCAGCACAACAAAAAAAGAGAGGAGTAGCTGTATACGTTAAAGAGACAATAGATTCTAAAATGATTTATTCAGATGAAGAAGGAAGAATTGTGATGGTAGAAATATTTTTACATCAAAAATAGATACTTTTGGTAGTAATATATGCAGTAGTAGACAGGATATTAGACTATAAAAATAGTAAAACAGGAAAATGAGGAAGAAAAAGATTACCTAAGACTTTTTTTTAATATGATAGAGGAAATTGGTGTACGAGATACTTGGAGAGAAATGAACCCAGGAAAATCACAATATACATTCTAGTCAAATAGCCATAAATCCTGGTCTAGAATTGACATGATTTGGATGACACCTGAATTAAGAACTAACATGCAGGAGATTGAGATAGAATTAGGCACTTGCGTAGACCATAATCCTTTAAAAATGACATGGAAATGAATACAAAAAAACTAAGAGGACCTTGAACCCATCCATATTAAAAGAGAAAGAATTTATAGAATCAGCAACAAAAGAAATGGAGCTTTTTTTTAAAGAAAATAAAAAAGAAGATACAACATTACAAAATCTATGAGGTATAGCCAAAGCATACTTAAGAGGTGTAGCTATAACATACATGGAGGAAAAAAATAAAGAAAAAAGACAACAACATATACTGTTAAGGGAAGAATTAAAAAAAAACTAGAACTAGAATTACAAATAAATCCACAAAAGAAAATACTGAAAAGACAAATGGAAATAATAAAATATAAACTAAATTTAATAGAATCAGAAATACTGGCACAGCAAGTTAAAAGATCAAAACAGAACTTTTTTGAAAACGCAAATAAACTAGGAAGATGGCTAGCCTACAAACTTAAAAAACTGAAGGAGAAAAAATTGATAAACCATTTACTGGATGAAAAAGGTTGTTTACAATTCAAAAATGAAGAAATAAAAAAGATAAAGAATATTAGGAGTTCCGGTGGGGATGCTGTGCTGATGGCAGCTTTCTTTGGGCTGCCAGCCCTGTGAATGTGTAAAAGTGCACAGAGACAGTGAAAATCAAATGTCCTGAGGCTTGGAAATCTCCTCCTCGGGAGAAGAGGGGGGGAAGAGTTTACCTCAGGTAGAGGTAGAGCTCCCCTAGACCTCCTTAATTATTTGGAGGTCGAAGGGTGTGAGTTCCCTCGAAGCCAGAGGCTTTCTCCGCACTCCAGGATGCCTTTGCTCCGAGCTTCAGGAGCAAAGCAAGACGCCACACCCACATCTGCATTTCAAAGGGACTTGTGAGTAATTTAAAAGCAGACGGAGCTGACCAGGAGAAGTTAAAATTGTGAATGCTTGAAACTTTAACTCAGGAGAAATAATCTTCTCCATATTTTAATTTGACTTAAAGGGAAAAAATGGTGCCAGAATGTTGTTTCTTTGTTTAAAAGGACAGTGTTAAGAAAGAGCTAAATTTGGAAACAAAGTTTAAACAATGTATTAGACTTTGGTTATTTATTTAAAAAGCAAGAATTTTTACAGAATATTTTTTTTTCTTTTTCCTTCTTTTTTCTGGGATCTCGCTTTTTTACTTCTTACTTTGTAATTGTTGATTTTACAAGAAGTGGACTTATACAGACCGGAAAATGGCTTCAAAGCGTTTGGGAATTTCTGCTGTCCCTAAAAGTTCAATTTCTTCTCCTGTAACACAGCCTGCACTGCAAACTAAACCTAAATCTCCCCCACCTTCTTCCCCACCACCGGCATTTATGCTTAAAGATATTCAAGATGTTTTGAAAAAAGCGACACAAGAGATAAAGGAGGAGGTGGCCGATCTCCTCAACAGTAAAATGAAGGAAGAGATGACAGAACTTCTTGAGAATAAAAATAGAGAAATGAGGGAAGACATATTGTTTGCACTTCAAGGGTTAGCTACTCATATTGAACGCTTGGATGACCGGTTGGATGAAGTTGGGATGCCAGTAAAGCTTATATGAGAGGGGTTTTGATTCATATGAATAATGGACATAGGCATAAGCAGATGCAAAAACGTAAAGAGTTGGAAGAAGAGATTTAATCGAAGGAGAAGGCGTTTATTTTGAACCCATTGGATAATAGATTAAAGGTTTCTATAAATATGTTGCAGGAGCAATTTAATATGTTAATGGCTGATCAGATCGCAACTAATTTGCGTTATATGAAACATAACACATTTTGTAATGCAAACAAGCCTGGTAGGTGGTTGGCTTATCAACTACGGAAGAAACAGAAATCACGTATTATAGAGAAAATAGAATATAAAGGTAAAGAGGTATATCAACAAAAGTTGATTAAAAAGAGTTTTTTAGATCTTTATACAAAATTATACGCTAGTGAAAATATACAAGCTTTAGATATAGATAAGTACCTAGACTTTCAAATGAACAACGAAAGGAGATGAATTGTTTAATTACTTCTGAGGAAATTATTTTGGCAATTAAACAGTTAAAAGTGGGTAAGGCTCCTGGTACAGATGGATTAACAGCAATTTATTATAAAATATTATCTGAAGAGATGATAGAACCATTAAAGGAACTTTTTAATAGTATCCAGATTGGAGGAGAAGTGCCTCTGTCTTGGAGAAGGGCTTTTATATCGCTGATTCCAAAGGAGAATCAAGACCTTACCCAGCCTAAGAATTATAGACCTATATCGCTTTTGAATACAGACTATAAGATTTTCTCGAAAATATTGGCAAATAGATTAATGCAAGTTTTGAAGCAAATGATTCATAGTGATCAGTCTGGATTTATAACCGGAAGATATATGAAATATAATGTAAGACAAATTATTAATTTAATTGAGTATTTGGATAAGAACAATCAAGTCCCTGCGGCATTGATATTTTTGGATGCTGAAAAAGCTTTTGATCAGTTGAATTGGCAATTGTTATTGAAAGTTGTTGATAAAATGAATTTTGGGGATAAATTTTTATATTCTCTTAGGGCTATATACCAACAACAATCGGCACAAATCATAATTAATGGGGGATTAACAGAGGCATTTAAAATTGAAAAGGGTACAAGACAGGGATGTCCATTGTTGCCACTGTTGTTTGTTTTAACAATGGAGATTTTACTGATTAAAATTTGTGAATCAACTATAATAAAGGGAATAAAAATAAAAAAGAATGATTATAGGTTGAGAGCTTTTGCGGATGACTTGGTTGTGACACTATCTCAACCGATTCAGTCGGTTATAGACTTGATGGAAATTATAACTTGATGATGATAAAGTTGGAAGGGACCTTGGAGGTCATCTAGTCCAACCCCCTGCTCAGGCAGGAAACCCTATACCATTTCAGACAAATGGCTGTCCAGTTTCTTCTTAAAAACTTCCAGTGTTAGCACATTCACCGCTTCTGGAGGCAGGTTGTTCCACTGGTTAATTGTTCTGTCAGGAAGTTTCTCCTTAGTTCTCGGTTGCTTCTCTCTTTGGTTAGTTTCCACCCATTGCTCCTTATCCTGATCTATGGGGTTTTTCTGCTGTTCACCTAGAACTGCCATAAGAATCCATTTTTAGTCATTTTAGAGATACCAATTTAGTTTGTATTAGGAATTCCACCTAGATTTTTAGTGGTGTGTCATGAACTATCTTCTACATATTGGCATGGCCAGGACAAATTCCATATTGATTTAAGGATTTAAAAACAACCCTTCTATCTGTATCACATTAAACCGGCTCAAGGTTGACTCAGCCTTCCATCCTTCCGGGGTAGGTAAAATGAGGACCCAGATTGTTGGGGGCAATGTAAATATATATATACATTGCTTACTGGTGTACACCGCTTAGAGAGTGCTTGCACTTAAAGCGGTATATAAGTCTCACAAATAAATAAATAAATAAATAAATAAATAAAATTTGATAGTAAGTCTAGAAGAGTATACTCATCATTCTAATGGGCTGTCTGCCATTTTAGACATAACTCAGATTGTGTACTTTTTTTTTAGTTTCTAAGAAGAAGATGTTCTTGTGCTATGTTGACCTTTGTTGACCGTGTCTTGTTAGTTTTATTGTTAGCTTGATGTTTAGTGCATTAATTAAAAAGAAACAAATTGTACTTCCAAGTTAAAGATCCAGGAAGTTTGAAATTTCTTCATCCTGAATGAAAGATAGGGCTCTTTAAAGTCAGATATTATTCAGTCAAAATCTTCAGTGCTTTGTTAATTTTAGTTTATTTTGCTGTTGCACTAATTCCAGGCAACTTGTTCAGAGTAGAATGTTGATATGCGTTTGGATGACATCCAACATTGTAACTATGTATTCCCATAGCCCCGCATCTATAAAAATAATAATTTTTTCAAAGGCCATTTGTTTATATTACAGCTAATCTTTTTCAATTAAGATAAGATGCTTGTGTGCTAAACAAAATGCATCTGTCGCACTGTTGCCAGGGTGTTCCATCAGTGTGCCATCAGTTCCATTTGAATGGCAAAAGATGGGAAAGTTGTAGGATACACAAAAACATTTTGTGCAAATTGTGTTTTTGTTTTAGCATATCCTCTGCATGGACATCTTTTATTTTGGCACTATGCTGAGATAAATTATTGGTAAGCGTATTCTAAATAGTATCCCTGCTTAACTTTCATTGAGCTATTTGTGGAGTGTCCTTAGAGGCACATATGACCACAATAGCCTGAAACTTTGGTCAAGGCGTGTGAATTTGCCAGCTACATTTCAGTTTAGTTTAGTTTGCTGTTAGTAATAGTAGTAAAGTTGGAAGGGACCTTGGAGGTCATCTAGTCCAACCCCCTGCTCAGGCAGGAAACCCTACACCATTTCGGACAAATGGCTGTCCAGTCTCTTCTTAAAAACTTCCAGTGTATTTACTGCTTCTGGAGGCAGGCTGTTCCACTGATTAATTGTTCTCACTGTCAGGAAATTTCTCCTTAGTTCTAGGTTGCTTCTCTTCTTGATTAGTTTCCACCCGTTGCTTCTTGTCCTGCCTTCAGGTGCTTTGGAAAATAGCTTAATTCCCTATTCTTTATGGCAGCCCCTGAGATATTGGAATACTGCTATCATGTCCCCCCTTGTCCTTCTCTTCGTTAAACTAGACATACCCAATTCCAGCAACCGTTCCTTATATATTTTACCCTCCAGTCCCCTAATCATCTTTCTTGCTCTTCTCTGTACTCTTTCTAGAATCTCAACATCTTTTTTACATCGTGGTGACCAAAACTGGATGCAGTATTCCAAGTGTGGCCTTACCAAGGCATTGAAGAGTGGTATTAATACTTCACGTGATCTTGATTCTATCCCTCTGTTAATGCAGCCTAGCACTGTGTTGGCCTTTTTGGCAGCTGCAGCACACTGCTGGCTCATATTTAGGTGATTGTCTACTAGGACTCCGAGGTCCCTCTCACAGTTACTACTATTGAGCATGGTGCCACCTATGCTGTACTTGTACATTTGGTTTTTCTTGCCTAAATGTAGAACCTTGCTTTTTTCACCATTGAATTTCATTTTGTTAGTTAGTGCCCAGTGTTCAAGTCTGTCCAGATCCTTCTGTATCTGAAGCCTGTCTTCTGGAGTGTTGGCTATTCCTGCCAGCTTGGTGTCGTCTGCAAATTTGATGAGTTCCCCATCTATCCCTTCATCCAAATCGTTGATGAAGATGTTGAAGAGTACTGGGCCCAGAACAGAGCCCTGGGGCACCCCACTACACACTTCCCTCCATATAGATGCAGTTCCATTGAGGACCACTCGCTGAGTACGGCCGGTCAGCCAGCTACGGATCCATCTGGTGGTAATTCTGTCTACCCCACATTTTTCTATCTTATCAAGTAGTAGGTTGTGATCTACTTTATCAAATGACTTACTGAAGTCCAAGTAAATTATGTCCACAGCATTCCTCTGATCCACTAATTTTGTCACTTGGTCAAAGAATGCAATAAGATTTGTCTGGCATGATCTATTTTTGACAAACCCATGTTGGCTTTTAGTAATGATTTTGTTTGCCTCTAGGTGTTCGTTGATTCATTGTTTGATTATCTTTTCCAGGATCTTCCCAGGTATTGAGGTCAGGCTGATAGGTCTGTAATTTCCTGGATCCATTTTTTTTTCCTTTTTTGAGGATGGGAACTACATCAGCTCTTTTCCAGTCCTCTGGTAGTTCCCCTGTGTTCCAGGATCTTTGAAAAATATAGTTCAGTGGCTCCGATATCACATCTGCCAGTTCCTTGAGAACCTTGGGGTGTAATCCATCTGGTCCTGGCGATTTGAACTCATCTAGGCTGGACAGGTGCTCACTTACCATTTTCTTGCCTATCTTAACTTGTGTTTCTATTTTGTTTTTTATGGCACTATTTTTGATAGGTTGGTCTGTTTTTTCCCTTTGTGTAAAGACAGATGCAAAAAATGAGTTAAATAGTTCTGCTTTCTCCCTGTTGCTTGTCACCTTCTTGCCACTTCCACCCACTAATGGACCAATCATTTCCTTCACTTTTTTCTTGTTTTTTACATGTTGAAAGAAGCTTTTTTTGTTATTTTTCACTTTGGTCGCAAGCCTTAGTTCATTTTGAGCCTTGGCTTTCCTCTCTTCATCTTTGCATGCTTGGCTATTTGCTGATATTCTGACTTAGTTAGGTTCCCCTCTTTCCACTTTCTATACTTGTCCTTTTTATCTTTCAATTTGTCAGAGAGCTCTTTATGCAGCCATGCTGGGGTTTTTTTTGAGAGTTCTTGTTTTTCCTCTTTGTTGGTATTGTGCTAGACTGTGCTTTTATTATCTCATTTTTCAAAATTTCCCAAGCTTCTTGAGTTGTTTTCCCCTTGAGGATTCTCATCCATGGAATCCTTCCCAAGCCCTCTCTAAGTTTATTGAAATTAGCTCTCTTGAAGTCCAAGACTCTAGTCTGACTGTGTTCTATTGCTTGTGCTTCCATAATGATGAATTCTAATATTGTATGATCACTTCCTCCCAGGGTTCCTATGGCTTCAACACCTTCTATCATTTCATCTCTGTTAGTGAGAATTAGATCCAAAATGGCTAATCCCCTAGTTCCCTTCTCTACTTTTTGGGATACAAAGTTGTCTGCTAGGTTTGCCAGGAACCTGTTTGATCTTCCACTTGGTGCGGAGTTTGTCTCCCAGTTGATGTCAGGGTAGTTAAAGTCCCCCATTACTATTGTGATGTGCTTCCTACATACCTTAGTTAGCTGACAAGCAAAAAGTTCATCTATTTCCTCTGTTTGGTTGGGTGGTCTGTAGTATACACCTATTGCAATGTCATTTCCCCCCCCCTTTTATATTGACCCAAATACATTCAAGACAGTTTTTATCATTGTTGTGCTCTATTTCTGTAGAGATGTAGTTATTTCTTATATAGAGAGCAACTCCACCTCCTCTTTTATTTGGTCTGTTTCTTTTAAATAATTTAAATCCCTCTAGCTGTGTGTTCCATGTGTGGGTTTCATTCCACTATGTTTCCGTAATGGCAACAATATCGTATCTGCCCTCATTAACCTGAATTTCTAGTTCTCACTGTTTGCTGTTCATACTCTGTGCATTGGTGTATAAACATTTGAGTCCTTTGTGAGTGGCCTTGTGTTTCCTTTCTACATAACCTGTGTGGTGCTTGAGTTCCCCTATTGTCTTACCACCTATTTGGTTAGTGCACTTTGTGTGGCACTCGCTATTAGAGACTTCATTTTGCTTGAGAGCAAGGTTGGTATTCTTGTCCATACACACATCTATGCTACATGCACTGATAGCCGTATAATTTTTAAATTGCCGGGGACAGGGTTGTTCCGTATCAATTAACTCCCTGTCCCCGCTGTTTAGTTTAAATTTCCCTCCAGAAAATCTGTGAATTTATAGCCGAGTAACTCAGTCCCTTTTTTTGATGGATGCAAACCATCTCTTTTGCACATCTTTTGATTGGACCAGCTACTGACATCGTGACTAATATATCCAAAGCCTTCCCCTTTACACCACTCCTTTAGCCACATATTGAATTGTGCTATGCGCTGGCCTTTTCCGTTTTGCTCCTTATACACTGGTAAAACCTCTGAGAAAGTAAGCCTACAGCCTATTCTGCTAAGTTCCTTCCCCAAGCTCTGGAAATCATTCTGCACAGAGAGTACATCTTTTTGGGACAGATCGTTAGTGCCAAGATGTACAATAGCCTCCACAACACAGTCCTTGCTGCCATTCTTGATTATTTTAGAAATACGCTTCTTGTCTCTTCTGGCAGTAGCACCTGGAAGACACCTGACCTCTTTTGAAGCCTCTGTGTCCTTTCCTAAATTTACATCCCTTATAATTGAATCACCTACCAGAAGGTAGCTTCTCTTTTTGGGTGCCTTTCTGTTCTTGCATGACTGATGTGCGATACCTGATTCACACTTCTCCCTGTCGAAATCTAGTTCTTCATCTCGGACCACAATCCCCTGCTTATTTGAGTTATCTTCACAAATACCTTTACCTGTCTCCTTAATGTCCCTATTAAGATCAGCAAGGGCACTGTAACTGTTGTGCAGAGACATAGTGAAAGCTTGGTGTTTATGGTTCACAGCTCTCACCCTGCCAGAACCCACGGTTGTCCACACTGCCCTTCTCCTACAGGATCTTTGTGGTAAAGGAGGCTGATACCACGGAGGCTTACTAGAGTAGAGGGGCTTGGTATGGGAAAGTTTCTAGTTTTAAAGTAAATAATAATAAGACTAAAATATTATCTAAAAATATGATTATGAAGGAAAAGGAAATGTTAGTTAAATTGACAGGTTTTGAAATAGTGAAAAAGGTTAAATATCTGGGAGTATATATTACAGCCTCTAATGTAAAATTGTATAAAAATAATTATGAGATATTATGGTTAAAAGTACAAAAGGACTTAAACTATTGGAAAAAATTACAATTATCCTTGTTGGGGAAAATTTCAGCTGTTAAAATAAATGTTCTACCAAAGTTTCTTTTTTTGTTTCAAATGATACCTATTTTAAAAAAAGATGCCAATTTGGATGAATGGCAGAAGGGTATTAATAAATTTATTTGGGCGGGGAAAAAACCAAGAATTAAATTTAAGATCTTACAAGACGCACGGGAAAGAGGAGGACTTAAGGCGCCTAATTTGAAATTATACTGTGATGCGGTGGTTTTAACACTGGTTAGTGATTGGCTTAATTTAACAAATAAAAGTATACTTCACCTTGAGGGATGGGATTTATTATATGGGTGGCATGCATACTTAATTTATAACAAAAAAGTTGACCAGACTTTTAAATCTCATATTTTAAGAAGTGCTTTATTGCGTGTCTGGAAGAAGTATTATTATAGGTTAAATTATAAAATACCAATCTGGAGGATTCCTGGACACGTGATAGAGGGGGTATCTATGGGTGTGAATTTGGATAGGATTTCTTATAAGGAATTACCTAGATTGGTAGAGAATGATTGGCAATTAAAACCGTTAGTTGAGTTAAAGCAAGAAAATATTGCACAGTCGTAGTTTCAGTATAATCAATTGTTGGTTAGGTGGAAGTTAGATCAAAAGGTTGGTATTACCTTAATGGATGAGAATTTGGTAAAACAGAGTAAAGATCAAAATCGAGCGTATATAAAGAGAATTTATAATGCTTTAATAGAATTGGATTTGGAAATGGATTTAGTTTAAGATTGTATGGTAAAATGGGCCCAAAATATTCAAGAACTGATTCCATTGGATATATGGAAGGTAATTTGGGTTAGAAATGCAAAATTTACCCAGGCCCAAAATTTAAGAGAAAATTTTTACAAAATGTTTTATAGATGGCATCTGGATTCTAAAAAGTTGTCTTGTATGTATCCCAATTTACAGCCCAAATGTTGGAGATGTGGTAGCTTGGATGCTACTTGTTTTCATATTTGGTGGACTTGTAGAAATATAAAAGCTTTTTGGATTAAGATTTGGTGGAACGTTCAAAAGATTTTTAGGAGAAAGATAAAGTTTACCCCACAATTATTTTTATTGGGTGTTATTGTAGATTGTGATGCTAAAGAAATTAATTTGATGTTGAACTTGATAACAGCTGCAAGGTTATTGGTAGGGCAATATTGGAAGAAGGATTGCTTGCCTACTATAGAAGAATGGACGCTTAAAGTGTCAAATTTAGCAGAAATGGCGAAAATTTCTGCTTACTTGAAGGATCATTCACAAGAAAGATACATTTCAGTCTAGAGAAGATGGATAGATTATATTCAGAATAAATATGGGACTAAAAAGTTCCATTTAATTTATGAGTAAATTTTAGAGTATTATTATTATTAATAGTTTATTATAGTTGATTTTTTATTAGTTTTATTATTTTTAGTATTAGTATTGTTTAACAATTTGGATATTGTATTGTTTAATAATATTGACTTGTTTATATTATTATGTTTATTTTTAATTTGTTTATACTTATGTTAAAGGGGAGTTAAAGCGCATTATGGACTTGGTTATTTATACAGTTGGTTAATGTTAGTTAGAGTTTGATTATTATATTTGTAACCCTGTACTCAGCTCTGGGAAGTGGGGGGGGGGTTAGGGTGGGTGGGTTTTGGGGTGTATACTGTAATTTTTATAAAACTTTTCAATTAAAAAACAAAAAAGAATATTACGAGAAACTGTATGATATAGAAGAAATTCCATGGGAGAAAACGATTCAATATATGGAAAAAAATATTTTACCAAAAATCTCAGAAAACTTCAAAACTATGTTAAATGAAAAAATAACAATGATGGAATTGACAGAGACAAAAAAATGAAAAAACACAGGGATCAGATGGGGTACCAACAGAGTTGTATAAATGTCTACAAGATACATTAAGTGTACCATTGAAAGATGTATGTAATGAACCTTTGTTGGAGGGTAAACTCCCAAACACATGGACAGAAGCAAATATTACTTCGATATCAAAAGGGGACTCAGATTTGACACAGATAAAAAATTACAGACCAATATCATTATTAAATGCGGACTATAAAATCTTTATTTCAATAATAGTGGAGAGACTGAAAAGACTTCTAACTGAATTTATACATCCAGACCAAAATGGATTTCTACCAAAGAGACAAATAAAAAATAGTTTAAGAGTTATAATGGACATATTGAAATATTATGAAATGCATCCAGGGAAACAACTGGCACTAGTATTACTACCCCTCCTCCACTACTACATTGGGATGAATAACACAAAAAACAACTCAAGTACAATAATGAGCGATTACAAACAACTAAGCAATAAAGTTAAGAAGCTAGGAGCACAAGTAGTGTTCTCATCAGTACTCCCAACAAAAGGCCAACACCCATTGAGGGGAAAATTTTTTAGAAATAAACCATTGGCTAAAGGCTTGGTGTTGTCAAGAAAATTTTGGTTTCCTGGATCATGGACTGCATTTCCCACAGAAAGGAATCTTGGCAAGGGATTGGCTACACTTCACAAAAACAGGCAAAAATGTACTGGGAAAAAGACTGGCCCAACTCATCAGGAGGGCTTAAAACTAAAACTGAGGAGGGAGGGTGACCAATCTCTAGAATCTCCAGAACCCAAAACCAATCGCAAATCCCAAGAAAACAAATCAAATAATCAAGTGGGCAGTGATGGGAAAAAAAGAAAAACTCAAACAACAATCAGGAGCTACAGGAAACACACCCATGAACAGGCATAAAAGTCTTAAATAATTATATACCAATGCTCAAAGCCTGGGGAACAAACAGGGTGAACTAGAAGCAATAGCACACAAGGGAGGGTATGACATAGTTGGCATAACAGAAACCTGGGTAGGATGAAACCCATAAATGAAATGGACTGATGGATACAAATTGCTCAAAAGAAAAAGAGGGGGGGAGTTTCACCATATGTAAGAGAATACTACATATCTGCAGAAATGCACATGATCAAATATAAAATGTCTCCAGAATGTATATGGGTCAATATAAAAGAGAAAAAAAGTGACATTACCATAGCTGTATATTACAGGCCACCCAACCAATCAGAAGAAATAGATGAACTCTTTGCCAACCAGTTAACAAATCTATGTAGGAAGCATACCACAGTAGTAATGGGAGTGTCAAGGTTCCGACTAATGAAACACATCAAAGAACTTTCAGGCATTGTTTATCCTAAAAAGTCTTTAATCGTGAAACAAAGTGTCAGCGCAGCATGGTGGATGCCAAGATCTGAATTCCCCTCCCCTGAGCACATAATATTCAAGCATATTTCTCTCATCTGATTTGCAGTCATAAATCATGTTCTCCAATCAGTTTGAAGGGCAAAGTTTCCCTTCCATTCTATAGCCTTAGTTAAGTGATTTCTTATCTTAACTAATCCCCACACACATTCTTTCTCCTCCCCTCCCAGCATCATCTAATTTAACCCTAGAAGTACCACACAGCTTATACAGAGAGGGGCTGCCTCTTCATATTTTGTCAAAGCAAGAACATCCAGTGTTAGCAGCGTTGACAGGGAGACTTTAACTATCTAGATATCAACTGGGAGACAAACTCTCCAGCGAGTGGGAGATCAAACAGATTCCTAACCAACCTAGCTGACAACTTTGTCACCCAAAAGGTGGAGGAGGGAACTAGACATAAAGCTATATGGACTTAATCCTTACAAATAGAGAAGAAGTGATAGAGAGAATTGAAATTGCCAGAACCTTGGATTAAAATGACCACATCATATTGGAATTTAATATAATGCAAACACTAGCAATAGAAAACAATCCAACCAATGTCTTAAACTTCAAAAGATCTGACTTTAACAAACTCAGAGAGAACCTAGGAAAGACCCCATGGATGAAAATCCTAAAGGGGAAAACAACTCAAGAAATGTGGGAAACTCTGAAAAATGCAATCATAAAAGCTCAGACCAGCACAATACCACTGAAAAAGAAAAACAAGAAATTCAAGAAGAAACCAGCATGGCTGCTCAAAGATGTCTCTGACAAACTAAAAGGACAAATACAAAAAATGGAAAGAGGGGCACATAACTAAGGCCGATTACTAGCAGACAGCCAGAACATGCAAAGATGAAGTCAGGAAACCTCAGAACAAAGAAAGTCTTGCAACAGAAAACAAGGACAATAAAAAAAGTTTCTTCCAACATATTAACAATAAGAAAAAAGTCAAGGAAACTGTAGGCCCACTAAAGACAGAAGATGGCAAGGAAATTACAGGCAACAGGGAGAAAGAAATTGATGCAATTACGGTCAATTAGGATGTACGACCCTATGACATGGTCAATGAGCAAGAAACTGAGTTAGCAAGGTTTCTAAGAAAACTCCCCACCCCCCTGACACTCACTCTGATGACGCTGGCAGTGGACCAGCGAAAGCTTAGGTTGTTTTTAGTATTGTAAATAGTTGTTTTTATTGTTTCAGTTTTTTAACAATAAGTAGCTGGTTTATATCTTTCCCACAGTTCAAGGATTTTCTATCATTGTACATATGTGTGTGTGTGTGTATAATAATAATAATAATAATAATAATAATAAATAAATAATAAATAATAAAGTTGGAATGGACCTTGGAGGTCATTTAGTCCAATCCCCTGCTCAGGCAGGAAACCCTATACCATTTTGGACAAATGGTTGTCCAATCTCTTCTTTAAAACTTCCAGTGTTGGAGCATTCACCGCTTCTGCAGGCAGGTTGTTCCACTGGTTAATTGTTCTAACTGTCAGGAAGTTTCTCCTTAATTCTAGGTTTCTTCTCTCCTTGATTAGTTTCCATCCATTGCTTCTTGTCCTGCCCTCAGGCACTTTGGAAAATAGCTTGACTTCCTCTTCCTTGTGGCAGCCCCTGAGATATTGGAACACTGCTATCATGTCCCCCCTCGTCCTTCTCTTCGTTAAACTAGACATACCCAATTCCAGCAGCCATTCCTTATATGCTTTAGCCTCCAGTTCCCTAATCATCTTTGTTGCTCTTCTCTGTACTCTTTCTAGAGTCTCAACATCTTTTTTACATCGTAGTGACCAAAACTGGATGCAGTATTCCAAGTGTGGCCTTACCAAGGCATTGTAAAGTGGTATTAACACTTCACATGATCTTGATTCTATCCCTCTGTTAATGCAGCCTAGTACTATGTTGGCCTTTTTGGCAGCTGCAGCACACTGCTGGCTCATATTTAAGTGATTCTCCACTAGGATTCCGAGGCCCCTCTCACAGTTATTACTATTGAGCAAGGTACCCCCTATACTATATTTGGTTTTTCTTGCCTAAATGTAGAACCTTACTTTTTTCACCATTGAATTTTATTTTGTTAGATAGTGCCCAGTGTTCAAGTCTGTCCAGATCCTTCTGTATCTTAAGCCTGTCTTCTGGAGTGTTGGCTATTCCTACCAGCTTGGTGTCGTCTGCAAATTTGATGAGTTCCCCATTTATCCTCTCATCCAAATCATTGATGAAGATGTTGAAAAGCACTGAGCCCAGAACAGAGCCCTGGGCCACCCCACTACACACTTCCCTCCATGTAGATGCGGTTCCATTGAGGACCACACATTGAGTATGGCAGGTCAGCCAGCTACGGGTCTATCTGGTGGTGATGCTGTCTACCCCACATTTTTCTATCTTGTCAAGTAGTAGGTTGTGATCTACTTTATCAAATGCCTTACTGAAGTCCAAGTAAATTATATCCACAGCATTCCTCTGATGTATATGTATATGTGTGTGTGTATATATATGTGTGTGTATATATATATATATACATATATATATATATGTATGTATACACACACACATGCACACATACATATACATCAGAGGAATGCTGTGGATATAATTTACTTGGACTTCAGTAAGGCATTTGGTAAAGTAGATCACAACCTACTACTTATATATATTAAAAAACTAAAACATAGATCACTGAGACTAAAAATTTATTTAAAAACTTAGCTTTCATCAGCATCTGCTGACATTGTCAGAGTTCTAGCCAGGATTGAGTCTCAGTGATCTGTGTTTTAGTTTTTGAATATGAATATACCTGAATATGAATATACCAGCCAAGTGGAGGCAAAGGAAAACCCCAGGCCTCCCGCAGCCAGCTGCTGACCCTTCAGCACCCTGGAGAGAGATTTCTATGGATTTTATTGTAGAGCTGCCAGAAAGTGTGGGAAACACAGTTATCTGGGTCCTGACAGACCTGTTCTCCAAACAGGTTCACTTCATCCCGTGCCAGAAAATCCCCACAGCAAAAACCCTGGCGAACCTGTTCTTCCATCACATCTATTGCTTACATGGGGCCTCACGTCAGATAATTTTGAATGGGGGGTCTAGTTCTCTTCTAAGTTCTAGACAGCCTTTCTGGACCTTTTGGGGATGGATCAGGGCCTGAGTTCCAGTCATCATCCTCAAACAAATGGGACAGAATGAATGAACTTGGTTCTAGAACAATACCTGGGATGCTTTATTAATTATCAACAAGATAACTGGACTGACCTCTTGCCTTTTGCAGAGGTTGCTTATAACAATGCTGTACACAACAGCTCTTCCTTTATCCCTTTCAGAGTGGCCACCAGGCAAGACTTTAACCCAATGCCCAAGCTACCAGCCAACAAGCCTACCATTCCCTCATTGAAGGAATGGATTGACCAGTTGAAAAATACATGGCCAGTCATTCGCAAAGCCTTAGACAAAGTCAGAGCAGCCTACAAGGCACAAGTAGACAAGAAAAGAGTGGAACCTAAACTATTCCATGTTGCAGACTGAGCCTATCTATGTACTCGTTATCTCCAGTCCCTACAACGCTCTAAAAAGGCCCAAAATTTTTGAGACCTTTCCCCATCACACATATTATAAACATATTGTCACGGTAGAGCTAGAGCTACCAAAAGTATTAAGACAGATCCACCCTGTGTTCCATTGCAGTCTTCTAAAACCTGAAGTAACCCGAAGGGCCTTATAGCATATACATCGCAGAAGCTGACTGGAACAGAGCAAGGATGGGCAGTGTGGAAAAAGGAGGCTTTTGCAGGTAGATGGGCTCTCCTTCTATGGAGGCACTTCCTAGAATGTAGCAAAATCCCATTCGAGGTCTGGACTGGTCACAAAAATCTGGAAGCTCTGAAAAAAAACCCAGAAATTATCTCCAAAGCAAGCACGGTGGGCTGAATACTTCCAGCGGTTCAACTTTACCCTGCACTACCTACCAGGAGGGAAAAACCTCTTGGCTGATGCTCTATCAAAAATGCCACAATACAACAGCTCCAGGGCGGGAATAGTAAACCCCTTCTTCCTATAAATCAGCTGGCAGCACAGGTAACCACCAGAGTGCAGCAGAAAGCGAAAATATCCATGGACAATGTTATCACAGCCAAATTTTTAAAAGCCTTAGAAACAGATGAATGGTTGTGCAGCCACAAAAACCTCTGCTCCATGCAGGATGGACTGACATGGGTAGGCGGAAAACTATACATGCCAGCTAAAGACTAAAGACTATGCAAATGTGCTATGATTTGAAAGTAGCAGGACATTTTAAGTTTTTGAAGACCCTACACCTTCTGAAAAAGCAGTTCTGGTGGCCTTTCTTCAATATCAAGAAGGATATTGAAAGCTATGTTTCCAGTTGCTCCATTTGTGCTTCAGCAAAATGGAGATAGGGAAAAATGCCTGGGCTACTCCAAACAGTAGCTGAGCCTTTAGCATCCTGGAGAGACAGTTCCATGGAACTTATCGTAGAGCTCCCTGAAAGCTCGGGAAACACTGTAATTCGGACTTTGACAAATATCAGTTTGCCTACAGGGGGAATAGGTCAACAGACGACTCCATAGATACTGCCTTACATTCTGTAGCGAGCCATCTGGAGAAACCCAGAAACTATGTCAGCATGCTTTTCATTGACTATAGCTCGGCTTTCAATACTATTCTACCGAGCATCCTTATCGAAAAGCTGACTGATTTGGATTTTCCCCCCTCCATCTGTGACTGGATCAAAGACTTTCTGAGAGACCAATCACAAACAGTGAGGGTCAGGTCTGTCACATTCACCTCCCTGAAGCTTTGTACTGGCTTGCCACAGGCTGGGTGCTCAATCCCTACCTGTATTCACTGTACACACATGATTGTGTATCGTCTGACCCATCCACTGCAATCATTAAGTTCGCAGATGATACTATCATATTGGGTCTTATTACAGGTGGAGATGAAACAGTGTACAGAGGGGAGGTACAAAAACTATCCTCATGTTCTCTAGAAAACAACTTGTACCTGAACATCGGCAAGACAAAGGAGATGGTGTCAGACTTCCAGAAGAAAAGAGAGGAACCCACCCCACTTTACATTGGGGGGGCTGTGTGGAAAGGATTTCCTCCTTCAAATTCCTGGGAGTCTACCTCAGCGAAGATCTCACCTGGAAAATCAATACAACCTAGGTGGCCAGAAAGACCCAACAGAGACTCCACTTCCTTAGGGTCTTGCGAAAGAACAAAGTGGAACAACGACTGATGACCTTCTTTTACCAGTCCACTATAGAAAGCGTCCTCTCACATTGCATTATGGTGTAGTATGCTGGCGGATAGAAAGACATTACAGAGACAGAAAGACATTACAGCCACAGATAGAAAGACATTACAGAGGGTGGTGAGCACAGCACAAAACATCGTGGGCTGTCCCCTGATACCACTAGATACCATCGCTAGGGCCCACTACCTTAGAAGAGTGAAGAAAATCCTCAGGGATTACTCACACCCTGGCACTTCTTTACTCTCCAACCATTGGGTAGGAGATATAGAAGCATAACCAGCTGCATCAACAGGCTGAAGAACAGTTTCGACCCATGGGCTGTCAGACTCCTGAATGGGAAATAATTCCATGTATGATAGACTTGCAGGGCCGGTGCATTGTGCAATAAGTTCACGTGGTGCAATAAGATTGTGTGTTTGTTGTCACTGTGAGTTGTGTCGGGGTGCACAAAGGGAGGCTTAGCCAATCTCATTGTACACTGGTTGTACTTTGATAATAAAGGTTGATTTGATTTGATTTGATTTGATTTGATAAGTGACTTATTCTAAAAGCAGGTCCACTTCATCCCTTGCCAGAAAATTCCCACAGCTAAGGCATTGACAAAGATGTTTCTACATCACATCTACCACCTACATGGGGCACCACAATGCATTATTTTGGATAGAGGGGTCCAATTCATGTCAAAGTTCTGGAGAGCTTTTCTGAACCTCTTAGGAACCAACCAAGGTCTCAGTTCTAGTCACCATCCTCAGATAAATGGCAGGAGAGAACTTTAGAACTCATTACTGGAGCAGTACCTGCACTGTTTTATTAACTATCAACAAGATGACTGGACAGATCTTTTGCCATTTGCTAAAGTGGCTTATAATAATGCTGTGCATACCAACACAGGCTTCACACCATTTCAAGTGGCAACTGGGCAAGATTTTAACCCAATGCCTGAATTACCAGTGCAAAAGCCCACAATCCCCTCTTTAAAAGAGTGGATTAATCAACTGAGAAACACATGGCTGATGGTGTGCAACATCTTGGCAGATACCAGGCGGCTTACAAAGCTCAAACTGAAAAAAAGAGTAGAACCCAAACAATTCCACATTGGAGACTATGTATACCTGTCCACCCATTTCCTACAGTCCTTACAACCCTCAAAGAACTTAGGCCCAAAATATATAGGGCCTTTCCCTATAAACCAAATTATTAACCCAGTCACAGTAGAATTAGAATTGCCAAAATCATTAAGAAAAGTCCACCCAGTGTCCCATTACAGCCTCCTTAAACCAGAAGTGATTTCACCCTTAAGACCGGCAACCCCTTCAGTCTCTGAGCCTATTAAGTTGAAGGGAGAACAGCATTTCAAGATAAAAGAAATCCTAGACTCATGCAAACACCAGGGAGTCACATGGAAAGATCTCCCTGGGGCTCAGCCTGAATGGGTACAAAAGAAACAAGTAAAAGCCCCTAGATTAATTAAACATTTTCATGACCACTACCCGAATAAGCCTAAATGAATACCTAACCACTGTTTCCCTCCCTCTTTGTTATTTTTTTCGCCTCCAGGTGGATGTTCCTTTTTGTTAGAGAGGCAGAATGTCAGATCCCTCTGGAACACTGCCATAGGAAAGGGGAGGGGAGCACAAATGGGTGTGGATTGAAGATGTTGCTACCATTTGTTTCTCCTTTCGCTTTGATGTATTCACATGGGAATTAGGGAGGGGGGAATTAGAGAAGAAGAAATGCCCTCGGGACCATCTTTGTACACTCCTGCTGACCTAGGGAAATGGTTGCTTATCACCTTTTTGACTCAAAGTTCTCATAACATCTTTGCGCCAGTGGATTGGCTCCTGAGGGACTGGGATATTGGGGTGGAGTTGACGAAATTGGACTTTTAGCCTAATGTTTTTGTGCACAAATTTCAGATTCCACCTTTTTATTCTGCAGACACTTTCTCTCAGTAAAAGATCCTCTTTGAAACAATGCTTGTTTCCTGAGTGTGCTTTCCTGGGGGAATAGCTGAGGCAGGTCCTTACAAAAGCTTTGACAAGAAATAACATCACAGGCATGTTAAATGGGCAGGTTAAATGGTTCACTTAGCTGTCAAGCTACTCCAAATAACTTAAAATAGAAAGCCCTGCAGCATGGGCTGTTTCAGGACCATAGCTCTCTAGGTTGTTGTTTGACAAGTCCTGAACTTCTTTACACTATTAACAAGATTCAGGTCCCTCCAGAATCCCACCTGACAATCTTCTATATAATCTCCTTGGTTAATTAATTGCAGGGCAAATGCATATTCTACCACCAAAGTTCATACACTTTTTACAGAATCAGAAATGCTATTCCATTCCAAGCTTTATATTTACATTGACGGAAAGGATAGTGGGTTTTTTTTATTAACAGATATGCTCATTTACTGTACTTTATGCTGTTGGTGGGGTGAGGAGAACAGTTTAACAAACTCGAGACATTCATTCCCAAACAAATTTCAGGAAATTAAGCAGGTGTTTCTACTTTAGCAGTATGAGTACGTAGTTAAGCAGTAGAAATGGTATATTTTGGATTTAACATTTCCTATAAGTTGTCCACTTTCTCACCTAGTGTCAATAAAAGGCACTACAGTGTCTGGAAGTGTATTGGAAATAAAGGTCTGATATTATCCACATGCTAGATTTATAGGACTGTTTTTCCAAAATCTCAAGCCTTACCAAGTTGCAGGTAATTTCAGGAGTTCTTTTGTTTCTTTAATGAGGAATGTCAGAGATTCAAGTCTATGTGATTCAGAAAATAGGAACAAATGAGTTAGGAGATCTTATTTCTGCTTGCAATATAGGATACTTGAGTTGAAAATAAATACAGATAGTTCTCAACATATAACCATTTCTTTAGTGACCATTCAAAATTTAATAGCATATAAAAAAAATAACTTACAACCAGTCCTCACCCTTAAAACCATTGCAGCATCCCCATGGTCATATGATCAAAATTCAGGACTTGCAACTGCATGTATTTATGATGGTTGCAGCATCTTAGAGTCATATGATTGTCATTTGCAACCCCAGCTGGCATCCAACAAGCAAAGTCAATAGATTCAAAGTTAAGTGAATCTGTTAAGTCAGATTCACTTAACAACCACACAATTCACTTAACTGCAGTGATTCATTTAACAATTGTGACAAAAAGTGAGAATGGCTCACTTATCAACTGCTTTGCTTAGCACTGCAAATTGTGTCCCAATTTTTGTTGTAAGTATAAGAATAGTTGCACTGGATTAGACATGGTGTCATGGTTCCAAAAAGAAGCAGCTTTTCAAAGAACTTTGAGGCTTTATTTAGCTTAAAGAATCCTTTTATTGCTACATAGCATCAGCACGTACATAATGAAGCTAAAAACTGAATCCTCCCATCCCCAATCACCCGTAACAAAGCATAACTCACTCCTTCATTTTACAGTCATCAATCACGTTCTCCAATTAGTTTGAAGTGTGAACTGACCCTCCCAAAACTCCTCCGGTTACAGCTGACCTTGGCAATGCTGTACTGAAATATTGTTATGGTTAACTAGCATACTTTCCCACCCATTGTGCTAGCATTGTCTGCTCTAACTCTAGAAGTGATATGCAGGCTAAATAAAACATGTTTGCTTCTTCGTATATGGCAAACAAGAACATCTGATGTTAGCAGTCTTGACACAGGGTTTATTTAATATGCCATTCTATTCCCAGTGTCTCAGTGAAAAGGTCTCAAGCTAGATATGACAAAAAAGTTGCTTTTATTGTTGGGAGAATTGTACTCTTGTCAGGTTGCTAAAGAAGGGGAGCATTAGAAAAGATTGAGGTGGTCTTTATGTTCTATTACTCTTCCATTTCAAATGTAGTTCAATACTGCCTCAGTAGATTTATCTGAAACATAGTTGCAGTGAAAATAATCTACTAATTCAATTGGCCTTACTATTAAATTTATTTAATGTTGCAGTGTAATGAATGTTAAAAGTGAATTGGAATTAAAACGTCCATTTGTATCACACACTGATTATGCAGTATGGTACCCACTTTTGTTAATATACCAGACTTAGCTGGAAAAAAAACCCTCCAGAAAAAGACATTTCCAAGGACAAAGATTTATTTTATTGTCAAATTATTCCTTTTGTTCTGAGGTCAAGAATTAAAGCAAAAAGTCAGAGACCTTTTTAAGCTGCTTTGAAAACATCCATTTGGGGGAACTGCCAATCACAGTAGAGCACTATTATCCAAGAAGCAGAACCTGATGGCAATTAAGATTTCTTTTTATAAAAAAAATGAAAGAAAATGGGTTGTGGTTATTTTGGATCACCCCACTCTGGATAATAATAAATACTTTCTTAGAACTTAGGCTCCTATGATCTTGAGCTATGGTCTAATGTTAAAGCTCATTTTTGTGTCCACAGAAGTAACAGTTTTCTTCTTTGCTCTAGGTTGGGAGACTGAGAAAACTGGCCCAGCAGATAGCTAATTGCAAGCAGTGTATTGAACGCTCCACCTCTCTTATCTCACAGGCTGAGCAATCTTTGAAGGAGAATGATCATGCACGCTTTTTGCAGTCAGCTAAAAACATAACTGAAAGGTAATGTCGTCAAACAGGACTGAAGAGTCTTGAGAATTAGATAACCTGACTAACCATTTTCTTTGTAATATGACAATTAGATGTTTCAAGGAGAAATCAAATCTTTGTGATGCTCAAAAAAACAGACATTTAAAAAAATATATAAAGCAGGTATAAAACATCAACATATTCAACAACCGGTATACCAAGGCAAAATGTCAAAGGCAGATTAAGAAATATTATTCTAGAAAAATGTTAGAATACTTTCATATACTTGCATAATATGGTGGCTCAGCAGTTAAGATCCTGGGCTTGTCAGCAATCGGTTTAAGACTCAGGCTCTACACAATGGGGTGAAGTCCTATCCTCACTCCAGCTCCTGCCAACCTAGCAGTTCGAAACCAAGCAAGTGTAAGTAAATAAATAGGTACCATTTCAGTGGGAAAGTAACAGCACTCCGTGTCATCATGCTAACTGCAGAAATGTCTTCGGACAGTGCTGGCTCAATGGCCTCGAAACAGATGAACACCGCTTTCTATAGTCAGCAACAACTAGTGGAGTAAAATTCACAGGGACTCCTTTACCTTTATCTTTTCTTGCATATTTTCATACTATTCTGCTGGCCTTCCCATTGACTGGGCTTGTGGGCAGCTGGCAGGGAGTGTCAGAAATCATGATCACAGGGATGATGCAGCTGCTACAATTTTGTAAATAAAACTGACCTGAACATTGGAAATTTCAATTCCACAGGACTAATGGGCCCTGGATTCTCACTATTTTTTTTTTTTTGCCTGCCTGCGATCTTTCTGTTTATCTGCTTAAATAACAAAATATTGACTTATTATTGAAGTTAGTTCAATAACTAACTAAAATGCAATCAGTTCTCATGAAGTTCAGTCTTGGGATTTCAAAATCAGATGACAATTCTTTTACCTTGGAAAAGAGATTGCTCTGAAGCATATGAAGCTTTTTAACATAGCACATTTCATGAATGGCAAATTAGCAAAAAATAATGAAAATGTATAACACCTAAGTATATCAGTCACTTTTGGGAGAAATTACAGTAAAATAACATTGATCATGGATTCCATTATAAAATCCCAAACTCAATTCCCAGCAGCTACAAACAAGCAGGTGTTGGTAACTTTCTACATTCTAGTTGACATGTTGCTGATCAGGGATATGAAAATTACATTAGATACATGTTACACAGCACTTCTTAACTTATTTTAAAAGTATTTGCCTTATGTATCCTCATCATGTAAAATAATTTTCAAAACTGAACTCAAGCTTGGTTTTTTTATCTTGTAGGGTTGCCATGGCAACTGCATCTTCCCAGGTTTTAATTCCTGAAATTAATCTTAATGACACTTTTGATACATTTGCGCTGGATTTTACAAGAGAAAAGAAACTGCTGGAATGCCTTGATTATCTAACTGGTAAGAATTGAAATATATATAGGAACATGCGTACCCATTTTAAAATAGAAAAGAATGCATGTAGTAACATTCATTGGATAAAAAGAGATTATTGTGATTCAGGGAAAATAGCATTTTAATTAATGATTTTATAATATTTTTATCATTTTTTTGCAAATGTGTGGATGGGATACAACCACTCATTCCTTCTCGATTCCCAGATTTGTATTTGTAATATCAGTTTAGCTATGTTCACATAGGTTCATACGACAAAGAGATGTTTAGATAATGTTCTGATTTAATAGGATTTATAAGGATCAATCAGTGATTGCAACATATTCTGCAGTCTGTTTTGACCTCATGAGAAAATTGTTCTGAAATCTGGGATCTCATTATTGAGCCAGCATTAACTAACCTCATTGCGGTATTTTATTACAGTCCAAAATAAGTTTGTATTTTATTACAAATTCAACCTGAAGGCATTCAGTGTGAATATTCTCCTCAAACTTGTTACCATGTCAGAATACTATAGTTAAAAGTAATATCAGTCTTTGGGATGGGATCTGAAGAAGATAGAGAAGCAGGATTTGGGAGGTATGCCAAAGCAGTGTGGTTCAATGACATATGAACAGGAAGAGCCATTCTGCATGGAAATTCCATACTATAAAGAACTGTGTCTCTGAGTTAATGGATTATAGAATCTTCTTGCTAATATTCTTTCATAAGTTCATGCAATGGTATCCAACATGTTTTTTCTTGTTTTCATACTTTTGTGATAAATGGGCAAATGAATGTCTGAGAACTGTAACAAGTCATTTAAATCTTTTTCAGCTCCAAATCCACCAACAATTAGAGAAGAGCTTTGCACAGCTTCTTATGACACAATCACAGTTCACTGGACTTCAGATGATGAATTCAGTGTGGTCTCCTATGAGCTGCAATATACTATCTTCACTGGACAAGCTAATGTAGTTAGTAAGTACAAAGCATTTTGCATCCAGTTTAATTTTGACTTCCACTAAATCATTTTCCAACACAAAAAAACCCAAGCAAAATAAAGATAGAGAAATGTACTTCACATTCTCATTTAGAATCTAAGGCCATAAAAATAAAGCATTGAATATGAGCAACAAAACATTCTATTATCTAAGAGATTTATGGTGAGCTTTCAGGATTTTCACAAAAAAATTATTTAAATGGAAACACAGCTCAGAGGCTAATTGTGTAATTGTCAACAATCTGACTAGCAGACCCAACAAAAGAATTCCTCAAGGCAATTGAGTCCCATAAGGTAAAACTTTATTGGATACACCATCTTGGAACTGCAGAAGCAAAACCAGCTCTGAATTTTCCCACGTAAAAGCTTGCTTATTTAAACAATTCTCATGGCTCCCACCCACCAGATGTTTATACTGTTCAGTCATAATATTTATTTTTGTTATGGGAACAGTTCACTTCTCTATCGAACACCTGAGTTAGTGACTTTGGCTTGGTGCAAGGCTTTCACAGTCCCTGAATGGTTTCTTGGCATTCCATTCTCTCCCTTCTTTTTCTATTCCTCCACCCCCTTTTCTATGGCAAGTTGATTAGTGATAGAAGCTAGCAGGCATCATAGAAATTCAATCTTGACATGCTGACGCCCTGAAAGAAGGGTAGACCTGGGGAAAAATATTAAACACAAATTATCATCACTAATTCAAATTAACATTCAAATATTCTTTAGGACATTGAGGGTATTTGGCATGGAATTGTCTTATTAATCCGTCTGCACTAACATTATGGGCAGCTACCCATTCAGCATCAGCTGAGGGATAGCCTTTCCACTGTACTAAATATTGTAGTCTTCCCTTAAAAAATCTTGATTTTTCTTGATCTCATAGTGCTTCTCGCCCCCCACCATAATGGAGGAGGAGGCTTCCTTTCAATTGGTTTTAGGCTAGAGGCTTGAAGTAGTTTTAACAGACTACAATCGAACACCAGGTGGACCTGTTTGAACACTTTTGGTAACCGTAATTCGACTGTAACTAGGTTTATAATCTGAATGATTAGGATAAGATATTTGGTATATAGGTACACCTTATCCTCAATACTAAATCTCTTCTGGGGAGCTCTCCTCCAATCAGCCTGCTTCTTGTAAGACTCCCTGGCCTTATTCAGTGCTTTCTGTACATTCTCCCCCAAGTGACTTTTAGGGTTTCCATCCATTCAGCTAGCTATGCTGAGGAGGGAGGTTCCCTTGGAAGTTTTTGCATTACTAAAAACTTTACTCCTATTTTAAATGGGGTGAACCCAGTGCTACTATGTACTGAGTTATTATATGCCACTTCTACAAAATGCAGGAGCTCGGCCCAATTGGTTTACTGATAATTTATGTAGCAATGTAAATATTGCTCTATTAATGAATTGGTCTTTCCAGCTACCCCATTTGTACTCAGATGAAAACTGGAGCTAAGCCCCTGGGAGGAGCTTATTGGCCTTATGAATTCCCGCCAAAATTTTGCGGTGAACTGCACCTCCTGGTCAGAGATTATGCATTTATTTATTTATTTATTTCTAAAATTTATATGCCGCCCAATCCCAAGGGACTCAGGGCGGCGTACAAAATTAAAACAATAATATGACAATAAAACAATAAAATAAATACATTCATACAGCGTGTCTGATCATATCCCGCCCCCCCCCCCCGGGGACATCAGCCCCAGGCCTGCCGGAACAGGAGAGTTTTAATGGCTTTCTTAAAGGCCAGCAGGGTGGGAGTAGTTCGAACCTCGGGGGGAAGTTGATTCCACCAGGTCGGAGCCACCACAGAAAAGGCCCTTCCCCGAGGGCCCGCCAGCCGACATTGTCTGGCCGATGGGATCTGAAGGAGGCCCAATCTGTGGGACTTCACCGGTCTCTGGGAACTGTGCGGCAGTATGCGGTCCTGTAAGTAACCTGGCCCTATGCCATGAAGGGCTTTAAAGGTGATAACCAACACCTTGAATTGCGTCCGGAGACCCACAGGAAGCCAGTGCAGCTCGCGGAGGATAGGTGACAAGTGGGCGTACCTTGGTGCGCCCACAATCGCTCTCGCGGCTGCATTCTGAACCAACTGCAGTCTCCGAACGCTCTTCAAGGGTAGCCCCATGTAGTGCGCGTTACAGTAATCCAGTCTTGAGGTGACAAGGGCATGAGTGACCGTGAGTAAAGCCTCCTGGTCTAAATAAGGCCGCAACTGGTGCACCAGGCGAACCTGGGCAAAGGTCCCCCTGGCCACAGCCGATAGATGTTGTTCCAAATTTAGCTGTGAGTCCAGGAGAACACCCAAGTTGCGTGCCTGCACTGAGGGAGGTAAATTTACCCCCCCCCCAGGACTAATGATGGACCATCCAGTTGACCTTTGGGAGGCAAGGCCCAGAGCCATTCGGTCTTCTCAGGGTTGAGTCTAAGCCTGTTCACCCCCATGCAGACCCTCACATCTTCCAGGCACTGGCACATCACGTCGACTGCTTCACTGAAAGGACACGGGGTGGAGATACACAATTGGGTATCATCCGCGTACTGATGATACCTCACCCCGTGTCGCCGAATGATCTCACCCAGCGGTTTCATGTAGATGTTAAAAAGGAGGGGGGACAGGACCGAGCCCTGAGGTACCCCATGATCGAGGCGCCTAGGGGTCGATCTCTGTCCGCCCGCCAACACCGAGTGCGACCTGTCAGAGAGGTAGGAGAATCACCGCAATACGGTGCTGCCCACCCCCACCTCTCCGAGATGACGCAGAAGGATACCATCGGTCAGTGTGACCAAACCAGTCTCAGTGCTGTAGCCGGGCCTGAAACCAGATTGAAAAGGGTCCAGATAATTAGTTTCATCCAAGGATCGCAAGAGTTGGGACCCCACCACCTTCTCTACAACCTTCCCCACAAAGGGGAGGTTGGAGACAGGACGAAAGTTCTTCAAAATAGCTGGGTCCAGGGAAGGCTTCTTGAGGAGGGGCCTCACCACCGCTTCCTTTAAAGGTTGCGGGAAAGACCCCTCCATCAAGGAGGCGTTGATTATCGCCTGGAGCCAGCCTCGTGTCACCTCCCTACTGGCAGAAACCAGCCAGGAGGGGCACGGGTCCAATAAACAGGTGGCAGCATTCATTGCCCTCACGGCCTTGTCCACTTCATCAGGGATCACAGGCTCAAACTCGTTCCAGATAACATGACTAAGACCAGCCCCCGGCAACTCGGCTGGCACTGCCCAGTCGGAGTCCAGATCTCTCTGAATCTGAGCGATTTTGTCCGAGAGAAACTGAACAAACTCCTCAGCTCTCCCCTGCAAGGGTTCCTCCGCCTCCTCCACTTTAAGAAGGGAGCGGGTCACCCTAAACAAGGCGGCCGGGCGAGATTCTGCGGACGCAATAAGTGCGAAAAAGTGAACACACTTTGCCGCCCTTATCGCCACTAAATAAGTCCTAAGATAGGCTCTTAATAGTGATCGGTCAGATTCAGAGTTACTGGCCCTCCAACGTCGCTCTAGACGTCTCTTGTGGCGCTTCATCTCCCGGAGCTCCTCAGTAAACCAAAGCGCCCTCCGGGGACCACCACCACAGAGAGGTCGCAAAGGCGCAATTTGATCCAGGGCCCCGGACGCCGCCTCATTCCAGGCCGCAACCAGGGACCCGGACGAGTTGTGGACACGGGAGTCAGGTATTTCCCCAAGCTCCTCCTGGAACCGATCTGGGTCCATTAGGCGCCTGGGGCGGAACCACCTAGTCAGCTCCCTCTCCTTGCGATGGGGGAGTGATGCTCTGAAGTCCAGCCTCAATAGGAAATGATCTGTCCATGACAAGGGAGAGATCTCTATTCCCCTTAATTCCAGATCATGTCTCCATTGCCCCAAGAGAAACACAAGGTTGAGCGTGTGACCACCCCTATGAGTCGGATCCTGGATTACCTGGGTCAGGTCCATGGTTGCCATGGAAGCCACGAACTCTTGCGCCGCCTCTGAGTGATCGCCGAGTGATGGCAGGTTAAAGTACCATAAGTCTGGGGAACTCCACCGCCAACCCGGCTACTGACTCCAGCAGCGCAGGCAGGGCTGTTGCAATGCAGCTGGGAGGTAGGTACGTCAGCAGCAAGCCCAACTGAACCCATGAACCCAACTTCAATAGGAGGGACTCACACCCAACAACCTCCGGGGCAGGAATCCCACGAGGACTCAAGGACCTCCGAGCGATGACTGCCACTCCCCCACCCCTGCCCTGATGTCGAGGCTGATGAAGCACCACAAACCCGTCCGGGCACATCTCCGAGAGGGAAACACCCCCCTCAGGGCCCAGCCAGGTTTCGGTTATACGTGCCAGGTCCGCCCCGCTGTCCAATATTAAATCACGGACAAGGGGGGCTTTGTTGACAATGGACCTGGCATTAAGCAACAGCAGCCTACAACTAGGGCCCTGTACTCCCCTGTCACCAGTACTACAGGATGGGCCTTTTGAGGGGCCGGAACAAGGAATCGCTCTAATATAGCGAGTCCTCGTTCCCCAAAAATGGCCTGCCCCTCGGCTCCCGCCATATCTACCCATCCCAGTCATAACCGGGATGCTCCGACTTTTTCCCCTCCCTGGAGTACCCCCCACCCTCACCAACCTTCTCCCTTCCTGACTGGACTAGCTTTCCATACAGACCAAGTCCAAAGGTAAGTCCTGCCCCCCCCCCGCTTTTGCTATTGCACTCAGCAGAGGGGGCACCAGGCTCCGCCCCCAACTCCACCATTCTCCTACCCCAAACACTCAATACACATTCACACTCAATTAATGTACATAAAAATAAAAATATTCACATTCATACGCCCTAAATACAATAATAAAATTTATACCTAACAGGGCCACCATTCATCTATATACATACACATACCCACAACAAACATTCTCTAAAAAATATTGCCCCTCCGTGTCCAGTGTGGCCAGCTAGGTGATCGTTAGGTGCTTGTCTTGGGGCAGACCGTACTTGGCCTTATGCTCCTCAAAGAGCTGAGTCAACTTCTCCAGGTACCTCTTGTGCAGCTCATCTCGGGACTCCATGCAGCCAATACAAATGTTGCATGAACAATTTGGCCAAATTTGGGGCTGATGGAATCTTCGCCCACACCACAAAGTGTGCTTGCTTTGAAAGCAGGATGATCACAATCCAAATCTCTGTCATCCTAGAACTTTCAGGTAACTCCACAATAAAGTCCATGGTGATTTCTTCCCATGGACTGTTAGAGTTGGCCACCGGCTGTAATAATCCAGGAGGCAATGATTTCATGGATGCACACACTGGGCATTCTTCTAACATAGCTCTCTAGGTCCTTATTCATCTTAGGCCACCAGAACTGCCTTTTGGCCAGATGGAGGGTTTTCATGAACACAGAATGACCTGCAGGTTTCACATCGTGACTCTGTTGCAGGATCTGAGTTCTTAGGTTAGATAGAACTAACAACTTCTTCCCTTTCCACTCATCCTCCCCCGGGGCTTCCTTTAATTTCTGGGTTAATGCATTATCAGCCAGTTGAGGAATGGCCGACAATCCTAGCTTTGTGGAGCCTTATGCTGCTAGTCGCTGGAAGGAGATGATCAAGTTAACTATTTCTTCCCAGGTATTTTTGTACTGGGGCAAATGGGAGAGAGAATCTGCAAGGAAGCTTTTTTCCCCTGGCAAGTACCAAAGAGGTAAAGTTGAACTGATTGAAGTACTGAGCCCATCAGACCTGCTTAGGGGATAGTTTCCTGCGGGTCTTCAGGCCTCTAAATTCTTGTGGTCCATCCACACTTGAAAGGGGATTTTGCTGCCCTCTAAAAACTGTCTCCAGGTCAGCAATGCCCATGAGACCGCATAAGCCTTCTTTTCCCACATCGCCCAATGGCTTTCAGTGTTGGTCAGCTTCTGGGAGGTGTAGGCACAGAGTTAGAGCTCCCCCCTTTCATTCTTCTGAAATAGGACAGCCCCCACTGCTACATCACTAGGGTCTGTGTTACAAAGGGCTCCATTGGGTTTGGGTGCCTGAGGGTTGGTTCTGCCATTTTTGAAAGCCACTTGACATTCCATAGTCCAACTGAGCAGCTGGCTCAATTTGGGTTTCAGCTCTCCCCCTCCCATTTTCACTAGTTCAGTGATGGATGAACTGTCAGTTGTTGACAAAACACAGGAAGCTCTGCAGTTGCTTTCCATTCTAATATTGCTTTCACTTTTCCAGGATCCTTTTCCACTCCCTCGCTAGACACACGATATCCTAAGTAAGTAATCCAGACTAGTCTTATGGAATTCACACTTGGATAGTTTAGTGTAAAGCTTAGTTTTCAATAGTTTCCTCAGCACTTCTCTCACTAGCTTCATGTGATCTTCCATTGTCTCAGAGTAGATAACAATGTCATCCAAGATGACTTCCGGTCCTGCGCAGTAGCGCAGAAGTTGAGGGGTTCGGGGCTCCGTGCCCTTCGGCTAATTTTCTTCCTGTTAGGGGACCCTAAATGGGCCTGAACCTGCCCGGAAGAGGTGGCAAAGAAGGAATTAATTCCTGGGGACCATGGAGAGACAGTGGTCGACCTGATCAGTCCAGAAGAAGCCTTCCAGAACCCAACAAGAGAAAGGCTAGCCTAACTTCAGAGTCTAGCCCAAGCTACAAGCAACCAAAGTCAAAAGCTGATTGTAGATAGCGCATTTGAATCTGGGTAAGAACATCGATTTTTTCTATCCTACTTATCAACTTTCCTGAAGGAAAAAAAATCCCAGGAAGCAAAAAATCTTCGAAAATGAAGGAGGGAGGATCTTCGCCCCACCCTTTTACTAACGGAAGCGGCAGATTAAACCTTTTATGGAGGCCCAGAACATATTGAAATGAAATGAAATGACTATAACGCCTAAATTTGAATAAGTTTGAAATTGCTGAATAGTTGAGATTCTCATTTTAGGCAATTGTTTATTCTGAAAATTGGAAAAATAAACCAGTGCTGACATCTAATGATGAAGACTATGAGAGCTATAGCTTTCATACAGGAATTGTCAAAATCTGGAAAAAAAATAATTTCTATTTGTGACCTTCAAAGCTCTAACAATAGAGAACAGCTGTGACAAAAAAGAAATCAATCTGGGCTGCAGACAAAGAGAGCCTTATAAACTTTAGGGAACAAAAAAAACTTTTTTAAACTTTCTGGATCACAAGTATCTACTTAACTGTGACTCCAGAGCTATTTGCAGAGGAAAAAAAACTTGGATTCTTGGCCATCATGAAAAATCAGAGACTTATAGAAAGAATTTATCAAGAAAAAATAAATATCTTTCAAGAGGAGACATATGATATGTTGCAACTAATTCAAACAACAATGATTTCAAACCACAAAGAAATCCAAAATAACTTTGAAAATATAAACCAATTCATCTCCAGTTTAACTTTACAATACAAAAATCCCACAAAACAACAATCGAGAAGGAACAGATAAAACAGATAACTGAATACAAATTGGAGGATAGAGACTTAAAGGTGGAACCTAACAAAACAAAGAAGTATGATTTAATCCAAGTGGAAATTTTTTTTACAAGAAATACTGGATTTGGAAAAGACAACTTATACTTTAACACCACAAAACAAATTTGAGAATAAGAAAAAAGATTGGATACAATGGACTGCAGAGATGTCAGGAAAACCACTAGAACTGAAGAGACAAAAATGATAAGAGAAACAGAGAGAAAAAGAAAGAAAAAGATATTCAACAAACATGAACGGGCAAATGCCTCTTACAAAGATATTGTATTTGACTTACCTTTTATATCTACAGTAACACAAGAATATGGAAAGATTCTTTGATTCAGCAGAACATATTGATTAAGAAAAATACTGGACAAAAGAAAAGGCTAAAGTGAAAATTAAGAAAATAGATGATGGGACCTATCAGAAAGAATATTTAAAAAAGAAACACCTGTTTGAATATGGTTAAAGAAATAGAAAGATTTTGGATATGGATTTTATTTTAAGAGGGAAGTGCCCCTTAAGTAACATAGTACTCTCTTTCTCTTCTTTCTTCTTATTTTATTTCTTGATATGAGTAATATAAAAGAGTTGGAATGGCTTATATAAAGGAAATGTTTTAGATATTTAAATGTAATTGACTTTAAGAAAATTACAATGGATTAAAAATGTTTTGAATAAGAGTTAAAAGACTAGAGGGCTAGATTTATTAAATGGAATATTTAAAGATTAAATATATTTTTAATTATGAGAAAAAAGAACAGAAAATTTTTGGAAATATGTATTAGCTTATAGGAAACATGGATTTTAAGTAGCATACTATCCTTTTATTTTTCTTTATTCTTGTTCTTCTTTTTTCTTTTTTTAGTCTTATTTATTCCTTAAGAAAGGTAAAAGTACTGGGATGGCTTACATTACATGAGAAAAAATAGACTTAAATATTTAAATGTAATTAACTTTGAGAAAATTTTAACCAGTAAGAATATTTTGAACATTGTGGGAAAAACAAATGTAAACAAGAATTGTAAACAGGATCTATGATGAGGCAACCAGAATGACTAGATAGAAAAGAAATATTATATTGATGTGATTATTATTTATAGAAATATTAAAATAATTATTCTTAATTGTTATTTACCAAAACAACAAGAATTGTATTAACTTAAGGTTGGTAAAAGAGAACATTGTGGGGAAAAGATGAAATCAAGTAAAGTTATTATGTGGATTATAGATTATAGAAACCAACTGTTAGTGAATGTTTTTTAAATGTAAACCCAGACAACACACTGTTTGCCAAATATTAAGGTGGCTATGTTAAAAAATCAATAAAACATATTTTTTTAAAAAAAGAATGTCATCCAAGTACACCAGCATCCCCTTGTACAGGTGCTCATCCAGCACTTTGTTAAACAGTTGCAAGAACACAACAGGCACTCCCTGTAATCCAAAGGGTGTCACCCGGAATTGGTAGCATCCTAATGGGCAATTAAAAGTTGTCTTCCATTTATCCCTTTCCTGATCCTCACTTGGTAGTACGCTTTTCTCAAGTCCAGCTTAGAGAACATCTTCCCTTTGGACAGGTATCCCAGCATGTCTCTCATAAGGGGGAGGGGGTACATGTTTCCCACACAAACACTGTTAATCCCTCAGAAATCAATGCACAATCTCAGAGAACTGTCTTTTTTTCCTTGATGAGTACTGGTGCTGCCACCCTGATTGAATGGATGAAACCCCCAGCCAAATTCTTATCCACAAAGTTGCAGAGTTCTTTCATCTCTCTTGGGGTCATGGAGTACATCTTTCATTTGGGAAGCTTTGCCCTAGGCAGCAATTCAATTGCACAATCTGTGGGGTGGTGGTGGGGGAGTATATTTGATTCCTGCCCACTACATACTTCTGCCAAATCTTGGTATTCTTTTGGGATGCTCGGCTCTGCTTGCCTGCTTTCCACTAGTGCTTTGCCTCCACTCCCCTTTTCCCAACTGACAGCGCTTATTTAACTTTTGGCTGTTTCTCCGCCTGCTGTGCTCCCTCAATTTTCCATCTCAGACATCACTTGTTGCTCCCCCAGTCAAGTGGCTGATTCCATTTCTTCAGCCATGATAACCCCAGTATCATGGCCTCTGCCATCTTTGGGGCTATGATAAACTGAATAGTCTCTTCATGGCTCCCTGCTTTCAGGCTTAATGGTTCCATTAGGCAGGTTGCAGACACACATACCTATGAGCGAGCCATCCACTTGCTCAAATTTAATGGGCTGCCTTAGTCTCTTAAGTGTCAGTTCCAACATTTCCACTGTCTGTAAACTGACTTAAGTGTTACAGTTTTACAGCTTTCCAGCGCAAAAATAAGCCCCAAAAATAAGCACACATTCAAAATGAGCAGGGGGCATAGTTTAGAAAAATATATATAAACATGATACATACAGTTTCATTCAGTTCTTGGCAACATGATAGAGAACAACAACAACTCAGGCGATCAGGACAACATAGAGAAAACTAAGACACGCCCAGACCTAAGACATGCCTGGATCACATGCCTAACACAGCCAATACTGTGTCTTAATAAAAAACAGTTCTCATTGGCTGGTTTGTTGCTATGGCTATTCAAGTTTATTAAATTTCTTACACAGTGACAATAAGCAATGGGTGCACCTGAGTCTAACATAGTTGTTCTGTCCCAGCCTATGGCCGTTCTTGTTAAATGCACAAGGACAAAACCCCTTTTGAGAAAATAGGCTGGAGACTCAAAAGAAAACAACGCCTTTTAATATTGGTAACAAACCTGCCAAATGGTCCAAAAACAAAAGCAACAAAACACAATCCAAATGGAGGAAATTGTCCACACGAAACACAATGCAAAACAGAATTAGTCACCGGCAATACTAACAGAACATGATCCCATGAAGTACTTTGCAACGGTTGCCTTCAGCAACCAGCACCGCCTACACATTCCCCTTTGTAATTCAGTCCTCAAGGCGTGGCTTCTCAATGCCTTCTCCGGAGTCGCCCCATTGCCTCTCTTGTCTTCGTCTGCAGTCGTCTCTCATTTCTGCCAGCTGTGCATCCTCCGAGTCCGACCCAGCCTCCCCACCCAGCTGCATCTCATCCTGAGCATGAGTGGAAGGGTCAGGCTCCTCACTGGAATGTAAGTCTTGGAGCTCATCAGAGCCTTCCCCCGACTCCGATGGCTCCTCAGGCCCCTCCTCCTCCTCAGATTCTCCGTACTCAGTTGTCGGGATCACAGGCTGGCAGAAAATCACGACACTATCCTGCACCACAGGGCCCATCCCCCGGGTCTGCCGATCCGGATGCGGTCAGGATTATTCATGAAATGCGGTCACCAAGGCAGGAGCATGAATAGTGGTCACATCCTCCCAGGTGAACTTCTCAGGTCTGTAGCCTTTCCATTCTATCAGGTACTGAAAGCAACCTTTCACCCAACAGGAGTCCCGAATGCTGGCAACCTCTTACTCTGAAGCATTGTCTCCATCACGTTGTTCCAGTGGGGGAGGTTCAGCTCGGCCAAGTGGACACGCCACTTGCTCAGGGACTAACAGAGACTGGAATGTGGCAGAGTTAAGCGATAGGCAACCAGATTGATGACAGCCTTGATTGGGAACGATCCTAAATATCGGTGGTCTAACTTTTTGGCTGGCCGGGTTGACGGTAGGTTCCTGGTGGACAGCCATACCTGATCTCCCATCGTTAGTGGAGGCGTATCCCACCTTGACCGATCAGCAAACCTTTTGTAGTTGGCCTTGACCTTCTCTAACTGTTGCTGCACCAATCGATGGATTGCCTGTAACTCTGTTATGTAGTCATTTGCTGCTGGTACCGGTGAGTCTAGGGGGGGGAAGAGGGAAAAAATGGGGGTGATGTCCCACATCGCCCAAGAACGTAGTCATCTGCGTGGAGGTGTGCTGCGAGTTGTTGAACGCAAACTCAGCTACCGCCAGATAGTCCGCCCAATTGTTCTGCTGCTGATTGACATAGCAGCACAGATATTGCTCGAGTATCCCGATGACCTTCTCGGTTCCTCCGTCAGTTTGGAGATGATGTGCGGACCAGAGGCAGATCTTGACATCCAACGCCTGCATCAACCCCTGCTAGAAACAGGCTGTAAATTCGGCCCCTGTATTGGACACGACCCTATCAGGAAGGCCGTGCAGCCGGAACACCTGCTGGATAAACATACAACAGGTGCCTTCTCTGGAGTCGCCCCATTGCCTCTCTCTGGTTTACTCTCCTAGCTTGTCTTCATTTGCAGGCGTCTCTCATTTCTGCCAGCTTTGCATCCTCTGAGTCAGACCCAGCCTTTCCACCCAGCTGCATCTCATCCTGAGCACAAGCGGAAGGGCCAGGCTCCTCACAGGAATGTAAGTCTTGGAGCTCATCAGAGCCTTCCCCTGACTCCGATGGCTCCCCAGGCCACTCCTCCTCTTCCTCCTCCTCCTCAGATTCCCCGGACTCATCTGTCGGGATCACAGGCTGGCACGGAATCACGACAATAGCAGTAAAGACCCCTCTTGCTCCTAATTGGGGCACTAAAACCTCTACTTGGACAATCAATGTGGTGATGGCTCTACTTACCATTGGGTCATTTCCCCCTTCACTATTACTCAGGTAGAAAACTGGACTAGGCTTGCCAGCGGTCAGAGTTCTTTCCCCTTCGCTGGACTGGGGGGAAGACCTCCACGACCTATTGTTCCACCCACATCTTTCCCTTCATCTTCTTCTGTGTTTTCTTTGGCTTTGGATAGCATGAGGTTTTTGGTATAGACACAGGCTGGGGGGGCTAGGCAGTTAGCAGCCTGATGCAAACTCCTGTGGGGAAGCATGGATCCTCTCTAGTGGCTAAAGGAGGGCCTTTTCCTCTGCACGTTGGTAGGCACTTCTCTTGGCTTGGTGAGGGTGGCTCTCCTGCCAATTCTCCAACAAGAGTGGTTCTACTGTGGTGACCAGCTGATATTACCCTTGGAGCTCATCTGGGATTCCCTGGAGTAGGCAGTTCTGATACAGTTCTCTGTTTAGCCTGTCTTGGAAGTGATAGACCAGCAAGCATTCCAGCTACCTTCTTAGTCTCCCACCCAGGCTCCAGAACTCCAAATGTACTCAACCACTGATTGACTTCCCTGCCTTATGGTTCAGATTTTGGACTCTGCTCAGCAGGCCTGTGTGGGGTCTCCGAATCTGGCTTGGAGCCCCTCTAGGAACAAACATCTTGATTGCCTAGATACCATCCCTTCCACTTTGCATTCCATTCCACAATCTTGTCAAGGTATGAGCAAGGGAGAAAATGTAGATAGACAAGGCAAATCAGTCTTGGTGGCACCCTTATGGGGGCAGCCTGAGCTGAGGCCTCTGCTCTGCTGGAACTGGTGGGGCTTGCCCAGAAGACACTGAAGGGGGGCAGCTACCCCCCTGGGGCCCTGCCACTCCCTGGCACACTCACCCAACACCATCAGTTATGGCGGAGAAGGGGACAAGGTGGCCGATGCCTGGCCTGTTCCACCTCGATGGGTGATTTCACGGGTGCCGCTCCCTGCATCTCCATCCCACCAAACTTCTCCCACAACTGTTCTATCAAAGGGCTGCAGGCTTTGGTTTCCACTCTGCCGGTTCTTCCCATTTAGCAGCCCTCCTGACCTTCCACTTGCTTCCCTGGATTACTGCAATTCCCTGCAGGATCAGGGGAAATTCCATCTTGGCAGCCTTCCCCACACCGCTCATCCATTGGACCCAGTGTAAAGGGATCCTGCAACAATTCTCTGCTGTTCTCTGCTGTCAGCTTGGATCTCGTCACCACCGCCTGCATTCCAGAGTCCACTTGAGCCATTGCCAGCACTTCCTGGGGAGGAACCACTTCAGGCTTCGCCGCGGCATCAACCTTCTTGGTTCCTGACATTGCTACACTACAGCTCTCTCAGAGGTATCTGAATAGGCTGCATTCATAACGTGAAGAGAGCTGTTTTAATGTCAACAATCCAACTAGTGGACACAACAAAATAATTCTTCAAGGCACTTGAATCCCATAAGGTAAAACTTTATTGGATACACCATCTTGGAACTGAAGAAGCAAAAACATCTGACTTTTCCTGTGCAAAAGCTTGCTTAGTTAAACAACATATTTTCATGGCTCTCACCCACCAGGTGTTCACATTGTCCAATCGTAATATTTATTTTTGTTATGGGAACAGTTCACTTCTTCATTGAGCACCTGCGGTAGTGACCTTGGCATGGTGCATGCTCTCACAGTCTGTAAATGGCTTCTTGGCATTCCATTCCCTCCCTTCTCTTTCTACCACTCCCCCCTTTTCTATGGCAAGTTGATTAGCAATAGAAGGTAGCAGGCATCATAGCAATTCAATCTTGACAATAATGCTTTAGCAAGATAAAACTATAATTAAACAGCCTTTAATGGCATAATTGATATCCAAATTTATTATAAGAGATATTTTGCAAGGGACATGCATAAAAGGGTTGATTACAACTGATGTTATGCTAATTCAATTTTAAAAGAGAGAGAAATTGTCCTATTTCCCCTAATTTCACTACAGGGAATCAAAGATGGAATCCCAAACTTCTGAAGGCCCACAAATTTTCTCTATAGATAAGAAATTAATATCACATTACAATTCATAGAAAAATGAAAAAGAGACTACAAAAGCAAGACAACTGAGTTGTGAAGAAGCTAGGTATGATTTTCGTTACATTTGTGAAGCAATTGTGTCTGCAAAGAGAATGTTTCATAGCTACTTACTCACTTTTACTTTGCAAACATAATCAGAATAGAGCTGTAAGGGACCTTGGAGGTCTTCTAGTCCAGCCCCCTGCTCAAAGAGTCCCTATATCATTTCAGAAAAGTGACTGTCCAGTCTCTTCTTAAAAACCTCGAGTGATGAAGCACCCACACCGTCTGAAGGCAAGCTGTTCCACTCATTAGTTGTCCTTGTCCAGACCAGGCCACCACTAGTAACTGCTTGCAAGTGCTTTCATTGTTACGATGCCTGGATGTCCCTCATGCAGGGATTCTAACACTCTAGCTTGCAATTTGGGTGGAACGATTACTCTGCTTCCCCATGGCACACAACCTTTGTGGGCTAACAACTCATCTTTTCTGCATGCATAGTGCTGAAACTCTGGACCTGGTTTGTTTTCTGGCCACCCCCTCATCACCCATTTGAGAATGCGACTGAGTGTCCTGTCAATGGCAGTTTCAGCAGCCACATCTCCCGCATGTAGGGGTGTCTCTGGAAGATCCTGGATTGCCAGGATGCGAGCTGCTGGGGCTGGATCTGGATCTCTGTGTGGCAGAGGCAGTCAGCTGAGTGCATCAACATGGCCCATTTCCTTGCCGGGCTTATGGACTAGCCTATATGAATAGGCAGCCATAAAGATTGACCAATGCAGCATCCTTGGTGACAGGATCTGAGGAGTTTGCTTATCAGCCATAAAAAGACCAAGCAGCGGCTTGTGATCTGTAAAAACTGTAAAGAGTCTGTAAACTGTAATTCCAGCAACTATAGCGAGTGCTTCTTTGTCAATATGAGCATAGTTCCTCTCAGCTGGTGATAATATCCTAGAGTAGTAAGCAATAGGGGCTTCACAACCATCTGGCATTTGATGACTTAACACCGCCCCGATGCTATACGGCGAGGCATCACAAGCTAAGGTCACTGGCAGTTCCTCGTTAAAATGAGCTAAAATGGAGCTCGAAGATAGCAGTGATTTGACTGCTCTGAATGCCTTGTCATGGTTGTTGTTCCCAAGGTGCTTTTTTGTTTAGCAGACAGTGGAGTGGCTCTGCCAATGCTGCTTTGTGTGGCAAAAACGAGTGGTAAAAGTTTAATAGTCCTAAGAATTCCTGCAACTCTCCCTTGGATTTAATCTGGGGGCTTGTTGAATGGCTTTGAGCTTAGCATCGGATGGATGGATCCCAGCAGCATCTATCCAGAATCCCAGAAACTCAGTAGAGTCCATGCCAATTTGACATTTGTCCTTTTTAAACTTTAGCCCTGCCTCACGGAACCTTTGAAGCACTGCCCTGAGATGTTCAGCTAGGACTGTCGCTGATTCTCCTGCAATCAGGACGTCATCGAAATAGGGGCAGACGCCAGGTATATTTTTCAGTGTCCATTCTATAATGCTTTGGAACAAACCGGGGACTACACTTACCTCAAACTGCAGGCGACGTACTCGGAATGCCCCTCTGTGGGTGACGATTGTCTGTGCTTCTGCGGTGGCATCATCAACTGGCAGCTGTTGGTATGCTTGTGCAAGGTCTAGTTTGGCAAACAGGCGATCTCCTTGGAGCAAGGCGAGAATGTGGCTTACCACTGGAACTGGGTAAGCGTGTTGCTGAAGTGCCTTGTTGATTGTGCACTTGTAGTCCACACAGATTCAGACATCCCCATTCGGTTTCACTGGGGTCACTATGAGAGTCTCCCACATCCTACTGTCCATGGGTTGGAGCACTCCCTGTTGCACTAGTTTGTCCAGCTCCGCATCAGTCTTCGGCTTTAAAGAGAAGGGTACTCTGCGCGGTTTAATTCTAATTGGAGTGACTGTTGGGTCAAGATTTAGGGAGGTGGGCGCCCCTCTGTATTATCTTAAGTCAGAACTGAACACATCAGTATACTCTTGGCATACTGTTGCCAGGTCAGCTGCTTGTGTGCGATGGATGCCTGTTACACGGATGCCTAGGGCTTCGAATCAGTCCAGTCTGATGAGACTGGTGCACTGTCCATTTGACGACTACCACACTAAGGGGACCCTCAAACTCTTTGAATTTGACCCTTACAGTGGCTTCACCTCTAACAGACACACAGCAATTTTGAAAATCAGTCAGAATGAGGCTTGACGATTTGATTTGAACTTGCCTCTTGCTTTGTCTACAAATATACTCAAAAGTTTTGTATGAAATAATTGATAGAGCTGACTTGGTGTCTAGCTCTATAGAACAGGAGACCCCTTGAAGTTTTACTTGAAGTCTCAACTTCTCTTTGAGGGGCGTTGGGCTCCCGTCCACTGAATACTTCTCGTCCCTGAACAGTATCCAACCCTGTTCTGTCCCGGGGCCCATTTACCTTTCTGAGGTATGCCTGCAGGGTTAGAGTCTTTCTGGTGACCTCTACAGACCCTGGCAATGTGGCCTTGCTTCCCGCACATACGGCACATGGCTGTGCGAAACCTACACTCAGTTCTTTTATGTTGTCCTCCACAGCTAATGCAGTTTAGAGGGAGGATTGCTTGTTCTGTTGCAGGATGCCGTCTAATTGGCTCTTTCTCCAGTCGGTCGAACTCATCGACTTCTTCTGGTTCGCTCAGTCTCTCAGTGGTCTCCTGATGTATTACTGCGGGGCTGAGATGTGTTTTCTGAGCCCGGAGAGCCTTTACTGCTCCGCCGGCAGCCTCATCTGCCATGACTTCCTTCAGAGCATCTTGGAAGGTCAGATTCTCCTTTGCAAATAGGCGCTGTTGTAACTCTCTGTTCAACAGTCCACATACAAGTCTGTCTCTTATATGATCTTCCAAGTCAGGGAACTCACAGTTGCATGAAGCTTGACGAAGTGCTGCCACAAACTTAGCTACTGATTCACCTGACTTCTGCTCCCATTGTTCAAACGCATGACACCAAGCGATTGACAGCTTTGGCTCAAAGTGCTCTTTTTAGCCTCCTCTTTAAGTCTGTGTAGGTTACTTATTTGATGCTTGCTGGCGCTACCACATTCTCAGCGATGTCGAATGTAGCCTGTCCACATGTGCAGAGTAGAGTAGCCGCTTTCAAGCCATCTTCTCTAACCTGGTTGTCCTGCAGATAATTATCCACCCTGGAGATGTAAGAACTCCACTGTTCTGGGTGGGAGATATTGAATTCATTCAGCCTGCCCAGCTTGGCCATGGTAGTATTTAGCGAGGTCTTGGACACTGCCTCTCTTGCTGGGATAGGAGATGAACTGCCTAGATCCATGGTGGTGAACCTATGGCACGCGTGCCACAGTTGGCATGCAGAGCCCTCTCTGTGGGCACACATGCCATTGCCCCAGTCCAAGGCCTTCAGCTGGGTTTTATAAAACCTTTTCACTTTAGGCCTCCGTCACCTTGTGCAAAAAAAAAAAAAGGTTCAAGCAATCAATCAGTTTCAACTTCTTGCAGGAAAAAAATCTCACAAAGTTGGAATTGATTGATTGAACTTTTTAATCCCACCCGGTCTGCTGTTACCACTGCAGCCTTGCCCACCCAATGGGCCACATCCACCCAATGGGCCACGCCCACCTGGCACCCGATGATACATAAGTGTTTTGGGTTTCACGTTGGACACTCGGTCTCTAAAAAGTTCGCCATCACTGACCTAGATCCTGGGGAGGAATCCCTCAGGATACTGTGCCTCCAGTATGGCTTACTGGCAGGCAGGGTAGAGATGTGGTCCCACCAGGGCTCTGGAGCCTGGTCTAATACCCTGTGACTTCAACTCTAATAGGCATCATTCCTTTGCTTCAGCAAGATCCCACCTTCATCGCCACTATTGTATAGTGAGGTTTTTTTTTGGAGGCATTGACCAGACCAGTTTAATGCAATGCTATTTATTGCAATAGAAAACAGAACCTGGCTTAACCGACAGAATGACAGCTATTTATACTTGCCGCCTCTAGGCGGCGACCAATCAATTCAAATGGTGCGTTCCCACGCAAACTTAAACTTAACTTTCCCTCCAAAACAGCTGGAGACACATTTAAACCAAAATACATCAACTCTTGATATCAATACATAACAATAAGTATAATAAATAAATGCACTGGGACTGTTGTCTTTTTATTTTATTTCCGATACTTTTTGTAGGTTGCTTTACTCACTTGGTTGTGGGGTTTTTTACATTTATTTGTATATGATAAGATTAATAATAGTTATAGTAACAATAACAATAACAATAATAATAAAGTTGGAAGGGACCTTGGAGGTCATCTAGTCCAATCCCATGCTCAGGCAGGAAACCCTATAGACCCATTTCAGATAGATGGCTGTCCAGTCTTTTCTTAAAAACTTCGAGTGTTGGAGCATTCACCGCTTCTGGAGGCAGGTTGTTCCACTGGTTAATTGTTCTAACTGTCAGGAAGTTTCTCCTTAGTTCTAGGTTGTTTCTCTCCTTATTAGTTTCCACCCGTTGCTTCTTGTCCTGCCTTCAGGTGCTTTGGAAAATAGCTTAATTCCCTCTTCCTTGTGGCAACCCCTGAGATATTGGAACACTGCTATCATCTCCCCCCTCTTCCTTCTCTTCATTAAACTAGACATGCCCAATTCCAGAAACCGTTCTTTATATTTTTTAGCCTCCAGTCCCCTAATCATCTTTGCTGCTCTTCTCTGTACTCTTTCTAGAGTCTCAACATTTTTTTTTACATTGTGGTGACCCAAACTGGATGCAGTATTCCAAATGTGGCCTTACCAAGGCATTGTAAAGTGGTATTAATACTTCACGTGATCTTGATTCTATCCCTCTGTTAATGCAGCCTAGCACTGTGTTGGCTTTTTTGGCAGCTGCAGCACACTGCTGGCTTATATTTAAGTGATTGTCCACTAGGACTCCAAGATCCTTCTCACAGTTATTACTATTAAGCAAGGTATACCTATATTATATCTGTATATTTGGTTTTTCTTGCCAAAATGTAGAACCTTACTTTTTTCACCAGTGAATTTCATTTTGTCAGATAGCGCCCAGTGTTCAAGTCTGTCCAGGTCCTCCTGTAGCCTATCTTCTGGAATGTTGGCTATTCCTGCCAGCTTGGTGTTGTCTGCAAATTTGATGAGTTCCCCATCTATCCCCTCATCCAAATTGTTGATGAAGATGTTGAAGAGCACTGGGCCCAGAACAGAGCCCTAGGACACTCCATTACTCACTTCCCACCATGTAATTGCAGTTCCATTGAGGACCACACGCTGAGTATGGCCAGTCAGCCAGCTGCGAATCCATCTGGTGGTGATGCTGTCTAACCCACATTTTTCTATCTTATCAAGTAGTAGGTTGTGATCTACTTTATCGAACACCTTACTGAAGTCCAGGTAAATTATATCCACAGCATTCCTCTGGTCCACTAATTCTGTCACTTGGTCAAAGAATGCAATAAAATTTGCCTGGCATGATCTGTTTTTGACAAACCCATGTTGGCTTTTAGTAATGACTTTGTTTGCCTCTAGGTGTTCGCTGATTCATTGTTTGATTATCTTTTCCAGGATCTTCCCAGGTATTGAGGTCAGGCTGATAGGTCTGTAATTTCCTGGGTCCATTTTTTTCCCTTTTTTGAAGATGGGAACTACATCAGCTCTTTTCCAGTCCTCTGGTAGTTCCCCAGTGCTCCAGGATCTTTGAAAAATATAGTTCAGTGGTTCTGAGATCACATCTGCCAGTTCCTTGAGAACCTTGGGGTATAATCCATCTGGTCCTGGTGATTTGGACTCATCTAAGCTGGACAGGTGCTCACTTATCATTTTCTTGCCTATCTTAACTTGTGTTTCTAATCTGTTTTTTATGGTACTGTTTTTGATAGGTTGGACTGTTTTTTCCCTTTGATGCAAAAAACGAGTTAAATATTTCTGCTTATGTGCCCCTCTTTCCACTTGTCCTTTTTATCTTTCAATTTATCAGAGAGTTCTTTATGCACCCATGCTGGTTTCTTTTGAGAGCTGTTATTTTGCTTCTTTGTTGGTATTATGCTAGACTGGGTTTTTATTATCTCACTTTTCAAAATTTTCCAAGCTTCTTGAGTTGTTTTCCCCTTGAGGATTCTCATCCATGGAATCATTCCCAAGCTCTCTCTAAGTTTATTGAAATTAGCTCTCTTAAACTCCAAGACTCTAGTTTGACTGTGTTCTATTGCTTGTGCTTCCAGAATGTTGAATTCCAATATTGCATGATCACTTCCCCCCAAGGTTCCTGTAGTTTCAATGCCTTCTATCATTTCATCTCCGTTAGTGAGAATTAAGTCCAATATGGCTGATCCCCTAGTTCCCTTCTCTACTTTGGGGGAGATAAAGTTGTCTGCTAGGTTTGTCAGGAATCTGTTTGATCTTCCACTTGGTGCAGAGTTTGTCTCCCAGTTGATGTCAGGGTAGTTAAAGTCCCCCATTACTATTGTGATGTGCTTCCTACATACCTTAATTAGCTGACTAGCAAAAAGTTCATCTATTTCCTCTGTTTGATTGGGTGGCCTATTGTATACACCTATGGCAATGTCATTTCTCCCCCTTTTATATTGACCCAAATGCATTCAAGAATGTGTTAATTGTTTCTATTTTATTATAAGACATCTTACTTTCTTATGGTAATGATAGCTGATTTATTTTATTCTTACTGAATATTTAAACTATATAAACATGCATTTTGTCTTTGTTTTTTTAGACTGGATAGATTTTTACAGTAAATTAAAATGAGAGAAATCTGATTCAAATTCTTTTTTAGTCTTATATGATCATAGTTTATAATTTTTATAGACTATCACCATTTATATTAACAAAATTCACTATATTCTTTAAGATTCTTTAACCTTAAAGGGAAAATATCCCCGAGATGGTAGAGATAACTGTTCTTTGGATAACAGGAATCAAACATGGCAAAACCAGAAGACCTCCAAAAGCTAATGCAATCAGAAAAACTACCCTTCACCAATCACCAAAGATCTTTCCAAATCAGCTTGTGTCCATGACACCTGTCCAGGTTTGAACCAGGACGTGGGCTATTTTTTTTCATGCAATCAGTGATCTCCTCAATCACTTTTCCCTTGTCACCAATCTGGAGGCAACCGTTTGTCAAATTGAATTTTCCACAAATGCCTCCTTCTTTTGCTAGTAATAATCCAAAGCCAGGCGGTTTTGATACACTGCTGTATGTAATTCGGTGTTGGTTTTAGTGAGCAAATTTAAAGACAAGGCTGTCTCATTTGTAATTATTTCTAATACAGCTTGCAGTCTAATAATTATATTAAGCATATAAGCAGGAGTTCTATACCCATACATTCCATCTTCTGCCCAAGTAGCAGGTCCGTACACCTGTAAAATCCTTTCTGGGGGCCATTCTTCTTTGTTCCATGTCTTTTGACTTGATATTTGGAATGTATTATGATTTGTCAATGGCAGACCTCATTTTTGTTTATATCCAAACTCAACAAAAATGGGTACATCTAGTCTTTCCTCTTGTTTGATAGGGACTAAAAAGAAACTGGGTTTTATAGTACCTAACATGCAGGATCCCTCCCACCTGGCTGGGAGAACAACATAAGCAAACTTTCCACAAATCCAATACAGCCTGTATGGGGTGGCCCAGGTGAGAGTGGCATCTGTTAGATTAGTCCATAAGGTAGACAGTTAGGGAATTTTTGCCAGGGGATTTGGGGATTGGCCTGAGTCAGTGGTACTCCACAAAAAGGACACCAAGGTGTTCACCTGCAAGATATGTTCACAACTAAGCTCCCCAACGGCTTTACCAGAACCTTCCCTTTTAAAACAGAGGTTTCCCACTATGGAAGTGGTCAGAGTTGACTTATTGAGTCTATTGGTGGCTTTCCAGTGAGATTTTGACTAGCCAAGGCAGTAAGATTTATTACATGTGGTAAAGCCAAGGCCATTGTTCACCCATGTTAGTCCCCCCACACACGTAACAATTAGTTACATTTAGAGATAAAGCAATTCTTTCAGCCAGATCAGTAAAAAGGTTCTTTGCTACTAAGGGAATCTCAATTGTGGTTTCCAATTCATAGTAAAAAGAGTGAAATACTCAAAAATGTTTCTGGGATAGTGGTATAATAGTGTCAACTTGAACTCATATTTGCATCGGGGGGTCTACTCTGGTTCATTTGATAGCTAGTCTAAGTAATGATGAGGTCTGCTGGTCTGGTTATGTCGAAGCACACCAGGTTGCAGGAATTAGTGTCACACTGGGAAGTACTGACTTGATAAATTACATTAAACTTTCCTTCGATTTTGTCAGATTGGGTTACCCCTGTATACCTCTTTACAGTGCTCCAGCTTGGACACGGTATAAGATTATCGCTGGGGTAGGATGTATAAACATATTTGACATTAAACGAGTAGGCCTGTCTCTACCCCAGCATTCCACATTTAGACCACCTAGCTTAATTATAGTCAATAGCTTTACATGCATCAAAGCAGAGTCTGGCACTATCCATAAGTCTTGTGTCATTCTTTCCCAAGAGATATTGTCTGTGCATCCCTCCATATGCCCAGATTTGAAGTTGTTGGTAGGGCTTTACTGTATTGACAGGATCATAACAAGTGAACCTATCCCCCACTTTGCAAGGGGAATACATAGTCTTGTTATAAACACAACTCCCTTTTGTTTCTTTATACTCATAGGAGGAGTGATAAATCAGTGTCTTGATAGTTTGTCCCTTATATTTGGTAACTGTGATGCATTGTTCACACCCTTGATTCTGCGAACCATTTCTGGAACATTGACCCATTCTGAGGGTCAAACATATTAAGGCAAGTATTAGACTCATGGTCTGAACCATCCTTCCTTCTTCCAAAGAAGGTACGAGGGAAACAGCAGCAACAAAATAAAAATGTGGCAATGCACAGTCCAGATACCACTAACCCGATTTCCAAAGTAGTCCAGTCCATCAAAGCTTTCTCCTAGTTAGATGGAAACAGTTCAACAGGCAAGGCAGGTTCAGGTTTCACTTTTAGGCCGTCCAGCTGCTGGGCTTGGCACTGGAGAGGGATGATGGAACTTTCTTGATGGATCCATGCCGTAATTCCTTTCATGTTCACCGCAGTTGGGGTCTCAGGAGAACTTAACAGGGCTGGGACCACTTAGGGCTGGTACTCAGATGGGTGACAGTTCTTTCACCTGAACCCATTCTCCAGGAACAGTGGTTGGTCAAAGACAGGTGGTCGGACAGCCTGGGCCTGTACTGAGATAGAAGACAAAACCTGCACCAGATTATGCAAATATTGAGTAACATTCTTCTCTTCTTCATTGACATTCTTGAACCTTCATGTAACAAGCAGTCTCTCAAACATCATTTCAAAAGGGGACAAAGCATAAATGCAAGTTCATCCTGAGTTTTAAGAGTTAGCTGAGGCCTGTATGCCTAGATGTCATTTGTCACATCTTGTTTAGCTACTCTGCACCACCCACAATATCCATAAACTTCCAAAAATAAATCACATTCTCTAACTCCTTCTTCTCATCTATTAAACATTCAGTTTCTTCTTGCACCTGCCAGCGCATTTCCCTCAGCTTCCATGTGCCTGCTGTTCTTCTATCAACTTTACGTGAGTCAACTCTTCCCCTTTATTCTTAAACATATGTTCCCCTTCTCTCCTATCAACAACCTCAGAGTCTGCCTTAAGGTTCACAGGTTTGAGCTGACCAATGGAAGGGAAGCCTTCCAGCTTCCACTAACATTTTTTCTTCCCCATCTACTACCACATATCCATTATGTCTCTTTCCTTACTACTTTGCTAGATCCATTTATGAACAAATCAGTTTTCTTCCTCTGTCCGTTGTCTAACATTAGGCTCTCTTTAGTCAAAACAGCATAGTTATTGATAATTCAAAAAATTTCCTCAACTCCTTTTTTTTGTTTTAGGCAAGGATTGAGTTACAATTCCTTCAATTCTTTTAGGTATTGTTGTCTATTTCTTCCCTTAATCAATAAATCAGTGTGTCCTGCACATAGACATAAAGATATAAAAAAATCAAACAAAAAGCAACTTCACAAAGAAACAAACTTAATGAGGTATTCTGAGTTAATGTACTAAAAATATATGCATGCATGCAAGTAAGCCATTACGCTATTGTAAAGACTGAAACTATGCATCAAACTTTTAAAAACATTTACAAATCTAAGCAAAACAATTAAGAGTCATTTCTTTTGGTTGATGGATATATAGGGTTAACTAAACATTTTAAACCTTGAAGATTTCCAGAGTGTTCCAATATTAAGTTTTTCTCATATCTCATTTGGTTACAAGTAACATTATTTCTTGCTTAAATAAGGTTTCCTTTATTCAGCAGCACAATTATCTCTGCTGCCTCCCACTTTCAAGTAAAAAAATTGCAAGCCGAAATTGCAAGAGTAGGTATTAGATTTCACACTCCACCTTTCTCTCTTAGGCAAGAGCTTAGCAGAAAGTAAGCAGAAAAAATTGGTTAAAGGATCAGCAGAAAAAAAAACTGCACCCCCACCTTCTCTGTCTCTCTCTTACTCTTCCAAAGCAAAAAGTTAAAAAATGTAACAGGCCAGCAACAGAGAAGGCTGAAAGAAATTTTTAAAAATTGCACAGGAATCTCAGCCCTTTTTCCTACTCAGCATTCTTTCAACAAAATAGTTTTCTCTCTTCACATGCATTTTTTTTCTCTTCCACATCCTCATGTCTTCCACTATATTTTGAAAACTTAAGAAATAAGATGCCTTCTCCATTTCCAGAATTGCCACTGAATCCTCCAAGTTTCTATTAGCCTGTATCAGCCTTTGGTTTTTTTTCTTCTTCTTTTATTTCTTCCATCTTTTATTCAGTTTCTTCCAATTTATCCTCTATTTTCTGAATTCTTTGTTCATTTTTTGTGATCATTTGTTGAAAATTCTCTAATTGTGAGTTTAAATTGTGAATTTTTTCATTTATTTTATCTCGTCATGATTTTTTCTTGTGTTTTCTTTATGCGAAGTTATTGCTTCTTGTATTAATTGTAATGTGGTCTGCATTTCCTTCTGAAAATTGTTTTTTTCTTGCTGAAGCATTGACTCAATTGATCTCTGGTAAACAGGGCTGGGGGCACCAGAAGATGGTGCTGAGGCAAGTTTCTTGCCTGTTTTAGTCAAGCTTGGAACACTCATTTTTGCTCCCCCCTCAAACTTTTCTATCAAATGTATTATGTCCCCTAATTATCAGCGTTATACAAAACAAGCAATCTTATAAACAATATCACAATACAATATTTAGATTCCAATTTGTATTTTAAATCATTTCAAATAGTTCTTGTAGTTCTGTAGCCTTTATAATCTAATGGTCCAGTATATAAGTTCATGACAAAAGGAATGGGGGGGGGGGAGAAAAAAAAGATATTTCTAATCCACCAGTGTCTTTCAGCACCAAATCCACAAGGAAAAATACAAAGCTGGCTCTTCAATTAAAAAAAAACAATTTTTTTTCAATCAACCAGCCTTTATAATCCAAAGTGTCCAGCTGCTCCAGTTAGTAATCCATAGGACCTCCCCAAAAGAAACTAGCAAAAAATCAATTTTCTTTCTGTTTCTAGGTAGTTCTTAGATCTGTAAGTCAATCGATGTTTGTAATCCAATCCAGGCAGGCCTACTTCAAAGTAGTTTATAGTTTCCCCCATGCAGGAAAACAACCCAAAGAGTTTTTTTTCTTTTTCCAAGAAAAGAAAGTGAAAGTTTCCAGGAACATCAAAGAGTCTAATTTGTTATCTATGTCTGGGCTTCACGCCACGTTCACACCAGACATAACAAAATTCAGTGCTTTGTTCCTTTATTCCACCTCTAGCCACTAGATGTCATTAGATGTCCATTTTTTCACCTTTTAGCCCAAAGTTATTTCATAAAGTTTGCTCCATTATTTTCCAAAAAGAAAGAAAAACTCAAGAGTTCTCTCAAACCTCAAATTTATCAATGCTATGTCTCTGTATTATTTCCAAGTTAAAGTTGTAGTCTTCTAGTTGTAGTTGTTTTCCCCCCCAATAAAAATTAAATCGCTGCTTCCTTTCTCATAAGGAAAGGAGCGGAGGCCCCTCTTCCTTCTCATCTGGGGGCTTTTCTTGCTTTTGGGAAGTCCTTTTCCAGGGAAAAAGTTTTAAAATTATAGAGAAAGGATAATGTTCTCACCCAGTACCAGCCACGAATTTCAGGTTTTGCTAATTAGTGCTTTCCTCGGTTGTCAGTAGCTTTTGACTGGCCGCATAAATGCAGCCAGTCTTTCCCCTGCTGGTTGGATGGGCTTCCTCAGATCAAATGGATCGACTGCCATCTTTCCATGATTGAAGAGGGTCTCCTCCTTCTTCATTGCCTTTCTGGGGTGATTTTAGACCCTTTTCGGGCCCTCAGCAGGGCGAAATCAGCCACAGTAAACAGAGCCCAGCTTTCCTGCACCCGTCTCACTATGACGCCAAACCAGAAGTCTCAAGCAGAGGCTTTTTAAAGAGACAGTACTTTAATTCGATCGAAATGAAGTCCTGGATGGAAACACAATCTGAATAATGGCAGCAGTTGTATTAGAAAGTTAATGGCATCACTTTATAAATTTTGTTAGCCAATCAACACCAGACAGCATAATTATTACAATATAAGGAAGATATCAATCATACTTGTACACTCCCTTATTCCCTCCTTCAGTACATCCATGTACTTGTTTCCCACACTTGCTTGAAATTGGTCCCTGATGCAAATGGTGATTAAAGAAGCGAGATAGCAATAGTTAGGCAAGGCTACACAATTCGTTTCCTTTTCTAGTTCCTGTTACAAAATCTTACACCACAATGTATATCTTGAATGTGGTCTCTCTCTCTCTCTCTCTCTCTCTCTCTCTCTCTCTCTCTCTCTGTGTGTGTGTGTGTGTGTGTGTGTGTGTGTGTTATAATGAGAGTTATTGGAACTGTGGACTAGAGAAATTTGAATTTTTCTCTTTTTTAGTGTTCTTTCCTTGTTTTATTTCAGTTTGTGAGCTTTATATCATTCATTTTCAAAGGATATTTTTAACAATCTGTGTTAAAAGTGTCAGCTAAGTAGTGTCTTAATGCTGAAATATATGTTCTTTATAAATTAAACATACTCTTCTTATATTTGAGAAATGATCAGACTGACTCTTCATATGCATTCTGTTGAAACATTATAAATTGGATTCTAGATCCAGAATCTAGATTACTTAATATTAACCTAATTCAACTGTTCCCAACCTGACAGGAGGATTTCTGATTAGTGGAATTAAGGTTTAGCTTTCAGTGAATTCTTATGTCTGCAATAGCAACAACCATGCTTGGTCCTGATGTTATCCCCTTGCTGACACTTCTGGCCCTGTTCTAGATCAGAGTTTTTCAACCTTTTCACTGATTGTACCACTTTTAGAATATGGCAACATTCGAGTACCACCAGTTACCTAGCAAGGTGTCAAAAACTTGATGACCAAAAAAAAAAAATGGAAAAAAGTGATAAAGTACAGGTAGTCCTTGACTTACAACAGTTTGCTTAGTGACTATTCAAAGTTACAATGGCACTGAAAAAAGTGACTTCTGACCATTTTTCACACTTATGACTGTTGAGCATCCCCAGGGTCATGTGATTTACATTCAGATGCTTGGCAACCGATTTATATTTATGATGGTCACATTCTTTCAGGGTCATGTGATCTCCTTTTGCAATCTTCTGACAAGCAAAGTTAACAACCATGTTACTAATTTAACAACTGCAATGATTCACAACAACTGTGGCAAGAAAAGTCATAAAATGGGGCAAAGCTCATTTAACAAATTTCTCTTCCCCCCTTTTATATCCAAGTTCCCTCCCTCCCTCCTTCCCTGACTCTTTTCTTCCTTCTTTCCTTCCTTCCTTCCTCCCCCCCTTTTTTTTAAACTGCCAGAGGCTCTGGGAAGAGGTGGTAACAGGCAGGCAGTGGTGGGCAAAGGCTTCCCCTCCCCAGTCATTGCTTCTGCGTGGCTTGCTCAGCTCACATCTCCCAGACCTGCACATGTGTTTGCGTGTGTGTGAGTGCACGCACCAGGATCAGTGCTGCTTTCCAGCTGATCAGCGTTTCTTCTGGGCTCAGCAGACGCGCCAGGATCAGTGCAGCTTTCCAGCTGATGGTCACTTTTTCTGGGCTCAGCAAATGCGTCAGGATCAGTGTTGCTTTCCAGCTGATTGGCGCTTCGGGGCTGTCAGGGCTCAGCGGAAGCACCAGGATCAGTGCCACTTTCCAGCTGATCATCGCTTCTGCAGGGTTGTTAGGATGTGCCGGGTTCAGTGCCCCTTTCCAGGTGATTGGTGCTTCTTTGGGGCTCAGTGGAAGCACCAGGATCAGCGCCAAGCTCCAGCTGGAGCCTGGCGCTGATCCTGGTGCTTCCACTGAGCCCCAAAGAAGCACCAATCACTTGGAAAGCATTGCTTATCCTGGCGCTTCCGCTGAGTCCTGACAGCACTGAAGAAGCGCCGATCAGCTGGAAAGCGGTGCTGATCCTGGTGCTTCCACTGAGTCCTGACAGCCCCAAAGAAGCACCGATCAGCTGGAAAGCGGCACTGATTTTGGCGCTTCTGCTGAGCCCTGACAGCCCTGCAGATGCAGCTGTCTCTCGCTCAGGCTTTTGCGGTGCTGCCGCCAGTTCAGCTCATTCCCCTCCCCTGCTACCACTTTTCTAGGATTGTCATGTACCACCTGCCAGGTGCCAATGTACCACAAGTGGTATGCATACCACCGGTTGAAAAGCCCTGTTGTAGATACTATTTAAGCTACATCATCTGTACGAAAATATCCAATGAAAGTGGGCAAAAACAGGAACACACAAGCTGATGATATAGTTCTTGGAAAGCCATATTTTGTAGCAAGCCTGGATGTAAAGTTGAGAGTCTTAAATAGCAATTAGAGCAAGACAATAAAGTGAAAAGACTATGGAAGAAGTCAAGTTTCTTAGATTAACCAGTAGCAGGCAGGAAAAGCTAATTGCTAGTAACTGTGCTTCACTCTGTTTGACACACTTTCTGCCTACCATTATGCTGATGGAAAGCACACTGTGTAGTGAAGGCAATACATCAGCTGCAAAACTCTGAAGAGAGACTTTAAACAAAGGCTCTATTGTTGGAAAAAGAGCTGAGGATGTATTCTGGTCTTAATGAAGTAAAGCTTCATAATGAATCAGCATGAAATATTTTGTCTTAATGGGCTGTGAGGGTTGCAAATATTTATTGTATGATGATAGGGTGGACATTTTACAGTACCATCCTATCACAGTGTGAAACGTGCAAAGTATAGTGTGACAAGTAGCTTCTGTTGTGTATAGTTGCATTAGTGTTTGAGCTTTTGGTGCCAATTCCCTTTTCTTTTTTAGACAGGCAACTTAGTGGTCTCTTGAAGTTTTGGACGTCATTCCCAAATGAATGTTAGATACATTTCAGTAATATATATTTATACTGAATTGTTTCGAGAATCAGACTAACTAGTTCTAATCATGCTCCTTATTCTACTGTTTTCTATTATACTTGCAGAAATAAAAGTAACATTTTAATACACTAATTATGATTAATTGTATTTGGATCTGGCTTGTCCATCCAGACAATACTCAGTTGCTATAGATCATACACATCAAAAAAAAAGAACTATCTTTTAGTGCAGTTGTATTGGAGATGCCATTTAAACTGAAGTAGTGTGTATATTTTATACAGTTTTAAATAGAAAGTAGTCCTCAACTTACAACAGTTCACTTAATGACTGTTCAAAATACAACGGCACTGAAAAACGTTACTTATGACTGTTTTTCACACATACGACCAGTGGTGGGATTCAGCTAGTTTGCACCAGTTTATCAGAACTGGTAGCTATTTTTTTGTTGCCCAGGCCCAGAATGAACTTCAGGAAGCGGCATCTACACAGAGAATTGGTTGGTCACATATTTGAATCCCACCACTGCTTACGACTATTGCAGCATCCCCATGGTCACATGATCAAAATTCAAATGCTTGGCAACTGGTTCATATTTATGATGGTTGCAGTGTCCTGGGATCATGTGATCAGCTTTTGCAACCTTCTGATAAGCAAAGTCAATGGGGAAGCCAGATTCATTAAAACAACCATGCTACTAACTTAACAAATGCAATGGTTCATTTAACAACTGTGGCAAGAAAAATCATAAAATGACAAAAAAACTCACTTAACAAACGTCTCACTTAGCAACAGAAATTTTGGGCTCAATTATGGTCATAACTTGAGGACTACCTGTATAGTTTTGTAAATCTTTAGTATCTGTGCACAATATTCTTTACTTGTTTTGACATTTAGTATTTGGCATGATATTAGATAAGCAGGAAGTTGAAAGTGAATATTTCATCATAAATTGAGGATGGTCATGATTATTTCAGAAGAAACTGAAAAGCTCATCAGTGTCAGCCAATGCAATAGTGGAGAAGTAATAGCTATTATTTGATATGTAATGACTACATATTTATTCTTTAGAAACAATGTTTTTGTTAACACATGACCACATAGACAATTTAGACTATTGAAGTGTCCTAGAATTTGCTTCTTACTTTTCCTCCAAATTCTCATATTAGATCAATATTATTTATTCATAGGTCAATTAGTAATTAAAAATGTTGATTTTTTTTTTTAAAAAAAAGATGAATGCTTTAATTTCCATCCATTGCTTCTTGTCCTGCCTTCATGTGCTTTGGAGAATAGTTTGACCCTGTCTTCTTTGTGGCAACCCCTTAGTTACTGGAACACTGCTATCATGTCACTCCTAGTCCTTTGTGTAAAGTGTAATGACTTTGTGTAATGAACAAAACTAGTAACATCCCTTGTCCCTTTCCTTTCCATTTATTATCCATATTCTTTATGAACTTTCCTCTAAAATCTTCCAGTGGGGATTTCCCCCCTTGTTATGTCAATGTCATATCTATAACAGAATATAGAAGGGACTCTTGTTTACTTGATGTACTGATTACTTGGATGTATTAATTCTGTTTTTGGTAAAAGTGATTGATTGATTGATTGATTGATTGATTGATTCCTTATAGATAGACTCAGATAATTCCCCCTTTGCAACTATATACATCTGGCTATAAGAGCCTGAAATACATTTAAGACAAGATTTTACTATTTGTCAAAAGCACTGAAATCTGGAATCTTGGTAGAAAGCTTTCTGGTGTCTGTGAATTCATCTGGCAGCTGCATTTGAACTATTACTCTGTCTCCCTAATTAAGCACAGGTTTAAAGCTCATTCAGTCACAGGGATTTTCGTGTACTCATATTACCATTATGCTTACTTAATGCAAACACATCATATATGGCCATCCTATTACTTATTTGTACCAGTGACTCTTCAAAAATCTAATTACATGGATTGATGAATTCATTACCAAGAAATTATAGCCAAAATGGGATGCTGCAATTATATACTAACACAACCATTTCCTTTGGACTATGTAAGGAAAGGGAGAGAATCCAGTCTACATATTGAGCTCTGCCTCTTTACCAATTAGGAATGGAAAATTCTATGGTCAATTGTACTATAATCTTTAATTAGGGTCCATTTCATTAATACAATATTATTTGATTAATAACTAATAGGCTTCTAAACATGAATATTATCCCCCCCCTTTAAACTGAGTTCTGACATGCCGCCTCCCTTAAAAAAATGAGAGACCCACCTGTAGAGGCAACAAAAGAGGGGAGACAGACATATGGGTTAGTCAGGTTTATCAGCATACTAAGTAACCTAGGGGCTCTTACATGATGTTTATGGACCCATTCATTTTGGGAGGGAGGTAGATGTTTCCAAGCTACTAGATACTGTGTGGAGCCATAAAATTTTCTAGAGTCTAGGATTTCTTTAACTTGAAAATGCTGTTCTCCCTCTACCATGATTGGAGGAGAAGAAGGGGCTACAGCTGGCCTTAAAAGTGAATTCAATTCTTGTTTTAACAGGCTGCAGTGAAACACCGGGTGAACTTGTCTAAGCATTTTAGGGAGTTCCAATTCTACTGTCACTGGATTTATTATCTGTTTTATGGGGAAAGGCCCCACAAATTTTGGCCCTAACGTTTTCAATGGTTGTAAGGATTTTAGGTATCTAGGAGAGAGGTATACTTTTTCGCCTACTTGGAAGGGCTTGGGCTCTGTTCGTTTTTTGTCCGCCTGCACTTTGTATGCTTCCCTAGCCTCATCTAACACTTTCCTCACAACTGGCCAGGTATTCTGAAGTTGTGTAATCTATTCCTTCAAGGAGGGGATGGTGGGTTTGTTAAATGGTAGTTCAGGCATCGGGTTGAAGCTTTGCCCTGTTGCAACTTGGAACAGAGTGAAACTGGTGCTGGAGTGCACAGCGTTATTGTAAACGACTTCTGCAAACAGAAGTAGGATGGTCCAGTTGTTTTGCTGGTAATTTATAAAGCATTCAGGTATTGTTCTAGTACTGAGTTCAAACATTCTATCCCACCATTAGTTTGTGGATGATGACTAGATAACAGTCCTTGGGTAGTTCCTTAAAAAGTCCAGGATAGCTTTCCAAAATTCCAATGTGAACTGCACCCCCCTATCGGATATGATCTGTTGTGGGGCTCCATGGAGTTGGTATATGTTTTATACAAATATTCTTGCTAGTGTTTTTGCTGTGGGGATCTTTTGACACAAGATAAAATGCACCTGTTTTGAAAACAAATCTGTCACGACCCAAATGACCATATTTCCCCCACTTTCTGGCAGCTCCACAATGAAGTCCATAGAGATCTGCCTCCAAGGTGCCAATGGGGTGGCTACTGTCTGCAATAGCCCTGGAGTCTTCCCCTGCCTCTTTTAGCTGCTGCGCAAATGGCACAGCTGGCTACATAGCTTTCAATGTCCTTTTTTATTGACGGCCATCAAAACTGTCACTTCACTAAGTGAAGGGTTTTCACAAAACCAAAGTGTCCAGCTGCTTTGGAGTTATGGCAGAGTTGCATGAAGGTTAGTCTTTGGCTCTTTGTGATGTAGAGATTTCCCCCCATCCACAGTAGTCTGCCATTCTTTTTCTAATGCTTGTCTGAACTCCAACCCCACTGGCTTGCTGACGGTTTGGGATTTCTTGCTTGTGCTCATGTAGTGACCGGTGCTGCTAGCTCAGCAGTTCTCAACCTGTGGGTCGCAACCCCTTTGGGGGTCGAACAACCCTTTCACAGGGGTCGCCTAAGACCATCGGAAAACACATATTTCCGATGGTCTTAGGAACCGAGACACCGCTGCTCTATCCATCTCCAGGCAGATAAAAATAACACAGAGAATGGTAAGACTTAAAGCACCAAAGGAGCAACTCCCTGCCTCTCAGGTAGAGCTAACAAAAGCCAACGACTCTTTTCTTTCCACCAGCTTGCCTTGATGCATTCAGTGCAATTGTTTTTTTAAATAGCGCTTTTGGATTGTATTTTTTTTAATCTTAGCTTTTTTTAAAAAAAATGGGTTGGTCTCTGCCCCTGCATGGGGGGGTTGCAAGCACCTTAATTGAGTCTCCCCACCCCCCATTCATGGGATTTTCCTCAGGGTTGCTAGGAGCTGCGCTTAAACTCGGAATCGCCCAGCTGCAAGCGAAGAGAAGTGAGTTGGCGCGGGCGAGAAAGCCAGCAAGCCAGCCTGCCTACCTGCCAGCCTGAATTGCGAGCTTCCCTTCGCCTTTTTTGTCATGAATCGGGAACAAGCCAACCTCGGGATTTTCCCTCCTCCCGCTTTTAAATGGCTTCCTTTTATTCTGCCTCCTGCCTGGTCAAGATCCAAAGGCAAGGCTCCGATTGGGGAAGTGTATACTCCACTGCCAGAAATTGTTAGGAAAAAGGAAATGTATTGGGAGAGGGACTTGTCAGAAAACATTTAGATGAGAATCAAGTATGCTCAGTGGAAGATGAAAATGTTGGAAGGAGGAAATGAAATAGCTGGAATCTGAGACAGCTGTAAAGTCGTATCCTTCTGTTTTGGGAAACTTCCATGAAAAAGTAGTTACGTAATCCCTCGCTTCATCCACAAAATGTTACAAGGGTTCCGATTTTTTATTTATAACCCTTTTCCTTTCTTCCATTCTCTTGCTGCTTTTCCTTCAATTGATCATGTGATCAAAATGTGGATGCTTGGCAACTGGCCTGTATTTATGACAGTTGCAGTGTCCCAGGGTCATGTGATTATTTTTAGCAATCTTTTGACAAGCAAAGTCAATGGGGAAGCCAGATTCATTTAACAACTGTGTTCCTAACTTAATAACTGCAGTGATTCACTTAACAATTGCAGCAAGAAAGGTCGTAAAATGGGTGCAACTCACTTAACAACTGCCTTGCATAGAAAACAGAAATGTTGGCTCGGTCATGGTCGTAAGTTGAGGACTACCTGTAGTTGTGGAATTCCTTTTGTTGGATGGTTCTATCTTCTGGAGTCTAGAGTCTGATCCTGCATATCAGATATTTACATTACGATTCATAACAGTAGCAAAATTACAGTTATGAAGTAGCAACGAAAATACTTTTATGGTTGGGGGTCACCACAACATGAGGAACTGTATTAAAGGGTCGCGGCATTAGGAAGGTTGAGAACCACTGTGCTAGCTGTTTTGGTGGCATGAGTGGATCTGTTATTACGGTGCTGGTGCTATTGTATTGTAGTAATTGCGACAGCGCATTCGCCAGGAATTTTTTTCCCCTGACAAGTGCTTAATGGTGAAATTGAAGCAATAGAAGTGTTGGGACCACCTGGCTTGTTTAGGGGATAGCTTCCTGGGCATTTTTAAAATCTCCTTTTCCCAGACTGCCCACCTTTGCTCAGTTTCCGTCAGTTTTCTTGATGTGTAGGCACAGGGTTGCAACCTCATTATTCTCCTGAAGCAGTATTGCCCCCATGGCCACATCACTGGCATCCACCTGGATAATGAATGGTTTTTCAGTGTCCAGGTGTTTTAAAACCAGCTCTGCTGAGAATAATATTTTTAGTTTTTCAAAAGTGGTTTAAGATTCCATAGTCCATTTCAAAGGCTGGCTGGGTTTCAGCTTCCCCTCCCCTTTAGTTTTAATAGATTTGTGATGGGTAGCACAATTTGAGTGAAAAAGGATGAATTGGCGGTAGAAATTTGCGAAACCAAGGAGGCTTTGCAATTGCTTCTGTGTACCGGGCGGAGCCCATTCTAGCACTGCTCGGACCTTCTCTGGGTCCTTCTCTATGCTGTCAGGGGATATGCGATACCCCAGGTAATCAATTCTCTCCTTGTGGAATTCACACTTAGACAGTTTTGCATACAAACGGGCTACCTGCAACTTATTTAACACCTCTCTAACCAGTTTCACATGTTCTTCCTTAGTCTCTGTGGATATCAGGATATCATCTAAGTAGACAAGTACCCCCTTATAAAGGTGCTCTCGGAGCACTTCATTTATTAACTGCACGAACACGGCAGGTGCCCCTTGCAATCCGAACGGCCGAACCCTAAATTGAAAACATCCCAGAGAGCAATTAAATGCCATTTTCTACTCATCTCCCTCATTAATTCTGACACAATAGTAAGCTTCCCTTAAGTCCAGTTTTGGGGGAAAAAATCCCCTTCACCAGATGTATCAACATGTCCTTCATTAAGGGCAGTGGGTAAAAATTGTTTTCACTCACTGCATTGAGAGATCTATAGTCCATGCAGAGGTGAAGAGACCCATCTTTCTTTTCATGGAAGTGAACGAGGGCTGCTGTTTTTGGCTCTGCTGGTTGTGTGAACCCTCTCACCAGATTTTTGTCTATATATTTCTATAATTCCTCCAATTCTTGAGGGGTCATGGAATACATTTTTGGTTTTGGCAGTTTTGCCCCTGGCAAGATTTCAATAGCAGTTTGTGGACTGGTGGGGGTGGGGGGGTAATTCGTTGGACCTCTCTTCACTGAACACTTCAGCTAGATCCCAATATTCCTCTGGGATGCCTTCCAGCCCCCCCCCCATCATTCGCACTTTCTGTGTCCCTGACTCCTTTTTTATCTGGATTTTCTCCTTTGCATTGATTTTCCCCTTAGGGAATCTCAATTCTCCAGTCCTCCAGTCTACCCTCAGGTTCCATTTTGTTAGCCACGCCATTCCTAGAATAAGTGCACACTCCATTCCAGGGATCACCATGAACATTAGAGTCTCTATGTGGTCCCCTATGGTGAGTTGGACAGGCTATGTGGCGAGGGTAACTGGGATTCCCCCTGCGATGGATCCATATAACTGGCCAAACAAACTCTGGCTTCTTCAGAGACTTCCGGTTCCTGTGAGCAGCGAAGCAGTTGAGGGATTCGGGATGCCGAGCCCTCCAGCTGAGTTTCTTCCTGTTTGGGGACCCTAAATGGCCAGAAGCCACCCTAGAGAGGTGGCAATGAAGGAAGGTAGTCCCTGGAACCTAGGAGAGATGGTGGTCTCCCCAGTCGGTCCAGGAGAAGCCTTCCAGAAACCAACAGGAGAAAGGCTAGCTAACTCCATTGTCTAGCCCCAGCTGCAAGCAACAGAAGTCAAAAGCTCTACTTCAAGCTGATTATAAACAGTGCGTTTGAAATCTGGGTAAGAATATTGATTTTCTCTATCCTACCTACTTTCCTGAAGAGGAGAACTCCCAAGAAGCAAAAATAAATCTCTGAGAGTGAGAAGGGAGGGGTTTCCCCTACCTTTTGGCTATTGGAAGTGGCAAATCTAACCTTTTAAGGAGGAAAAAAATTAGAAAGATCTGAAAAATGAGCCAATGCTGACACCTACTGGTGGATGAGGATTGTGAAATCTCTGCCTGTGGCCTTCAAAGTTTTAATAAACACAGCTGTTTAGATAAAGTGAGAGTTACAGAAATAATGTATACTTCACAAGAGGAAATATATGATAAGCTGCAACCAATTCAAAGGACAATGATCTCAAACTACAAAGAAATACAGAATAACTTTGAAAGTATGAATCAACTTATCTCCAATTTAATTTTACTCCAAAAAAAAAAAAACCCCTCAGGAGAATACAGCAGAGATGACTGGATATAAATCTGAGGATAGAGACTTAAAGATGGAACTTTACAAAATAAAAGAGTATGTTTTAATTCAAGAAAAGACAACTTACATTTCAACACTACAAAACAAATTTGAGGATAAGAAAAAAGACTGGAAAAACTGGAGAGACAAAAAGTGATAAGAGAAGTGGAGAGAAAAGGAAGGGAAAAGATTCCTAACAATAAGGAATGGGCAAATGCCCATGACAAAGACATTGATTTACTTTCTATATCTATAGCAATACCTATGATCATATGGAAAAACCTTTTGATTCAGCAAAGTACATTGATTAAGAAAGATACTGGGCAAAGAAAAAGAATTAAGATGGAAACTAAGAAAATAGATGATGGGACATCAGAGAGAATACTTAAAAAAGAAACATTTGTTCGAATATGGTTAAAGGAATAAAAAAACTTTGGAATATATCACTCTAAGAGGGATGAATTCTCTAAATAATATAGTATGCTGCTTTCTTTTCTGTGACTTAAATAAAGCAAATGTTTTAGATACTTAAACGTGACTGAATTTTAAAAAAGTATAAAAAATGTTTTGAATCAGAGTCAAGGGATTAGATGATTAGACCTATTGATTGGAATGTTTAAAGACTAAATATATTCTTAATTATGGTTAAAAAGAATAAGAAATTGAAATAAATATATATTAACCTAGGAGGGATATATATTTTAAGTAGTATGTTATTTCTTATGTTCCATTGCTCTTGCTTTCTTTTCTTTTTCTTTTTTTCTTTCGTTTCTCTTCTTTTCCTTCTCTCTTTTTATTCTTTTATCTATTTCTTAAGAAATGTAAAAGTGTGAGATGGCTTATATGGAAAAAATAGAATTAAATCTGTCAATGTAGATGTAATTAATCATTGAGAAAAACTTTCACTAGTAAGAATATCTAGAATTTGGTGGGAGAAGTAAACTAAAATAAGGATTGTAATAGGATTTATGACAAGGCAACCAAAATGACTGAAAAGAAAAGAAATATTATACTAATATGATTATTACTTTTTAGGAATATTGGAAAAATTATATACTTAATTGTTATTCACTAAAACAATAAGAATTGTATTAATGTCTGCAAAAAAGGATATTTTGGGGAAAGAAGAAATCAACCCAAATTAACATATGGAACACAGACTATAGAAATTAATTGTTAAGGATTGTTTCACAAATGTAATATAGACAACACACTGTTTACCTTTTTTTTTATTAAAAAGTTTTACAAAAATTACAAAATATACCCCAAACCCACCCACCCTCCCCCCTCCACCCTCCCTCACTTCCCAGAGCTGAATACAGGGTAAAAAATATAATAATCATAATCTAACTAACATTAACCAACTATGTAGAAAAACAAATATAACGCGCTTTAACACAGAATAAACAATTTGCAAATAAACTTAATCATATAAACAAATTAAAATCCTAATTCATAAACAATACAATATAATAAAAATTCCACTATACTAAACTAATAATAATAATAATAATAACAACAACAACAACAACAATAATAATATTCTAAAATTTATTCATAAAATAAATGGAACTTTTTAGTCCCATATTTATTCTGAATATAATCTATCCATCTTCTCCAAACCGAAATGTATCTTTCTTGTGAATGATCCTTCAAATAAGCAGAAATCTTAGCCATTTCTGTTAAATTTGACACTTTAAGTGTCCATTCTTCTATAGTTGGCAAACAATCCTTCTTCCAATATTGCCCAACCAACAGCCTTGCTGCTGTTATTAAATTCAACATCAAATTAGTTTCCTTAACATCAAAATCTACAATAATACCCAACAAAAATAGTTGAAGAGTAAACTTTATCTTTCTTTTAAAAATATTTTGAATGTTCCACCAAATATTAATCCAAAAAGCTTTTATATATCTACAAGTCCACCAAATATGAAAGTAAGTTGCATCCAAACTACCACATCTCCAACATTTGGGCTGCAATTTGGGATACATATAAGACAACTTTTGGGGATTCAAATGCCACCTGTAAAACATTTTATAAAAATTTTCTCTCAAATTTTGAGCTTGAGTAAATTTTACATTTCTAACCCAAATTGTCTCCCATGTATCCAATAAAATTGGCTCTTGGATATTTTGCGCCCATTTAATCATACAATCTTTAACTAACTCCGTTTCAGAATCCAATTCTATTAAGACATTATAAATTCTCTTTATATGGGCTCGAATTTGATCTTTAATCTGTTTTACCAAATTTGCATCCTCTAAAGTAATACCAACCTTTTGATCTAAACTCCACCTAACAATTGATTATATTGAAACCAAGAGTGTACAATATTTTCTTGCTTCAACTCTGCTAAAGATTTTAATTGCCAATCCTTCCCTACCAAACTAAGTAATTCCTTATAAGAAATCCTATCCAAATTCACTCCTCTAGATACCCCCTCTATCACATGTCTGGGAATCCCCCAAATTGGAATTTTATAATTTAACCTATAATAATACTTCTTCCAGACACATAATAAAGCGTTTCTTAAAATATGAGATTTAAAAACCTGATCTACTTTTTTATTATAAATTAAATATGCATGCCATCCATATAATAAATCCCATCCCTCAAGAAAAAGTATATCTTTATTTGTTAATTTAAGCCAATCACTAATCAGTGTTAAAGCCACCGCATCATAATACAATTTTAAATTAGGCGCCTTAAGTCCTCCTCTTTCCCGTGTATCTTATATAATCTTAAACTTAACTCTTGGTTTTTTCCCTGCCCAAATAAACTTGTTAATAGCCTTCTGCCATTCCTCCAAGTTGGCATCTTTTTTCAAGATAGGTTTCATTTGAAACAAAAAAAGAAACTTTGGAAGAACATTCATTTTAACTGCTGAAATTCTCCCCAACAAAGATAACTGTAATTTTTTCCAATCATTCAAATCCTTTTGCACTTTTACCCGTAATGTCTCATAATTATTTTTGTACAACTTAACATTAGAAGCTGTAATGTAAACTCCCAAATATTTAACCTTTTTCACTATTTCAAAACCTATTAATTTAGCTAACATATCTTTTTCCTTCATAGACATATTTTTCGAAAGTATTTTAGTCTTATTATTATTTACCTTAAAACCAAAAACTTTCCCATACTGGGTTATGATTTCCACCAAATCCCTTACCGAATCTATCGGTTGAGATAATGTCACAACCAAATCATCGGCAAAAGCTCTCAACCTATAATCATTCTGTTTTATTTTTATTCCCTTTATTGTAGTTGATTCACAAATTTTAATTAATAAAATCTCCATTGTTAAAACAAATAACAATGGGGATAATGGACATCCTTGTCTAGTACCCTTTTCAATTTTAAATGCATCTGTTAATCCTCCATTAATTATAATTTGTGCCGATTGCTGTTGGTATATAGCCTTAAGAGCATACAAAAATTTATCCCCAAAATTCATTTTCTCTACAACTCTCAATAAAAATTGCCAATTTAATTGATCAAAAGCTTTCTCCTCAAAAGCTCTTCCGGTGGCATTTGCCACGCCGATGGCGGCTTTCTTCTAGCCAACCGCCCTGGGATCACGTAAAACTCTGCGGAGACAGCGAAAATCAGCTGTTCCGTGGCTTAAAACCTCTTTCCTTGGGAGAAGAGGAAGAGGAGAGCTTCTTGGGTAAAGGTAGAGCTCCCCTGGACCCCCATAACTTCAGGGAGGTCGGAGGGTAAGAGCTCCCTTGGAGCCCGAGTTTAACTCCGCATTCCAGGTCGTCTTTGTTCCGAAATTTAGGAACAAAGCTAGACGCCGCTTCCACATCTGCTTCTTAAAGTGAGTTTGTGAGTATTTAGAAGCAGACGGAGTTGACCAGGAAAAATTAGATTTGTGATTATCTGGGACTTTAACTCCTGAAAAGTATCTTCTCCGATTTTTTTTTCCTTTTTTTTTGAAGAAGAGAAAGGGAAAATGACAGAAGTTAAAGATGGCGCTTGGCTTTCTTGTTTGAAGGTTTCGCAACAAAGTTAATAGACTGTTTTACCACAAGACAAGAACTTTCTTTTTTTGTTGTCTTTGGGAATTTGTTTTTTCCTTTTTTGATTTTATAATATAAGACTGTGAATTTATAAAAATGGCTTCAAAATGTTTTGTTTCCTCGGTCCCTAAAGCTTCTATTTCCTCTTCAATAACACAGACTGTTTCTCAGCCTAAGCCAAAGACACCCCCTCCTTCTCCTCTTCCACCTGCATTTTCACTTAAAGATTTACAAGAAGCTTTAAAAAAAACTACATTAGATATTAAAGAGGAAGTAGCTGATCTTCTGGATAATAAAATGACTTCAGAGAGGGCTGTAATGGCAGAATTATTGGAAGAAAAAAAACAGAGAAATGAGAGAGGACATAATGTTTGGATTTCAAGGACTTGCGATGCATATTGAGAGACTTGATGATAGATTGGATGAGGTGACGGAAAATGCAGCGAAATTGGAAAGCAGAGTTGATGAGGTTGAGAATAAGATAGATACGACACAGGATGAATTAATTATCTCACAGTATAGGGACATGGAATTTGTGCTGCGTATTAGAGGTTTGAAAGAAAATCTGTAAGAAGACCTAAAAGAGTTAGTGGTTAAAGATATTGCTTTTAATTTGGGATGGAGACTTGAGGAAATCCGGAATGAGATTGAAAAAAATTTTAGGGTTAACTCATTGATTGCCAGACAAAGAAATCTACCTAGAGATGTGGTTATTTATTTCTCCAGAAGATCAATTCATAATGAAATTGTACAAGCTTTTTACAAACAGAGGTTTCAAATTGCAGCTCAAGATGTCATAATTTTAAAAGAAATACCTCCAAAAATTTTAAGAAAAAGAAAAGAATTTGTTTTTTTATCTGAGGAGCTTAAACGTCATCAAATTCCAGCTGGGATAGTGGTGAATCATGCAGGAATGCATTATAGATTAAATACAGTTTTAAAGGCAAAAGATTTTTATTCTTCCGTTCTGAAGGCAGGTTTGCCCTTATCTCCGCAAGCTAGTAAAACTGAAGAAGAGCAAACAACTGGAGGTGCAACTTCATTGATTGCTAGAGAATCACAAGCGGAGCCTGCTGTACAGATTCTGGAGATAAAAGAACAAAGGATGACTCGTGCTGCGCATAAATGTAGAGAGAAAGATCAGAAGCAGAAGACCAGTGAAATAACAGAAGGAACCATTACTATAGAGCCTGTGAAAGGAGTAAGACCAAAAAGATCTTCAACAACTGATCTTCAAGTTATGCTTCAGAGGCTTCAAGCCACTAGAGATGGCAAAGTTTCTGACATGGGATGTTAATGGCCTGAATTCACCACAGAAAAGAAAAAAAGTATTTCACTATCTGAAACAACACAATAATGATGTAGTATGTTTGCAAGAGACTCATATAACTTTGAAGGACTCTAAATATTTGATAAATTCTCACTTGGGATCGCATTTCATAGCTTCAGCTCCAGGGTAAAAAGGGGGAGTTGTAATTTATGTGAAAAAAACCTTATCGGCTAAACTAATTGACTCTGATTCTCAAGGAAGATATGTCATTATTGATTTAGTACTACAAGGCAAGAAATTCCTTATTGTTGGATTATATGCTCCTAATCAGCAACAGAAACAATTTTATAAGTTTTTGCATGGAAAAATAACTCAGTTGGATTATAAATCTGTTATTTTGATGGGAGATTGGAATGGAGTTCTGGATTCAAGGAAGGATAAAAAGGGTTCTTTTAAAACTTTTAATCAAACTAAATTACCTAAAGCTTTTTTTGATATGAAAGATGATTTGGAACTCATTGACATTTGGCGAGAAAGGAATTCAAATGACAGAGACTTTACTTTTTATTCGGACAGACACCAATCATTTTCTAGATTTCTTTTTAATTACTACTGATCTTTTTTCCAGGGTTAAAAAAGTCAAGATTTTTCCTAGGACATTGTCTGATCATAGTCCTGTGTGGTTGGAGCTATTCGTGGAAGACGAGAATAGAAGATCTTGGAGATTGAATGAAAATTTATTTACATGGGAGGAGCTTGTACAGAAATGTAGAGAATATTTGAAGGATTTTTTTGTCTTAAATATGAATAAGGGTACTTCAATATCTATGGTGTGGGATGCTAGCAAAGCTTACATGAGGGGAATTTTGATTTATATGAATAATGCTCTTAGGTCTAAATTGATACAAAAACATAAAGAAATACAAGAAGAGATTAAATTAAAAGAAAAGGCTTTTATTTTGAATCCAATGGATAATAAGTTAAAGGCTTCTATAAATATGCTCAGGGCGCAATTTAATATGTTAATGGCAGACCAGGTTGCGACTAATTTGCGCTATATGAGACATAATACCTTCTGCAATGCAAATAAGCCTGGGAGGTGGTTGGCTTATCAGTTACGTAAGAAACAGAAGGCAAGAATTATAGAGAAAGTAAAATATAAAGGTAGTGAGGTTTATCAACAGAATTTGATTAAAAAGAGTTTTTTAGATTTTTATACAAAATTATATGCTAGTGATAATATACAAGCTTTAGATGTAGAGAAGTATTTACAATCAGTACATTTTCCTAAACTTTCTAATGAACAACAAAACGTGATGAATTGTTTAATTACTTCAGAGGAAATTGGTTTAGCTATTAAACAGTTAAAGGTGGGAAAGGCCTCAGGTACAGATGGACTAACGGCAAAGTATTATAAAATGTTATCTGAAGAAATGATAGAGCCATTAAAAGAACTCTTTAATAGTATTTTGCTGGGAGCTCCAGTTCCCCCTTCCTGGAGAAAGGCTTTTATATCATTGATCCCGAAGGAGGATCAAGATCTTACTGAACCTAAGAATTATAGACCTATATCTCTTTTAAATACAGATTATAAGATTTTTTCTAAAATCTTGGCAAATAGATTAATGCAGGTTATGAAGGATTTCATTCATAGTGATCAGTTTGGATTTATAACAGGAAGATATATGAAATACAATGTAAGACAAATCATTAACTTAATTGAGTATTTGGATAAGAATAATCAGATCCCTGTGGCTTTTATATTTTTGGATGCTGAGAAAGCTTTTGATCAATTAGATTGGCAATTTTTATTTTTACTTATAGAGAAAATGAATTTTGGAGATAAGTTTCTATATGCTCTCAAGGCTATATATCAACAACAGTCTGCTCAAATTATTATTAAAGGGGGATTGACAGAGACTTTTAATATTGAAAAGGGTACAAGACAAGGATGTCAATTATCCCCATTGTCATTTGTTTTAACAATGGAGATTTTGTTAATTCAGATTCGGAGTCAGCTGTACTTAAGGGAATAAAAATAAATAAGAATGTGTATAAATTGAGAGCTTTTGCGGATGACTTGGTTATAACTTTATTACAACCGACTCAATTGGTTAGTCATTTGTTGGAACTTATAACTCAATATGGGAAAGTTTCTGGTTTTAAAGTAAATAATAATAAGACTAAAATATTATCTAAGAATATGACTAAGAGGGAAAATGAAATTTTAGTTAAACTTACAGGTTTTCAGATAGTGAAAAAGGTTAAATATTTGGGAGTATATATAACTGCTTCTAATGGAAAATTATATAAGAATAATTATGAAGTATTATGGACAAAAGTACAAAAGGATCTAAATGATTGGAAAAAATTACAACTGTCGTTGGGGAGAATTTCATTTGTAAAAATGAATGTTCTACCAAAGTTTCTTTTTTTGTTTCAAATGATACTCATTTTAAAAAAAGATGCTAATTTGGATGAGTGGCAGAAGGGTATCAATAAATTTATTTGGGCTGGGAAGAAACCAAGGGTGAAGTTTAAGATTTTGCAAGATGCTCGAGAAAGAGGAGGGCTTAAGGCACCTAATTTGAAATTATATTATGATGCAGCCACACTAACTTTGATAAGTGATTGGCTTAATCTAACAAACAAAAATATTCTTTCTCTTGAAGGGTGGGATTTATTATATGGTTGGCATGCATATTTAATTTTCAATAAGAAAGTAGATCGGGCTTTTAAATTGCATATTTTAAGAAATGTCTTACTTTGAGTCTGGAAGAAGTATTATTACAGGTTAAATTACAAAATACCTATTTGGGGGATTCCTGGACATGCAATTGAGGGGACTTCTAAGGGGATGAATTTTGAAAAAATTCCGTATAAAGAATTACTTATTTGGTCAGGTACTGACTGGCAATTAAAATCTTTAGATGTATTAAGGCAAGAAAATATTTTACAGTCATGGTTCCGGTATTTACAAATAGTGGATAGGTGGACTTTAGATAAGAAAGTTGGAATAACATTAGGAGATTTTAAAAAAGCTTTCTCCGCATCCAAAAAATATCAAGGCTGCAGGGATTTGATTATTCTTATCCAAATACTCAATTAGATTAACAATTTGTCTTACATTATATTTCATATACCTTCTAGTTATGAATCCAGATTGATCACTATAGATCAATTGCTTCAAAACTTGCATTAACCTGTTTGCCAATATTTTGAAAAAATCTTATAATCTGTATTCAAAAGAGATATAGGTCTATAATTCTTAGGCTGGGTCAAATCTTGATCCTCCTTTGGGATCAACGATATGAAAGCCCTTCTCCAAGATGGAGGTACCTCTGCTCCCAACAAAATACTATTAAAAAGTTCCTTCAATGGTTCTATCATTTCTTCAGATAACAGTTTGTAATAAATTGCTGTTAGTCCATCTGTACCAGGAGCCTTACCAACCTTTAATTGTTTGATTGCCCAAATGATTTCCTCAGAAATAATTAAACAATTCATCTCATCTCGTTGGTCATTGGAAAGTCTAGGAAAGTGTGCTACCTGTAAATACTTTTCTATATCTAAAACTTGTATACTTTCACTAGCATATAACTTTGAATAAAAATCTAAAAAAACTCCTTTTAATCAGATTCTGTTGATATACCTCTTTACCTTTATAATCTATTTTCTCTATAATCTTTGACTTCTGTTTCTTTCGTAATTGGTAAGCCAACCACCTACCAGGTTTATTTGCATTACAAAATGTATTATGTTTCATGTACTGCAAATTAATTGCAATCTGGTCAGCCATTAACATATTAAATTGCTCCCTAAGCATAGTTATAGAAACCCTTAAATTATTATCCAATGGATTTAAAATAAGAGCCTTCTCTTTGAGTTTAATCTCTTCTTCCAATTCTATACGTTTTTGCATCTGTTTACGCCTATTCACATTGTTCATTTAATCAAAACCCCCCTCATATATATGCTTTACTAGCATCCCAAACCATTGGCATCGAAGTACCCTTATACATATTCAAAAGAAAAAATTCCTTCAAATATTCTCTACATTTCTGTACATTCCCCTCATATCTAAATAAATTTTCATTCAATCTCCAAGTCCTTCTATTCACATCTTCAACAGATAACTCCAACCATACAGGATTATGGTCAGAGAATATTCTAGGGAAAATCTTAACATTCTTAACCCTAGAAAAAAAGTCATTAGTAATTAAGAAAAAATCAATTCTGGAATATGATTGATGCCTGTCCGAAAAAAAGTAAAGTCTCTTTCTTCAATATTCTGTTCTCGCCAAATGTCTCTAAGTTCCAAGTCATCCTTCAAGTCAAAAAAAGCTTTGGGTAATTTAGCATGATTAGAAAGTTTAAAAGAACCCTTCTTATCTTTACTTGAATCTAAAACACCATTCCAGTCACCCATCATAATAACAGATTTGTAATCCAGTTGAGTTAGTTTCTGATGTATCAACTTGTAAAACTGTTTCTGTTGTTGATTAGGGGCGTATAATCCAATAATAAGACATCTCTTACCATTTAATAATAAATCAATAATAACATATCTTCCTTGTGAGTCAGAATCAATTAATTTCGGCGATAAGTCTTTCCTCACATAGATAACTACTCCCCCTTTTTTCTGCAGAGCTGAGGCTATAAAATGTAATCCCAGCCGGGAGTTAATCAAATACTTTTGGTCCTTTGAAGTAATATGAGTCTCTTGCAAACATACAACATCATTCTTGTGTTGTTTCAAATAATGAAATACTTTCTTTCTTTTCTGTGATGAATTCAAACCATTAACATTCCATGTCAGAAACTTAGCCATCTTTAGTGGCATGAAGCCTCCGGAATACTGCTTGTAAGTCTGCCGTCGAAGATCTCTTCAATCTTGTTCCTCCCACTGGCTCTGAGGTAGTCGAATGCATTGTAGATCCAACATCCACTTTTTGTTGTTCTTTTTCTTTACGTCTATATGCTGCACAAGTCATTCTCTGCTCCTTTGGATCATCTTTTACCTCCAGACACTGTTGCATAGATTCAACCTGCAAATCTCCTGAAACTGATGACATTGCTCCTTCAGCCAGCTGTTCTTCAAGCTTGTCTTCAATTTTCTTAGATTGTGGAGATGGTGGTGTACCTGCCTTCAAAACAGAAGCATAAAAATCTCTTGCTTTAAAAATTGTGTTAAGTCTATAACGTGTCCCAGCATAGTTCACCACAATTCCAACAGGTAAATCCCATCTGAACTGAACCTGTCGTTTTTTAAGCTCCTCAGCCAAAAAAGTAAAGTCCTTTCTTTTTCTAAGAATTTTTGAAGGTATTTCTTTTAAAATTATAACACCTTGAGCTGCAATTTGAAATCTCTGCTTGTAAAAAACCTGTATAATTTCATTACGAAGTAATCTTCTGGAAAAATAAATCACCACATCTCTTGGTAAATTTCTCTGTCTCGCAATCCATGAATTAACCCTAAAAAATTTTTCTATCTCTCTCAAAATTTCTTCAGGATCACATCCCAAAATAGGAACTAAATCTGCTGCAATTTCTTCTTTCACATTCTCTTACAAATTCTCCTTCAGCCCTCTTATTCGCAAAGCATATTCCATATCCTTATATTGTGCCATAATAATTTCATTCTGTGCTGTATCAACACTATTTTGTACTTTTTCAACTCTACCTTTCAACATTTCCCACCACATCATCCACATGCTCATCCAGACATTCTACATGAGCTGCTAGCCCTTGGAGAGCCAGCACTATATCTTCTCTCATCTCCCTATTTTTCTCCTCAAAAAGCTCTGCTGTCTCTTTTTTGATCTGTCGTGCTGTTTTCTCCAAAGCATCCTGTAAATCTTTAAGTGTGAATGCTGGTGGTGGGGGAGAGGATGGTGGAGACTTAGGCTTAGATTGCTGTACAGTCTGAATTACTGGAGAGGAAATTGAGCTTTTGGGAAGAGCAGACATTCCAGGATGTTTAGAAGCCATTTTCAAACCATTTAAAACCACTTCTCTTATAAAACCAACAATCACAAAAAATAAAAAGAGGGGACAGTAAAAACAACCCCCCCCAATAAAAAAGGCTTATTCTTTAAATGAGTAACCAAAATCCGTTACTTTGTTTAAACTTTGTTGCCAAGTGAAAGTGAAAGTCTTTCTTAACAATGTCCTTTCAAAGAAAGAAACGGCATTCCTCTGCCATTTTTCACTTCCTCCCTTTGTTAAAATAATAGGTGGAGAAGATACTTTAATTATTTCCTGAGTTAAAGTCCCAATTTATCACAATTCTAATCCTCCTGGTCAGCTCTGTCTGCTTTTGATTTTACTCACAGATCTCTTTAAACAGCAGATGTGGAAACAGCGTCTGGCTTTGTTCCTAAGAACAAAGGCATCTCGGGATGCGGAGAAGAACCCAGACTCCGAGGGAGTTCTCCCCCTTCGCCCTCCAAAAAAAAGATTTATGGAGGACCTGGGGAACTCGACCTCTATCTGAGTAAGCTCACCTTCTCCCCTTCTCCCGGGGAGAAAGGCTCCAAGCCACGAAACAGCTGTTGATCGCTATCTCTGCAGGCTTTAACACATTCCCAGGGCGGAAGGGTAAAAAGAAGCCACCATCGGCGCGGCAAACACCACCGGAAGTCCCTGTTTACCAATTATTGAATGATTTATGCTTTGTTAAAAAAATAAAATATATTGTGGGAAAAAAAGAAACTGGATTCTTCAATCTCCTCACCAGGATTCCTAAGTTCCCCACCAGGGTTGGGTTTATGAGGCAGCTGGTGCCTCTATCAGGGCTTTTAATGAGACTTTTTCTGGCATTCCTGGACTAAACAGTTCTACAGTTCTGGTGAGAGGCGCAATGGGTCCACTTACCAGGGGTTCGTCTTCTGAGCTGTCATCAGAGGATTCTGGGGGCTCCCTGCTCAGGGTTAGAGTTCCTCCCCCCTTTTCGATGGGGTTTGGACCTTGACAACCTCTACGCTTTTCATGGCTGTTTGTTTGGGTTTCTGCAGCATTTTCCCAGGCTGCCTCCTCTGGCTCGGTCAGGCTTCCACACTGAGGTCTTTCAGTAGCATTCGCCTGCGTGGTGTCCCTCCTTCCCACACTTGAAACAGCCAGAAGATCTCAGTGTGGTGGGGGTTGGTTTCTCTGGCTCCCAAATCCCCTCTGCAGGGGACCATCCCCAGGACTGCCCCAGGCATCATTGTCTCTGGGGTGGGTCAAATTCAGCCTCCTTGGCTAAAATGTACCAGTCGTGGAGCCGATCAGGATCTCCCCGGGGAATGCAGGCATAATACAGGTCATCATTTAGTCCATCTTTAAAATGACCCTTGAGGATATCTTCTGGCCAGTTGAGCCAGCTGGCCAGAGCTCAGAACTCCTCTGTGTATTCGGCTACAGGGTGACAGTGCTGTCTTACCATCTTTCTGCATTCTCGAGCCTTCCAATCAGCCAAAGGGTCCTTGAACCTCATTCTCAGGGCTGCCATGAAGTGGTTGAAATTCTGCAGCTCTGGGGCATTGATATCGTGTAGGGTCACCATCCACTTGGCCGCCACTCCATCTAGTACCATGGTTATGATTCTGATCTGCCTGTGGTCACTGGGGATGTCTCGGCTGTATTCCTCCATATAGCTTACGACGTGGGCAAGGAAGAACCCCAATTTCTGAAGTTCCCCATTGTACTTTATCCCCAGCTGCGGAAATTTCCATTTGAATCAGTGGCCTCTCCTTCCCCTGTGCCAATGTCTATCTCCATCAGCGGGCACAGCTGGAGCAGAGGTGACTGCTACTGTCGCAGTTGCAGCCTCCAAAGCGCTGGTGGAAAGACCCGGGTTTGCTGCTTTGGGTTCCGTGCTGCCCTCCCCTTCAGCTGGGCCTGGGTTTGCTGTGCCCTAACACGGATCAGCTTTCTCTTCCTTGAGGGAGTCGAAGGCGACTCTCAGCATGTCAATGGCTTGCTCCAGGAACTAACTTGAGTGGGATGGTCTCTCATCCTTGTCCTCACCGAGGTGGAGTGATCTCTCCATCTCCCATTTCCAACCTGGTTGGTGGCTGCCTCATTTGAGAGTCACCTTCCTCACTTTCTGATCCCAGTCCTCCTTTTTCTGATGCCCAACGGCCACCTCGGATTGTCCCAGTGCTCAGTGGCCACGGCTTCGTTGGACACCCCCCATGGTGTCGTCTTCCTTCTCCATGCCTAAATCCAACATAGTTTGCACGGTCCCTGTGGTGAGGGTCTTCCTTCTGAGCTGACCAAATTTGCAGATCCTGCCTAATGTAAGGACTTGCCTCAGACCCTCTTCCCAAGAAAGCAGAACTCTTAGAACGACTTCATTCCAAAAGGAACTTTTATTAGGAGAAGTTGACAGTAGGCATAGAAGGCAGGATCTGAGGGGTTCTTGCACGAATCAATAGGTTAAAAGAGCAACTAGCAAACCCCACCCAAATAGTCCATCCTTTCAGTTCAAATGGGCCAATCTCCAGGTGTGAATCCGCTGAGGGAACGGGGATGATAAGGCAACCGTTCCCAAGGTTGTTTAGGCTGTTAGGTCTTTGCGCCTTTTCTTCCGTAACAAGAGATAAGCCAGATGGTCAGAGGCACATTCCTTTCTCACCCCAGGCTGGCATCAAGGGAGATGGTTCAAAGAGCAAGCATATAGAGAGAAGCAAAGAAGATACAGTGTAGCGGCTATAGCAAATTAAAGAGGATACATTGTAACACCCATGACTTTCCCCCCTTCCCCTTAGGAGTATGGCAGAACCTGCTGGAAGAAAAGAGAAGGAAATTACCCCCCTTAAACTGGGTTCTGACATATATTATATTTTGAAGGGAATTTGGAAGTTGTTAACTTTCCCATAAGAGTTTCAGTTAACTGAAAAATAGATGGCAGGACTGAAACCATTTCCCCAAAATACTTAAGACAACTTATCTGATTAAGTTACAAAAACTACCTATAAGTTTATACCTCTTTTTGAAATTCCATCCTCCCTCCCCTCCCTGCTTCACTTATATCAGGAGTCCCCAACCCCCGGTCCATGCACCAGTACCAGGTCATGGCATGCCAGCAACCAGTCTGCACAAATAAGCAAAGCCCTATCTGCAGGATACAGGCAGTACACAAAACTACGCACACTCCGGTCTGCGAAAAACCTTTTCGTGGAACCAGTCCCTGTGCCCAAAAGGTTGGGGACCTCTGACTTATATCTTATAGGAGCCTTTTACATAACTAATCAATAGAAAAATTACTGTTGATTGACCAGATGCTTAATCGTTCAAAGAAGCAAAGGACTTCTGCTCCTTTGAATTCTTCAGCAGCTTCAGGTTCACCTTCTTGTTTCAGGTCTAATGAATGTGGACTTTGTAAAACAATTAATGCTTTTGATTTAAAATACAGGTCTGTGTAATTCAGCTGACAGCTGGATGATTGTTCCAAATATCAAACAAAACCATTACACAGTGCATGGCCTGCAGAGTGGCACCAAGTACATCTTTATTGTTAAGGCCATTAATCAGGCTGGCAGCTGCAACAGTGAACCTGGAAAGCTGAAAACAAACAGTGAGTAGTTTTACATCTAATCTAAACCTTTTCCTCTCTTCTTGATTTGACTCAGTTAGACACTTGAAAAGTACGGAGATAGTGTGTAGCTCTCTCTTTCATTTTAGTGCTTTCCTGTACAATTCTTATTCCATTCAGCAAAAATGTATACTAAAGTCTTTGAGCCATATACTATTAACATACATGGAAGCACCTAAATTCTGAGGCACTGTGAACAATTTAGGGAAGGATACAAAAGGGAGTACTATTTACTTTTGCTTTTTAAAAGTTTCCATTCCAACCTAACTTCTATTTATTTTTATATACTCTTATCTAAGCACATTCAAGGTTTAAACTTACAAAGGTCAAAATAGCAATTGCTGAGAAAAAAGGCAACTGCAAAACATAGCAGGACTATTGAATAAATTAAAATAGTTTGGGGGTGGGAGGGGACTTATGGGAAAATAATCATACTAGGGATTTCATCTACAGAAATTAAATATCTTTTTAATGTATGCTGAAACAGGCTTTATTTTAAAACTGTTATCTTGTTCATATTCCAGGTCAGCCATTCAAACTGGATCCCAAGTCTGCTCATAGAAAGCTAAAAGTATCTCACGATAACTTAACTGTGGAGCGCGATGAAACCTCTTCTAAGAAGAGCCACACCCCTGAGCGTTTTACTAGTCAAGGCAGCTATGGGGTAGCTGGCAATGTGTGTATTGACAATGGACGTCATTACTGGGAGGTGGTTATCAGTGGAAGTACATGGTAGGTGGGTCAACCCCATACAAGAACACATACTTTCCCTAAATTAGTAATAACACTTCAGATTTGTTCACTTTAACTGATGCAAAGAAATTGACAAAATGTTTTAAGGCAGGGGATATTGTTCTTGTTAGTTTTGCAATAGTAAAAAAAAAGTTTATAATAAAGGTGGCAGCAGGTCAGATTACATTAACAGCTTTGTAGCTTAAATCAGACTGGAGGAGACCAGTTTTATAATATTACTAGAACCAGGACTGGAATCATAGTTTTTAGGCAGAGATATTACCAGATTGGGATTCATAGCCTTTTATAAATCCATTCTATTCCAGAAACCATATCAGTATTTAGGAGAATGAGGAACTAAATTAGAAAACAGATACTCTACTAGTAATTTTTCTGCACTAATAGTTCAGAATAGGGAGGCGCAATGGCTCAGCAGTTAAAGATGCTGAGCTTATCAATTGGAAAGCTGACAGCCCGGGTTTGAGATCCAAGCACCATACAATGGGAGAGTTCCAGTTACTTGCCCCAGTTACTGCCAATCTAGCAGTTTGAAAACAAGCAAATGTAAGTAAATAAATGGGTACCACTTCGGTGGGAAGGTAACAGTGTTCCATGCATCTCTGCATATAGCCAGGCTGGCCACATGACCACGAAAGTGTCTTCAGTTAATGCTAGCTCCCTTGGCTAAGAAATGGAGATGAGCACTGCCCCCTAGAGTTGGATATGATTGGATAGGGGAAACCTTTACCTTTGCTTCAATTTATCAATTGCTTCAGAGCAATTGTTTTAACCTATGTAAGCTAGGCCTTGTTCACTCTTGACAAGTTCATTACATGGCTGTTTTTATACTGGAGAAAATTGGGACAATAAGATTTGCATGACTTGCCTCTCACAGTATAAGAAAGAATATTAACTAAATATGTACAGTACTTCTTTTGAACTGCAAAAGACATTTTAAAGGACATATGGCTTCAGAAATATAGCAAATACATGACATGAATTTTCTTAATTTTGTTTTTGTAGGTATGCCATTGGTATTTCTTATAAGTCTGTACCAAAACATGAGTGGATTGGAAAGAATTCTGCTTCTTGGGTTCTTTGTCGTTGCAACAATACATGGGTGGTGAGACATAATAGCAAAGAAATTCCAATAGACCCTGCACCCCATCTTCGCCGTGTTGGCATTTTGCTAGACTATGACAATGGTTCGTTGGCCTTTTATGATGCCTTGAATTCACTACATCTTTACACTTTTGATATTACATTTTCACAGCCTGTATGCCCAACATTCACAGTCTGGAATAAATGTTTGACAATAATAACAGGCCTTCCAATCCCGGATCATTTAGATTTTATTGAGCAGATGCCATGATCAATACTGAATGAAGATGGATGATGAATGTCATGTGGACCTCACGTATACTTTTACGAAACTTTGACTGGAAAAGGGAAATACATTTCATACAAAAAAGAAGTCTTTATCATTTTATAAAAAAAAGAAGTCAGCCAACAGTCAAAAAAGGAAGATCTCCTTGAACATTACTATTTGTTTTGTATTAAAAGCAAGATATGGCTTTAATCATTTTTCAGATTGTTTTTGTTAGATACAAAAATTTTCTCCTTCAGAAAATTTATAAATTATTTATATTTTAAAAAACGCTTCTAATAGGAACCCCCAATTGGTATTTGCATTTGAGTATAACAAAGACTTCTTTTTGAACATAAAGAGCTGTGTCACAAAGGTTCCTACTAGATGTCTCCAATATTTCTATTTTATAATAGAAATACTTATTTGGAATTATTTCAAAGAAGGATACAATATTTATTCTTCCATTTTGTTCTTATGGTGCTTTCCTAACAGTCACTTTTTACTCCATGAAATACTGCTTCAATTTTGAGCACATTAAATTATACTTTAATGTATAAAATCAGTGTCTGAATCAAACAGCAATCAATATTATTGATAACAATTTTCTTAAATACTAATTATTCACTCTGTCACAGTTAGGAATATGTATTTTTTATTTTAATTTTTGGTCTCAGAAAATCATCAACTAGAATGAAACAACTAAGATAGATCTAACATTATGTCTTAGATAAAAGGTCAAAAGATGATCAATTTCTGGTAGTATTGATTTGGATACATATCATTGAAAAGGTACACAAAGTAGCTACATATGCAGTGCTAGGGATAGGCAATGTACAACTGATTTTAAGTATGAGATTTTGTTATGTTATAGTATATCAATAAAAATAGTAAAAGGTATCTTTGTAAGCAGTGCCGGAAAGAGCTGAACTTCACTGTATCATTCTGTGGAATCTTTGAAGGGATCCAGGGTTTCAATTTTCTTCTTAATTTGTTTCTTTTAAGGAACAAGGCCTATAGGGTCAAGTTTTTGAGGTCATGAATTTTTTTCAGCAAAATTTCCAAATGAAAATAATTGTAAGATCTGCACACAAAGACTGAAAATACTTTTATTTTTAGAAGATACATTATTAAATCAATGTATTCTGCTGAAAAGACATTTTTTTACCTGACAGAAAGACCAAAATGATCATAGAAAGTATGAAATTTTAATATACTCAGTCAAGCATTAAATAATGTTTCTAGCCTAGATTAAATAAATAAACAAAGTTGATCAACAGTGTCTGGTCTCTGCCTCTTTGAGGTTGTTTGTGGTAAACGCCTGAACCCTTCACTCGCTTTTTGTTCTTTATCTAAAAAACTACTTTAATAGACTTATAATCACATTATCTGCACAAAAATGCTCATAAGAATAATTTGCCAAGCTAAATTTCAGGGGGGGGGGGGAATAGTTAAAATCTGACATCATGGCAGCCAACCAATGCTAAGGAATTCAGTCCCTTCTTCTATCTCCTTGTGAATATTTATCTGTGTATCATGCTGTCATAATGTGTATGTTAACATTTCTCCCTTCCCTTCCCTTTCTATAGTGTTTTTCAATCTTGGCAGCTTTAATTCCTCAGCCAGCATGTACACTTCTGAAAGTTGCCAAGGTGGGAAAACACTGCTGTAGCTCACTTGCTTGCCAAGAAAAAGAACCACTATACTTTCTAGCAAAACAGTAAACCCCCTAATATTTATTAGAACTGTTGAGAGCTAAGAACTACAAACTCTTTCCTCCTTATCTTACCTCCAAGCCCTTTTGCTTTTATTGTTTTCAGTTTAAGAATATTTATTTTGTTTTATCATAAAAAATAAAATACAAAACAGAAAACAAAACAAAAACATGTCTGTGCTGCCCTGTTCACTAACACTCACACAATAACTGGTCAGTAAGTTTATTAATACTGCCCAGCAATTCCCTTTACCATAAACCTTGAACTGTCCTAATCAAGTCCAGCCATGAGCAAACCAAGGTTAGTCCAATGGCCCAATACTCCACTAGGCACTTGAAAGTTGTTCAAAAAAGAACTTCCAGTTTTTGCACCATAGCACATGGGATTGCGAAGCTCTTATATCCCACAGCTGTTTTTGTCCTGCCAGGGGACCCTAAATGGATCTGAAGTTGCCCTGGAGAGGCTGCAAAGGAAGAGAAGCACCCCATTGATCACGGAACAGTGGTGGTTGTTCCATTTCGATCCAGAGGAAGCTCTCTGACCCGACAAGAGAAAGGCTAGCCTCATGCCAGCATCTAGCTCAAGCTACCTGCAGCCAAAGTCCAAGAGCACTAGCCAGAACAATGGTGAACAGCGTGCTTGGAATTGGTGAGAGTATTTGATCTTGTCTCCTTTATTTTGCAACTAAGTCCCTGGGAAAGATCCCCAAAGCAAGAAAACCTCCAAAAGTGAGGGGAGGGGACTACATTCCCATTCCCCCATAGATGGAAGCAGTGAACAAACAAATCAAATAACAGAAGGTAAACTAGAAAAAAATGGCTTAATTGGCAAAGCTACAAATAAAGGGAATTATGACTTAATACAAAGAAGAAAAAACTTACAAGATTTGCATATAAAAATAAATATGGAAAAGATACCTTATGCATTAGAATGTCAAACCTGAGAAGAAAGAAGACTTAACAAAATGGATACTATTAGGAGAATCACTGTTTGGGAGACAAAAAGCATACATCTTACGCAGTATGTATTCTCTACTACCAACAACAACTATAAAAATACAAGAACTGTTTGACAAGTTGAAAATATTAATTTGGAAAACTATTTGGCAAAGGAAGAAGACAGAGATGGGCTTAAGAGACTTGACTTGCCCTACCAGATGGAATGTTATACGAGCAAACACTTGTTTGAATATGGCTAAATAAACAAATAACTTTGGCTATAAAGGGGCTTTAGAATAAGTGGGATAAGAGATATAAGTAATATAGCATTTTTGATAAGATAGAAAATGTAAAAATACTGGGATGATGTAAGTGAATAAAAAGTTTGAATTTTAAAGATAAATTAAATTTGAAAAGATTTAGGATTAAGGAATGATTGAAATATTGAGGGTAAATTAGGCTTAATAAGAACTTTGATAAAAAGGATATGTAGTGATTTAACAAATCAATTTTTACAAATAGAAGTTAAATATAAATTGATTAGAAAAGATTTTATAGATAGATGTTATGATAGATAAGTAGTATAATATTTCTATAATAAACGAAATATGAAAATACTGGGATGATGTATTTAAATGGAAATTTTGGATATTTAGATGTTAATTACTGAGAAAATTATGATTGATAAGAATTGTTCGAATACTAAGGAGAAACTGAACTTAAACAAGATTTATGAAAATAAAATAATGATGATTTTTACGAAAATAACAAGTTGATAAATGCTATATATGGACACTATTATTGTTGGTAGAAATATAGAAGAAAATGCTTATATTTAATCATTTATATATGGAAAATATCAAATATCAAAAATTATATTTGTTTAATGTTGAAAAAGGAGAATACTACTGGGAGAAGAGAAGATTAAGGAAAATCTTATTAATTGATATACAAATTATGAAAATATAAAAATTATTATTAACTGTTAATTAACTATTATTGATTGTATATTTTTCCCAAAAAATTTATGAACCAAGACAACACACTGTATACCAGGCACTAAGGTTGTTATTGTAAAAAATCAAATAAAACGTTTATTTAAAAAAAAGTTGCTCAAACAAATTAATTTCACCAAACTTAAATCCACCAGAAAAGACACAAGAGAGCTCACAGGGCAAGAAAAGTTCAGAGTCTCCAAGGCACGATTCAATTCCAAACATGGTGTCAATCCAGAATGAAGCAGGAATCAGAACAACCAAACACACAGCTAAAAAACAAACTCATTGTTCCCAGAAATGGCTCCCTCTGTCTGCTGTGATAAATAGCTAGCTTCTAGTGCAGCCCATCTTGAATAGTCTGGCTGATCTTCCCTGCTCCTGCCTTTTCTCTGCCCTACAAGTTCTCAGATCAGGTGCAGAAGGCCATTCCTCCTGCTCTTCGCTGGCCATCTGCCACTGTAAACTTTCCCCAGCTGGAACCTCAGCCAACTCCCCTCCAGCCAGCTGTTCAGAGCCATCAATTAACTTAGTTCCTCACATGCCAGGAATTGGCTCATCCTCCCCTGAGCTGACATCTGAGGAGGTATCTGAGAAATCATTCAAGGGAGACATTGCAACATCCAGTGCTAACAAAAAAGACCCCAAAAAATGGTGTACAAAAGAAAAAAAGTGATCCATAAATAAATTTAACATTTAACATATAGAATCCATCTCAGCTGGATGCTGAACAAAGAAAAAACAGTAAATTCTCCCCCTTTACAAATATAGATATATAAAAGGAAAAAGAGCAGTCAACAGGTTTAGCTAAACATTACACTAATCTGCAAATACTCTTTTTCTTTCCAGTGCTTAACAAGTACAATCCTTGCAGCCATCACCATGTGAAAGAATAGCACCCCAAATTGTTTTTCAATTGACTTATCCATAATGCCTAAAATAAAAGCTTCATGTTTCATTAATATCTGTATCTTAAATATTTTATGCATTGTTATGTTTGTCTTTTGTGTAAAATGTTGTTGATCAGAGGTGGGACCATGGCTGGTTCAGAAATTTTGACAGTTGAAGTCCACAAGTCATAAAAGGGTCATAATTCCCCACCCCTGTTGTAGATGGTTAGTTTGAAGAGGCTGATTCATTAGGGTTCAGTAAGTCCCCAGTAAACATTTTCAAGTAAAGGGGCAGGAAAGAATAGCATGGGATGTTTTATGCCCATGTTTTATGGGCTTCTCACTGTCCAAGGGTTACCTACCTAAAAGTATTGCGTAAAAAGATGCAATATACTCAGGTAGTCTGGGTTTTCCCCCCCCTGCATTATCTGCATTGATTCCTATTTAAAAGTGAATTCTTTTAGAAATGTAATCATTTGTCCATATTTACAGCTTCTCAGAAGAATTTAAGCATTGAGGAATGAAATTGCTGAGTGTAATTCTTCATTAAAACTGAGCCACTTTTCAGAATAAATCATTAGGTTGGCACATGTTTCATCAGCTAGCCTGTAGCATTTACGTAGTGTGACTTTCAAGCTCCAACTAGCAGTGTACAGAACTATTATCTTCTTTGTGAGTCAAACACACAAAACTCCTTTTTAAGCAACAAGTTGGTTAAAGTTTACCAAAGTTTCTCAACTATCATTTCTTCAATAAGGGGTAGAGGAGATGACTGCATATTTATTCATCTTACCAAATACTTGAGAAAGAATTATTTTAATATGCTTCAAGAATGACTTTCAGTTCTTTGTTCTTGTCATATAAATGACAGTGCTATTAATAAATATGCCTTGGCAAAAGAGATATCACTTTGTGAGGGAGCAAAGTGCACTGGAGGCCTATGAAAGACAGCTTACAATTATGTGGCAAGTGAAAACTTATATCTTCTTAGTACCTTGATATCTCTTCTGTCCTCTATTCCTCCTTGTCATTAACTAATCATCACTGGTGAATTCCTCTGTTGCTTTCTCCCCTAAATTCCTAAACCAACTTGAGAGCCAGTTTGAAATCCTAAACTGAACAAATCTAATAGGATAATGCATACACTTTCCTCCAGGGCTTGAGTTACATATCACTTATTTAAAGGGTCCTGCTTCAAAGCCATTAGTCTTCATTAATCTGCACTGTGAACAGGAATTAAACACAAGCTACTAATCTTGATCAATGTTGTTAAGTCCTGGGAGCGATGGCGAATGAAGAATACACATGTTTCTGGAACAGTTCTTTATTGTGCTTATTTCAAACTCCAACAATGAGCAAAGGCACGCAGGCCTCCTTTTATACGTCCCCATTCCCCGGATAAGATGGCAACATCACTAGGCACGGGAACCTTGCAATGTCCCGAGCCTGCAATTGCAGGCTCAGGACACAACACCCCTCCCCTCTTAGCTAGAACACACACGGTACTTGTTCTTACAATCCATACAAAATATAAAATAATGATAAATTTCTTTCCATCCTACAGACACTCCATTCTGCTACAACTTATTTGTCACTCTCTAAGGTGTGCTTCACAGGTTCTGTGAAGCACACATTAGAGAGTGACAAATAAGTTGTAGCTACCCACATAGGTTCCATCTCCTCACCATAGACATGTACTGTTCTTATGCTAACAAGAACCGTACACACTCATCTAGGTGTTTAGGAGGGGACTTAATCTGTTGGGACCTTCGCAGGATGAGGGAGGGTGCCTGGGCTGACAGTTCCCCTGCTCGACTGGACAGACCAGGACTTTAAGGGTGCCTGGCCTACCAGCCCGCCTGATGGGCTCACTAGACCAGGACTTTTATGCACAGGTTTTGCAGGTGACCCCTGGTAGGGTGTACCAGCAGAAATGCCAGAGTTTTCCCCAGGCTCTGTGAGAGCAGTTGCACTCTCCCAACCTTCTGAGTTGGCTGAGGATTCCAGAACTACTCTGGATGGTTCCTGAGAACCTATGTCCTCGAGCCAGCGACCGTTTTCGGACGTGCCCTGTGAAACAGGTGTAAGTAAGGGGCCCCAGTATTTGGCAGACCCCAAGGTCATGCCTGTGGTGCCAGAGTCAGGAGAGACCTCTCTGCTTGCCCCCCTTACATAGGACCTCCTTTTGGAAGCAGAATTGAACCTGCTTCCTAGCTGGGTTGCCAGTTCTTGCATGTTCTGCGAGTTCTGTGAATACCCCCGGTTATCCTCCCTGTCTGGAGTGTTACTGTTTCTGTATGGGATATGTGGATGCTCCCGGGGTGACTCTCTGGCTGGAGTGCGTCTTGGTGTGAAAGGTAGTTCTCTGCCCCATGAATTCTTGTTTGGAGCACTTGCGGAATCTCGGGATGGGGGATCAACGATCTCCTCAGCTGCCGGCACTGGCTGCTGACATTGATCCTCAGAATGTATTCTATAACCTTCCTCCCCCCCCCCCCAGAGCAGAGCCAGGAGCGGAAGGGTGAGACTCCAGCCTCGTACACAGCTGATCTATGTACCGCCGAAGAACGCGGCTGTCTTCCAGGGACACTTCATAAGACAAGGGCCCCGAGAACTTGCAGACCACAGCTGGTACCCAGAGATGACCAGGCCCGTAGTTTCTGGTCCAAACAGGAGCACCCATTTGCAGACACCTTGGTGGCCGTGGATGCGACCTTTAAGACGCCACCCGGTCAGGGTGCAGTCTGTCCAGCTTGGTAATGAGCCAGCGACCCCAATGAAGTTCAGCCGGGCACTTTCCAGTGGCAGTGCAAGGTGTGGTGCGGTGTGCAAGAAGAAAGTCTGCTAACCTGTGATGCCAGTCATCGTAAGTCAGTCTCTTAAGGGCATCCATCCATACGTTCAGCCATTCCATTGGTGAATGAGTGGAAAGGAGCAGAAGTTGCATGGCGGATCATGTTGGCCTGGAGGAAAACCTGGAACTCAGAAGAGGTGAATTGACCATTGTCTGAAACAAGAACATCTGGAAGGCCATGAGTTGCAAAAATACTTTTCAGCACCTGGATAGTCTTGGCAGCAGTAGTGGAGGACACAGGAACAACCTCTAGCCCAGCAGTTCTCAACCTGTGGGTTGCGACCCCATTTGGGGTCAAACGACCATTTCACGGGGGTCGCCAAACAACGTAGTCCACCATTTTTCCCCTTTTCCTTAGCTGTGCTACTCCCTCTTATTCTATTGGCTTTTGAAAGCCAATAGAATAGACTCTCTTGAATAGAGTCTAATTCTATTGGCTTTCAAAAGCCAATAGGAATTGTCCAGGCTGTCTCTGCCCTGCTGAGCCCACCAAAAGTCCCAGTCTGCAAACGGTGCTACAAGTTGTCTGCAGCTAAGGCGAGCTTTCTGGACGTTTCCACCCCTCCCTGCTGAGCAACTACTAAATGTAACTAAAAGAGGGCCAGGAGTGGGAGGTGGGAGGCTGGTGGGCGCAGAGAGAGTTGCTGGCACACGTGGGGCCTGGCAGGTGGCTTACCTCCCTTGGGCTGGGCCAGCTGGTGGCCCAGCCGATGGTCACCCTGCGCCCTCGCTGCCATGTGCCATGGCCACCCAGGAGTGCCTGGGCCTGCCTGCCACCGCCCCAAACGTGCGGTGGCCAAGGTAAGGCTAGCGGGGCAGCGGCAGACATAGGGAGGGTTGCTGGCACGCGTGGGGCCCGGCAGGTATCTTACCTCCCTTGGGCTGGGCCAGCTGGTGGCCCAGCCGGTGGTCAGCCTGCGCCGTCGCTGCCGCTTGCCAGGTACGCCTCGGCTGGTGCAGGGAGTGGCACCACGCATGTGCGGTGCTCCTGGGCCGAGGCGGTTGCTGGGTGACAGCCCGCGTGCAGCCGCAGGAGAGGAGACGGAGTATGCGCACCTCCTCCTGTCCCACCCACAGGGAAATACAGGTAGTCCTCGACTTACAACCACATGGTTGGGGTCGCAGCATTAGGAAGGTTGAGAACCACTGCTCTAGCCACTTAGAATGGCTATCAACAACAACCAAGAAGAATTGTCCCTGAAAGGGCCCAGCGTAATCTATATGTACCCTGGACCATGGGGTGTGAGTTTCCTCCCATCTATGAACTGGGGCCTGAGGCGTTTCAGGCCAGGACCGTTGGCACACATGGCACCCATACACTTGAGCCTCAATGGCTTTATCAAGGCCAGGCCACCAAAAATGGCTGCGCGCAAGCGCCTTCATCCTGACTATGCCAGGGTGTCCCTCATGTAAAGAATGCAGCACTCTAGTCATCAGTGAGGTAGGGATTACTACCCTACTTCCCCATAGAAGACAACCCTTAAAAGTGGACAACTCATGTCTTCTTTGCCAGAAACTTTGAAACTCAGTATCAAGGCATCTGTCAGGCCATACTGACAACACCCATGACAGAACACGAGTGAACGTGTGGTCAGTGACAGTTTCAGCAGCCACATCCCTTGCATTGAGGGGAGACTCAGGCAGCTCTTGAATGGACAGAATATTAATGGCTGGAGCAGGATCAGGCTCCAGTGTTGGAAGGGGTAATCTACTCAGAGCATCAGCATGACCCATTTCTTTTCCAGGCTTGTGAATTAAAGAGTAGTCATATGCTGACAAGAAAATGGACCAATGCAGCATACAAGAAGAAAGAATATGTGGGGTCTGTTTGGTTGTGGTGAACAACCCTAGCAGAGGCTTATGGTCAGTGTAGACCGTGAAATGGTGGCCGTATATGAAATCATGAAACTTTTTAATGCCAGCCACAATGGCTAACGCCTCCCTGTCAATCTGAGCATAGTTCCGCTCAGCAGAAGACAAGGTTCTGGAGTAATACGCTACAGGGACCTGTGTCCCATCAGCCAACAGATGGCTAAGAACTGCCCCCACTCCATATGGAGAAGCATCGCAGGCAATGCAAATAGGCAACTGCTCATTGAAGTGAGCCAGTACAGCATTAGAAGTAAGCAAGGCCTTATCGTCATTGAAACTTTTTTCATGGACCTTAGTCCACTGCCAACAGGCTTGTTTGTTTAAGAGCTTGTGCAATGGCTCAGTTATAGCAGCTTTGTTAGGCAGAAAGGCATGGTAAAAAATTGGTAGCCCCAAAAAGGCTTGTAGTTCCCCTTTTGACTTAGGGCTTGGGGCCTGCTGAATGGCCTTTAATTTAGCTTCAGAAAGGTGGATACCTTGAGCATCTATCCTGAATTCCAAAAGTCAGTAGACTTCTATCTTACACTTGTCCTTTTTTAACTTGAGACCTGCTTCCCTAAAACGAAGTAAGACAGCCTTTAATCTCTCAGCCAAGATTTGAGGTGATTCTCCTGCAATGAGGACATCATCAGAATATGGACAGACTCCTGGAATACCCCTCAGTGTGTTCTCCATAATACTCTGGAAAATGCCAGGGGCTACATTTACCCCAAATTGCAATCTCTTCACTTTAAAAGCTCCTCTATGAGTCACAATCGTCTGAGCCTCAGCAGCTGCCTCATCAACAGGCAACTGTTGATAGGCCTGTGCCAGGTCAAGCTTCGCAAAAATCCACCCCCCCCCTTTAGGGAAGCCAGAATGTGACTTACTACAGGTACTGGATAAGCCTGTTGCTGTAGTGCCTTGTTTAGTGTGCAGTTGTAGTCCGCACAAATACGAATGTCCCCATTAGCCTTTAAAGGCGTTACTATGGGGGTTTCCCAGCAGGGCATTCTAGAGCCTGTAGAATCTACAGGCTCTAGAATGCCCTGCTGGAGCAATTTGTCCAGTTCAGCATCAATCTTGTTTTTAAGTGCAAACGGAACTCTCCTAGGCTTGACCCTAATGGGTGCTATGGATGGATCTAATCATAGATGGGGGGGCGGGATATGATCGGACATGCGGCATGATTGTATTATTTTATTGTAATATTGTTAGATGATTGTTTTAATTTTGTACGCCGCCCTGAGTCCTTTGGGATTGGGCGGCATATAAATAAAATTAAATAAATAAATAGTGAAACTGGGGGCCCCTTGTAGGTTCCAAGCTCAGAGCTAAACACATCTGCAAATTCCCTGCAGACTTCTGCAAGGCTAGACGTTTGCAAATGGTGCAGCCCCGTGACCTGGATTCCCAGAGCCTCAAACCAATTGAGTCCAATAAGACTCACATGTTCACCCCCAACAACCAACACATCTAAAGAACCCTCAAAATCCTTGTACTGTACCTTAAGGGTGGCCTCCCCCTTAACATACACCTTAGAATTCTGAAAGTCTGTAAGTATCACAGTGGATGGCCTGAGTTTCACTCAACAGCCACTGCTGCTGCAAATCTTCCTGAATGTGTTGAGGGAAATAATGGAGAGAGCGGAACCAGTGTCCAATTCCATGGATAAGGGAACCCCTTGCAACTTTACCTTAAGGGACAACTTCTTTTTTAGGGGTTTATGTGTGCCTGTCCTCAAAATATTTCTGCGTGTTGCGCAGAAACCCACCCTATTTTGGCTGGGGACCCTGGTACCTTTCAGATGCAATTCTTCTTTAGGTTGTACCTTCTGATGACTCAGACATACGGCTGCAATGTGACCTTGCCTTCCACAGGCCCTGCAAATGGTGAACCGGAACCGGCAGTCTGCTCTTCTGTGGCATCCTCCGCATCCGAAGCATTGTGAAGTTATTGAAGCCTTCTCTGTGCGATCTCTCTGTCTCCTTCTGACTGCCTGGTAGAGCTTATTCACCTCATCTTCAGGAACCTCTTCCGAATCTTCTTGCACGTTCTCCTGGTGGACAGCATCAGTCTCTGGAGGGCTTCTGGTGGGCTGCATGTTTTTTACTGCTCCGCTTGCTGCTTCCTCTGCTGTAACTTCTCGTAGAGCATCTTGGAATGAAATGTCTTCTTTTGCGAAGCTCTTTTGCTGTAAGTCTCTATTTCTCAGTCCACACACAAAATGATCAAGCAGTTTTTCCTCTAAATCTTTAAATTCACATGGTCTAGCTGCTTGTCTCAATGCTGCGATAAAGTCCTTAGCAGATTCTCCTGCCCTCTGATCCCTTTGTTCAAACGTGTGCTTCCATGCAATGACAGACAGCTTGGGCTGAAAATGTTCTTTTAGAAGTTTCTTTAAGTCTGTGTATGTTACACCTTCCAGCGAAGCAGGAGCCACGAGGTTTTCAACAATTTCAAAAGTCTCTTGGAGCAACCTTTAAGGGCAGAATTCCAAGCACTTCTCTCAATGTTTTTGGATAAGAGAGATTGATAAAGGAGAGAAAGATTATGGAGATCGAATGAAAACTTTAGATAAGAAGTTTAAGTTTAGTAATTTAAGGAGTATTCAAAAGAGTGTCTTGTTTTAATGGTATAACTAACGTTTATATGTTTATTTTTGTGTTTGATGATAAAGAAAGAGGGAGAGATTAGATTTTATATAATATAAGTATGATATTATGGAGATTGAATGAAAATTTTAGATAGGTAGCATATGTTTAGATATCTAAGGAGCATTTAAAGGAATATTTTGTTTTAAATATGTATAAGGGAATTTCAATGTTATAAGTAATGTTTATATGTGTGTTTTTGAGGGTGTTTATAAAGAATGATGGATAAATTTTAAATAATATAAGTATGATATTAGAAAATGTTCAGAGTATTTTATAATGTGTCTAATGATTGTAATCATATTTTTTTTTGCTTTTTATATATTGATCTTAAAGTATTTTATAATTTGTTTAATTATTGTAATTAATTGTTTATGGTATACAGTGTTTAAAAAAAAAATTTCTTTTAAGTTGTAACTAAACCTGTATTCAGCTCTGGGAAGGTTGGGGGAGGGTTGGGGTGGGTTGGGAGGGTTTGGGGAGGGGAATCTCTCTTTTTTTGTAAAATTTTAAAAAATTTTCAATAAAAAAAAAAGTCTCTTGGCCCCATACACACAACAATGTGGCAGCCTTCAGCCCATCTTCACAAACTTGGTTAACCCTAAAATAGTTCTCTACTCTTGCAACGTATGATTCCCATCATTCCGGGTGTGCAACGTCGAATTCTGACAAGCGGCTGATTTTCGCCATTGTAGTTTGTGCTGCACCACTCGCTTCTGCAGGGAAAGTGTCTCACAGCCAATGCGATGCTGTACTGGCAGGATAGCTGCTGAATTTAATGCCATTTTCTCTTCCAGGACTTCTTTTGGGTAAGTCTTAAAGCTTTCTTCTAGCTTTCCTTGTTAAGAATCCCACCTTCGTCGCCAGTGTTAAGTCCTGGGAGCAATGGCGAATGAAGAATACACATGTTTCTGGAACAGTTCTTTATTGTGCTTATTTCAAACTCCAACAACGAGCAAAGGCACAACGCCTCCTTTTATACGTCCCCATTCCCCAGACAAGATGGCAACATCACTAGGCACTTTTCACGCCTTACGCATGCGCGCTTGGTCGGCGCCACTCAGTCTGGTCCTGGGCAGCTTTTGCAATTGCCCGGGAACTTTGCAATGTCCCGAGCCTGCAATTGCAGGCTCAGGACACAACAAATGTCATTCCAAAGAAGTCAACAGTTCAACTGAAGCAGAATTCCATTCCCAACAGGAAAATTAACATTCATCTTTTAATACTGGCTGGCTGGTACTGGTTAATTTGCTGGTTTTTGTTTTCTTTATTGTTTAAAGACAAAAGTGAGAGCTATTTGGAAAATGTATTGATAAGCAGTTCTAAAAATTTAGTAAGGAAGCCATGCTGACCTGCAAATTATTATCTCAAATGACAACTATTTTTAACTTAAGAATAGTGGTTGGTTCATTATGAGGATTCAACATGTTTTCTGTAGCCAGGAATAACCTTATTTTTTAACTACACAATTGAACCCCTTAGCTTTAAAATAATGTTTCTTCAAGGCTGAACTATGATTTATTCAGTTTAATTTATTGGGATCACTCAAAGTATAAACCAGAAATTGACTGGCTGGGCTGAAAGTTTCTACTTTTTTAATGTGAAATGTAAGCACAACTACTCAGGGCAATGAACCTTCCCTATTGGAGGACAGGTAATTTCAGGTGGGAAAATGAAAAAAGTTCAGTGTGCTGGCTTTCATTGTGGTCATAATTGCTACCTTGACTTTTAAAACTTTTGGTGGATATCGCACACTGGTTCAAAGCTCTAGGTAAAGTTCTTAAGATACAAACTGGATCCTTCTGTATCTATCCTTCCACTGAGCTATTGTCCCTTAGAGATGATATGGTGAGCCAAAGAAACAGGATAATTCTCCATCATTCTAATTTAAAGGGGAAGGCTGTGGTTATCTGACATTGCATTGCAAATTAACCTAATATCTACTAATAGTTTTCACCTGCTCTTTAAACATTCTTTTTAAAATGCATATTCACACAGATTTCACATACAATTATATCAGTTTTGCTGTATCCTATTGCATCATCTTGTCTGAAGATGATGCAATAGGATACAGTGGCTTGTCCTGTGGCTTTCTGTTTTATATTTAAATAAACACTAAATCAGAATGGAACTGTGAAACTGAAAGATTCTTCTGACTTCTGCTCCAGATCCTGTTGATTCAATGTTTAAACATCATCATGGGCTACTTAATTAGCTATCATTGCTTCCTTATTTATTTCATATAAAAGCCCTAACGTCTTAATTTTTCTTATGCAAACTTTCTTGGATGAAGACATCATTATTTCCTAAAAGAGACTCTGAAGGAGCATTGCATTTATGACCATATTTACATCACCATAAAATATTTGGTGAAAAATTAATAACCCATACAAGTCTATGTATGTCATTAGGTAAAGAGCCTTAAAGAGGTAATCTTTACAAGTTTAAATAAAAGAGTTCATGTGACACACTAATTTAAAAGTAGCTATGGATTCTTAATTTGCATAGTCTTGTCAATTCCATTCTTTAAAGAAATCTGTTTTGCTTCTAAGAAAAGACAATGAATCAGAGTATAATATCCTAACTGTAATCATGAATATTGCATGGCAGTTTCATACAACAGTAGAAAAACAACTTCAGTAGCATTATAAAAGATTATCTTCATCATTATATTCCAAAAAACATCGTATCTATACAAAATCTCATGGAAAGAAAGTCATCATCTTCTCAGCAGCCTGTTTTCCATTCCACCACTACTCATAGCAAAATTTGCAAGGCATTAGCACATGGATGATCCATTTGTGAAAGGAATGAAATTTTGTAGGTTTTGGCCTAAAACAATCGAAATGAACCATCAAATCCTGGAAGCTACTTGTTCTAATTTGTGGGAAAGACCCATAATTGTACACCTAATGTTTGTCCTATCACTTCATTCAAACATAGGGTTATATATACTTAGATATGAGATTCTGTGTGCTACATTTTCTTGAGTGGGAGTGGGAGAACTTTTCCTTCAGTTTTAGTTAGTACATAGTGGTTAAGAGTGATGAGAGTGTACAATCTTTGGAGGGCTATATTTTCCCCATATTTTTAAAGTGTGATTAGAGCAGGAGAAGCTGAGTTTCAAATCTCCACTCAATCATGTAGGCTGAATCATTCACTGAATTTTAGCCCAGTCTACCTAACAAAGTTGCTTTGAACTTAAAATAAGACAGAATCATGATCCCTATTAAGTTAAAAAGTAACAAACAGAATATAAAATACAAGCACAGAAAAAAGGATAGCAAAATAAAATATATTCCAGTATTGCATGATATGCATGTAATTATTTCCTAAACTATCATACATACATAGACTGGATTAATACTAAACCATGGGTCGGCAACCCGCAGCTTTGGAGCTGCATGCAGCTCTTTGAGCCATCTCCTGCAGCTCTGGAGCCTCCTCCACCATTTGCAGAGAGAGAGAGAGAGAGAGAGAGAGAGAGAGAGAGAGAGAGAGAGAGAGAAATGCAGGTGCCTCTCTCTCTCTCTCTCTCTCTCTCTCTCTCTCTCTCTCTCTCTCATGCGAACTTGCCCCCTCACAGGGCTCCTGATTGGCCCTGCGCCTGGGTGCCCCGCTCCATGGGAGAAGGGCGGCCAGGAAGTCCCTTTCCTGGGCTGGCCCCCTCTGAGGCACACGTGGCCGGGGAGCCATGTGGGGAAACCTCCGCTGAGCGGGCCAGCCCTCCTGCAAGCTACAGCCCCGAGGGAGAGCAGCCCCTTCGATCCCCAGCTGGTGCGACCATTGGTCAAGCAGCAGCAGAGATGGAGATGGAGGATCAGTGGCAGGGGGGAGGGAGGGGGCTGTGAGTCTATGGAGCACTGCTGCAAAATGGCCGCAGGGCAGGTGCATACCCCCCCAGCTTACCTGTACCAGGTGGAGGGGCTGGCAGGGGCCGGGCAGGCAGAGTAGCCACAGCATCGCAGCCCACGTCAGTGGGCTGCGTGACATTAGCCCCCCCAGTGGCCCACTGCGGCTACATCTCATGGGCAGAGGGCGAGCCCAGGCAGCACGGAGTCCCGGCTTGGGCAGTGGCGGCTTCCTCACCCTCCTCCTCCTCCCCTTCTTCCTCCTGCTGCCCCTGGGCAGCAGTCCCAGCTGGGGCGGCAGTGGCAGGGGTATCACTCCCTGGGCCATTCCTGGGCTGGTCATTGGGCAGCTGAGCTGGCCACATGTCTCCCCAGGCCGGGCCAGGTGGCAGTCATGGCTGGGCCGGCAGCTGGAGAGGGCATCGCTCCCTGGGCCATCCCTGGGCCGCTCTCTGGGCAGCTGAGCCAACCATGCATCTCCCCAGGTTGGTCCGTGGTGCACCGGCATCTTTCAGCATCTTTCAGCTGCCTCCTGCCCCCCCCCACACTTGGCCTTCCCAGGACCTCCGCCCATTTTCTCATGCCCAGAGCAGGAGAGGAAGCACTGCTTTCTGGGCATCGGAGGGGGCTTCCCCTTCCCAGCCCTCCATCCACCGGGGCAGGGGTGCTCCTCTGGACTGGGACCAGGGCTGTGCGAATCACAGCATGCCTCCTTTCCCGCCACCCAGCCTGGTCTAGCTCACCCTCCTGAGGCAGGTGGAACTCAGCAGGATTTGGCCCTGGAATGACCAGGACAGCCGGACGGATAGGGAGGCCGAGCAGCTCCAGTGAGGAAGCCGCTCCTGCCCTATGACCAGCTGGCCAGCTGGCCAGGAATCCTGTCCAGCTCGGCGGGAAGCTCGAGGGCTGCCTGACTGCCACGGGGGTATCCACGTCAGCCACCTCCTGGTGGACCCACTAGTGGGCTCCCGGCTGGCTTCCTCCGTGAGTCAGGCCCCTGGGACTCTGCAGAGTCACCTCTAATTGCACCTGGGAGGGCCCAATCAAGTCCCGGCCTGACCTGTGCGGCTCCGAAATGCTGCTTGGCTGAATTCTTTCTGCCTCCTGGGGGGAAGTTGCGCCTCGTGGCCCAATTGTTGTGGGTGTTGTTGTGCATTTAATTATCAACCAACCACATGAAATGGTCACATATTTGACCTGCATTCCTAGGACAAGAAGCTGGGCATTATTCCAGCGTGGTCACTTAACTTAGATGCTTCTGTTGTTTTTATTGGTTTTGCTGTCATTATTCTTTTTTAAAAAAATTAGTATTTTTAATTGTAATACATTTTTGAAGTGTAAGCTGCCCAGAGTCTCTGAAAAGGGCAGAGATATTGAGGGGAGAGGAAGAGAGAGAGAGAGAGAGAGGAAAGAGAGAGAAAGAGAGAGAGAGGAAAGAGAGAAAGAGAGAGGGAGGGAGAGGAAAGAGAGAGATAGAGAGAGGAATGAGAGAAAGAGAGAGAAACAAGCATATGTTCTGGTTCCCCCTGGCTGGGGAAACCAAAAGCCACTTGCTATTCGGAACTGAGCTTTCCCTGATGAGTTAGCCCAAAGGCATACAGTATCTCACTATGCGTGGTAAACATCACATACAGCTAGAAAGGTCAAATTTTGCGACAGAGCTCAAATTTGAAAAAGGAATATAAGTATTCAGTTTCCCCCAAGTGGGGAAGCCAAAAAAACCCACTCCTTTTCCAAATCTGAGCTTTTCCTCAGGTTAGCACAAGGCACATCTTGCAATTGGTGGGAAAAACCCCATTCAAACACAAATGTTGAATTTTCAGGCAGAACTCAAGTTTGAAAAAAATATATATATATTCAGGTTTCACCAGGCAGTGCAAGCTAAAAAATAACTTTTCTGTATCTGAGCTGTTCCTCGGAATTAGCCCAATATATATCTTGCAATTGGATGTTAAAATCCCATTCATCTAGGTCAAATTTTGCAACAGAGCTCAAATTTGAAAAAGAAATATATGTATTCAGTTTTCCTTAGGCACTGGAAGACAAAAAAACCCACCTCTTTTCTTCAACCAAGTTTTCCCTGAGGTTAGTGCAAAGTACATATTGTAATTGTGGTAAAAAATCCCATTCTGCCAGAAAGGTTGAATTTTGTGATAGAGCTCAAAATTGAGGGAAAAAAAACCATATATTCTGGTTCCCTCAGGCTGGGAAGGAAGAAAAACCACTTCTTTTCCAGATTTGAGCTTTCCCTGTTAGCCCAAGATATATCTCGCTATGGGTGGTAAACATCCCATTCAGCCATTAAGGTCAAATTTTGAGACCGAGCTAAAATTGAAAAATTAAACGTATATTAATTTTCCCCCAGCCTGGGAAAGTTGAAAAGACACTTCCCCTGGGACTTCTTGTCCAGATCTGAGCTTTCCCTGAGAAGTTACTTCGTCATATCTTACAACTGTGGTAAAAACCCCATTCAGACAGTAAGGTCGAATTTTGAGACAAAGCTCAAAATTGAAAAACATGCATTCTGGTTCCCTCAGGCTGGGAAGGAAGAAAAACCACTTCTTTTCCGGATTTGAGCTTTCTCTGTTAGCCCAAGGAATATGTCACAAATGGTGGTAAAAATCCCGTTCTGTGGACTGTGGACTACAAACAGCACTAGACTGGAATTGCAAAAGGCAGTGCATCGGGACTGTGAACAGCAGTAGACCGGGTTCTGTGTACAGCACTAGACTGGGGAGTGCGAATGGCAGTAGACCAGTAGATCGGGAACTTGCAAACAGCAATAGACCAGTAGTCCAGGGACCGCGAATGGCAACTGTTGCGTCCTTGGCGGGAAAGCAGACACGAGAAGCAGCTGGAGTTCTCAGTTTCTTTTATTCAGCGTTCAGCTTACAGGAAGATGGCTTCAGCCTCGCCCAAACGCCTCGCAGCCTCTTATATAGGCAACTCCCGGGTAAAAGGGTTACTTTTCCCGCGCCAGCACCCGCGCATGCGCACGGCGCTGGCGACAGCCTGTCTGGTCCCGGGCAGCTTTGCACCTGCCCGGGACTGCCTGCAAACGCCCGAGCCGTTTGCAAAGGCTCGGGACATAACACCCCTTTCCCCCGGGCTAAAACTACTACCAACATACAACATTTATTTTATATAACATTTTGCTCCCCAGTGCTCCCACTGTTTACTGGCCTTTGCCTTGCCAGCAATGTTATGTAGTCTTCTAGGTACTTGGGAGATTTCTTTGCTCTCTGTGACCTTCTTAGCTCTGGATTACTGGCATAAGTCCCCTGACTGGAGGGAGGCGTGAGCCTGTTCTCTCTATTGTGCCCTGGTGTCTTCCAAGGACTGTGCCCCGATGCCTGGCCTGCTTGCTTGCCCACCGGGCTCGTCAGGCCAGGGCTTCTGTTGCTTTGTGACCTGGTTGACCTGCCTAGCTGTAGACCCTCGGGCCCCTTGAAGTGATAGCCGCTGCTGGGCGTCTCTGTAGGACCTCCTAGGTCAGTCCAAGACCTGTCAGGAGGCTGTCCATTCCCTGAACCCCATTCTGTGTTCGGGCTCGTGTGGGTTTCTGTACTTTCCCAAAACTCAGGTGTTCCCTGATTTGTGCTAGGGTTGTTGTAGTCGGGACTTGGTTCCTCGACTAACTCTGTGTATGTTTGACCCCCTGTAGGATTTGGGGTAAGGTCAGGCCAACCTTGGGAATTGTGTGCCAGCTCTCTTGCGGGGAATGATTTGTTGGGATGCCCCCGGGTATCCTCCGTGACTGGAGTGCTGTGTGACGTATGTGGAAAGTGAGTATGCCCCCGGGGTGACTCCCTGGCTGGAGTAGGCGTGAGTGCCTGTTGTGTGGGTAAGCTCCATGACTTCCTTTTCGGAGCAATTGCGGAATCTTGGGACGAGCCGTTTGTGGCTCCCTCAGTGGAGATGGGCAGTAGCTCTTGCCCTTCCCTTTGCTCCAAAGGGTCCCCCTCCCCCCCTGGAAAAGACCCAGGAGTCTCAGCAGAAAAGTCTCGCCTAGAGCGAAGTTGGTCGATGTGCCGACGTAGGACACGACCGTTGTCCAGGGCAACCTCGTAGGAGAGAGGACCTGTGATCCTGGACACAGAAGCGGGGACCCATGTATAACCAGGCCCGTAATTGCGAGCCCAAACCGGGGCACCCACAAGTAGTTGTCTAGGTGCCCTAGGATGTGAGGTAGATGAAGGCAGTCTGTCCGGATGCAACCGGTCAAGTCTAGTAGTAAGTTGGCGCCCCCAACGAAGTTCAGCTGGACTTCTCCCTGTAGAAGTGGACGGTGTGGTGCGATAAGAAAGGAGAAAGTCAGCCAACCTGTGATGCCAGTCCCCGTAGGTGAGTCTCTTCAAGGCGTCCTTTGCGATGCGCACCATGCGTTCAGCCATACCGTTGGTGGACGGGTGAAAAGGCGCAGACGTGGCATGACGAATCAGGTTTGCCTGTAAGAAAGCTTGGAATTCGGAGGAGGTGAATTGAGGGCCGTTGTCGGACACAATGACATCTGGCAGCCCGTGTGCAGCAAAAATCCCCCTCAGTACCTGAATAGTCTTTGCAGTGGTGGTGGATGAGACAGGCACAACCTCAAGCCATTTTGAATGGCTGTCAACAAGGACCAAGAAGAACTGGCCCTGAAAGGGCCCAGCGTAGTCAATGTGCACCCTAGACCATGGGGACTGTGTTTCCTCCCATCTATGCACAGGAGCTTGGGGCATCTCTGGGCGAGATCGTTGGCACAGGTGGCATGCGTGCACCTTAGCCTCAATATCTTTATCTAAACCAGGCCACCACAAGTGGCTTCGTGCAAGAGCCTTCATACGGACAATGCCAGGATGACCCTCGTGGAGGGATTCTAAGACCCTAGTCCTCATTGAGGTGGGAATGACAACTCTGTTTCCCCAAAGCAGACAACCCTGAGAAAGGGACAGTTCGTTTCTTTTGGACCAGAAACTCTGAAACTCAGGACTAGGGCAGTGCTCAGGCCACCCGGACAGGACCCAGGAGCGGACACGTGAAAGTGTGTGATCTGTACCCGTTTCAGCGGTAACATCCCTGGCACTAAGAGGGAGCTCGGGCAAGGCTTGGATTGATAGAATGTTGACAGCTGGCGCGGGGTCAGCTTCTACTACTGGCAGAGGCAACCTACTGAGGCCATCAGCATGGCCCATTTCTTTCCCAGGCTTGTGGAGTAATGAAAAATCATATGCAGACAAAAAAATAGACCACCTAAGCATTCTAGGGGAAATGATGTGGGGAGTCTGCTTACGTGTGGTAAACAGTCCCAGCAGAGGCTTATGATCAGTGAAGACCGTGAAATGCCTGCCATATAGAAAATTGTGGAATTTTTTAATTCCAGCAACAACAGCCAGAGCCTCCCTGTCTATCTGAGCGTAGTTGCGCTCAGCAGAAGACAATGTTCTGGAGTAATATGCAACAGGAACCTGAGTTCCATCAGACCTGAGGTGGCTCAGGACAGCTCCAACCCCGTAAGGGGATGCATCACAAGCGATGCACACAGGAAGAGACTCGTTGAAATGTGCAAGAACACTGTTAGAAGTGAGCAAGGCCTTGACTTCTTTAAAGCAAGCCTCATGTGCTTGTGACCACAGCCACACAGCTTGTTTGTCTAGTAGCCTGTGAAGAGGCTCAGCTACACTAGCTTATGTGGAAGAAAAGAATTGTAGAAATTCAGGAGGCCTAGGAAGGCCTGAAGTTCGGCCTTAGACTTTGGCCTGGGTGCTTGTAAAATAGCAGTTAGTTTGGATTCAGCAGGATGAATCCCAGCAGCATCAATTTTGAATCCCAGAAATTCAGTAGAAGGCACCCCGATCTTGCATTTGTCTTTTCTGAGCTTGAGGCCTGATTCCCTGAATCTTAACAGGACAGCCCTAAGTCTTTCAGCTAGAATGTGTGTGGAGTCTCCTGCAATCAAGACATCGTCAAAGTAGGGGCAGACCCCTGGTATACCTCGTAGTGTGTTTTCCATTACGCTTTGGAAAATCCCAGGAGCGACATTTACTCCAAACTGTAGCCTTTTTACTTTAAAGGCTCCCCTGTGGGTCACAATGGTCTGAGCTATGGCAGCATCATCATCAACAGGCAGCTGTTGATATGCTTGAGCTAGGTCAAGCTTTGCAAAAACACGCCCCCCCTTGAGAGAGGCCAGGATGTGACTGACCACAGGAACAGGATAGGCATGTTGCTGCAATGCCTTATTGAGTGTGCATTTGTAATCAGCACAAATGCGAATGTCCCCATTTGCCTTTAGAGGCGTGACAATGGGGGTCTCCCACGGGCTGGAATCAACAGGTTCTAGGATTCCCTGTTGGATTAGTTTGTCTAGTTCAGTGTCAATCTTACTTTTTAAAGCAAAAGGGACCCTTCTTGCTTTAATCCTAATGGGAGTGACAGTGGGGTCTAGCTTTAAGGACACAGGTGGTCCTTTGAATGTGCCCAGCTGGGGGCTGAAAACATCTGCAAATTCTTTGCAGACTTCCTGTAGGTCGAGTGTTTGTAAGCTGTTGAGTCCTGTGACGTGTATCCCAGGGCCTCAAACCAATCGAGTCCTATGAGACTCGTTCGTTCACCCCCTACTACTAATAAGTCTAGTGGACCTTCAAAGCTCTTGTATTGCACGTTAAGGGTGGCCTCCCCCTTAACACACACTCTTGAGTTCTGAAAATCTGTTAATACAATATCAGAAGGCCTTAACTTGGCCTTAGACCCACTTCTGGAACAAATCTTCCTAAATGTATGCAATGAAATGATGGACAGGGCAGACCCTGTGTCTAGTTCCATAGATAATGGAACCCCTTGTAGCTTCACGTTGAGTGACAGCTTTTTCTTCATGGGCTTGTGTGTGCCTGTTCTACAGATGCTTCTTCGCGAAGCGCAAAACCCTACCCTATTCTGGCTGGGGAATCTGGTACCTTTCAGGCGTTCTTCTTGGGGTTGTGCCTTTCGTCGGCTCAGACACACAGCTGCAATGTGCCCTTGTTTGCCGCATGCCCGGCAGGTAGCGGAGCGGAACTTGCAGTCGGTTCTTCTGTGGCGACCTCCACAGCCGATGCACTTGAGCGGAGCCGAAGAGCTTCCCTTCTGGTTCTCTTCCTTCGCGGGGTGTAGACGGTCGACTTCCTCGTCCGGATCCTCCTCGGAGTTTCGTCGGACGTCTTCCTGGTGCACGGACGCACCCTCTGCACTGTTTCTGATCGGCCGCATGTTTTTGATGGCGCCGCCTGCTGCTTCTTCTGCGGTGACTTCCCTTAAGGCGTCTTGGAAGGATAATTCTTCCTTTGCGAAAAGTCTCTGTTGTAGCTCGCGATGCCTTAACCCGCACACGAATCGGTCCCTCAGTCGTTCCTCGAGGTCCTTGAACTCGCAGGGCTTGGCGGCCTTCCGTAGCGCGGCGATGTATTCCTTGGCTGTTTCACCGGACCATTGATCCCTCTGCTCGAAGGTGTGGCGCCATGAGATAACGGACACCTTGGGGTGGAAGTGCTCTTTCATCAGCTTCTTCAGGTCTGCGTAGCTTACAGACTCTACTGGAACAGGTGCTGCAAGGTTTTCTGCGATTTCGAAGGCGTCTTGGCCGCAAACGCAAAGCAGGGTGGCGGCCTTCAAGCTATCTTCCCTCACTTGGTTTGCCTTGAAGTAGTTCTCCATTCTGGATACGTAGGACTCCCACCGCTCTGGATGTGAGACGTCGAATTCCGAAAGCCTTCCGATTTTCGCCATCTTCGGATCTTCAGGAGACGGGTCTATCAGCCAGCCTACCCCCGAATGCGCACCGGATTGGCGGGCAGCTGCCGAGTCGACGCCGTTCCTCTTTCGCCGCTCAGGACTCCTTGGGTAAGCTTACACTTCTTCCTTTCCAGGTAGTGCAAGGCATCCCACCTTCGTCGCCAGTGTTGCGTCCTTGGCGGGAAAGCAGACACGAGAAGCAGCTGGAGTTCTCAGTTTCTTTTATTCAGCGTTCAGCTTACAGGAAGATGGCTTCAGCCTCGCCCAAACGCCTCGCAGCCTCTTATATAGACAACTCCCGGGTAAAAGGGTTACTTTCCCCGCGCCAGCACCCGCGCATGCGCACGGCGCTGGCGACAGCCTGTCTGGTCCCGGGCAGCTTTGCACCTGCCCGGGACTGCCTGCAAACGCCCGAGCCGTTTGCAAAGGCTCGGGACATAACAGCAACCGCACAGCAAACAATTTTGAAAAGCAAACTTTCAGGTTCCCCCAGGTTGGGAAAGTTGAAAAGACACTTCTTTTCCAGATCTGAGTTTTCCCTAAGAAGTATGCTCAAGGCATATCTTGCAATTGGTGGTAAAAATCCCATTGAGCCAGAAAAGTCCCATTTTGAATCAAATCCCAAATTTGAAAAACAAATACTTATTCTGATTCCCCCTGGCTGGGGAAGCCAAATAACACTTGCTATTTGGATCTCAGCTTTCCCTGATGAGTTAGCCACAAGGCATATCTCACTATGCATGGTAAACATCACATACACCTAGAAAGGTCAAATTTTGAGACTGAGCTAAAATTGGAAAATCATACATATATTAATTGTTCCCGAGTCTGGGAAAGTCAAAAAGACACTTCCCCTGGGCTGGGGAAGTAAACAAAACACTTCTTTTCCTGATCCAAGCTTTCCCTGAGAAGTTAGTTCATTGTATCTTACAACTGTAGTAAAAACACCATTTAGCCAGTAAGGTTGAATTTTGAGACAGAGCTCAAAATTGAAAAACACATTTATGCAATTTTTTTAGAACCAATTGCCAGATATGCCTTGAGGTAACATCAGGGAAAGTTCAGATCTGGAAAAGAAGTGGGTTTTTTTGGCTTCCACAGCCTGAGGGAATGAATATGCATATTTCTTTTTCAAATTTGACCTGTCTCTAAATTTGAGCTTTCTGAATGAATGGGATTTTAACAACCAATTGAGAGATTTGCCTTTGGCTAATTCCAAGGGAATGCTTAGATATAGAAAAGAAGTTTTTTTTAGCTTGCACTGCCTGGAGAAACCTGAATATATGTTTTTTTTTCAAACTTGAGTTCTGTCTGAAAATTCAACATTTGTGTCTGAATGGGGTTTTCCCCACCAATTGCAAGATGTGCCTTGTGCTAACCTGAGGAAAAGCTCAGATTTGGAAAAGGAGTGGGGTTTTTTGGCTTCCCCACTTGGGGGAAACTGAATACTTATATTCCTTTTTTGAATTTGAGCTCTGTCGCAAAATTTAACCTTTCTGTTTGAATGGGATTTTTACCACCAATTGCAAGATATGCCTTTGGGCTAACTCATCAGGGAAAGCTGAGATCCAAATAGCAAGTGTTTTTCAGCTTCCCTAGCCTGTGTTTGTTTTTCAAATTTGAAATTTGATTCAAAATGGGACCTTTCTGGCTCAATGAGATTTTTGCCACCAATTGCAAACGTATATTCTGGTTTCTTCAGGCTGGGAAGTAAGAAAAACCACTTCTTTTCCAGATTTGAATTTTGACTGCAAAGTTAGTTCAAGGCATATCTTACAATTGGTGATAAAAATCCAATTCAAAAAGGTTGAATTTTCAGACAAAGCTTACATTTGAAAAACATAAAAATTCAGGTTCCCCAAGATGGGGAAACCAAAAAATGACTTTGCTTTCCAGATCTGGTCTTTTCCTAAGGAATCAGCCTAAGGCATATCTCGCAAATGGTTGTTTAAATCTCATTCAGCCAGAAATGTGGAATTTTGTGATAGAGCTCAAAATTAAAAGACAAAGATATATTCCAGTTCCCTCAGGCTGGGAAGGAAGAAAAACTACTTCTTTTCTGGATTTCAGCTTTCCTTGAGTTTAGCCCAAGATATATCTCGCTATGGGTGGTAAATATCCCATTCAGCCAGAAAGGTCAACTTTTGAGACCAAGCTAAAATTGGAAAATAAAACGTATATTCATTTTCCCCCAGTCTGCGAAAGTTGAAAAGACACTTCCCCTGGGCTGGGGAAGTAAACAAAACACTTCTTTTCCAGATCCAAGCTTTTAACCTGAGAAGTTAGGGAAAGTAATATCTTTGTCAGAATCCAATTATATTTCATTTCTAGTTATTGACTATATAAAACCCCATTTCTGCCCTCTCTGGATTCTGTCATATTACAAAGGGGAAGGAGGATGAGCAAAGGGCTCTCACTTCCTTCATTAAAACTTCAAAGAGACTGAATGTCGATCTCACCAAGAGGACTGATCATAACAATATGGCCATCACCTTTCATCTACTACTCTCTGAAGTCTCCCTTCTGCCGGCCGTGAGGAAAAGGGGGTGGAAATGTAATGCCTGGGATTGTCGCTGGAAGGATGATGGGGTGGGGGCTGCTTGGGAACACTTAAAACCTTGAATGGTAGGGATTGGCCCCTCAGATCCTGTCTAGAACGTCTGCAACCATCTTCTCTTAATAAAGATGCCTGTTGGAAGAGATATTCCAAGAGTTCTGTCTTCTTAAGATGTAAAGTGGGGTGGGTCCTTACATTAGTCAGCATCTGCAGAATTAGTCCACCTGGAAGGGAGAACCTTGCCAGGGGACTTTGCAAAAATTACCATGTCAGACAACAGAGCAGGGAAGGGAGAAAACTCTCTGGAAAGGGAGCTGCTGCCCCAACTGAAATCCTGCCAGATCTGATCTGAGAGGTCAGATTCCTCAGGAGAAGAGGTGGTAGAGACATGTGACCACAAACCTCAGTGGTCAATGGGTGTTGGAAAGAAAGGTGAGTGGGAAAAGAAATCAAGAAAGGTGACCCTGAGACGGGGGGGGGGGCCAACCAACAAGAATGGAAGCAGGAGATGGGGAAATCCCTGCATGCAAGTGAAGAGGAAGGGAGCTGGACACCGTACTCGGGCTGGATTGTAGAGAAAGCTATCGACCTGATGAAGAGAACCCTCAGCTCCCTAGGAAAGGAGAATTCTGAGCCGGTCCTCTTTAGAGAGAAGAAGGACCGGCTCTTTATGCTTATGCATGGATTATAGGCTCCTGAATACAATCAGTGAAAGCAACCTATACCCCCTGCCCCTCATGAAGGACATGTTGTCACACCTCTCGAAAGGGAAATTTTTTACTAAACTAGACCTAAGGGAAGCTTCCTATCACGTGAGAATTAAGGAAGGGGAAGAATGGAAGACCGCATTTAACTGCCCAATGGGGTGCTACCAATTCAAAGTCTTGCTATTTGGATTACAAGGGGGACCCGCAGTATTTATGCAATTAATCAATGATGTTCTAAGGGACCACCTATTTAAGGGGGTCCTGGTTTACTTAGATGACATTCTTTTTTTATTTAAAAAGTTTTGTTAATAATTAACAAAATAACCCACCCATCCCCACCCCCCTACCCCCACCCCACTTCCCAGAGCCAAACACAGGGTATTACAAACGTATTAAACATAATCTAATTAAATTTAACGAACATATTAAACATAATCTAATTAAATTTAACAATTTATACAACAATTAAAATCATACTTAACCCTTAACTCCCTTTAAACCTTAATAACATATTATAAACAAATCCATTTGTAAGCAATTATTATATAAACAATTATTATAAAAAATAATACTTTTTATTTTTTCTTTTTTAAAGATTTAATCATAAAATAAATGGAACTTTTTAGTTCCATATTTAATCTGAATATAATCTATCCATCTTCTCCATACCATAATATATCTTTCTTGTGTATGATCCTTTAAATAAGCAGAAATTTTAGCCATTTCTGCTAAATTAGAAACCTTAAGTGCCCATTCTTCTAATGCAGGCAACGAATCTTTCTTCCAATATTGACCTATCAATAACCTTGCTGCTGTAATTAAATTCAACATTAAAATAGTTTCTTTAACATCAAAATCCTCAAAAATCCCTAATAAAAATAGTTGAGAAGTAAACTTTATCTTCCTTTTAAAAATATTTTGAATGTTCCACCAAATCATAATCCAAAAAGCCTTTACTTTTCTACATGACCACCAAATATGAAAATAGGTTGCATCAGAACTACCACATCTCCAACATTTAGGTTGTAGATTAGGATACATACAAGACAACTTTTTAGGATCCAAATGCCACCTATAAAACATTTTATAAAAATTTTCCCTTAAATTTTGAGCCTGTGTAAATTTAACATATATTATTATTATTATTTTATTATTTTTAAAATTTATAAGCTGCCCCACTCCCGAAGGACTCTGGGCGGCTAGCAATAAAAAACACATAAAACATAACAAAACAACAATACAAAAACAATCATCCAGGGGTAAGGTTTTATAAACCCCAGGCCTGCTGGAAAAGCCAGGTCTTAAGTAGCTTACGGAAGACCAACAGGGTGGGACCGGTCCTAATCTTCGGGGAGAGCTGATTCCAAAGCGTGGGCGCCATCACAGAGAAGGCCCTCCTCCGCGGCCCCGCCAAATGGCACTGCTTGGCCGACGGGGCCCGAAGGAGGCCCAGCCTGTGGGATCTAACCGGACGTAGGGAACTATGAGGTAGTAGGCGGTCTCGCAAATAGCCTGGCCCTGAGCCATATAGGGCTTTAAAGGTAATGACCAACACCTTGAATTGGACCCGGAGACCAATAGGCAACCAGTGCAGCTCACGGAGGATAGGTGTAATGTGGGTGTATCGAGGAGCACCCACTATCACTCGCGCGGCTGCATTCTGGACCAACTGTAGTCTCCGAATACTTTTCAAGGGTAGCCCCATGTAGAGCGCGTTGCAGTAGTCCAAACGTGAGGTGGCAAGGGCATGAGTGACTGTAAGGAGAGCCTCCCGGTCCAGGTAGGGTCGCAACTGGTGCAACAGGCGAACTTGTGCAAAGGTCCTCCCAGCCACAGGCGTCAATTGATGTTCCAAATTCAGCTGTGGATCAAGGAGGACACCCAAGTTGCGAACCCGCTCTGAAGGGGGTATATTTTCCCCCGCAAGAGTCAACACTGGACAGTCGACATGATCCTTGGGAGGCAACATCCAAAGCCACTCGGTCTTGTCAGGATTGAGCCTGAGTCTGTTAACCCCCATCCAGACCCTCACGGCTTCGAGGCAACGGCCCATCACATCGGCCGCTTCACTGAGAGAGCTTGGGGAGGAGATATATAACTGGGTATCATCAGCATACTGATGAAACCTCACCCCATGCTGTCTGATGATCTCACCCAGCGGCTTCATATAAATGTTAAATAGGAGGGGAGAGAGGACCGACCTCTGTGGCACGCCGCATTCAAGGGGCCTCGGGGTTGACCTCTGCCCTCCCACCAATACCGATTGCGACCGGCCAGAGAGGTAGGAGGAGAACCACTGTAAAACGATGCCTCCCACTCCCACCCATTCGAGTCGTCGCAAAAGGATACCATGATCGATGGTATCGAAGACCGCTGAGAGGTCAAGTAGCACCAAGACAGAGGAATAACCTCTGTCTCGGGCCCGCCAGAGATCATCCATCAGCGCGACCAAAGTGGTTTCTGTGCTGAAGCCGGGCCTGAAGCCAGATTGAAAAGGGTCTAGATAATCCGCTTCATCCAGAGACCGTCGGAGCTGGAGCGCCACCACTCTCTCTACAACCTTCTCCACAAAGGGGAGATTGGAGACTGGATGGAAGTTATTTAAATCAGCCAGGTCCAGGGTAGGCTTCTTGAGCAGGGGCCTCACAACCGCCTCCTTCAGGGATTGTGGAAAAGACCCCTCCCTCAACGAAGCGTTGATCAACACCTGGAGCCAGCTTCGTGTCACCTCCTTGGCAGCCGAGACCAACCAGGAAGGACACGGGTCCAATAAACAAGTGGAGGTGCTCATTGCTCCCACCACTCTGTCAACATCCTCAGCGGTCACAGACTCAAATTCATCCCATAAAACTGAGCTAAGACCTGCCCCAGTCATCTCAAAAGGCCCTGCCCAATCGGAGTCTAGGTCTGTCTGAATCCGAGCGATTTTGTCTGATAAGAATTGCACAAATTCCTCCGCTCTACCCTGTAAGGGCTCCCCAGCTTCCCAAACATTAAGTAGGGAATGGGTCACCCTAAACAGGGCGGTGGGGCGAGATTCTGCAGATGCAATAAGTGCAGAAAAGTGCGAACATTTTGCCGCTCGTATTGCCACTAAATAAGTCCTAATATAGGCTCTTAGAAGTGTCCGGTTGGATTCGGACTTACTAGCCCTCCAGCGTAGCTCTAGACGTCTCTTCTGACGCTTCATCTCCCGTAGTTCCTTGGTAAACCAAGGTGCCCTCCGGGATCCACAATCACAGAGAGGTCGCAAAGGCGCGATCCGGTCTAATGCCCCTGATGCCGCCTTATTCCAAGCAGCGACCAAGGACTCAGCTGGTTTGTGGAGGAGGGAATCAGGAAAACCCCCAAGCGCTATTTGGAACCCCTCCGGGTCCATTAAACGCCTGGGGCGGAACCACCTAATCAGTTCCGCCTCTCTGCGGTGGGGGAGTAGGACCGAGAAATCTAACCTCAACAGGAAGTGATCCGACCATGACAAGGGAGAAGTGACTATACCCCTTAAATCGAAATCACGTCTCCACTGCCCCGAGAGGAATACCAAGTCGAGCGTGTGTCCTCCCCTATGGGTCGGACCCTGAATTATCTCGGTCAGGTCCATGGTTGTCATGGAGGCCATGAACTCCTGAGCCACACCAGAGGATTCGCCGAGTGACGGCAAATTGAAATCCCCCAGCACCATAAGCCTGGGGAATTCCACCGCCAACCCGGCTACCCCCTCCAGCAGCTCAGGCAGGGCTGTTGTCACACAGCTGGGAGGCAGGTATGTCAACAACAAACCCGACTGAACCCTTGAATCCAACCTCAAGAGAAGGGACTCACACCCAACAACCTCTGGGGCTGGGATCCTGCGAGGTCTCAGGGATTCTTGGACAAGAATCGCCACTCCCCCACCCTTTCCCTGGAGTCACGGTTGGTGCATTATCTGAAACCCATCTGGGCACATCTCTGAGAGAGGAACACCTCCCTCTTGGCCCAGCCAGGTCTCAGTATACATGCCAGGTCGGCCTCCTCATCCAGTATCAAATCCTGGATGAGGGGGGCTTTATTAATAACCGACCTGGCATTAAAAAGCAGCAGCCTGAGGCCAGGGTCCTGAACACCCCCTTCTCCAGGTATTGGAGAAGAGTCCAAGGGGTCGGAACAGGTAATCGCTCTAATGCAGCGAGTCCTTGTTCCCCGAAGATGGCCCAAATTATCTCCCATAAATCCAATGGGATCTGTTCCTGAATATTCTGAGCCCATTTAACCATACAATCTTTAACCAATTCCGTTTCCGAATCCAATTCTATTAACGCATTATAAATTCTTTTTATATGAGCCTTATTCTTATCTTTAATCTGAATTACCACCTATACAGTATTTGTAAATATTGAAACCATGACTGTAAAATATTTTCTTGCCTTAATACATCTAAAGATTTTAATTGCCAATCATTACCTAACCAAATAAGTAATTCTTTATACAAATTTTTTTCAAAATTCATCCCCTTAGAGATTCCCTCAATTGCATGTCCAGAAATCCCCTAAATAGGTATTTTATAATTTAACCTATAATAATACTTCTTCCAGACTCGAAGTAGGGCACTTCTTAAAATGTGCCATTTAAAAGCCCGATCAACTTTCTTATTAAAAATTAAATATGCATGCCAACCATATAATAAATCCCACCCTTCAAGAAAGAGAATATTTTTGTTTGTTAAATTAAGCCAATCACTTATCAAAGTTAATGTGGCTGCATCATAATATAATTTCAAATTAGGTGCTTTAAGCCCTCCTCTTTCTTGAGCATCTTGCAAAATCTTAAACTTCACCCTTGGTTTCTTCCCAGCCCATATAAATTTATTGATACCCTTCTGCCACTCATCCAACTTAGCATCTTTTTTTAAAATGGGTATCATTTGAAACAAAAAAAGAAACTTTGGTAGAACATTCATTTTAACAGCTGAAATTCTCCCCAACAACGACAATTGCAATTTTTTTCAATCGTTTAAATCCTTTTGTACTTTTGTCCATAATACTTCATAATTATTCTTATATAATTTTCCATTAGAAGCAGTTATAAATACTCCCAAATATTTAACCTTCTTCACTATCTGAAAACCTGTAAGTCTAACTAAAGTTTCATTTTCCTTCTCAGTCATATTCTTAGATAATATCTTAGTCTTATTGTTATTTACTTTAAAACCAGAAACTTTCCCATATTGAGTTATAAGTTCCAATAAATGACTAACCGATTGAGTCAGTTGTTGTAAAGTTAACACCAAATCATCTGCAAAAGTTCTCAATCTATACTCATTCTTATTTATTTTTATTCCCTTAAGTAATGTAGACTCTCGAATTTGAATTAACAAAATCTCCATTGTTAAAACAAATAACAAAGGAGATAATGGACAACCTTGTCTTGTACCCTTTTCAATATTAAAAGTCTCTGTCAATCCCCCATTAATCAGACTGCTGCTGATATATAGCCTTGAGAGCTTGTAAGAACTTGTCTCCAAAATTCATTTTCTCTATTAATGAGAATAAAAATTGCCAATCTAATTGATCAAAAGCTTTCTCAGCATCCAAAAATATAAAAGCTGCAGGAATCTGATTATTCTTATCCAAATACTCAATTAAATTGATAATTTGTCTTGTGTTATATTTCATATATCTTCCTGTTATAAATCCTGACTGATCACTATGAATCAAATCCTTCATAACCTGTATTAATCTATTTGCCAAAACTTTAGAAAAAATCTTATAATCTATATTTAAAAGTGTTGGAATATTCATGAACAGGAAGAGTCATGTGGTAACTCAGTCAGCCAATGGGAAGAAAGTACTACTGAGTCTGTGCAAAAGAGTATTGAGTTAGGAGCTGGATTTCCAGTCTCAAGGTTTTGAAATTGCAACAAAGGAGAGATTTTGCAAGAGAGCTTTACCAGTAAAGAATTGCTACATTTGTGGAGCCAGCACACATTTGCAAAGGAACTGTTTGCAAAGGAACAATTTGCAGCAAAGGACATTTGTGCATGCAAAAAGGACTGCTTTGCAACAGGAACATTTTGGTGTTGCAAAAGTTTGCAATAGTAACAACAGAGACAAGTGGCTAATTGATAGTCAAACAATTGTTAATAATTCTGAATTATTTTTAAGGTTTGTTCCAGTAGCACAAGAAGCTGTGGCTTTGGCAAATGGCCAGAAAGCAAAAGTCATTGGAAGAGGCGATGTAAAAATTCCATATTTGGAATCAAAGTTTACCAATGTGCTTTGTGTACCTGAGATGGAACATAATTTGTTAAGTGTGTCTAATTTAGACAAACAAGGTTTTGAGGTCATTTTTGTAAATGGGAAATGTCTCATCAAAAGGAATGGGAATATTTGTGCAGAAGGCATAAAGGAAGATAATCTATATGTATTGCAGGGACAAAAGGTTCAATGTTCCCATATATTTAAGAATGTTGCAGAGCATGATTCATGTGTTCATCTTCTGCATAGAAGACTTGGCCATGCAAGCTTTAAAGTTTTGCAGCAAATGCAAGATTTTGCAGAAGGGCTAAATTTGAAGGGATGCAAAACATATTTGGACTGTGCAGTATGCAAAGCATCAAAGTCAAAGGCATTCCCAGTTAGTAAATATAGCACAAGACAAACAAAAAGAGTTCTAGAGCTGGTCCATGCAGATCTGGTGAGCCCTGTGCAAGCCAGTTTGGGAGGAGCAAAATATGCACTGGTAATTGTTGATGATTTTAGCAGGTATTCATTTTGCTATTTGCTTAGAGCAAAGACAGAGGTGCTACAACAATTCAAACAGTGGGTAAGTTTTGTAGAGAGAAGGTACAGACAACAAGTGTGTCAGTTGCAAACTGACAGAGGTACTGAATTTATGTCAACTAAATTCCAACAATGGTTGGGGCAGTTGGGGATAAGACACAGACGTACAAATCCTTACACAGCAGCAGAGAACGGTGTAGCTGAAAGAAGGAATGGTGTTTTGCAAACAATGAAAGATTCATTATTGGAGGATTCTGGTTTGAGCAGGTCATATTGGGGAGAAGCCATATTGACTGCTAATTATATAGTTAACAGGCTGTGGAGTTCCTCCATTAATAACACTCCATATGCCATTCTATATGGGAGAAAGCCATCGCTGGCACATTTGAGAATTTTTGGAAGCACTGCATGGGTACATATTCCAAAAGCAATCAGAAGAAAGGGACAGCAAAAGGCAAGAAAGCTCAGGTTTGTGGGCTATGAGCCAGGGTCAAAAGGATATCGCTTTAGCGATGAAAGTAAAAGAATTATAATTTCAAGGTCTGCTAATTTTGCAGAACAAAATTGGGACAGAATTAATGTAAATTCTGGGTATGTCTCACTTAATGACGGTGATCTGTTTAGTGACAATAATTCATCTAATGATGAAAAAATGATTATAGAAGATGTCAATGTTCAGGGAGGAGAGGCTGAACAAGACATGAAACCAGAAAGACTTGAGACACAGGAGCAGTTAATACCACGTAGGTCAGAGCGATGTAATAAAGGAATTCCGCCTGACAGGTATTCTGCCAGCAAGGTAAAGGTTTGTAATGTGTGGTATGAGCCAAGAAGTTATAAAGAGGTGTTGGCATTACCAAAAGCTGAACAAGAAAAATGGAAGGAGGCCATGGATAAAAAGATGAAATCCATGGGAGACCATGAAGTATTTAAATCAGTGACTTTGCCACAGGGAACCAAAGCTGTGGGTTGTAAATGGGTATATAAGAAAAAGGTATTGCCAAATAATGATATACAGTATAAGGCCAGGTTAGTGGCACAAGGTTTTTCACTATTAAAAAATGTATTAAGTTAATAGGTCTGATGTCTCTTCCTGTCATGAAGGGAGGAGTGTTGGAATATTCATGAGCAGGAAGAGTCATGTGGTAACTCAGTCAGCCAATGGGAAGAAAGTACTACTGAGTCTGTGCAAAAGAGTATTGAGTTAGGAGCTGGATTTCCAATCTCAAGGTTTTGTCTCTGGTCTGTCTCTGTAAGAAGCCTTCATTAAGCTATGTTGCTGTAAAGAAGAATGGTATTGTAAATATTTTTATATAAATATAAAGTTATTTGAATCAGCTAAATGCAGTCAACTGTGAGAGCTTCTGATTTATTTTTTCACCAATAGAGAAATTAAAATTCTCTAACAAAAAGAGATATAGGTCTATAATTTTTAGGTTCAGTGAGATCTTGATCCTCCTTCGGAATCAATGATATAAAAGCCCTTCTCCAAGAAGGAGGGATCGAAGCTCCCAACAAGATACTATTAAAAAGTTCTTTTAATGGCTCTATCATTTCTTGAAATAACATTTTATAATACTTAGCCCTTAATCCATCTGTACCAGGAGCCTTTCCAATCTTTAACTGTTTAATAGCAAGGCCAATTTCCTCTGAAGTAATTAAACAATTCATCACATTTTGTTGTTCATTAGAAAGTTTAGAAAAGTGTACTGATTGTAAATACTTCTCTACATCTAAAACCTGTATATTATCACTAGCGTATAATTTTGTATAAAAATCTAAAAAATACTTTTTAATCAAGTTCTGTTGATATAGTATACTTTCTCTATAATTCTCGCCTTCTGTTTCTTATGTAATTGATAAGCCAACCACCTCCCAGGCTTATTCGCATTACAAAAAGTATTATAATAATAATAGTAAAGTTGGAAGGGACCTTGGAGGTCATCTAGTCCAACCCCCTGCTCAGGCAGGAAACCCTACACCATTTCGGACAAATGGCTGTCCAGTCTCTTCTTAAAAACTTCCAATGTTGGAGTATTTACTGGTTCTGGAGGCAGGTTGTTCCACTGATTAATTGTTCTCACTGTCAGGAAGTTTCTCCGTAGTTCTAGATTGCTTCTCTCCTTGATTAGTTTCCACCCATTGCTTCTTGTCCTGCCTTCAGGTGCTTTGGAAAATAGCTTGATTCCCTCTTCTTTATGGCAGCCCCTGACATATTGGAATGTCTCATATAATGCAGATTGGTCACAACCTGGTCTTCCATTAACATATTAAATTGCTCCCTAAGCAGATTTATAGAAACCTTTAACTTATTATCCATTGGATTCAAAACAAAATCCTTTTCTTTAGATTTAATCTCTTCTTCAATTTCTTTACGTTTTTGTGTCAGTTTAGACCTAAAAGCATTGTTCATATGAATCAAAACTCCCCTCATATAGGCTTTACTAGCATCCCACACTATAGACATTGAAGTACCCTTATTCATATTTAGGACAAAAAAATCCTTCAGATGTTCTCTACACTTCTGCACCAGCTCCTCCCGTGTAAATAAATTTTCATTCAGTCTCCAAGATCTTCTACTCCCATCTTCCACCAATAACTCCAACTAGACAGGGCTATGGTCAGACAATGTCCTAGGAAAAATCTTGACTTTTTTAACCCTAGAAAGAAGATCAGTAGTAATCAAGAAAAAAATCAATCCTAGAAAATGATTGGTTTCTGTCAGAATAAAAAGTAAAGTCTTTTTCATTTGAATTCCTTTCTCACCAAATATCAATAAGTTCCAAGTCATCTTTCATATCAAAAAAAGCTTTAGGTAATCTAGTTTGATTAAAAATTTTAAAAGAACCCTTTTTGTCCTTCCTTGTGTCCAAAACTCCATTCCAATCACCCATCAAAATAACTGATTTATAATCCAACTGATTTATTTTTCCATGCAAAAACTTATAAAATTGTTTCTGTTGTTGATTTGGAGCATATAGTCCAACAATAAGGAATTTCTTGCCTTGTAATACTAACTCAATAATAACATATCTTCCTTGACAATCAGAGTCAATTAATTTAGCCAATATTTTTTTTTAACGTAGATTACAACTCCCCCTTTTTTCCCTGGGGCAGGAGCTGTAAAATGCGATCCTAAACAAGAATTTATCAAATATTTAGAGTCCTTCGAAGTTATATGAGTTTCTTGCAAACATACTACATCATTGTTATATTGTTTCAAATAATGAAATACTTTTTTTCTTTTCTGTGGTGAATTCAAGCCATTAACATTCCATGAAGCCTTTGAAGCATGACTTATAGATCAGCTGTAGAAGATCTCTTTGGTCTTGCTCCTCCCACAGGCTCTGTAGAAGATCTCTTTGGTCTTGCTCCTCCCACAGGCTCTGTAACAATGGTTTCTATTTTTTCACTAGCCTTTTGCTTCTGATCTTTTTCCCTGCATCTGTAAGCTGCACGAGTCATCCTTTGTTCTTTTATCTCCAAAGCCTGTGAAGCAGGCTCCACTTGTAAATCTCCACCAATTACTTGCTCGTCTCCAGTTTTACTAGCTTGGGGAGATGCGGGCGAAATTGCCTTCAGAACGGAAGAATAAAAATCTTTAGCCTTTAAAACTGTATTTAATCTGTAATGCATTCCTAGGTAGTTCATCACCATCCCCGCTGGAATATCCCATCTGAACTGGATTTGATGACGTTTAAGCTCCTCCAATAAAAAAGTAAATTCTTTTCTTTTTCTTAAAATGTTGGGAGGTATTTCTTTTAAAATTATTACATCTTGATCTGCAATTTGAAATCTCTGTTTGTAAAAAGCTTGTACAATTTCATTACGGATTAATCTTCTAGAAAAATATATGACCACATCTCTAGGTAAATTTCTTTGTCTGGCAATCCATGAATTTACCCTGAAAATTTTTTTGATTCCATCCCAAATTTCTTCCGGTTTCCATCCCAAATTAAAAGCAATATCTTTAACCACTAACTCTCTTAAATCTTCTTGCGGATTTTCTTTCAAACCTCTAATACGCAGCGCTACTTCCATGTCCCTATACTGTGAAATAAGTAATTCATCCTGTGTCATCTCTATCTTATTCTCAACATCATCAACACTACTTTCCAATTTCTCTGCTTTTTCCAAGACTTCATCCAGTCTGTCATCAATCCTCTCAATGTGCACCGCAAGACCTTGAAAAGCAAACACAATATCATCCCTCATTTCCTTATTCTTTTCCTCCAATAATTCTGCCATTGCAGCCCTCTCTGAAGCCATTTTAATGTCCAAAAGATCAGCCACCTCTTCTTTAATATCTAAAGCAGGTTTTTTTTAAGCATCTTGTAAATCTTTAAGTGAAAACGCAAGTGGAGGAGGAGAAGGAGGGGTGATTTTGGCCTAGTCTGAGATGCAGGCTGTATCATTGGAGAGGAGATAGAGGCCTTAGGAACCAAAGACACAAATTGTTTTGAAGCCATTTCTATAAAATTCACAGTCCCATAATATAAAATTCACAGTCTTATAATATAAAGTTCACAGTCTTATAATATAAATTCCAGAAAGAAAAAGAAAAAAGAAAATACAATCCCAAAAACAGAGAAGAAAGTTCTTGCCTTAGATATTGAATAGTCTATTAACTTTGTTACTAAAAATCAAACAAGAAAGCCGAGTGCCATCTTTAACTTCTGTCATTTTCTCTTTCTTTTCTTCAAACAAAGAAAAAAGATTTTTGAAGAAGATTCTTTTCAGGAGTTAAAGTCTCAGATGATCACAAATCTAATTTCTCCTGGTCAGCTCTATCTGCTTTTAAATACTCATGATCTCACTTTAGGAAGCAGATGTGGAAGCGGCGTCTAGCTTTGCTCCTAAATTTCGGAACAAAGACGACCTGGAATGCGGAGTTAAACTCGGGCTCCAAGGGAACTCTACCCTCCGACTTCCTTAAAATTATAGGGGTCCAGGGGAGCTCTACCTTTACCCAAGAAGCTCTCCTCTTCCTCTTCTCCCAAGGAAAGAGGTTTTAAGCTGCAGAACAGCTGATTTTTGCTGTCCCTGCCGGCTTTTATGCGATCCCAAGGCGGACGGTTAAAAGAAAGCCGCCATCGGTGCGGCAACGCCAACAGGAAGTCCCTTAGACAACATTCTTATCTTCACCGAATCAAAAGAGGAACATGTTAACCTAGTCAGAGCGGTTTTAAAGAAACTGTGGGCCGCCCACCTATATGCCAAATTCTCAAAATGCTAATTCCACCAGGAAAGGATAGACTACCTAGGTTATCGCATATCCCCACAGGGCATTGAAATGGACCCAGAGAAGGTCAGAGCAGTATTAGAATGGGCACCACCCTGCACAAGAAAGCAACTGCAAAGTTTCCTGGGCTTCGCAAACTTTTACCGCCAATTCATCCCCTCATTTGCCCAGATAGCCCTGCCCCTCACGAACTTACTAAAAATGAAGGGAGCATCCTCAGTAAAACCTAGCCAGCCACAAACATGGACAATGGAGTGCCAAGCAGCGTTTGAGAGATTAAAGAGACTTTTTTCTGCCGAACCAGTACTGAGACACCGAGACATGGATAAGCCCTTCGTAATACAGGCGGATGCAAGTGATGTGGCAGTGGGGGCTGTACTATTACAAGAAAACAATGAAGGGGTGTTGCAACCCTGTGCATATACATCCAAGAAACTCACCAAAACGGAACAGCAGTGGCCCGTGTGGGAGAAAGAGGCATACGGGATACGTTGGTCATTACTCACATGGCACCAGTTCCTTGAAGGCAACAAAATCCCTTTCCAGGTGTGGACAGACCACAAAAATTTGGAAGCCTTGAAAACACCCAGGAAGCTCAACCCCAAGCAAGCCCACTGGTCCCAGCATTTTCACCAATTCCACTTTACGCTCAAGCATTTGCCAGGGGGAAAGAACTTCCTGGCAGATGCACTATCTCGCATGCCCCAATACAACAGCACGCGAGCCACTGACTCTAAACCGATGATGGTAGAATCACAACTGGCAGCGCCAGTAATCACCAGAGCCCAAGCTAAATTAAAACCACAGCTGGACAGCCAAACCGAAATTTAATTCCGGAAAAGTTTGGAAACAGATGAATGGTTCCAGAAAAATAAACACGTGTGCACAATGAAAGACGGGCTGCCTTGGGTGGGGGAAAAGATATATATATATCAACAACCCAAAGAGTCACATTCATGCAGCTTTGCCACGACACAAAATCAGCAGGGCATTTTGGATTTGTAAAAACATTACACTTAATTAAACGGCAATTTTGGTGGCCATCCATGAAAAAGGACATAGAAAGTTACATGGTCAGCTGCCCAAAGTGTGCAACTGCAAAGAGGTTGCAAGGGAAATCGCCCAGACTGTTACAAACAGTGGCAAATCCCTCAGCCCCCTGGAGGGAAATAGCCATGGATTTTATAGTGGAATTACCAGAAAGCAATGGGAATACTGTGGTCTGGATGGTCACGGACTTGTTTTCCAAACAGGTGCACTTTATCCCTTGCCAAAAGATTCCCACCGCAAAAGCCTTAGCAAAACGTTTCGTCCAGCATATTTACAGATTGCATGGGGCACCCCAATGCATCATATCTGATAGGGGAGTGCAATTTATCTCTGCATTTTGGAAGGAATTTTTATCCCTCTTAGGGACCACTCAGGGACTGACATCTAGCCATCATCCATAATGAAATGGACAAGCAGAACATTCTAACTCAGTATTTGAGCAATATTTAAGATGCTTTATTAATTTCCAGCAAACGAATTGGATGGACCTACTCCCTTTCACAGAAGTTGCTTACAATAATGAAGTCCATTCCAGCACAGGTAACACTCCTTTTCAAATAGCTACCAGTCAAAGTTTCAACCCCATGCCAGAACTAACCCCAAATGAACCAGCAATCCCATCACTGAAAGAATGGATGGAACAATTACAAAACACCTGGCCAATAGTTAGAAAAGCACTAAATGAAGCTAGGCAGCATACAAAGCACAAGCCGATAAAAAAAGGGTTGAGCCTACACCATTCATTATAGGAGAAATGGTGTACTTATCTACAAAATACCTAAAATCCCTACAACCCTGTAAAAAACTTGGACCAAAATATATAGGGACTTTTCCAATTAAAAGAGTCATAAACCCAGTAACAGTAGAATTAGAATTACCCAAAAATCTCAGGCAAATATACCCAATTTTTCATTGCAGTTTGCTGAAAAGAGAGCATCAGTCACCTTTACAGCCAAAAGTCCCTGACCACCACCTCCAATCATGGTGGATGGCGAACAGCACTTCGAGATAAAGGAAATCCTAGATTTAGGAGATATCATGGAGCAACTCAGTACCTAGTAGCATGGAAACACCTCCCTGCCTCACAAAACAAGTAGGACCATAAACATCATGTCAGAGCCCCGAAGCTATTAAAGAAGTTTCATACAGAGTATCCTAACAAGCCAGACTAACTTTTATACCTGTTTTGTTTTCTTTTCAGGTGGATCTCTCTTATTTTTAAGGGGGCAGGATGTCAGAATCCAATTATATTTCATTTCTAGTTATCAACTATGGAAAACCCCATCTCTGAATTCTGTCATACTATGAAGGGGAAGGGGGATGAGCAAAGGGTTTTATGGCTCTCACTTCCTTCATTAAAACTTCAAAGGGACTGAATGTCAATCTCACCAAGAGGACTGATCATAACAATATGGCCATCGCCTTTCATCTACTACTCTCTGAAGTCTCCCTTCTGCAGGCCGTGAGGAAAAGGGGGTGGAAATGTAATGCCTGGGATTGTCACTGGAAGGACGGTGGGGTAGGGGCTGCTTGGGAACACTTAAAACCTTGAATGGTAGGGGTTGGCCCCTCATATCCTGTCTAGAACGCCTGCAACTATCTTCTCTTAATAAAGATGCCTGTTGGAAGAGATATTCCAAGATTTCTGTCTTCTTAAGGTGTAAAGTGGGGTGGGTCCTTACAATCTTACAACTGTGGTAAATTTATTCAGGTTCCCTCAGGCTGGGAAGAAAGAAAATCCACTTCTTTTCCAGATCCGAGCTTTTCCTCAGGTCAGCACAAGATACATCTTGCAATTGCTGATAAAAATCCCATTCAGAAACAAATGTTGAATTTTCAGACAGAACTCAAATTTGAAAAACAAACATATATTCAGGTTTGTGATGACCCAGGGCACAGCACAGAGGCAATGCAGTCAGCTGGCAATTCAAACAGTTCTTTTATTGCTCCAAATTGTCTCCAAATGCTCCCACATTTGCTGGCTAGCCTCCAACAAAAGAACACACACAAATCCCTTTAGCCGACTCTGGCTGAAAGTAGGTTCAAATACAGTCTGATTAGCATAAGAAAGTACTCAAGGCCATGGAGATAACAAGGAAGAAAACATAAACTTAATGAGTCTGTTTGAATCCTAGCTTGCCTGAGCAGTTTTCAAAAGAGAGAATCCAAAATACAATCCGAGATTTTTAAACATACAAGTAACATGGTCAGTCAATCCAATAGTTTGAGTTTCCAGGTTTTCAAACAGAAGTCACAGAACAAGAGATCAGCAAGAATACACAACACTCCATGAATCAGTGTTTGTTCCCGACAAATGCCCCTCCCCACAGCGTCTCCTTAAATCTCAATCTCTAGGTGTTCCTTGTGGAGAAGGGTGGAATGTTCTCCTCTCAAGTAATTGAGCCTGTCTGCGTTGTTCCCTCCTTCTATCCACTCTCTGTGCTCTAGGATCAGGTGGGGGTGGCCCTTGCTCATCACCTGAACTCTGCTTCTCCTATTCTTCCTGTTCCAATCCTGAAGAGTCCTGGCTTGCCTTGGCCTGCTCTTCCCCACATTACTCTGAAGCCACAGACACCTCTCCTTCGGCCTCCATATGGTCCCATTCCAGTTCATTTTCCTCCACAGATTCAGGCTCAGACAGAGGCATGACAAGATTTCACTGGGCAGTGGAACCTAAAAAATAACTTTTCTGTATCTGAGCTTTCCCTCAGAATTATCTATTCTGCAACACATGTAGCAGCAATGGTCTGTATTTTTGAGGCATAATGTCAACTGTCCAGTTTATTTATTTATTTATGAGACTTATATACCGCTTTAAGTGCAAGCACTCTCTAAGCGGTGTACACCAGTAAGCAATCTGGGTCCTCATTTTACCTACCTCGGAAGGATGAAAGGCTGAGTCAACCTTGAGCCGGTGAGATTTGAACCACTGACCTGCTGAACACAGTCAGCTAAAGTGCAGTACTGCACTCTAACTGCTGCGCCACCTCGGCTCAGTTGGTGGATCCAGAAAAAGAAATGCCTGGGATATTATTTTACCAAGAGTATAAACTTTACTGACTAAACCGTATTGGCATAGACAAAGCAAAACCAGCTCTGGGGTTTCCAGTGCAAAAGCTAGCATAGTTAATTCCCCCCTTTCCTGTGGGCCACGCACAATTCATTATGTTCACCAATCACTTCTGTTCATTTTGTTATGGGAAACCAGTGAGCCATGCTAGTCCACCTGCTCGATGTGTCCTTGGGTTGTGCATTCTCTCATGGGAACAGACGATGATTAGATGCAACTGCTCCCACCCTTGCATTCCATCCCCCTCCCCCCTTTTCTTTGTCAAGCTGCCAGCAAAGCAGAATATAGGTGAAAGTGCAAATCAGTCTTGACATGCCAACTCCCCGGAAGGATAGACCTGAAACAACAATAAACATCATTACAACTCAGGTGGAGCCAAACCCCTCATTGGGGCATTGGGGGTACCTATTATGAAATTTCTTAACTAACCATGCTGCCCTAACATTAGGAGTAGCCACCCATTCAGCGTCTGCTAGCAGGTAGCCTTTCTACAGTACTAAACATTATAATTTTCCCTTGTAATATCTGGAGTTGAGAATCTTTTTGATCTCATAGTGTTCAACTAGAATGGGAGGAGATGGTTCCTTGACTAGCCTCAAGCCAGATTCATGAAAGGGGCTTTTTGGCAACTTCAGCTCCACTGTGATAGAATAAAGAATTGTGCTGACCAATTAGCAGCAGTCCTGACAAGGATCTTTAACATCTCCCTGCAAACAGCCTGTGTACCATCAAGCTTGAAAGCAGCTACCATAGTCCCAGTTCCAAAGAAAACAGCAATCAGTTACCTAAATGACTACAGACCTATTGCACTAACACTTTGAGAGATTGGTTCTCCAACATCTTAGGACATGCCTCCCACTAGATTTTGATAAACACCAGTTTGCCTACAGGGGAAATAGGTCGAGAGATGATGCCATAGCTACCATTTTACATTCGGTAGCGAGTCACCTGGAGAAACCTGGAAGTTACAGTATGTCAGGATGCTTTTCATTGGCTTTTAATACTATTCTGCCAGCTATTCTTATTGAAAAGCTGACTGACTTGAAGTTCCATCCCTCTATCTGTGATTGGACTTTCTGAGGAACCGGCTACAAACAGTGAGGGTTGGGTCTGTCTTATCCACCCCCCTGAAGCTTGACACTGGCTCACCACAGGGCTGCATGCTTAGCCCCTATCTGTACTCATTGTACACGTATGATTGTGTATCATCTGACCCATCCACTGCGATCTTCAAGTTCGCAAATGACACCACCGTGGTGGGTCTCATTACAGGTGGAGATGAGACAGCGTACAGGGGGAGGTACAAAAACTATCCTCATAGTGCCTAGAGAACAACTTGCACCTGAACATTGGCAAGACGAAGGAGATGGTGCTAGACTTCCGGAGGAAAAGAGAGGAACCTGCCCCACTTTACATCAGAGGGGACTATGTGGAGAGAGTTTCCTCCTTCAAATTCCTGGGAGTCTACCTCTGTGAAGATCTTACCTGGAAAACTAATACAGCCCAGGTGGCCAGAAAGGCCCAATAGAGACTCCACTTCCTCTGGGTTTTACGGAAGAACAGGGTAGAACGGTGACTCATGACCTTCTTCTACTGGTCTACTATTGAAAGCGTTCTCACATATTGTATTGTGGTTTGGTATGCTGGCCTGACAGCCGCAAACAGGAAGGTATTGCAGAGGGTGGTGAGCACAGCACAAGTCATCATGGGCTGACTCCACTGGATGACATCACCAGGGCCCGTTGCCTTGGCAGAGTGAGGAAAATTCTCAGGGATGACTCACATCCTGGTTGGTACCTTTTTACTCTCCTACAATTGGGTAGGAGAAACAGAAACATAGCCAACCGTACCAACAGGCTGAAGAACAGCTTATATCCATGGGCTGTCAGGCTTCTGAATGGGACATAACTTTATAACTTTATGCATGACAGACTCGTGAGGCAGGCGTGATGTGCAATTAGTTCACAGGGTGAAATAAGTTGGGGGGTTGTAGTCACCGTGAGTTTGTGGTGAGGGGGGCACAGAGGGAGGCTCAGTCAATTTCACTGTATACATGTTATACTTTGATAATAAAGGGTTTATTTATTTATTTATAGGATCTACTTGCCTTTTTTGGCTTTCTCTAGCTTTGTTTAGCACCTCACGAACAGTGGGCCATGTGGCTTTTAGAGTATCCATCCAGTCAGCCAACAACACTGAGGATGGGGTTCTCTATGGGAACTGTGGCATTGGAATGAGCTCAGTCCTTGTGGTCACCTTAAAAGGGGTAAACTTGGTGCTACTATGCACCAAGTTGCTATATGCAACCTCCACAAAAGGCAGGAGCTCGACCCATAACAGTACAGTGCATAATAGTGCAGGTATTGCTCTACCAAGTTAGCATGTTCCACTGTCCCATTGTTAGATGATAGGCAGAGCTAAGCCCTTGGGAGGAGCCTATCATTTTCAAAAATTCCCACCAAAACTTTGTGGTGAATTGCAACCCCCATCCAAAATAATGCACTTCAGGACCCTGTGTATAGATGTGTTGCACACACATCTTGGCTAATACCTGGGTAGAAGGAACCTTTGGATATGCCACAAAGTGTGCTTGCTTTGAGAAAAGGTCAATGACAGTCCATATTACTGTGTTTCCAGCACTCTCTGGCAACTCCATGATAAAATCAATGGATATCTCCTCCCACTGATTGATTGGGTTGGCTACCAACTGTAGCAAGCAAAGGGCTTCACAGGTAGCTGCTTCATGGAGGCACACACAGGGCAACTGGCCACATATGCTTCTAAGTTCTTTTTCATCTTTGGCTACCAAAACTGTCTCTACTAGGTAAAGGGTCTTTACAAACTCAAAATGCCCTGCAGCCTTCGCATCATGGCTTTCTGAAGGACCAAAGTTCTTTGGCCAATACGTATAACTTACTCTCTTTCCATGCCAAGCCCTTTTAGCATCAAATCCTTCTTATGTCTTTCAAACCACTCTCCCCCCCCCATGCATCTTTTATTGGCTGTATCAAGTCTCCAGCTGGCTGCAGATTGTTCTCTGATATCTTGTAAGGGCTGGTGCTGCAAGCTGCCTGGATAGGATGATGGAATTAACTACTTCCTGTCAGGCACTTTTGTACAGCGGCATGCAGGAGAGGCCATCTAGTAAGAAATCCCCCCCCCCAGGCAAATAACGAAGGGTGAAATTTAAACAGTTAAAATACTGAGCCCACTGACTTGCTTAGGGGATAGCTTCCTCAGGGTTGTTAATGCCTCTAGGTTCTTGTGGTCTGTCCACACCTTGAATTACCAATAAAAGTTTACAAATCCCAAGAAACTCTGCAACTGCCTTCAAGTCCAAGGGGCCTCCCACTCCAGAATTGCCTTCACCTTATCCAGGTCCATTTCCATCCCATCCTTACAGATGGGGTAGTCTTCTGGTCTTTTGAAAGTCACTTTTAGACAGCTTCGCATGCAGTTGGGCTTTGCGTAATTTCTGAAGCGCTGCTCTCACTAGCCTCATGTGCTCTTCCAAGGTCTTGGTACAGATTAGAATGTCATCTAGGTATACCAGCACCCCTTTGTACAGGTGTTCATGCAGGACCTCATTTATTAATTGCAGCCTTGTAGCCTGAATGGCATCACCTGAAATTGGTAGCAACCCAAAGGCAGTTAAATGTGGTTTTCCACTCACCCCCCTCCTCAATTCTCACTCAGTAATAGGCTTCCCTCAAGTCCAGCTTGGTAAAGATCTTCCCCTTGATTAAGTTGCCCAGCATGTCCCTCATGAGGGGGAGGAGATACATATTCTCCACACAGATGCAATTTAATCCTCTGTAATCTACACATAGTCTTAGAGACCCATCTTCTCTTTGAGGAGCACAGGGGCAGCCATCCTTGATTTTACTGGCTGGATAAATCCTCTGGCCAAGTTCTTGTTTATAAACCCCCGAAGTCCCTTCATTTCCCTCGGCATCATGAATACATCTTCAGCTTGTATAATTTAACCCCTGGCAAGATCTCAATAGCATAGTCTGTGGGGCAGTGGGGCGGGAGTATGTCTGATTCCTTCTCATTGAATGACTCTGCTAGGTTGCAGTATTCAAAAGGAATGAATGGCTCTAACTCCTCACTTCCCTTTAGTGTATTTGCTGACTCCACTTTCATTTTTTTAATTGCCAGCTCGTTTCTGGTGTTCGGCACTTTTGCTGGCTTTTGCTGGCTAGCTGCTTTCTTCCTCGTTTGCCACTTGTTGCTCTCCCAATCCACTGATGGATTCCATTTCTTCAACCAGGCTGTTTCTAGGACCATGGCCTCGGTCATTCCAGGAGCCACAATAAAATAGATAGTCTCTACATGGGTCCCAGCCCTGAGGCTCACTCTGTTAGGCAGGTTGCTGATGCCCTCCCATAAGGGAACCATCTAAATGAGCAAACCCCATGGGTTGTCTTAACTTCCTCAGTCTCAGTCTTAATTTCTCCCCTATCTGAAGGCTAATTGGGCACTGAGTGCACCCCAAATCCAGCAAGGCCATGAGGGACCCCCTTACTTCCAAGGAGGGCACCAAATTCTCCACCTGGGTCATCAAAGGGATGATGGTGCTACTTACCATTGGGTCATCTTCCCCCTTGCTGTCACTCCCATAGATCAAGCCAGACTTGTCATGGGTCAGAATTCCCTTCCCTTCACTGGATTGGGGAGAGACTTCCATGACCTGTTGAGCTGCCCACAGCTTTGCAGATGGTTTTTTCAGCTTTGATTGGCCTGGGGGTTGTGGTTTAGATGCCAGCTGTGGCACGAGGCAGTTGGCCACTTGGTGGCCTTCCTTCCCACATCGGAAACACGCTCCCAGGCTCTTGCAGGACTTCTCCCCCCCGACAAGGGTTGCTCCCCCTCTTCCTTCACAGGGCCTGGGCATCTCTCCGTCATTTGGCGAGGTTCTCATGCACATCAGGTTGAGCTCACATTTGTGGCTAACTGGTACCACACTCAAAGGTCAAGGTCATGTCAATTGACAGAATCATACTTTGTAGGATTAGATACACTACAGGAATGACTGAAGTTATAATTCTTTGCACAGTTGTTTGACAATGATTGAAGTCAGTGGAATTTACATTGCAAGCATAGCAGCCATTTCATTATCTGGACTTGTTTTAATTCTCAAAAGCCTTACTGAACAACATAAATAAAATGCTTTACAAAAAAATTCATTAATTTAATTATTTCGGGCAACTGACAAGCATTGCACTTATAAGCATCTTTTGGGATATGTATCTAACTACTACACCACAATTGTTGAACACTTAACAGATTATTATTTAGAAAAAGCCCAATAAGCTAGAAAGAAATAGAAAGATTTTTAATAATCTTGATCTTCGGACCCTTCAAACTATGTCCTAAAACTTGATTTTTTTTCATTTTTCCTTTGTCCCTTCTCACAAAACTCTTTAAAGTTTTAATAACCCTCTTTCGTAAATGCAATAAAGGGAAATTATCCTGGTCATTCTCTTGGTTTGTTATTTATTTATATATCCCTTTTAATTATTAGTATCAGCTGTCTTCATTTTGTATATCCAGTGTAACATCTTTTTCCAAATCATTTTTATAGCTGTCATTTTTAAATTAACTTTCAAATCAAATTCTCTTGTCCAGTAAAACCTGTTACTCTTCCATTACATCTTTTAAACAAAGTCTAATTATAGACACAGATTCTCTTAAAATTAACTTCTGTATCCATTGTTCAAAAATACATTCAATATGTCAATGTTAAAATATTTTGCTCTATTCTGTATTAATAAGTCAAATTTACATATTCTCCTTTAATTTAATCTTTAATTCCTTCTAGTTCCCCAATAGCGTCCAACCTCCACAGTTCAATCCTATCATCTATATACTATTAAAACTCTTTTTTTTCATTGCCTTTGGCTGGGTGAAATGGTGCAGCATAGGGCAACAATTTTTGAATGATGGACTTACAGAATGTGTCCAATGAGGCACATTTCTCTAGTGTTCTTTTTTAAATTCAAAGTAAAAGCATTTTTCAATGGAAAGGATCCTTATAATTAAATGAAATATCTATCTGAACCTTTAGTCCATTTGTAAGTTTCCAAAATCAAAGTTCTAATCACCTTTTGCTGTTTATTCATCCAAAACATTTCAATTCTTAAACTTGTGTTTAAAACTTCCACTAAGAATTGAAGGAAAGTCATTCAGTGTTTTCAGAGTTTTTGATCCAAAGGTTCCTAAAAGCTGAAAAAAGACTAAGCAATTTACAAAATTTGATTACAAAAGGAAATATGCAAACCCAGTGTTTTTAAACTGTGCCAACTGTCATGTGCAGGAAGCCAATCAAGTATAGGTTCAAACTAACATTTTATTATAGTCTTCCTATAATACAGACTGCTTCCCTTCTCTTGGAAACAGACAGATAAGGTCCTATTGAACATAGGGAGGATCAGTCCTAGATCCCTTGCAGTTATGCAATGACTCAAGGCTAGTTCCCCACTTAAGTGCTCTTCCTTGCCTAGATAGCAGTTTCCCCACACTGACTGTGGTTTGAACAAGATGGCTATTCCTTTGTTTGCCAGAGACCATTAGTCTCTTCATAAAAACAACAGTCTGAACCCCTTGTGGGTAATCTGAAGTCCTTTCCTTGTTAGGATAGAAACTACAAAGAGGCAGTCTACTTGCCAGCTCTTCATTTTACCACAGTCATTGGCTTTCCTTTTAATGGAGCCATCTTCAATTCACCATTTCTTCCCTGGGAGTCTGTATGTCAACTATTTTTAATTGTTGATAAGCAAGTTCTAATAGTAATCTAATGAATTTTGTCAGATTATATTAAGCCTTATGACCAAGAACGAATAGAAATTCTGCTAGTGAATAGAATTACTCAAATTTGTTTTTACTTGAGAAAGTTTCATTTTTTCATTATTAGTGAAAAAATGTATAGTTAGGTATTTTTTCTTGTTTGCTCATGCCTTAATTATGTAAGAATGTTTTCAGACTGGTGAAACAATAATTTGTACACAAGAGATAAATCCCAGAAATAAAAAAGAATAATAGATTACATTAATTAAAAGTTTGAAAGATTAAATTATATCTTTTTTCCCTAATTAGGTCACTTAAATGTCATTTCTCTATGTATTAATAAATTCAGAGTGAACATTTCATTCTGAATGAAAAATGAAGTCTGCTGACTGAAATATCTATTCAAAAAATAGCAGTGTCTTCTAGAATATCCCAAATGTGAGTCCTCGCTTGCAGTTCCAGCAGCCGAGTCAAATGAATCGGATGAGGGGAAAGAGTTGCCTGGGTTCACATCTGAGTCTGTGCAAGGCTATGAGGGGCACAAAGACTCAGAGCTAGATGTGACACCAGGCCGATCTACTCACACTCAGGCAGAGAGACAGCTGGGTTGGGGGCCTGAACTGAGCAAAGAGGAGGAACAGCTGTCTCTCTGCTTGAGTGTGAGTAGATGGGCCTCTTCCAGATGTAAGGATGCATAGAGAGGAAAGGCGTGCAGGACAACGGAGGGCAGTGGGGCAGCTCTCCAAGAAAAGTAAAAGAATCTAAGAAGCCATGCCCTGGCTGGACTATAAAGGGGAGAGGTGTGGGAAGGGCTGGTTGCCAAAGGCAACCGTTCATATTATGGCTTCGTGCTTCTGTTGTTGGATTTCTTGCCTCAGGATGCTTGGATATTTAACCAAGTTTGTTGGATTTCTATGTGTTTGAGTGACTTAAACCTTGAGCATTCCAGCTGAGAACTCAGAGACTAATCTTATTCGTTTCAAACAGCTAAAGGACTGGTTGGATTTTTGTTCCATAAAAGCTGTGTCAAAATAAAAGGGGTTTATTTTACAAAGTCCTGCCTTGTTCAATGCAAAGGGTTTTTTCCTTGCGAGTAAGTGGTTGAGCAGTGACTTCCGGTTTGCCGATGCGGATGCCATGGACGCTTGGAAGATGAGCTCCATCTTCCTTGTCCAGTTTCGCATTGCTGGGGGCCCTAAAAGGGTTGAAGAGTCGCCCCGTAGAAGCGACCAGCAAGGAGGGGCTCTTGCTGGATCACAGTAGCTCTCCCGTTAGAGCTGGAGTTCCCTCCAAACCAGTGGATGAAAGGCTGACCATAGTAATATGGCTGGTCCCTAGGCTGCAGATAACCGAAGTCACACTTACCACCAGGCAACATTAAAGCAGCATGGAAGAGACTGGGTGAGATCTTCCTCTTTTAAATTCTAACTACCTTTTTCTACCTACCTAAGCTGCTAAAGCACTTTCTCCCCTGTGGAGAGGGAAGGGGGATTTTAGCCCTCCCTCCAAAAACAGCGGCGACTGATTATCCAGAACAGTTTAAAATATTGAAAAAATAATTGGATCCCAATTGGAATTTTATTTCCTAAAGTTTGTGGACTAAAAGATTTTCTACTATCTATTTTTTACTTTCTAATTTTTGTTGAAGATCTGGGTTTTTCCTCATAAAATAGAAGAAAAACAGAAAAGATTAAAATAACTTTGAGACTCAAAAGAAATTTTCAAATGGTAGGGGCGACATCTTGTGGCTAAAAATGAAACTTAAATCTGTTATTCTCTAAAAGAGACTTGGGTGACAGCCCAGAAAACAAGATGGGATTCATGCAACCTTGAAACACCAGCTGTGAGAGTCTCAGCTGTGTTTTATATTGGCTGGAAAAAAAACTGTAAAAGCTTCTAAACTAACTCATCATTATAGAAGAAGACCAAGAACAGACTTTTTTTATGGAGGAAAATCAGAAACAAATTCTTGCTATGTTGAAAGTAATTTACCAAACCTTACAGCTGGCGATGAAATGAGAGACTTCAGAAAAAAAACAAGAAAGCAGCTCAGATATGCAGACTCAAATTTTGATTATAACTAAAAATCAATCATGCAGAATACAACAGAAAAAGTGGAACAATTAAATATTATGACAGAGGATTTAACTGCCCAATAAGTACAGACAATGGAAAGTCCAGAAAATAATCTGACAACATGGAAGGAGGAAAAAACTTGCTATTTAAACCAGAAGGAACCTGAGGATCAAGAAGAGGAACAGATGGAAGAGAAGATAAATAATTCAGAACAACTATGTCGCGAGGGAAAAATTAAGAGATGACCTGCTAGACCTGCTAGCCTTCTCAAAAAAATGGCAACTGGATGGACTTTTCAACATTACACAATACATATAACAAAACAAGGAGATTGGTTTGACGACTCAAAAGCACAGACATGGAAGATGATTTGGCAAAGAAAGAAATCTAGAATAAGACTGAAGTAGAATGGGGTCTTGATCTACTTATGAGATTTAAAATAGAATATATTCTAGTAGATAAGATGTGTATTTTGAATACAAGATATTGTTATGAATTGAAGATAAAGAATAATTTTGGCTATTTAATATCTAGAAGTATAAATATTAATAGTTAAATTTGAACATTGAGTTGCTTATAAAGATTAGGTAAAGGTGATTAAGACATATATATGCTAAAAATTATTGATGAATGTAAATAAATATGCTTTGATGTAGCGGTAAGAATGGAAATTATTAACTTAAATATGAGAAAGTAGACATTTGGTTACTGAATTTAAGATATTTGGAAATTATAAGAAAATAAGAATATTATACTGTATTATTAATTTATTAATGTAGACTGTGAGAATTGAAATAGATATGTATCTTGAACACCAAACATTGTGGGGAACTGTGACAAAGGGAATTGAGGTTATTTAAAACCTGGAAATGATAAATATTAAAAATTAAACTTAAATATTAATGGAAAATTAAAACTGGGAAAAATCTGTTAGGTTATTGATTGTCTAAAACAGGGGTGTCAAACTCAATTTCATTGAGGGCCGCATCAGCATTGCGGTTGCTCTCAGGGGGCCGGGTTGGTGTGGCCAGGTATGGCCTACTGGGTAGGCATGGAGTGGGGGTGGCCTACTGCATAGGTGTTACCAGCTCTACATCATTCACGTCAAGGGCGCTTGGGCAGGAGTGGGACAGATCTGAGGGTCTCTGGCAGAAGGAGGTGGGACCAGGGCAAGTGCCAAGGCATGGTCCACTGGAGGAGCCTCACTGTTCCTCTCAGGCAATGCAGGGGGGCTTATGGAACTAAGACTGAATGCGTTTCAGCATAGATGGCCACCACAAAATTATACATTGGCTCCCACCTTGCCTGGGCTAGGGCCGAGGCAGAGGGGGCCATTCCCTCACTGTTTCCAGGATGGCTTCGTGGGCCACATGAAACCACTTCGCATGCTGCATCCGGCCCCCGGGTCTTGTGTTTGACATGTCTGGTTTAAAAGATGGAATGCTAAAACAATTAAGACATATATAAATTAAAAATTATTGAAAAATGCAAGAAAGTTATTTTTTATGTCATTGATAGAATAAGAAATATAGAGGACAGGAAGGCCTGGAGGAACGTTGTCAATGGGGTCACAATGGGTTGGACACGATTTCACAACTAACAACAACAAAAAATTAAGGGAAAAAGAGAGGAAATATTGGCTGTAATAGTTTGAGATTTGTACTAAAAATATCTGTATGTAATTGAATTATTGTAACTCAGCTGCCACATTGTTTTTCAAAAATATAATTGTAACATTAGAAAATGAATAAAAAGTTATAAAAAGTGGTTGAGCAGTATTCGTGTAGGCTGGGACAGATCATCAAAAGCCATATGTTTTGAATTGTGCTATTTATGTTTACATTTTCAAAATCTTCCATAAAGGAAAATCAATATTAATACCCAGAGATATCCAAAGTATGTGGTATAGTTGGTGTAGCTAACAAAGCATGGATGGATCTATCAAAGATTTCTTTTACCCAGCTGTTTCAATCAATGACTATAACTTGTATCACAAAAAGAAGACAAGACCTGGGAAGTCCCAGATTTGCCCATAACAAGCATGCTAAGCAAGCTAAAAATGAAGCCAACCATATGAAGCACAAGCAGGAATTACCAAATAACACATACAGTATGCCATATGTACAGAAAATATTTTTTTCTGTTTTTGTGGAAAAGTAGGCAAGTATGACTGAGGTCTTCTTCCAACAGTTCAAGGCTGCATATGGTAACGAACCAGGATCAACAAGCACCAGGCGTTACACTCACATTCTCTCTCTTTGCTAGCAATAATCTACTGTAGAGAAATTAGCAACCTACTTATTAGATTGTCAACCAACTGGTATGGTGGCTTGGTGCCAGCTATCAATGGCAGCAAAAAACCTGTTAAACAATAAGAAAAATGGACCAATGAAAATTGCAGTTATTTTTGAGACTTCTGGTGATGTTGCGGTGACACGGGTGCAGAGGAACGAGGCTCCATTTCCCATGCCCGAATTCTACCTGCTGGGGGATATGAAAGGACCAAACTTTGCCCCACAGAGGTGATGGGCCAAAAGGCAAACCTTTGTAGATTGATTCAAGGAATCCCTCAGGACCGACAGGAAGAAAGGCTGACCACACCCATGCTGTTAGCCAGAAGCTGCTGATCGCCGGAAGAAAAAGACTACAGCTAAGCGGAAAGCAAAACAGCTGATCCGGGTGAGACTATTTTCCTTATCTCTCTATAAGTGAAAATATCACTTGTTCTGGAAAAAAGCTCCTGAAAAGCAAGAAATCCCCAAAGCTATAGGGAGAGGGGGAACTTTTCCTTTACTCTTTCCTCCTGGAAATACAAGGGGTGGTTTAAGCTTTTGGGGGAAATTAAAGAGACTTACAATAATATTGTGAAGATAATTAAGTGGGACAGAAGAAGAATATTTTGGGAAGCTTTAACATTCATAAACTTTTCTTTTTCTTTTTTCTTGGAAACCATCGGATTATAATTTTTCAAACTTTGTAAAGCTTGGCTGGGAAAATATAAAATGGACATCTAATGACATGTAATGGCGAAACTAAGAACTACACATGGCCTTGTTTTTTTAAAAAAATTATCAAGCTTTTGTGGTTGGAGTGTGAGAATTTGGCTAGATGCCCAGACACAGTTTATAGACTAAACTCTTTGATGTCCCTGGAATTTATAGTCCTGGAGATTGTGGCTGGAAAAGAGAAGAATCTCTTTGGGTTGCTTTTCTCTACAGGATGGATTATAATTAAAACATAAATTGTTTTGAAGTCATCGGACTTCCTTGGATTACAAATACAGCTTGACCTGGAATTTTATAAGCTGTTTTGAGACAGAGTGAATGGCAACAAACTACTTTTAGCAAGATACTTTGGATTATAATTTTGAAAGATTGACAACACAGAATCTTTGGATAAATTTTATACTTTTTTTCTTTTTCCCTTTTCTACCTAACTCTCCTATCTATTGGGAGCTCATTGGATTATAAATTTTGAAATACTCAGTGGATTACAAAGTATGATTAAAAAGTCCGGTCTATCAGAGATCAATTGATACAATGCTCCAACAAGAAAAGGCTAATAACTTCCAGAAAGAAACACAAGCAAAACTACAAGCAATCCAAGAGGCAATTGCTACTCATATGGCAGCTATAACGAAAAATCATGAAGAAATGAAAGATGATCTTGACAAAATGAACCAAAAGATTAATAATATGGACTCTCAATTTGAAAATTTTAAACAGATGATCACAAAAAATGAACAAAGGATTCAAAAAATAGAAGATAAATCAACAGAGGTGGACCAGAAATTAGAAGACTTAAAAGATGAAAACCAGAAACTGATACAAATAAATGGAGAATTAGAGGATTCAATAGCTGTCATGGAAATGGAAAAGATTTCTTACTTCTTAAGATTTCAAAACATAATGGAAGATAAGTAAGAGGACCTTGTAGACCTGATAATGGAATTATTGGCTGACACATTAGAAATCGGGAAACGGGAAATGGAAAGAGAATTAGATCAAATCTATTGAGTCAAATCCCTAGAGAAGTACACGTAAGTTTTCTAAAAAGATCTATAAGAGACAAGATCTTGAGAACAATGAGAGATGATCCTTTGAAATATAAAGAAAAAGAAAGTGTAGTTCTCAAATTCCTAGGAGAATAAGAGAATCTCGAAGAGAAAATAAATTTTTAACCAGAAAATTAATTGAAAATGGAGTGAACTTTAAATGGCTCATCCTAGAAGGGATTTTAATTTATTGGGATATGAAAAGACACATATTGATATGTCACTTAAAGCAATGGAATTCTATGACAACCATAAAGCATTTATGGAAGGCAGTGACTTTGAATCTGGTACAGTGAGAGAAACAAAGAGACAGAAAGAGACAGCAATAGAAGGAGCAGCTAAACCAAGAGAGGAAGAAGAAATTAAAAATATATATATACAGAAGAAGAGGCAAGACCAAGAGAACAGAGACAGATAAGATCGACTAGAAGATTAAGACCTAGATATAATTGAAAGAGATGGAGAAGGAAAGTGGGATCCTGTCAATGAATATAAACAGACTGAATTCCCCCTCAAAAAGGAATTTTTTTACACAATTGCAAAAATTAAAAAGATATAATTTGCCTCCAAGAAACACATATTAAGAGACAACACCATAAATTATTAGAACAACCAAAAATTGATGAGCTCCATTTTGCATTAGCACAACAAAAGAAAAGAATAGCCCTATATATTAAAGAAATGATGAACCCTAAACAAATTTATGTGGATGAAGAGGGAAGAATATTAATGGTGGAAATAATGATGGATCAAAAACAGATACTGATAGTAGCAATATATGCACCAAATGATAAACAAGAACAATTTTACCAAAACTATATAAAAATATTAGAATTGGATTATTGAAATTTTTGTATAATGGGAGACTTCAACGCAATAATAGATGGAACTTTGGACTATAAAAGCACTAAACAAGGGAAGAAAGGAAGAAATATATTACCTAAAGCGTTTTTAAAAATGGCAGAAGAACTCTAGAGTATTCAAGACATATGGAGAGAAAAAAATCCAAAAAACTGCAATATACATTTTATTCAAATAGACATAAATCATGGTCTAGAACTGATATGATATGGACATCCTCGAACTTGGCATGATGATACAAGAAATAGAGATAAAAACTAATTTCTGGGCAGATCACAATCCAATAAAGATGACTTGGAGAGGAACCAAGAAAAAATTAAGATGGTCCTTGAACAAATCTATATTGAAAGAAAAAGAATTTATACAACTAGCGACAAAAGAAATTGACTTCTTTTTTAAAATAAATAAGAAAGAAGAGACATTGCTTCAAAATGTGGGGGACACAGCTAAAGCATATTTCAGAGGGCTGGCTATAACCTATGCTGCTAAAAAGAATAAAGAAAGAAAACAACAACAGTTAAAGTTGAAGGAAGAATTTAGTAAATTAGAATTTGAACTACAAATAGACCCACAAAAGAAACTCAAAAGGCAAATGGAGATAATAAAACATAAACTAAACTTAGTAGATGCGGAAATAATGGCTCAACAGATTAAAAGGGCTAAACAGAACTTTTTTTGAAAATGCCAATAAACTGGGAAGATGTAGCATATAGATTGAAAAAAGAAAAAGAGAAAAAACTGGTAAACAAGTTGCAAGCCCCAAAAGGTGAATTAGAGTTTCAAAATGACACAATTAAAAAAAATATTAAAGACTTTTACAAGATACTTTATAATGCAGAGGAAATTTCAAAAGAAAAAATACAGCAGTACCTAAAAAAAGCAGACTCACCAAAAATTCCAGAGAATATTCAAAATATATTAAATGGAAAAATATCAATGATGGAGATAACAGAGGCCATAAAAAGGGGAAAAAATTATAAGACCCTGGGCTCAGATGGAATATCTGCAGAGCTCTACAAATCATTACAAGATATACTAAGCCCAATATTGAAAGAACTGTGTAATGAAATACTTTTGGAGGCTAAAATACCAAATACATGGACTGAAGCTAACATTACTTTAATACCCAAAGATGATTCTGATTTGACGCAAATAAAAAATTACAGACCAATATCATTATTAAATGTAGATTATAACATTTTCACCTCAGTAATAGCAGAAAGACTAAAGAAATTTCTCACTGAATTTATATATACAGACCAAAATGGGTTTCTACCTAAAAGACAGATAAAAAATAACTTAAGAATGATTCTAGATGTTTTAGAGTACTATGAAACTCATCCAAGGAAACAGATGGCTTTAATATTTCTAGATGCACAGAAAGCATTCAACAACACAAACTGGCAATTTATGTTCCAGCGACTAGAGAAAATGGATTTTGGAGAAAATTTTACAAATGTAATCAAAACAATTTATCATAAACAAAGAGCCAAAGTAATTGTAAATAGAGATTTTACAGAAAACTTTGATATTAAAAAAGGCACAAGACAGGGATGTCCACTATTTCCACTATTATTTATCCCTGGAAGTATTGAATAGAAACATCAGGCAAGATATAGAAATTAAAGGACTGAAGATAAAAAATGAAAAATGCAAACTACAGGCATTTGCATATGACTTGGTTTTCATATTAGAAGAACTGCTTGAAACAAGCGTTAAGTTTATAGAGAAAATAGAAGAATTTGGAGAATTGGCAGGGTTGAAAATAAACAGAGAAAAGACTAAAGTGCTAACTAAAAACTTAAAAGAAAAACAAAAAAAACAACTAGCAAAAAAACAAACCTTCAAATAGTAAAAAAGTTAAATATTTGGGAACTTATTTAACAGCAAGATGTGCAACAATAAAAGAAGATTGCTAAAACAAACAAAATTGGATCTGGAAAAATGGAAAAATTTACAATTTTCAATGCTGGGGAGAATAGCAACAGTGAAAATGAATGTCTTAGCAAAAATACTCGTTTTATTTCAAACTATACCTATAAGACTGGGAAAAACCTTTTTTGATGAACTAAATATAACAATATTGAAATTTATCTGGCAAGGAAAAAAAGCTAGAATTAGACTGAAAATTTACAAGAAGTGGAGGATTTGGACTGCTGGACTGGACGCTATACAACCAAGCAACTATATTAACATGGCTAAAAGTGTGGATAATGCTTAGAGATAAGCAATGACCTACATTGCATGACCTACAACTTGGATGGCATGCCTTTCTGTGGTATGGTAAGAATAGATACTTTCAGAACTATGTTATAAGAAATGCACTTCTTCTAGAATGGGAAAAAATAAAAGCGAAAATCTATATTAAAATACCTGGATGGCTTTCAACAATGGAAGTAATTGCTTACCCAAATTTAATTAACTACAAGAAAGTTGTGACCTATAAAGATATATTGGACAATGAAGGGAAAGTGACAGACAAGATTTACAAGAACAAGGTATTGATTTATCATGGTGACCATACTTGCAAATTCAAATAAGATATGAAAAAAATGCTAAATCAATGGGATTTTATAAAGAACAGACAGAATTTGACCAGATACTGCTAAAACAGATGAAAAATTGATTAAGAAACTCTATAAATATTTGTTAAGCTAAAAGATGGAAGAGGAACCAGTAAAAGAACAATGATAACATGGGCAAAGAACTTTGGACTTAATATAGAATTAGAAAACTGGCAAAGACTATGGGAAAGAAACACTAAATTAACAAAAGCGGTGGCTTACAAAGAAAACTTATACAAAATGTTTTACAGATGGCATTTAACACCGGTGAGATTAGCGAAAATGTTTAAAAATATATCAAAGAAGTGTTGGAAATGTAAACAAAAACCAGATACTTATTATCATATCTGGTGGACATACCCTAAAGCTAAAATATTTTGGTAAAAATACACATATGATTGGAAAAAATGACTAAAAAACATATAGATTTCAAGCCAGAACTGTTTGTTAGGCATAATAGGAGGAAACTATGAGAAAGATTGTATATACTTAATTTTATATGTATTAATTGCAACAAGAATTGTATTTGCCCAATATTGGAAAAATGAAAACTTACCAACGGAAGAATAACTAATTAAGAAAATTTTAGATTGTGCAGAAATGGACAGATTGATATTAGAGATAAAAGAGAAAGAAAATTCTGTGTACTTTAGAACATGGGACAATTTTTTTCAATGGCTAGAAAAGCGAGTTAGAGAGAAAGGAACGTGATATGTACTATGTAACATTGAATATATACTAGTAAGAAGAAGACTATTGAGCGATTAACTAACATATTGATTATCATAATATAGAAATTAATTCTTACTTATTGTTTTTTAAATACATGAACCCAGACAATATGCTGTATAAAATTGTGGTTATTTTTCATTAATCAGTATCAAAGGTTTATTCACCATTTGGCATGACAGCTTCATTTTCATATAATAAAAAATCACTGAATATATTTCATTATAATAAATTTTAAACTTTTATACAACCAACCTTATTCTTAAATGAACCAATTTCATTAAAATACTTCAGTTTTAAAAAAATCTTTATCTGGAATCCTTCCTGTATCTCTTGAGTTGTAGGAAATCAGACTCAGGCACCCTCTTAAAATTAGCAGTTTCTCATCTTAATATTTCATTAACCCCATGACATTCAGTATTTAAAGTCACTTAGCATTCAATCTTATACCACAGAAAAATAAAAGTATCAAGAATTCAAACCTTATTTCCAAAATATTACAGCATTTTGATGTTTTGCTTCAGAAAGGAAGAATGATCTAAAATCAGAATTATTTGTCTGTGCAAATATCTAAATTGTATTAATTTGCGAGCTATTCTATTATTCTGGTTTACAAATCAACCCATGAAATCAGACATTTCAAAAAGAAAAAAATCCAAAAGTAAATCTACCACTAGCTAAATAAATCGTTATTTACTCATATGTTACTATGTTTTTGCTTCTATTAGAATGGAAACAAATCATCTCCAAAATTCTTATACCTGGCTTATGTCAAGTAATATACACCAAGTGGAGAAATATAATTTCAATGTTAGATACCAGCATTAAAACGTTAACATTTGAGACTGATGGACACGAAATATATCAGCCTATGCTGTCATCCAGCATGCAGTGCAAAGTTATTTAGTGTAGTGTGATTTGCATAAGTTAGGGGACTTTTTTTTTACACTTACCTTAATCCCATATTTTACAGAATATAGTATACCAAGTTCACTGGTTTTAATCTATTTCACATAGTATGATATTTCATGAAACTGTACACCTAAACACCCTCTCTAGGATTCAGATAATGAAAGATCAATACTCTTTTGCAAGGTCTTATTTGTTTTCCTTGGGTACTCTGTGTTTTGCTAGACAATACAGGGAAACTGCATAGCCTTTGCTCAACCTAGAACCCACTGAAATAGCAATAGCACTTCTATATCACTTCATAGTGCTTTAGCCCTCTTTAAGCAGTTTATCAAGTTTGCATATTGCCCCCAACAATCTGGGTCGTCATTTTACCGACCTCAGAAGGATGAAAGGCTGAGTCAACTTTGAATTGAACTGCTGAAGTGCTGGCAGCCAGCAGTCAGCAGAAGTAGCCTGCAGTACTGCATTCTAATCACTGCGCCACCCTGGCTCATATATATCTATGTCAATATTCTTCAATATTTCATGAATTCTCAATATATGTTAACTGGAATTCTTGCAGTTTTCATCTGACAAGGTGAATTGAAATAGTGTATAGTCTTAAGAGTCACAAACTTACACTGAATTCTTCCAATGCCAAAGCAGCAGGGAATAGCAATAACACTTAGACTTATGGAGCACTTCATAGTGCTTTACAGCCCTCTCTAAGCGGTTTACAGAGTCAGCATATTGCCCCCAACTATCAGAGTCCTCATTTTACCAACCTTGGAAGGCTGGAAGGCTAAGTCAACTTTGAGCTGGTTAGAGTCAAACTCCTGGCAATCAGCAGAGTTAGTGTGCAATACTGCATTCCAACCACTGTGCCATGATGGCTCTGCCAAAAATGTCATTTATAATGTAAATTTTGAATTTATACTGGCTATTGCTTATTCTGAATCTGAATGATAAAAATGAAGAATGAAAATGAAAATTCACAGACTTTCTCACAGAAGAGCCATTTCTTTGTATTAAAAGGCAGGGATAATTAATAACTTTTCAAAAGTTGGATAAATTTTATTATTTTCCAAATGTTATTGTTCTATTATTTTCTGTCATTTGAAGAAGTAGAAAACGGCATTTTTAATGAAATACAATAGATATTCTCTGGTGTTCTTCTATAAAGGTAAGTCTCCTCTATTAATTCTGAAAAAAAATCCTGTCAATTATTAGAATTATTTTTAATTCTAATTATTGTTATTCCAAATCTCTAAAATTGGGTGACGTGTCCAGACAGTGATATATTGATAAATCTTAAAACCAATACTATGTTGTCATAAGCAACTTAATATCAAATCTTTTTGTTCCAGGCATAGAGAGTCATGGTTTCTTCGATTGGGTAATATTTTGGCAAAATATCGAACATGCTTACACAAGAAGTAGATTTCATATATACATCAATCAATAAATTCATCAACAAACTAGATAATATAGAATATGTGCTAATGTTAGTGGGGTTACAAGCTGGGAAACCATCTTGATGTTTCCTAGAGCCCATCTCAACATATTTCTTCTAGGAACTAGTAATAAATGAGCATCCCAAAAATCAAATGCCTGATACATGTAATATGAAGATTATCTATGGCAAATATTTTATTTATCATATTCATGTCCAAACTTCAAACTTGTTTGTACTTTTAACTATAAAAATTAGTTAAACTGATTCTAAGATGGTTTATAAAATATTTCATACTGTAAAATCTATTTGTGACATAAAATAAATATACAATATTTCCAGAAAGAATGAATACATGTTTTTTAAAAAAACTGTGTTAATATGCTTTTTCTCCTCTATAGAAAAAAACAACAATAATTTTTTTTTGTCTAGGAATACTGAAGCTTATTGTTCAAAATACTTTTTGACAAAAATGTGTGGCCAGAATTGCAATTTAATGTCAGTTATGCTGGAAAATATATAACCCTATGGCATCATACTCATGTATGGGAAAACAGTAAGAAGAAAATTTCATCATAAAAAATGACAGAATTTGCAGATTATTTCATCATATTACAAATGAACAGAATAACTCAAGACTAAACAATAGCACTAAAAGTAAACTGAAATACCCCTTTACTTCTACAATATCTATGAACTTCTGCAAAAACAGTAAAAGCAAGAACATTCTTCACAAAAGTATGCAGCTTTAGAAAATAACCTAATTTGGGAATCCAAATTTAAGAAATATGAAATAGGGCATGTGTAATGAAAACATTTTGCATTCTTGATTATATTTATATTTATCAAGATGATGGCTTCTCTCTGCTCCCAAATGTTTGTAAAGATGATTAACACAGATAAAAAACTATATAAATGCATTTATATTAATGGGATACGGTAGGCAGGACAAGGAGAAAAATGTGCCATGGTAAGGACTGTATTTATGACATGTTCCCAGGACACGTTGCCAGGAAAAACAGCCCATAGCTGAATTGAATTTTCAAATACATTTACCAACAACTCAAATATTCAGTTTGTTATAATTTTCCCTGGGTTCTGCTCTTAACAAAGTTGTATTAATTTAAATTTTATTTTAATAAACAATGAAGAGCTATTTGAATTCCTTTCAATCAGTTCAATAGGAATCTTTTCCTTTAAGATTTGGACCTATCTGTTGGGAATAGCCTAGTTAAACATGATGGATTCAGGATCTTGATTTGCCATTTGAGCCATATGCCTTAACACGTCCTTTTTGGTGATAATGCCCAGGAGCCTCCTAGAGAAGAAAGAAAGGAAAGAAACAAAATTGTGATTAATCATTAGCCTGTCTTGTTCATTTTTCAAATTCTGCTGCAGTAAAACCTATAACACAAAACAATCAGTTTCAAAAAGACACCCTGCTCTTCCCTTTTTTAAAAATGAAGAAATGGGAATTTAAAAAAAAGAATAAGTTGCATTTATGAACTGAAAAAAAAATCATCACAATGCATTGCTTTTATGAATACAGAGCTTTCATTATATTTTTCTCAGCCTTTGGCAAAGGGATAAAAGATACCATATTCTACCCAGCTGCATTCCTCAATGCACTTAGTTAAGGATGTTTCTTGAGCAGGCTTAAACTTGTCCAACTTTACATCACCTCTCCCAAACCATTTGCAGAAACTGTTGGGATCCTCCAGGCCAAAGCAGAAAAAGCTCAGCACAGGGCATAAAGAGACCATCAAAGTATTGCAAAAAAATACTCCTGAACTGTGACCTGAATGCCTATACATCACATTTAAAGAAAGCTTCAAGCAAAACCAGTGAATTATATGCTCTCCCCTTTCTCTCACAGGCATGCTTCAATGCAAAAGGGTTGAAGTTCTCAAATATATGTTCATTCTATCTATCATTACTTTTTATCAATTATTTTAGAGGGAGGTTGCTGTAGCTGCTAAGAAAACTGAAAAACAATGGTAAAAATATAAGTAAAATTAATAGTCAAGCTAATCTTAACTGTACGTAGTACAGACTTACTAAGTTACCCTGATAATAAAACCCTTTGAATAATCAGTGTTAATTATAACACTGCCTCAAATAATTGACCCTACTGTTGTGTGGCACTGAGGGGGTTGGCCATGGCATGGGACTTGTGGTGGCACATCTTGGTAGGAGGGGCTACTGAGGCTGAAATAGATACCTGGAGGCAATGACAGCTGGGACTCTACGTCAGCTCTAGTGCCACCACCAAAGAGTGCCACTTTGTAGATTGGCTAAAAGGGCAGAGACGGCATTGGGCAAAGACAACAAAGCTTGTTTGGCCAGCAAACTGACTTTTGTTGGCTCCAAATGGCTCAGTTTTTCCCCTCAAGCTTGTTGTGCAAATAAATAGCCTTCCTGTCTTCTCTACACTTAGATACTGCTCTGTTTGCAGCATCTTTCTATGACTGGGTCAAATTCACTGTCTCAGGCATTTAGTCTCTTCTAAGTGTAAGGCAATAAGTTTTCATTAATTTCAGTTGACTTAAATTATCCTTATGAATATTCCTTCTCTTGACAGTTTTCATATTATCAGAATAGTATAAGGCTGTTAACACATTGTCATTAATTTAATGTGAAATTTAATTGTACTGATATGGAAACTGTTGGCGGGACTGGTTCCTAACTTTTGCCCCTTATAAGTATTAGTGTATTAATGTTGTTTATCAAAAACAGAATCTGTCTACTTTTCAGCCAATGAGGAAATTGGAAAAAGCACTAAATATTCCTCTAGCCTTGGTTTATAGCTTCAGTAGGTCTTCACCACTTCCAGCACTGCATCTTGCTTTCCCTCATTGCTCCAGAATGATTGAGCTTTTGAGGGACATATTCTACATTCAAGGGTCTGTTTCATTCAATTTAGCTTCTGTCTCTTATTTTTTCATTCCTTACCTTGTTATAGGTTTATAAATCCCATGGACTTTCAGTTTGTAAAAAAATAAAACTCCATTAGTTAATTCCCTTAATGCATCATTCATGCAGGAATTTCCTAACAATTACATTTGGCTGGCATTTCTCCTTAGCAGCAATAGTTTTTTTTAAAGATTAAAATAATACATATTTAGCAATAGCTTGACCAAAATATGAAGCTTAATTACATACATGTATTATGAATTCTGCTCTAAATCAAAAGAGCAAAATTAAGATATATTGCTCTGAGCTAGAGGGTAGGCCTTTGTTAGCTAAATGAATTATAAACAGCATTAATACGGTAGCTAATAATTTGGGGGATTTGTTATTTTATTTCTTTTCTTTTTTTTAAGACATTTTATTGGTTTTTTAACATTCTTAAACAAAAAGTACTCAAGACCCACCATGATGGTTAGGTGGTCAAACATTCAAAAGTGAATATATATATAAACAACACAACTCAATAAATTCCACTATCCCCTCTCTATTCCCCTCAGTTAACATAATACACTTAAATATTCCATTTCTATTTTAAATTTCTATCACTATTAAACCTGTGTTATAACTTTATCAGTTTACAAATACAATAGTTTAAATTTAAATCAAAAAATTATCAATTCTAATTCTTAATCTCTCAGATCCCTCATTTTATACCAAACTCATTTATTTCTTCTTCCACTATACAATAGATATCTTAATAGCAATAAAATATTGATCAGCCCTATATATATGTAATCCCAAAGTCAATCCATATCTTTAAAATAACAAAATAATATTAAACTTTGATTCATTCATATTCATTAAACAAAGTTCAAATTTTCTCCAGCTTATCATGCCTTATCATGTCTTTGTTGTCATACAAGAAATCTATCCTAGTAATTTAAAACATTCCATAAATTATTAAAAACATCCCAATCTAAGCAGTCATCATTTTTGCAATTCCAGTAAATAATAAATTTCATATATTTCCCAAACGCTACATAGGTACAATCCAATACATTCTTAATCTATTTAAAATATCTATTCTAATAATCATGCTCCTATATGTATATATATTTAGTTGCTTCTAACTCTGAATCTTAGTCCTTAAAACAATCCATAAATCCAATATTGCCTTTTATTCCATTACACAATTTTAAATTTCTCTTTTAAGTCTAATTCTAGGTTTTTTCCTGTACCAAGTAGGTTTCCATAAACACGCTTCCCTTTCAATCAATAAGTCTATTTTTGTTGCTTGGAATGGCCTTTGAAGAAATGAAAGTCCCATCCTCTGCATCACAGGTCTGTTTTTCTCCTCTTTAAAATATCATTGCTTTACAATTTCAAATCTCAGTCCTTGCTTCTTCTGTTCCTCAAAGTTACAAATGAAAGGCTTGTAAGGTAAAATAAGCTCCTCTTTTATCTCAGTTGGTTCCTCTTCTAATGTAATTTTGTTTATAGAATAGTCAAGTGTAGTCTGGTCATCCATTTGCATGTTTGAAGTGAAGTTTCTAGATCTTAGTTCTGAAGTGGATTCTTTCAGTATAGTACAGATTTCTGTAGTGGCCTCATGTATCTTTTCCAATATAAGCTTATAATTTAATTGTGAATGCAATTTCTCCATTTTGGTAGTAATAGTTTTTTGTTTTATTTATTTGTTTTGTTTGTGGAGGCTGTATTTGGTAAGAGTTAATCTATATCCACCCACACAATTCCCAGAGCTCAGTTTATCTTCCCCCCCCCCCAAAAAAAAATGAAGGTCAGGTCTGGTTTTACTTCAAAGAAATAACCAAAAGATGCAATATTAAATTTTCACCTCTAGATGTCCTCAGTAAGTTGAAGAAGAATCTTTTCCAAACAGCACTGCTTTGTTTCTATCTTTAAAAGTATAGTGTGAAAGAAGAAATAATCTTACAACACCAAATAGTAGTACAGTCCTTAGCAGAACAAAAAAGAGAGAAATTTCTGTATCCCAAAAAGTATGAAAATAAATTTTAATCTTATGAAATGCTTTCTTTCCCAAAAATATCGAAGCAGCTTTCTCTAGCCAGGGAAATAATTCCAACAAAGCTCTTATAGGCAAAAAACAAAGTCAAGTAGAGAGAGTAACAAGGAAAAATCTCACCTGGATTCACCACGGGGGCTCTTAACGCCTAGATGTTTTTGACTTGCGGTCTGAAGCAGCAGGGTGATCGGCCATTTTACTGGCCGATCTTCTTCTCCGTTGGCCCTCAGAGATCACCTGGACAGCTGGAGGAGCCACCACTCCTCCGCAGCCGAGCCAAAGCCTCTTCGACGGAAGTCACACCCTCCAGGGCGACTTTCGACCCGTATAAGAGTCAACCGGCAGAGGGAAGACTAGCCGTCGAGGAGACGAGTCTCTTTGTATGGCTAGAGTCGCCGCAAACCGGAACCGGAAGTCTTGTTATTTTATTTCAATAAATAAACTGAGGCATCTTTTCCTTACATTCTTGCTTTAATATTGTTACTGAAAAATTATGAAGGGGCTTAAAGGCACCCTGTACTTTCTTTTATTTCACTTTAGTTTTAAATTATTTTTCAAAAATTGCATTGCTACTTGTTTATAAACACAGACTTGAATTCCTTGTAATCCACTCTTGTAATCCAAGCCAGCTCATTTTCAAGGTCTAACATTACATGTATATAGAGAGGATTGGAATTATTTTTTCCAGAAAATAAGCCCCTCCCCTTCAACAGAAATACTGTATTTTTAAAAACAAAAATAATTTATATACTTACCCACTATGTGTGACAAGACACTGCCTGAGTCCAAGTTTTCTGAAAATGTCTACCACTGTTTCCATTGGTGTATGGTCTGTGACAGTGAAGGGGCTCAGATTCAAAATACGCCGGAGCTTCAGCATATGAGGGCTATTGGCAGGGACCTCTGGAGGCTCTTCAGTAAAATATACAATTGAGTTGCTTACTACGCCATCCTGGCACTGCCTTGCATTTTCTGTATGAAAAAGTCAGACATATAAGGACTATTGCACATCTATCTCAAGAAAAAAATAGTTATTGTTTTCTGATCCTTTAATAGTTCTTCTAAGATCAGGATGGTTAGTAAGTGCATCTGTCCCAACACACTAATGCTGATGCCAGATTTATCCCAGCTCCCTTTTTTAGGGATAATTTTGATATAAAATAATTTCTCTAGAATACCACATTGTTCTATATGATCAGCACACTTTCATATCTGAGGCCATAAGCTTCAGATCTGTAGAAATCCATCTGCATGCATTCATACAAACTACAAAGTCTCAAAAAAAGAGAGGCAAAGAAGACTTTGTCCCTGTTGTTCAAATTAACTGATTTGAATTCCTTTAATGGGAGCAAAGGAGAAGAGATGAAGTAGATTGCTGCATTTCTGCTTTCACTGGTCACAAACCAAGCTGCTTACCTTAAGGCTACAGAGAGAAGATATTTCAGAGCAAGCAAGATTTTCATCTATAAGAATCTCTAATTTCTCTTGGGCTTCTGCAGTTGCCTCTATACCTGTTGCACAAGCCCAAGAACAGTGCATTTTGTTTAAAGTGTCAAATGAAATTCTGAATAATCCTAACCCTTTGAAACTGGATCACTGCAGCCTTGTAGTTTTCATTGTGACAGTATCATTTAATAGAACTTTTCTGCTACATTCAATATGACAGCAGATTCAAGGAGATCCTCAAAAGTCTCTTCAACTCCACAGGAATAAATAAAAATGTATTCATTTATTTAAAAGATTGACTGCTACAATTCAATCCTGATGCTCACAACAACAAAAAGCACAACTGAACAAAATTAAACCAGGACACAGACCCAAGGCACCAGAATACTCATTCCCAAATTCACATGTGCTGTGTGTTCTGTTTTCTGCTTGGTTCAGCATTGAAGAGGCAGCAGTAGTAAACAGGTACTTCTTTATTGAAGGTCAAAACAGAAAACTAACAAGCATGGCTCTGCCCCTATTTATACATTCAGCTTTGGGCGGCGTCAGCCAATGAATACACCGTATTCTCCCGCTCAAATGCATACTAATCAACCTTGCAGACAGCAAGTATGGCTAGGAGGCCACATGGTCTGCTAACAGTCCTTGCACAGATCTCTGCAACTGTTCCATAAGTTTAACACAATACATTACACCCCTCCCCCATAGTTTTTTGACACTTACAAAACATTGTTGGTTGTTCAATGATGACATACATTCAAAAGGGCATAATGGCACTCAGTGGTACAAAAGTCCTTACAATACATTGTCAATATTAACAATACTTAACATTGCAGGTTGTAAGAAGGCACATACATTTAAGTACATAAGCAATCAAAAGTTCCAAGAACCTACATAAATGATTTTAGTTTGCAATAAAAAATACATAAGCATTTTAAGTTTGCAATGACAAAAACCTCACGTAGTCCTTCAAAAACTTTGGTGTGCCTTTCGCCCGCTCCGAGGATCTCAGAGCTGCTGCTAGCTCCCAATCTGCAAGCTCACCTGCCAGGCTCGGCAGACTGGGGCTGAGTGACCCGTCCGATACGGGTAAAGCCGGTTCCTGAAGGCTGGCCTGTTCTGGTAGACCCAAGCCTTTGTCCATTTCCCTGTGGCCGGCCTGTTCCAGTAGGCCCAAGCCAGAGTTCCATGGTGGAGAAGAATCCACCAGATCGGCGTGAAAAGCCGATTGAGAGCAATGTCCTGTTGGCGCTGATTGAGAGCAATGTCCCGTTGGCGCAATGCCTGAGTTAGGAGCAGCCTCACTGGCCAAACCCCCATTCGGCGATTGCTGAGAGACTCAAATTCACAATCGCAATTGTGTTCCTCCCCCCCCCCGAGAGCAGAGTCAGGAGTGGGAGAGTGGCATGGTAACCTCCAACGCAGCTGGTCAATGTGCCTGCGGAGCACACGACCATCTTCCAGGGCCACTTTGTATGAGAGCGGCCCTGACACCTTGCAAACCACAGCTACCACCCACAGTGACCCTGGTCCATAATTGCGTGCCCAAATCGGATCACCCACTTGCAAGTGCCTCAGTGCCTTAGGCTGCGGCACTTGTGAAGCAACCCTGTCTGAATGTAGGCAATCCAGCTTTGTGATCAGACGGTGCCCCCATCTTAGCTCAGCTGGGCTCTTGCCCGCAGAAGTGCAGGGCGTTGTGCGTTGGCAGAGTAGGAAGTCTGCCAACCTGTGATGTCAATTGCCATGGGTGATCCTCTTCAAGGATTTCTTTGTTGTGCGAACCATGCGTTCTGCTTGGCTGTTAGAGGCCGGGTGAAAAGAAGCCGAAGTGGCATGCCTAATCATATTTGCCCTCAAAAAGGACTGAAGCTCTGAGGACGTAAATTGAGCCTCATTGTCTGAAACTATGACATCTGGGAGCCCATGCGTTACAAAGATGCCCCTCAGCACCTGGATGGTCCTGGCAGTAGTCATAGTGAACACTGGAATAACCTCTAGCCACTTGGAGTGACTGTCCACAACAATGACAAAGAGTTGCCCCTGAAAGGGGCCAGCAAAGTTGATATGTATACTCGACCAAGGGGCTTGTGTGGTCTCCCATCTATGTATAGGAACATGTGGCATTTCTGGCCTTGACTGCTGGCAAATGTGACACCTGTGGACCTGGGCCTCAATGTCTTTATCAAGTCCAGGCCACCCGAGGTAGCTACGCATGAGCGCCTTCATCCGGACTATGCCCGGATGTCCCTCATGCAGAGAATCAAGGACTCTAGTCCTCAGTGAAGTCAGGGTGTGCTACCCCACAGGACACAACCCTTAAAGGTGGATAACTCATGCTCCCTTTTCCAGAAACTCTGGAAGTTAGAGCCAGGACACGTTTCAGGCTATCCTGTGAGCACTCAATTCAACACGTGGCTCAATGTGTTGTCAGTAGCTGTTTCTGCAGCAACATCCCCTGCATTGAGGGGAGACTCTGGCAAATCCTGGGTAGCCAGGATGTGGTTGGCTGGAGCAGGATCTGATTCTAATAGCTGTAGAGGCAACCTACTAAGGCCGTCAGCATGCCCATTTCTTTATCCAGTTTGTGAACCAGACAATAGTCATAAGCAGATAGGAATATTGACCACTTCAATATTCTGGGAGAGATAATTTGGGGTGTCTGCTTGTTCGTAGTGAACAACCCCACAAGCAGCTTGTGGTCAGTGAAGACCGTGAAGTGGTGGCCATACAAAAAGTCATGAAACTTTTTTATGCCAGCCATAATGGCCAATGCCTCCCTATCTATTTGTGCTTAATTGCGTTCTGCAGCAGAAAGAGTCCTGGAGTAATAAGCTATAGGGACTTGTGTCCCTTCAACCCTAAGATGGCTTAACATAGCTCCGATCCATAAGGGGATGCATCACACGCGGTGCGGACTGGCAATTGCTCATTGAAATGAGCTAACATCGCATTTGAGGACAATGCTTTAAGTGCAGCAAAATTCCTCTCGTGGACACTTGTCCACTTCCATGGGGCCTGTTTGTCCAAGAGCCAGTGTAACGGCTCTGCCGCTGCAGCCTTGTGGGGAGGAAAGCACGGTAGAAATTAAGAAGTCCCAGGAAGGCCTGAAGCTCTCCCTTTGACTTGGGACTGGGTGCCTGCTGAATTGTTTTGAGCTTGAATTCAGCAGGATGAATGCCTTCAGCATCTATACAAAACCCCAGGAATTCTGTGGAAGTTACTCCAATTTTGCATTTCTCCTGTTTGAGCTTCAGCCCCACTTCGCAGAAATGCCGCAAAACAGCCCAGAGCCTATCAGCGAGGTTTTCGACTGATTCCCCAGCTATGAGGACATCATCAAAGTATGGGCATACAACTGGAATATTATGGAGCATGTGCTCCATCACGGTTTGAAAAATGCCAGGAACTACATTAACCCCAAACTGTAACCGTCGCACCTTGAAGGCTCCCCGGTGTGTTACAATAGTTTGGGCCTCCGCCGTGGCGTCGTCCACCAGCAGCTGCTGGTAGGCCTGTGCCAAATCTCATTTGGCGAAAATGCGACCTCCCTGTAGTGAAGCCAAGATGTGGCTGACTACAGGCACCAGATAGGAGTGCTGCTGGAGAGCTTTGTTTAGCATACATTTATAGTGGGCACAAATGTGAACTTCTCCGTTGGTCTTAAGTGGCGTGGCAATGGGAGTTTCCCATGGACTGCTGTCCACCGGCTCCAAAATGCCTTGCTGCAACAGTTTGTCCAGCTCTGCATTGATTCTCTGCTTCAAGGCAAAAGGCACCCGATGAGGCTTAATCCTAATCGGTGCTATCTTAGGGTCAAGTCGAAGGGAAATTGGAGGCCCTTTGTATGCCCCTAATTCTGAGCTGAAAACATCAGTGAACTCTTGACACACTGCCGAGAGGCTCAGCGTTTGCAAGCTATTTAACCCAGTCACTTGAATTCCCAAAGCATCAAACCAATCAAGTCCAATTAGGCTCGTGTGGTTGCCCTCAACAACTACGACATCCAAGGGACCCTCGAAGTTCCTGAATTGCACCCCAGTGTAGCCTCCCCCTTTATGTTTACCCAGGAATTTTGGAAGTCCGTTTACATGAGATTCGACGGCCTGAGCTTAACTTGTTTGCCGCTTCTACTGCAAATCTGCTGGAGTGTCGTTTGGGAGATTATCGATAGAGCTGAACCCATGTCCAACTCCATGTCAGAAGGAACCCCGTACAACTTGACTTTGAGGTGTAACTTTTCTTGAGTGGGCGATGGGCGCCTGTCCTACACACGCTCCTTCTACTCACACAAAAACCCACCTGGTTTTGACTGGGGACCCCAGTACCTTTCCGAGGCAACTCTTCTGATCCATGTTCTTTTCTGCGACCCAAACAAACGGTGGCAATGTGGCCTTGCTTGCCACATGCCTGGCAAGTTGCTGTGCGGAACCGGCAGTCGGCCCGTTTGTGATGGCCTCCGCACCTGATGCACCGAGGGAAGGAAACTACCTTGTCAGGTTGCCGTTGAGGCCTGCTATCCGGGGGTTGCTGCAACCGATCGACTTGGTGGTCTGATTCAGAATCTTCAACCCTCTCAACATCCTCGTGGTGGACGGCCTCCGAGCAAGGAGGGTTCTTGGAGAGCCATAAGGCCTTAACAGCTCTGCCGGCTGCTTCTTCAGCCGTTATCTCCCTCAATGCGTCTTGAAAGGAGACAGTCTCTTTAGAAAAGATCTTTTGTTGTAGTTCTCAGCTCCTTAGACCACAAACTAAGCAGCCCACAGCCTTTCTTCAAGATCTTTGAATTTGCATGGCCGTGCAGCTTGGCAAAGGGCAGCTATGAAATCGGCGGCAGACTCGCAGGGACGCTGGTCTCGTTGTTCAAAGGCTTGTCGCCAAGCGATGACCGAAAGCTTCGGCTCAAAATGTTCCTTCAGCATCTTTTTCAGTTCTGCGTATGCAATGGACTCAAGTGGCACTGGTGCAACCAAGTTCTCTGCAACGTTGAATGCTGCTTGACCGCAAACACACAACAGTATTGTGGCCTTCAGCCTGTCTTCATGAACTTGGTTAACACGTACGTAATTTTCAACCCTCGTGACGTAGGAGCTCCACCTCTCTGGATGAGCAACGTCGAATTCTGAGAGTCAACCTAACTTCGCCATGGTGAGTCTTTGGCGGCCTTTTCAATGCCTCGTGCTGCTCAGGCTTCCGTGGGACTTCCAGGGCTGGTCCTTGGAAGCACTCTCCTCCAGCGTTTTCATACTGGCAGGATAGAGTGAGCGGGGGGGTGTGTGGAACTCCGTTCTGACCAAGCGCTTGCTAGGCCTTTTCCCCGTAGAGACTCAGCTCTTCGAATTGCAGCAGCATGATCCCACCTTCGTCGCCAATGTTCTGTTTTCTGCTTGGTTCAGCATTGAAGAGGCAACAGTAGTGAACAGGTACTTCTTTATTGAAGGTCAAAACAGAAAACTAACAAGCATGGCTCTGCCCCTATTTATACATTCAGCTTTGGGTGGCATCAGCCAATGAATGTACCATATTCTCCCGCTCAAATGCATACTAATCAACCTTGCAGACAGCAAGTCTGGCTAGTAGGCCACATGGTCTGCTAACAGTCCTTGCACAGATCTCTGCAACTGTTCCATAAGTTTAACCAATACATTACACTATGTTAAACTTTCATTTTGGCCCAGTGATTGACAGAAGAGCCAGGTTTACATACCCTTCCTAAATATAAATTACTAAGGGTCCTCCAGATCTTGAGGGAAGGTTCATCAGTTAGGTCTCACCAGATGACACTGTTCAATAGAAAGGACTTGGAGCATACCCCTAATCATTTTAATTGAAAAATGCATACCATCATTTATCTTTAACCCTGTTTTGGTTTATTTTATCTTATATTCTGGGAAAGGTATACAAAAGCAATATCTTGTAGGGGCTCTGAAGCAACTTACAACGGAGTCTCACAAGCTTTCTTTCACCCAGTTCATCTGTTGGTTCACAAATAATTGCTTTCCAGACACAGACAAGCCTTTCAGAAGTCATATTTGCATATTGGGCAGTCCAGAAAATTGAATAAAGGAATAAAATCTTGTGAAAAAGAAAAATATTGTTGATAGTATTTGGATAAAACAACAAACTAATTAGTTTGAACATAGAAGGGAATCTGAGTTTAGGAAGGGATGCAAGTGGCAAAGGATTACAAAGTCTAATAGTAGCATATATAACATGAAACCATACTGTGGCTTGTTGTTGGCTTAGCACTATGATTATTGAATAGAATTAAATGTCATATTCTTGAAGCAATTGCCAAGGGGTAAACTTAATCAGCTTAAACCTTATTTTAGGAAAGTGCCTATTTGACTTTTAAATTATACTCTTCGTTAAGCTCAGTATTGATATATATCTTTCAGTTAATTGAAGCATATATTATCATTATATTGGCCTTTCTCTCTAATGAGTGTGCACAGCAATATCACAGCACAATTACTGCTGAATAATGTAGCTATTTCACTTTCCTTCTATTTTCAGTGTGTAGGAGTGCTAAAATCTCCAGAACGCTAATAGGCTTTAAAAAAATATCCTTTGTTCAAAAACAAAGGCTAACTAATGATATTTCTTGCTTGATGCTAATATTCAGAAGAGGCTTTCAGTGCAAGTTTTTCTCTCTCTCTCCCTTTGAACTATTTTCCATCAATCATGGAACTAAAATCAACTCTTAACCTCTGATAACAGAACCTTGTCAGTTTCTAATACATTGGCGCTGTACTGTATATGTCTCACTTAAACTCATCTTATAACAGCCATGAAATGAAAATTAGCAAATCCCAAGCTGCCATCATTCTCCAAGCAGCTTTCAAGCCTACATGTAATTTATTATATTTTATTTAAATTATTGACTTTTGCCCTGTCTTCTTATGGTAAATATGTCTAGTTTTGTAATTGCAGTGAGTTTGCTTTCATCTATCTTACCTTCCTCTATGCATCAATTTACTATAATTCTGCTTTAACTTTGAAAAGAATAAAAAAAAGAAGACAGAAGAGTTGTATAGACATTCAATCTATTTCTGAATATAATTGTTAATATATATTGCAATACTTCTTCCGTTACAAAAAGTAACAAGAAAGGAAACATTCTGTTATTCTTAAAAGAATCAAAATTTTCTAAAGGCTAATTTGCAAAGGGAAAATTAAATGCATAGATCTGAGAGGACATTGGGATCTTTTAAATTTAGAATACTGTTGCACACAATTCATTTCTTACCTAACTTTCTTCTAGGCCACCCATAAATCTAATCACCTCTACATGAAACAGATGCAACTCACTTATTGCAAGAATCAAGTCCCGTCTCTGTGCAAAGCCAATAAGGCGCTCTTTAGAAACCACCACTGGAAAACCATTGTAATCTGTTTCCTTGATTAATGTCTCCACATCTTCCACAGTCATGCTGTCTTGAGTCAAGACAGAAAGAGGAGGTTCTCCACGCCTGGGCCTCATAACATCAGTAGCCAGTGTTCTATGGGTAAATTCATCTTTTACATCCAGAAATGGATAGCCATTCAAATGGATATGTGCTTCGTAGATCCCTTCTTTGCCAAAAGCATCAGCAACCCACTTGCTAGTAACAGCTGCAGCCATAAGAGGCACAATATACTCTAGTCCTCCTGTTAATTCAAACATGATCACGACAAGTGAAACTGTCATTCTGGTAACTCCACCTGTCAAAATAAAAAAATTGTTGGGTAGGATTGTCATAGAAGATACCACTCTGAGTTTTTGCAACCTGACATGTGGTTTCATAAGTGGAATCAACTACAAAATGTTAACATTCTTCTATAAACCAAAACACAAAGGCAGCTCTGCAGTTGTACTGCATGATACCCAGGGGCATCGTTCATTGAATTAGTGTACAGCCTTGGTTTTTCTCATTCCTAAATGGATATGGTGCCTTCAGTCCAAGAAATCTTTAGGTACAATATTCATGACTTTTTAAACTGCAAAATTTAGGGGTATAAACAGATACTACACTATATCATACAGAACAACAATTGCAACAAAAGAATAATACATGGTACCTAAGCACGCAGCAGCTCCCACCATTGCATATAGTCCTGGAGTAACACAATCAGCTCCTGGTCTACACCAGTTTCTGAAGATGATCCAGTCGTGATGATGATAGGCCAACTGTTCCACACCAATTCCAACAATTCTACCAGCTATTGCTCCTACAGCCATGCTGGGTATAAAGAGTCCTGAAGGGATCTCAAATAACATAAAGTGAAGTTAAAACCAAATTATTACAAGCACAATTTAATACAGATAGTCCTTGACCTACAACAGTTCATTTAGTAACCGTTCAAAGTTACAATAGCACTAAAAAAGTGACATGACCATTTTTCATGCTTGCAGCATCTGCACAGTCACATGATCAAAATTTGGATGCTTGGCAACTGGTTCATATTTATGATGGCTGCAGTATCTTGGAGTCATGTGATCCCCTTTTGTGACCTTCTGATGAGCAAACTCAATGGGGAAACTATATTCACTTAACTACCGTGTTACTAACTTAACAACTGCAATGATTTACTTAACAATTGTGGCAAAAAGGTCGTAAAATGGGGCAAAACTACTTAAGAAATGTCTCATGTAACAACATACATTTTGGGCTCAATTGTGGTCATAAGTTGAGGACTACCTGTAGTACCTACGCTAATGGTGATTTCAAAGTTTACTTTAAATATAAATCTATTACATTTCTAGATTTAATAAATTATTTCAATGGCTACTGAAGTCTTCTTATTAAATGTTCTTGTTTCATTACTTCAGAAAACTCCATTATTTTTGTTCACTCAGAGACTTAACACCTTGCATTTCTTAATGCCTTGGCTATTTTCTAAGATAGGTGTCAGAACCCATTTCTATTTCATTTCTATCTATCTCCTGTGATCTAAAAACAAATCTCACTTTTCCCTGGGTTCTGCCATACTCCCAAGGGGGGGGGATATGCCTGCGGAGGTATTGTTTTTGCTTCCTCTATTCGCTACAATGTAAGCTTTTGCTTTGTTTATTGCCTGTGTCCACTGCCTGCTACAATGTAACAATTTGCTTCCTACACTGTATCTCTCTCTGAACTTTCTTCTCACTAACCTATCAGCTAGGAAAAGGGGGGGGGGAGAAATACAACCTCTGGAGCCTGGCTTATTTCTCCGGTCTCAAAAGGAGATGTGAAGAGCTGCTTGAACATTGTGCTACGACCAGAGCCGGACCGGTGTTATCTCCCTTTTCCCACAATGGACTTAACACCTGGGGATTGGGCGGTCTGAACTGTCCGGATGAACTGTGGGGTGGGGTTTGCTTGGGGACACATTAAAGTATCGATCTGTAAAGGAATCCCTCAGATCTTGTCTATTATGCCTGCTATCAACTACTTTTAATAAAAGTTCCTGTTGGAGGAAACTGTCTCCAAGAGTTCTGCTTTCTTAAGATGTGGATTGAAGTGGGTCCTTCAATTAGACAGGATCTGCAGTAATAGTCAACCTGGAAGGAAGACCCTTACCGGGGGACTTTGCAAAAACTACAATGTCGGATGTCGGGGCAGGAAATGAAGAACCCACCATGAAAGGAGAGCGCTCCCTCTGGCAGGGACCCTGCCAGTTGTTGGGATCCGAGACGTCATACTCCTCAGAAGAAGAAGTGGTGGACACGCGCAACCACAAACCTTGGTGGTCAATGGGCGTTGGCAAGAAAGGTGAGTGGGAAAAAGTATTGGGGAAAGTGACCCTGAGGTGGGGCAGCCACCAACCCGGATGGAAGCAAGAGATGGAGAAATCCCTTCACCTTAGTGAAGAGGAAGAAGGTCGTGTGCAGCACTCGAACTGGATCCTAGAGAAAGCTATTAACCTGATGAAGAGAACCCTCAGCTCTCTCGTGGAGGAGCACCCTGAATCCCGGGGTCACACCAACACCTTGGACTACAGCCGAAGAGACACTGAGGGGAAATTGGAAACTGTAGCCCCAGGGATCTCCGTGGAACAGCAGCTACTGTTTCAGCAGCACCCACTCCCCGCTGACCCACAGATGGCAATCAGGATGGGAGTCAATACCATCGGCAGCGAAGGCACCAATTCATCCAAAGATTCCCACCGCTGGACACGAAATTCAGGGGGGAGCCACCAAGCTTGGGATTCTTCCTAACCCAAGTCCTCAGCTACATGGAAGAATACGGACGGAACATCCCTAGCAACAAAATCCGTATCCGACCTGTATGATGCTTGCCTACCTCGAGGGGACCCATGCCAACTCGATGAATGGTATGTCCTAGCGGAGGAAGCAGAGATCAACCTACTGAAGAGGCACCGCCGAGGAAAACCATGGGGCCACTCGTCTCCTGAGCTGACACACGAGCCAACGAAACCACTGGCTATGGCCAAGAAGTCAACAGGCTTTTTCAAGTGCGGGAGAGAGGGGCATCGTGCCATAGAATGCTGCTTGAAAGCCCCTCAGCGCAACCCAGACCGATCACGGGTCAGGAAATTAGTGAAGTCCCCAGCCAAGCCAAGAGAACCCGCCATGAGGGCAACAGAGGCTGTGGAGTCCCCACCCCCTGCCAATCATGGGGAGGGAACTCTGGCCTACATCACAGGGGCGGTGAACACCTCAGATGGCAGCTCAGAGGGCGAACCCCTGATAAGTGGATGCATTGCACCCATCCTCAAGACAGTGACTATATTAGCCCCCCTCCATGCCCGAAGCTGTCAAAGTGAAAGCCTTAATAGACTCTGGCAGCACCCGTTGCCTCATTAGCTCGACGTTAGTGGGGAACTTGGGCATCCCGGTGAGGAGGCTGAAACAACCAATCTCATTTGGCCATTTAGATCGGTCCATAGCAGGGGGGGTGCCAGTTACCCTAGCCATTTTACCAGTCCACCTATCCTTGGGGAACCATGAGGAAGACATAACATTTGTACTGACCCCAGGCATGGAATGCCCAGTGATCCTGGGGCCAGAGTGGCTAAAGAAATGGAATCCGTGGGTAAATTGGAGGACAGCAGAACTCAATTTCCCAAAGGGGGATCGTGCAAATTTAAACCCCCAAGGAGCCCTACCAAATCCAGGAGCGGAGAAAGCATCGGTGGGAGAGGAAAAAGGGCAACCTGAAATACCGGAGGAATAACCAAGACCTTGCTGAAATTTTCAGTGAGGAGTGGGTGGATGAACTTCCCCCTCACCAAACCACAGATTGTGCCACAGAATTCAAGCCTGGGGCAAAACTCCCGAAACCCAGACTATACTCTATGAGCCCTAAAGAGAAGGAGGAAATGGAAAGATTCATAAATAAAATGAAAGGGGATTTATTAAAACTGCCAAGCCTAAGGTAGCTGCCCCAGTCCTCTTTAAAGAGAAGAAGGACAGCACTTTGTGCTTGTGCATGGATTACCGTGCCCTGAATGCAATCAGTGAAAATAACTTATACCCCCTACCCTTGATGAAGGACATGTTATCACACCTATCGAAAGGAAGAATTTTCACTAAATTAGACCTAAGGGAAGCATATTACCGCTTTAGGATTAAGGAAGGGGATGAATGGAAAACCGCATTTAATTGCCCAATGGGATGCTACCAATTCAAAGTTTTGCGTTTGGACTACAAGGGGACCCTGCAATATTTATGCAATTAATCAATGAGGTACTAAGGGAGCACCTATTTAAAGGGGTCCTGGTTTATCTAGACAACGTCCTTATCTTCACCAAATCCAAAGAGGAGCATGTCAACCTAGTCAGAATGGTTTTAAAGAAACTGCAAGCTGCCCACCTACATGCCAAATTATCGAAATGTGAATTCCACCAGGAAAGAATAGATTACCTGGGTTATTGCATATCCCCACAGGGCACTGAAATGGACCCTGAGAAGGTCAGGGCAGTACTAGAATGGGCACCACCTTGCACAAGGAAGCAATTGCAAAGTTTCCTGGGTTTCACAAACTTTTACCGCCAGTTCATCCCTTTGTTCACCCAAATAGCCCTGCCCCTCACGAACTTACTAAAAATGAAGGAAGAATCCTCAGTGAAACCCAGCCAGCCACTAAAATGGACAATGGAATGCCAAGCGGCATTCGAGGGGTTAAAGAGACTTTTTTCCGCTGAACCCATATTGAGGCACCCAGACACGGATAAACCTTTCGTAATACAAGTGATGTGGCAGTGGGGGCTGTACTGTTACAAGAAAACGACAAAAGGGTATTGCAACCATGCGCATTCACATCCAGGAAACTCACCAAAACAGAACAGCACTGGGCCGTGTGGGAAAAAGAGGCATACACTGTCAGATGGTCGTTACTGAAGTGGTGCCATTTCCTTGAAGGGAATAAAATCCCTTTTCAGGTCTGGATGGACCACAAAAACTTGGAAGCCGTAAAAACACCCAGGAAGCTCATTCCCAAGTAAGCCCGCTGGTCCCAGCATTTTCACCAATTCCACTTTACGCTCAAACACTTGCCGGGGTGGGGGAGAACTTCCTGGCAGATGTACTGTCTCGCATGCCCCAATATAACAGCACGCAAGCCACCGGTTCTAAACTCCTCATGCCTGAACCACAACTGGCAGCACCAGTAACCACCAGAGCTCAAGTTAAAATAAAGCTGCAGCTGGGTAGCCAAACTGGAATCAAATTCCGGAAAACTTTGGAAACAGATGAATGGTTCCAGAAAAATAGATACGTGTGCACAATCAAGAATGGACTGCCATGGGTAGGGGAGAAGTTATATATACCAACCACCCAGAGGGTCACTTTCATGCAGCTATGCCATCAGCATTTTGGATTTGTAAAAACATTACATTTAATTAAAAGGCAATTTTGGTGGCCGTCCATGAAAAAGGACATAGAAAGTTACATGGCCAGCTGCTAAGAGATTGCAAGGGAAATTGCCCGGACTGTTACAACCAGTGGCAAATCCCTCAGCCCCCTGGAAAGAAACATCCATGGATTTTATAGTGGAATTACCAGAAAGCAATGGAAACGCTGTCATCTGGGTGGTTATGGACCTGTTTTCCAAACAAGTACACTTTATCCTTGCCAAAAGATTCCCACCGCAAAAACCTTAGCGAAACTATTCGTGCAGCACATCTAAGGACTGTACGGGGCATCCCAAAGCATCATATCTGATAGAGGAGTGCAATTTACATCAGAATTTTGGAAGGAATTTTTATCCCTCTTAGGAATCACTCAGGGACTGTCATCTAATCATCATCCTCAATGCAATGGACAGACAGAATGTTCTAACTCAGTATTTGAGCAATACTTAAGATGCTTTATTAATTTCTAGCAAACAGATTGGACGGACCTACTCCCTTTTGCAGAAGTTGCTTACAATAACGCAGTCCACTCCAGCACAGGCTACACTCCCTTTCAAGTAGCTACCTGTCAAAGTTTCAACCCTATGCCAGAACTAATCCCAAATGAACCGGCAATCCCATCACTGAAAGAATAGATAGCACAATTACAAAATACCTGGACAGTAGTTAGGAAAGCCTTAGATGAAGCTAGGCAAGCATACAAAGCACAAATGGATAAAAAAAGAGTCAAACCCATACCATTCACTGTAGGAGAAATGGTATATTTGTCTACAAAATACCTAAAATCCCTACAGCACTGTAAAAAACGTGGCCCAAAATATATAGGACCTTTTCCAATTAAAAGAATCATAAACCCAGTAACAGTAGAATTAGAACTACCCCAAAACTCAGGCAAATACATCCAATTTTTCACTGCAGCTTGCTGAAACGAGAACAACAGTCACCTTTACGGCCAAAAATCACCACCACCACCTCCAATCATGGTTGAAGGAGAACAACACTTTGAGATAAAAGAAATCTTAGATTCTAGGAAGTATCACGAGGCAACTCAATAGCATGGAAACACCTTCCCTCACAAAATGAGTGGGTCCATAAACGGCATGTCAGAGCACCTGAACTGCTAAACAAGTTTCATACAGAATATCCCAACAAACTAGACTAACCTCTATACATGTTTTGTTTTCTCTACAGGTGAATCTCTCCTATTTTTAAGGGGGGCAGGATGTCAGAACCCATTTCTATTTCATTTCTATCTATCTCCTCTGATCTAAAAACAAATCTCACTTTTCCCTGGGTTCTGCCATACTCCCAAGGGGGAGGGGGATATGCCTGCGGGGTTATAGCTTTCGCTTCCTCTATTCGCTACAATGTAACCTTTTGCTTTCTTTATTGCCTCTGTGTCCGCTGTCCGCCTCTGTGTCCGCTGCCCACTACAATGTAACAATTTGCTTCCTACACTGTATCTCTCTCTGAACTTTCTTCTCCCTAACCTGTCAGCTAGGAAACGGGGGAGGGAAAGAAATACAACCTCCAGAGCCTGGCTTATTTCTCCAGTCTCAAAAGGAGGTGCGAAGAGCTGCTTGAACATCGTGCTACGACTGGAGCCGGACCGATGTTATCTCCCCTTTCCCTCGATGGACTTTATATCTGAGGATGGGTGGTTTGAACTGTCCTAATGAACTGTGGGGTGGGGTTTGCTTGGGGACATTTAAAGTATTGATCTGTAAAGGAATCCCTCAGATCCTGTCTATTATGCCTGCTATCAACTATTTTTAATAAAAGTTCCTATTGGAGGAAACCGTCTCCAAGAGTTCTGCTTTCTTAAGATATGGGATTGAAGTGGGTCCTTACAATAGGTATCAATTCTGCCATTCACAATAATTAATCAAGCAAAAGCAGAAAAGACAACATATGAAGGAATCATAGCATGAAAAAATAAACAATTTTAATTACTGCTATGATTCTCCCATCAGTGGTATTGCTAAAGAAATAAATACCAAATTGTTTTTGCACCATATTTTCTTAAAATTAATGTCAAGCAAGTTCTAATGGCCTTACAGACATTATTTTTCTTTCTCACTTGCTATTAAAAGTCAGTCACTACAGCAAGCAGGGACAACTATCATTTTGCTGTAGATGTGGGAAGCCATTAGTCCAAAATTGTTTGAAATCTCCAATAATTCTCTGATTTATTATCTTAACTACATTCTATAATTCATATTATCAATCTTGTACTTGACATTATCAAGGTAGTGCTTCTTCATTATATCACAAGGCATGTTTTGTCATTTTGATGAACATTGGATGATTGTGGAAGCCAGTGTGATCTGCAGATGAATTTATCATCAAACACTCAGTCTCAGTAACAACCTATTTAAACCATTTAGAACTAGCAAGTGGTCCAGCATTTCAAATAATCTGATAATATCTACACTGTTCTTCAAACATTTGTAATACTTGCCCTACAAATTTATGGAAGTTGTGGGTGACAAATTTGTTGAAAGGAAAATAAGGGCAAAAATAAAAAGCCCTAAAAATAAGTAGTAATAAATCATATGAAAAAGCATTTATTATAGCTGATGTGGTTCCCATCTTCAATAAAGGGGGGAAAACAGACCTTGGAAACTACAGACCAATAACCCTAACCCTAACCTTAACCTGGGAAGATACTGGAAAAGATAATCAAAAAACAGATCTGTGAACATCTAGAAACAAATAAAATTATAACTAATAGCCAGCATGGATTTGTTAAAAACAGATCGTGTGAAACTAATCTTATTTCATTATTTGACAAAGTGACTAAATTAGTAGATCAGCGAAATGCTGTGGACATAGTATACTTCAGCAAAGCATTTGACAAAGTAGACCACAACCTACTTCTTGGTAAGCTAGAAAAATGTGGGATAGACAACGTCACCACCAGATGGATTTGTACTGACTGACAAACCGTACTCAACGAGATGTCCTTAATGGTACTAAATCTATATGGAGGGAAGTAAGCAGTGGGGTAAAACAAGGTTCCATCTTAGGCCCAGTACTCTTCAATATCTTTATAAATGACTTAGATGAGGGAATAGAAGAGGAACTCATCAAATTTGCAAATGACACTAAGTTGGCAGAAATAGGCAACACCCCAGAAGACAACCTCAGGATCCAAAAAAAAATCTTGACAGACTTGAACAATGGACCCTATCCAACAAGATGAAATTTAATGTGGAGAAAAGCAAGGTTTTAATGTAGGCAAGAAAAACCAAAGGTATAGTACAGATTAGGCAAAATCTGGCTCAAAAACAGTAACTGTGACTTCCACCGAAAGAAGGGTCCCTGCAGATTCTCCACAATTTTAGGCTTAGAATGGTTTCTAAGCCAGAAGAAACTTCCCAGGGAAAGGGGAAGCTCTGGAAATCAACCCTTTTGCTCCCCTGAATAGCCAGATCCTCTTAGACTGCTTCTTGATGAAGAAGTAGTAACCGGGTGAGTCCTGGCTGGGGCGGGGCAACCATGCAAGTTCACTATGGAAGAACCAACTGTTCACTTGGACATTAAGGGTCCTTGAAGGTTCCTTCCAGCTCTATTCTGATTTAATGTAAACAATTTAGGTCTCTATTTTACATGGTATAAATAGATATACTTTTTAGTGCAATCTTCCCCTTAGTTTTACTTGGATAAGTAAAAGAATGAGCTCTGATGCACAGTGGTTAAAATGCAGTATTGCAGGCTAACTCTGTCCACAATCAGAGGTTGACTGAGCCTTCCATCCTTCCGAGGTCAGTAAAATGAGGACCCAGATTGTTGGGACAATATGTTGATATTGTAAACTGCCCAGAGAGTGTTGTAAAGCACTATGGAGCAGTATATGAGTAAGTGCTATTGCTGTATATTTATTCCAGTGTATCAGATCTTCGGTGATCACATTTCTTAAACTATGCTTGATTTTCCAACTTACCTTCATGCCAAAAGTGAATATGGTAATGATGATTTTAAAAACCAGAGCCAGAGCTAGCTGCCACATAGCCATGTATACTCCTGCACCAGCTGGTCTGTCGGGAATATCATCCACAGGTCTAGTCATATTGGGATCATTTATGTAGTCACAGAGCTGCGATGACTCCAAGGCTCCACAGTCATTGAAGAGTTCAGAGATAAGCTCACTGGTGCTCTTTCGTGTGTAAGGATTGGGATAGGCAATAATAGCAGTTATGGCAGTGACTGCAATGACCTCTATGACTGGATACTTTCCAAGTCTAGTAGTTTTACGCCTCCTGCACCATGCAATGTTGCATCGAATAAAAAGCGTCCCCCACAATCCTCCAAAAACTCCAAGCAAGATAAAGGGGAAAAGTTCAGCCATGTACCAAGGGGTGTGATATTCCACATAAAAAAGGACCAGGCGGCTGTTTCCAAATGGATTGATGGATCTCAGGGTAAAGGCTGCAACAAGTGCAGCAAAGAAAGATCTCCAGAGAGTCTTCAAGGGAAAATAATAACTCACCTAAGATAAAATAGAAGCCATTAGTAATTATCTCCAATTCTTTCAAAGGTTTTCCTTTGCAGATATTTGTGAAAGTGATGTATTATTGTGCATTGATAAAGATGCAGTCCATGGATAGGATTGTAGAAGGTTAAAAGCGATTAAAGATTACACTATCTTTGCAAATATTATTAGAATTACACAAGCACATTGCAGAGATAATTTAAACAAACAAACAAGCTACTTTCACATTTTCAGATGATACTAGGATCCCATAACCAGTGGTGGGATTTAGCTGGTTCGCACTGGTTTGGGAGAACTGGTAGCTAAATTTACCTGAATTTGGAGAACCTTCTGGCTTCTGGAAGTCCAGTCTAGGCCTCGGAGGCCTCCCAGGCCTAGAATGGGCCACGAGAAGTGCATGGATACCACTTCCATAAGTCCATTCTAGGCATTGGAGGCCCAGGCCTGCATCACATAATAGAACTGGTTGTTCAGGTATTTGAACCCCACCACTGCTCATAACTATTGCTATTAAAGTACCGTATTTTCCGGTGTATAAGACGACTTTCTAGAGCCTGAAAATCTTCTCAAAAGTCAGGGGTCGTCTTATACACAGGAATATACGGGTAGCTGTTCTCTGAATTTAAAACCAATCTGCCCCCTAGTGGCCAGCCCTATTTTTTTTACAGAAATAAGCACTGACAGGACAAAGCTTTCTAGCAGCAAAGGAGCTCCTATTGTGCTCATCTATAAACAGAAATTCAATATTGTACTGTATTTTCTGGCGTATAAGATGACTTTCTAAAGCCTGAAAATCTTCTCAAAAGTTGGGGGTCGTCTTATACGCCCAGTCGCCTTATACGCCGGAATATACGGTACCAAAGAATTCTACAGGTACAGCATATCCATTTTGTGAATAAGAGAATATAGGGTAAAAGCTTCACCCTATACTTATATTTCATCATACAATTTTATATAATTGTTTGTGTCTCCCAGTTTTTGCTAGTACCTCCTTAAAAATCGGTTTGATACAACTTGAAATTGACATGCACTTTCAATCTTACTATATGGTTCATGGATTACAAAAGACAATTGCCTCACTTCCGGTGGATCTGCGCGCACGATGGCGGCTACTTTGTAGCCGTCCTCCTGGGTAAGTGTTTGAATCACTATGAACAGCGGCCATCAGCTGTTCAGCGGTTCAAAATCCCCCTCCCGGGCAAAGGGGGAGGGAAGAGGGTTGTCTGAATAGTGGTAGAGCCACTCTCATGCACCCCCAAGGCTTTTTTGGGGGGGTGAGAGGAGTGCTCCCACGGAGGTTAGACTGTCTCCGCTTCCCAGCTGCTTTTGTCCCTAGGGACAAAACAAGCCGCTGCAACCACCTCTGTGATTAAAGTGATCTGGTGAGTTTTTTTTAGAGGCGGACAGAGCTGAGTAGAGGATTTAGCTTTTGCTTTCTTTGATTTTATTTGGATTTTAAGTTTAAAGATTTACTTTTACTTTTATATTCCCTCTTTTTATTTTTTTTCCTTTTGTTGAAAGGGAAAGTAAAATGGCGATCGGCAAGCCTTTCGTTTTTTTTTTTTTCCCCTTTGGGAAGGTAGAATGGTGATCGGCAGGCTTTTTGGTGTTTTTTTTATCCTTTTCCTTTTTTTTTAATGATTGGAACGGAATGTGGATTTGATTTTGATGTTGGGTTTGGATTTTAGAAGCATTATTATTTTTGTTTAACTTCTTTGTTTTGCTTTTTGTACTTTTAAAAAAATGGAATGGATTTTTTCTATTTAATTATTTTTTTCTTCTTCCCTTTTCTTTTTTTAACTCCTTTCTTTTTATTATAATGATCTCCTTTTGAAGGATTTTTTGATTTTTTGGAGTTAATCTCTCTTTTTCTTTTGTTTAATTTTTGTAATTTTTAAGAAGGAGTAAAGATTTTTTTTAAGATGGCTCCAAAGCGTCCAGTAATTCCTACAGCTCCTAAGGTGGTTTCTTCTTCGGTGTTATCATCAGTGCAACAACCTAAATCAATAGCTTCACCCTCTTCCTTGGTACAGCCAATAATTGTGAAGGATTTGCAAGATATGATGGGAAATGTTATATCTCAAATTAGGGCAGAAATGAAAGAGATTTTAGAGGAAAATAATAAGATTTTGAGGCAAGAGATAGTTTTGGCTCTAAAAGGAGTTGCCTCTGTTCTTGAAAAGCTGAACTCTCGTGTAGAAGAGGTAGAAGAAAAAGTGGAATTGATGGAGGGAAAATTTGAAAGCATGGAAAAAGAAATGGAAAATGAGATTCTTATGCTTCAATATAGACAAATGGAATATGCCTTAAGAATCTGAGGTTTGGGAGAGTCTGTGCAAGGAGATCTGAGAGAGATGGTTGCAAAAGACTTTGCTGTGATTTTGAATAAAGAAAAAGAGGAAATACTTAGTGAAATTGAAAAATTATTCAGAGTTAACTCTGTGGTGGCAGTGCAAAAGAATTTGCCAAGAGATGTGGTAATTTACTTTGGGAAAAGATCCCTGTGCAACAAAATTATACAAGCTTTTTATAAGAAGAGATTTCAAATTGCTTCACAAGATGTTACAATTCTAAAGGAGATCCCATCTAAAATTTTAAGAAGAAGAAAGGAGTTTGCTTTTTTAGCAGATGAACTTAAAAAGAGACGAATCTTGTTCAGATGGGATGTTCCGATTGGAATGGTGGTGAATTACCTGGGGATATGTTATAGACTTAATACTGTTTCTCAAGCAAAAGACTTTTATACTTCGGTCCTGGGGGTATGTTCATCGCCATCTATTAAGTTTAAAGCTTTGGAAGAAAAGAAGGTAGAATTGCAGTCTGAAGAGCCTATACTTATGAAAATTGGGAAACCTCAGTTTGAGGGGCCTCAACAAGTTGAGATGGAGGAGCAGAGGATAACCTGTGCAACATATAACTGTAAAGAAAAGGAGCAACAGAAGAAGGTTAAGGAAGCCTCACAACTATTGGTTTCTGAATCTGCGGGAGAAGTAGGATTTATAAATTTTTTGGAGCAACCTTTAAGGGTAGAATTGCAGTCTGAAGAGCCTATATTAATGAAAAATGGGAAATCTCAGTTTGAGGGGCCTCAACAAGTCGAGATGAAGGAGCAGAGGACAACTCGTGCAACATATAATCGTAAAGAAAAAGAGCAACAGAAGAAGGAGTTTAAGGAAGCCTCACAAGTATTGGCTCCTGAGTCTGTGGGAGAAGCAGGATTTATAAACTTTTTGGAGCTACCTTTAAGGGCAGATTTCAAAGCACTTCTTTCGAGATTTATGGATAAGAGAGACTGACAAGGATGGAGATCGAATGAAAATTCTAGATAAGAAGTTTAAGTTTAAGTACTTAGTTTAAGTATTCAAAAGAGTACTGAGTCTGTGGGAGAAGCAAGATTTACAAACTTTTTGGAGTTAGCTTTAAGGGCAGTTTTCAAAGCACTTCTTTTGAGGTTTATGGACAAGAGAGACTGATAAGGAATGTGTTTATTGTGGATGGAATTTGTTATTGGTAAAGATTTAAATGTGTATAAGGGAATTTTAATGGTTTATGGACAAGAGAGACTGATAAGGAATGTGTTTATTGTGGATGGAATTTGTTATTGGTAAAGATTTAAATGTGTATAAGGGAATTTTAATGTTTTAAGTAATGTTTAAATTTGAGTTTTGGAGGGAGTTTATAAAGAATGATGGATAATAACATAAGTATGATATGAAAAGGTTCAGAGTATATTATAATGTGTTTAATGATTGCAATTATTATTTATTAGAGAAGATAACCTATTTAATTTAATATATTTAGATTCGATGTTTATGGACAAGAGAGACTGATAAGGATTGTGTTTATAGTGGATGCAACTGGCTATTGGACAGAAGATTATGGAGACTGAATGAAAATTTTAGAATTGTGGATGGAATTTGTTATTGGTAAAGATTTAAATGTGTATAAGGGAATTTTAATGTTTTAAGTAATGTTTAAATTTGTGTTTTGGAGGGAGTTTATAAAGAATGATGGATAATAACATAAGTATGATATGAAAAGGTTCAGAGTATATTATAATGTGTTTAATGATTGGTTTTATTATTATTATTATTATTATTTATTATTTTTTTAAGAGAAGATAACTTGTTTAATTAAATGTACCTAGATTTGTTTAGGATTTATATGTCTTTTAAGTTTTTTTTTTGATAGGAGAGAAGATTATGGAGATTGAATGAAAATCTTAGATAAGAAGTTTAAGTTTAAGTATTTAGTTTAAGTATTCAAAGAGTATTTAGTTTTAATGGTATAATGAAGGTTTATATGTTTATTTTTGTGTTCTAGGATAAAGAAAGAGGGAGAGATTAGATTTTATATTGTAGGTATAGATATTCAAAGAAAGTAATGTTTAAATTTGTGTTTTGGAGGGAGTTTATACAGAATGATGGATAATAATATAAGTATGATACTAGAAAATGTTTAGAGTATATTATAATGTGTTTAATGATTGCAATTATTATTTTTTAGAGAAGATAACCTATTTAATTTAATGTATTTAGATTTGTTTAGGATTTATATGTGTTTTAAGTTTTTCTTTTCTTTTTCTGAAAAATTTTAATTAAGCCTGTACTCAGCTCTGGGAAGGTTGGGGGAGGGTTTGGGAGGTTTGGGGAGGTGGGGGAGGGTATGGAAGGGTGGGGGGGTTTGGGGAGGGGATTTGTTTTGTAAAATTTAAAAAACTTTCAATAAAAAAAAAAGGTCTGAGCCTGCATAAATCAACCTGTTGCTATTTGTGTACAAATACAGGTATGAAAAGGGAACTGATGAGGAATGAAATAGGATGAAAAGAACAGAGATGCAGAAAGGAAATTTGGTGACAGATGAAAAGAAGGGAGGGAGGAGAGTTGCGGAAAGAGGGATACATTTAAGATAATGGGGCATTCACAAAAGAGGGAATGTTATGGAGATAATTTTGCGAATGCTATGGAGATACAGCATGTTACAAGAATGGGAAAAAGCTATGTTGGATAGAAAGAGTAAAAAAAAAAGGATATACCGTAAATGCCGGCGTATAAGGCGACTTCCGCGAGCGCTGAAATCAGTGCCAAAGACAGGGATCGTCTTATACGCCGAGTCGTCTTATACGCCAGAAATACTGGTAGTTTCCAGCGTATAAGACGACGTTCTAGGAATGCGGCCCGGCTATAAAGACGGGGATCGTCTTATACGCCGGGTCGCCTTGTACGCCAGCATTTACGGTACATACTTAGTTGAGTAAACCAGACTGATGGAACAGAGAGAAAGCTTACTAGGGCCTCCGCTTTAGAACCGCAACATGTAAGGCTTCCAGTAGCACAGCTTAAAATGAAGTATTTCAGATTCGCATGACCCACCCACCCCTTTATCAGCAAATGGTACGGCCACTTCTTTGGAAGCCCAGCACAACCAGACGAGCGCTTTCCACACCAATAGGCAAAAAAAAAGGTCGAACAGGCCTCCACAGCCATGGATCTGGGCCATGGATCCAGACTCTGGAGGCTTGGAAAAGGCCACTGGGGAACGGCAAAATCACTCCGCGACCATGGATCCAAACTCCAGAGGCTTGGCAAAGGCCTCTGGAGCCTGGATCAGGCTGCTGGGGGGGCTGCAAAATCGCTCCGTGGCCATGGATACAAGTTCCAGAGGCTTGGAAAAGGCCTCTGGAGCCCAGATCTATGGTCGCAGAGTGATTTTGTGATGCCCCAGCAGCCCAATCCAGGCTCTGGAGGCTTGGAAAAGGCTTCTGGAGCCCAGATCTGCCGGGGGGGGAAGCAAAATCACTCTGCAGCCATAGATCCTGGTGGCAGAGGCCTTTTCCAGGCCTCCGGAGCCTGGATCAGGCTGCTGGCGGTCTGCAAAATCGTTCTGTAAGCATACCTGGACTCATGCTGGTAGCTTCCATTCAAAAAAAGGTGCCTGACCGCTGTTCCAGGCGTTGTAGACAAAAAAAGCCCTGCCTCCACCATCCAGCCTGGATCCACCCAGCTCTTGCAGCTGCTCCCTGACTCCCAGTGCAGAGAGAAAGAGAATGAGAGCGCTGGCACACGTGGAGAGGCGGAGGGAAGCAGCCCAGCCCCGCATCCCTCTGGGGCGATGGCGCACGTGCCATAGGTTTGCCACCATGGCTCTAGGTTGTCTGGCCAACAAAATGGAGTGAAGAGAACTGCATTCACTTTTGTCTTATCTTGTTAGGGGGGAATATTTTAAACTCATTTAGAAAGAAAATTTTGTTCATTTGCTTGTTTTATTTGTGCATTTTCTGTACGTGTGGTAGATGGGCTTTCTCTGTCTAACCTTCTTCTGAAACATGAGATGTCTTTACCCACAGGCGCCTCATGAGCTCAAGTTTGCTTGTGTAGGGAAATAATTTTCTTTTTATGTTACTTTTCTTATCCTATCACTAATCAGTGAAACTACTATGGAACTAATCCTGGAACATATAAGCATTTTTCAATCTTTAAAATAATGTGGTCTATTTTAAAATAAATGTTAAAGGTAGATTCTCCATGCCCTCACAAATTGTACACAAAAATTACTAGGCTTATAAAATTATTTGGAGCTTTCAGCATTTTCAAGCTGCAAGTCCTTAAGTCCTCTTTAACATGTTGCAAATGTTCAGTTTCAGAAGTGAGACCTTTCATTTTTTGTTGTTCCAGCCTCTCTTTTGTCCTCATCTGTGGTGTCCCCATTTTGTCTGTTTATCTGTTTCTTTAACAACTGCAGTATCAATGCCTTTTCAAACTTGCCTGCAAGCTACCCCTTCCCTTTCCACTTCTCCATTTCTTATCCTCTGTTCTCCATGCCTTTGTTTGATCAGTACTTCCTCTCCTGGGAGAGTCACCCAGAAAAGGGGGCGGGGACCTTGTTCTCATGTCTTTCAGCCCTGCACAGATGACTCAGCAACCTTTGGAAGCAGAGCACACTGACCCAGACACTGCCTCCAGAGGAAACCCTCCATCCATTTGAGCCAGGAAATTGGGATTTGGATCCAGCCATTTGGATCCACTAGAAAGTAACCATGCAACCAGAATGGAACAGATCTTCCCAAGTCCTACATCCCAGATGCCTGTGAAAGCTGCAGAGAGAGGAAGGAGTCCTGAAGCCATTGGCCCTCATGTGAAGCCTCAGAAGACAACTGGGAAAACTATGGACAGAGGGCAGAAATCTGTAAAGTTTTTTTTCTTGCCTCATTTATATTGTAATTAAGTAATCACATGGATTCATGGAGGGATGGCCTTTGAGAATGGTTGGCACAGCAATTATTCAACACCTTGGACTTCTGTCTGGTGGGAGGAAAATTTGTCCAGGATATTTGTATTACCTGTCTTATAGAAGTAGCTACAACATGCTGAGTCTATCCCCTTCACTTACCTCCATGTAATGCTCCCCAGGCTGGTTCTTGCTCTGTGGCACTAAGGCCTTTGCATGCACACTTTTCTGCAAATTCCAAAGGGGAGGGAACCCCTCAGGTAATTTACAATTCATATGCCCTCACTGAGGAGGTAGCAGGAAAGAGATCGCCAAACCCAAGCCCTGAATATGTTGCACTGGTGGACTCATAGTGGGAGTCCTAGGGCTCACTATGTGCAATTTAGTAGCCTGGCTTGCACACTGGCTAACCTCAATTGGACATCACAAATCTGGATGCACTAAACTAAGAGCTAAGGTAGGAAGCAACCCTTGAAAATGTGTAGCCAGTGGTTATGTACTGAGGCAAACATGGCTGTGAAGTATTTTGGGGGAATGTGCAAACCTGACTGGAAGCTCTAAGTGACATCCAACATCTAAAAGAATTGGCACAGAATGTTGGACACTATAAATTTCTTTTCCACCTGACAGAACTTTTGCCCTGGCTTTAGACATTCATGGTTGAAAGGCTCCCCTTTTGGGAGCTGTTACTGGGATCTTTTTCTGCTGCCTCTATTAGTGCCTTCCCCAGAGGGAGGCTCAGCCAATTTCACTGTATACGTGTTATACTTTGATAATAAAGAGTTTATTACTTATATTACTTTATTATTACTTCCTGCATTAACAGTTTAAGAGCTTGTTTCCCCACAACCTGGAGCCCCCATGGAAGCACCCATCAAGTCTCCCTGATGAGATCAATTTTTAATCTTGTGCCAGTAAAATTGTGTCACCCACATTCTTGTGGCACAAAGGGGAGATTGTGGGAAGTCAGCCCTCCCCCAGAGAAAGAAATATTTTGGGAAATATTAAAAAGGCAGAATATATTTCTCCAAAGGAATAATGGAGAAGATCTTTTTTAAAAAGGCAGAAACCTCTCCCTCCCACCAGCTAGAAACTCAGCACAAACCAGGTCCAGCTTGGACTGGACCCTGATGAAGATTTTTCATTCAACATTACCAAAGCTGGATGAGTATTCCAGGTGTGGCCTTACTAAGGCTTTATAAAGGGGTATAATACTTCACATGATTTTGATTTTATGCCTCTGTTTATACAACCAAGGATTGAATTAGCTTCTTTAATTGCTGTCGCACACTGCTGACTCATGTTTAAGTAATCATCTGCTAGGTCTCCAAGGTCCCTCTCACAGTTACTGTTTTGGAGCCAGGTTTTGCCTAATCTGTACTTGTACCTTTGGTTTGTCCTGTTTCCTGTTTTCCCATTGGTTTCACATGCTCTGTTTTTAACAAACCCATGCTAGCTATTAGTTATAATTTTATTTGTTTCTAGATGTTCACAGTTCTATTTTTTGATTATCTTTTCCAGTATCTTCTCAGTTATTGATGTTAGGCTGATTGGTCTGTAGTTTCCTGGGTCTGCTTTTTTCTTTTCTTGAAGATGGGAACCACATCAGCTCTTTTCCAATCCTCAGGTAATTCCCCATTTTTCCAGGATTTTTGAAAGATATGGTACAATGGCTTTGAGATAACATCTGCCAGCTCCTTCAGAACTTGGGATGTAATCTGTCAGGTCCCGGTGATTTATATTCATCAAGATCAGATAGGTGTTCTCTAACTATTTTCTTGCTTATTTTAATTTTTATTCCTAGTTTGTCTTTTACAGTTAGTTTTTGATAGGTTGGGTTATAATTTATTTTTGTGTGAAGACGGCCACCCATTGTCTAAAGCAAAACAATGCAGGAACAGCTACCAATAAAATATGCCATACGAAGTTTATGATGTTAAAAATACTTCTTACCTCTTCTAAACTAAAAAGGACCCCCCCAATGGGTGCGCCAAAGGCAACAGAGACACCAGCAGCAGCTGCAGCTGACAGCACCTAACACGGAAACATCAATCCACATGTTAGTAGTCTGCGGAAAATATTCACAGAATATTAGTGAAGTGAGGTGAATGGAGGAAATGGTGAAACTATCAGTACCTCTCTCCTTTTTCCTTCATTCTTGCTATACTTGGAGAAGAGGCTGCTAAAGCAGTTACCACAGCAGCAGGCTACATGCACAAGAGGCCCTTCTTTGCCAAGACTGAGTCCTGAGGATACCACCAGAACTAAAGTTACAGTTTTGATTAAGAGCGTCCACTTGCCTAGATAACCTCGAATAATAAAGCCACTTAAGATGGTCTTTATCTGGAAGAGAAAGATAAACAAAAGTTGACTGATTGGATTTTTGTGAAAACACTAGAAAGTCTAGACAGATCAGCAATTCTTTTGCTTTTTCAAGATAGGTGAATATTCCGTACTGAAAAACATAACCAGGCAGCCAGTTTTAAAGTCAACAATTTCCTTTCCTTTTCCTACTTTCATCTCCATTAGCAGGGACTTCAGACTGCATTTGCCTGAAAGGTTGCATTGTAGAAAATTATTCCCTCCTCCTCTCACTCCCAATGGCAAAGTCATACCAACCCAGCAAGGAGACATTACCTCTGGAATTCCAGATCCACAGGCATAAGGAGCAAATACTCTGACAAGGGAGACAGCCAGGAAAGCAAATAACAATGCCCATAAGATGTATAGGAAATAATTTAGAATGTAAACACTGGCACCCTAAAAAAGGGAAAAGAAACAGGAACAGATCACTATTAAGTCAGTCCAAAAAAGGGCATAATTCTGCCGGTCATATGGGAGAGTGGGACAATATGAAGCAGGATCTCTTCATCAACTAAGTTTCAAGATTTCATATATGGCTTATTCAACCACAGTATCTTTGAAATCTGCAGTCTGATGCATCTATATATTACCAAAACTGTCTTGTCTCTTTGTGTATTTGTAACCTTGTCTTGACAATTAGGCCAGAAGGAGCATCACAGAGTTTTGAACCAAGGTATTTCAAGTGGGCTAACTTAAATAATGCATCCAAAATCCCACATAATTGAAATAAATGAGCAAGGAAGCTGGGAGGGACATATCCCCACCTTCTTTCCTGCCTTACTCTGGCCACTGCACCAAATCAGCTGACAGCAAGTCCTGATGGTTAAGTGGTAATTGACTTCTTTGGAATGGAGACCAAAAACTGAAATCTCTTAACAATGATGAGCAGTGAGGGAATGACTAGGAAGCAATTTGGATGCCTACTGGCAAGAAAATGATAGCTAGGTGATGCTGGCTGGGTAAGCCCAATGGAGATAAGTGGCCCTTTGGGGCATGCTGGAATGGGGAGTGGGCATGTTGTTTTCTTTGTGGTCTTCAGCTCCCTTTAATCTCTCCCCCTCCACAGTAAAGTGGCAGGCAGATCCAAAAGTCAGCTGAGGAGGAGGAAGAGGAGGCTTCACTAGGAGGGTTGTGAGAGGATGGAAAGCAGCACCAGCCTACATTGTATGTGGAAGAAGGATGACCCAACAGGTCTGGAGTTGTGTAATATTTACCTGAAAATAAGTCTTTTTTAATGTCAAAAGACTCACTCCCAAATAAATACCTACATGGGGGTGCATGTCTTCCAACATGGGACCTTAATATGGCAATTTATGGGAACTGGAAATATTATTTCAAAAATACATAAGGAAACATAATGTATTACAAAAAATATTGATCACTGAGGCCTAAAGTTTGCAGAGATACTGTAGCCATAAATTAAGAGGGCAGGGCAAATTAAAGCAGTTTTAAATGAGTTGGGACTGAAAACTGCAGTATTCCCCTTTAAAGATCTTTCATTTCAAATCAGTTTTGCTTCTATAAGCTATCTGTCTTAGTAAAATTAGCAAAAGTTACAGTCTATAAAAAGGGGGATGAAAAAAATTAAGGCTGTAAAAGAATAGACTGGTGAACTATTTTAAATAAATATATCCATTGCTCAACATATATAATGCTTTTTGAAGCTTTAATAAGATGCTTTGGGGACAGTGAAAAGAATGGCATTTCGCAAGGGCATAAGAAATTTTGAATTTTCAGACAGAAAGTCTGGACAAATAATAAAAAATTGTTATTGTAACAAATGTATTTTTCCCACTTACACTCTCACCTATTGCACAGAATGATGAATGACTAGAGATTCTTCTGCTAATTTGGACATCTGGCTTTGCTTATTCAAGCCTAAGACATAGATGAATGGCATCTGTTTTGATGCTTCAATTCCCTGAGTAATTCTTATTGCTACAACTGTCTTTGCATATTTTTTAAATAAGAAACAGTTATGACAATAATCTTTATTCCTTCACAGGATGAATTTTGTTTGAAAATTACAGTCCATAACAGAGTGACTGGAGAACAGTTTCAACACATATTCTTTCCTCGGTAAATAAAGTATGGGGATGCAGCCAATGAACATTCGTCTCAGTTTGCCATGTATAAATTAAGATTTCATCCAAAAAAGTATATAAGCAATATTTTGGATTTACTGCTATGCTGAGATAGTGATGACATAATGATAAACTAAATTTATGTAAATATGCATGCAGTCCCCTTACAAACCATCATTATTTAACACTGAGGCAACTAACTACTTTAAACAAACTACTTTAAGATTAAAAAACAGACATAAAATAGATAGATAGATCTAAATAGAGACAGAGATAAAGACAGACAGATGATAAATAGATGACAGATAGATGATAGATAGATAGATAGATAGATAGATAGATAGATAGATAGATAGAAAGATAAACAAACCAAAATCAATGGTATAATTCTTTTTTCTAAGTAAGAGGCAATATTAGAGCTACGTGCTGCAAAACTTATTGTTTTGATTATTACAATACTAGAGGATTATTGTACTTCTTTCCTACCATCTAGGAATGGTCCAACTTTCTGTAGCCTAGATCAGGGGTCCCCAATCCCCGGTCTGTGGACTGGTACTGGGCTGCGACATGCCAGCAACCAGTCCGCACAAACAAGCAAAGCCCCATCCATGGGATGCAGGCAGCACACAAAACCATGCACTTTCCGGTCCATGGAAAAACCTTTCTCCACAGAACTGGTCCCTGGTGCCCAAAAGGTTGGGGACCTCTGGCCTAGATAATTATACACAGAGCATTTTTCAGCTTAGTGTAACATGTTTTTTATGATAGTGCCATGTTAAAACCTTAAACAATTAGTGTGTAAATTGCAGCAAAACTATAATAATACCTCAGATTTGTTAACTAAAAGTTCAGACCACTTTTGCCACTGAGGACATTTGTCCCTGTCTTCAAAAGTAGCTTCATTGGATGTCCAGCAACACTGCTCATGACTATACCAAAAGGCTTTTAAACAGACTCCTTCTTTCAAATCAGTCATCCAGTCCACTGCTAAATCTATAACTCCAGCCAATGTACCTAACAGGGAGAGAAATAGATGTTAAAGAAGGACCCAAATGATAGATGATGAGAAATGATTTTGCATGTGCTCTTACAGAAATGTCTCTTGACTATGAGTTAGATACGTATGTGACTTAATGTTAAGTCACCTCACAGTTACCAAAATAAAAGTTAGGAGAAATGTCCATCTCATGGCTATAGGGTGTTTTCAGGAGCATTTATTACATCTATTAGCATCTACAACAGTGAGTGAGTGAAACCTGTCAAAGATGAAGATTGTTTCCTTGCATCCCTCTATAAACTTTCTTATGCAATGTAATGTTTCTCTTAAAATACGAATTGTTTTCATTGACTCACTTCTAAGAACTTCTAAACAATGCACACAATTATTAGTTTAAATAAGTTTTTAAAACAAGAATATATATTCCTATCTAGATAATTCCATAAGCAGCTGAAACTGTTAAAGTCAAAACTTGGGTTTGGGATTATTGACCAAATTTCAGAGTAGGTTAAGACCACCAGTTGAACAAGTAGGCAGTGTGCATTACTGTTATTTTCAATATATTGACCTAAAAGCAGACACTGAATCAATAAAAAATACCATAAATAAAAACTTTCTTTTTACAACTCTGTAATCCCTTAATCTGAGGTAGAGATGGGGTGACTGGATGGAGCCAAGCATTTACTGGCCACATAGCTTCAGGAAGGATGCCCTTCCTGAAGCTATGTGGAGTTCACAGCAGAATTTTTTTCTTTGTGCCCTAGGAGAGAAACATCTGCCACTGTCTAGGATTGAACGTCTCCAAATAGAAGGTGAGCATTTTCTCCACTTGGACACCACATTGCTTAAAAAAACATGTATTAAATATTTAGTTAATACAATTGGTGTATATTGTATTATAGATACATATACTTTTTATGCCTTCTATTTGAAATTGTAATATTTTTGTCTTTTCATTCCAAATAGTTGGCACTTTTTAAAATAACATAGTACAACAGTGACAACAAGTGGTATCTCATAGCAAGAAATACTAAAATAGCATTTTTAGTGACTGCTTTATAAGAGCTTGCCTGAATAAATGTCATATTGCTTCATGAACTATGCATGGCTCCAATTACATATTTCAGCCAAATACTAGAAGAACATTAGTTGTTTATTCATAATAAGCCAAAAAGCACCAGTTAATGTCCAGACATATTATTTTGATTTAATAATATCTTATTAATAATAAATCACAAATAATTAAAAATCATTTTGTTATTACCATTATTAATCATACTATTATGAATGTGTTTTAGTTCCACAATTCTAATGATTTCTCAGAATGTTATCTACTGCTCTTAAAGGATGGAGCAAATGTATGTATGTATTTATTTATTTATATACATATACTGTATATACATATACATACATATACATACATTCATACATACATATACACACACACATACATTGAATATAATAAACCACAATAAAATCATTAAACTTAGTTAATTTTTTACTTATTACAATATCTCTTATCTTTATAAGAGATATGTTTTCTAAAGTAATTTCTCATGAGATGCAGCTATACAAATTTAATAAATAAACATAAAGTTTTGCAAATTATTATCAATTAACCAGGAAATTGTTGTATTATTACTAGTACTAGATCTATTTGGGACTAAAATAATTTTTAAATTATTTTATATCACAATTTTTATTCTATATTACAAATTATAAATATTATTTCTTTGTGCTGTTACTGTCAATATTCTACACATATATTTAGCATTTCTATCCCCTAACAAAAATAGTATTTAGCCCTGAAATGCTGAAATAGAAGATATCACATTTCTATATCCAGCATAAACAACTGTTTCTACAGTGCACAACTTTTAATAAGTAAATACGAGTTAACATTTGTTTGAAGTTACCTGCCAGCAGTCCTATAAGTAGCATGACAACCCATCCTGACCAGGCATCCAATAAACTTTTGATGAATTCCCATATAGACTCCTTGCTTTTATTTGTAATCTGGAAAAAATATATTACTTAACTGAAAAAGCTGCAATGTTGATATTTCATTAAATATAAAATATATTCAACTAACCTAACATAAATATTTATAAGCTATAAAATGCAAATGGCAAAGAATTTGGAAGAGATGAGGCAAGAGATGTAATCAATATTATTATTTTATTTATTTGTATCCCGCCTTTATGAACAAAACATATTCCATAAAAAGTATTGAAGCAATCTATCAGGGCTAGGAATTTTCTCCAGAAATGATCTATCCATATAAAATAAGGTTGACTCAGCCTTCCATCTTTCCGAGGTTGGTAAAATGAGGACTCAGATTGTTGGGGGCAATATGCAAATAACACTGAAATTGTAAATTGCCCAGACAGTTCTGTAAAGCACTATGGGGCAGTATATAAGCCTAAGTGCTATAGCTAGTGCTATATTTCTAATAATTATAACTATACAGTTTAAAATAAAATTAAAAATCTGTTGATTAATCAATCTGGAATCATATTTTTTATTGGAATCAATAACTCTCCAGTGTATTACTCTCACTGCTAATATTTTACTACAGTTCTTTCCCGTTTCTCAGTATCTTTGTCTATTGTAATAAAAATTAGGTTCTATAAACATGAAACTTAGTAAATTCATATTTAAAAGACATCAGGAGATAAATGGGATTAAACAGTAGTTCTTTAACTTTCTTCTCCAAAAATGGTATCCTAGCCAATTGTTGAGTACTTTTATACAACGTATATGTGCCACTTTGGTAGCTCTGTGGGCAGAGCTGCAAAGAGTGCCAGGTGGCCGAAAGCACCACCAGCCTGGCTCAGAAGTGAAAGGGAACGAGACTGGGCAGGTGAGGGAGAAATCTGCCCCACTTCTTCTGTGGCCAATTTCAGCCAAGCTGTGTTGCGCCCACCAATGGTGCGGCCAGGAGGCTTGGCAGATTCTCCCCCATGTGACCCAAATGAGGCTGTAGCCAGGCCTACCATGCCTATGGTAACTATTAGAGAATTTTAATTTCTCTGTTGGTGAAAATAAATCACCAACTGTGAAGCTCTCACAGTTAACTGCATTTAGCTGATTCAAACAACTTCTTTATATTCATATCAAAATATTTACAATACCATATATTCTTCTTTACAGCAACATAGCACAAAGAAGACTTCTTACAGAGAGATACAGAGACAGACCCGAGACTAGATAGAAAAAATCCAGCTCCTAACTCAATACCTTTTTTGGGCACAGACTCAGTAGCACTTTACTCACATTGGCTGACTGAGTTACCACATGATTCTTCCTGCTCATGAATATTCCAACAGTAACCCTACCCCCCACTCCCGCCAACCCTAATTGGAGATTGGAGGGCCTGGAAAAAAACCAGAAAACTTGTGAAAAAACATTTTTTCCCCATTTGTTTCCAAACTGCTTTGGAAACAAATGGGAAAAAGCATTTTTTTTCCTACCCAACCTTTTCCAGGTTTTTTCCTCAGGGCTTTCCATCTCCAGTTAGGGTTGGGGGGGAGCGGGGGGTAGGATTACCGTGGGCATGGGAGGCCTGGCTATGGCCTCGCGTGGGTCAGATGGGGGGATCTGCCACTTCATGGCAGCGGCATTTCATGGCAGCGGCATTGGGCGCAATGCGCAATGTGGCAAATGGCTGTGACCAGCTGAAACTGACTGCAGAACAACAAGCCAGGTGGCAGTAAGGAACCGGTATACCATTGGTTAGCAGGGCACACGGGTCAGATGGGGGATCCGCCAAGCCTAATGGCAGCGGTATTGGCAGGTGCAACCCACAATGTGGCAAATGGCCGCAGCCAGCCAAAACAAGCTGGGCAGTGTGAAAGACGGTTGTAAGGTATACCATAGGTTAGCAGGGAACATGGGTCAGATCCCACTTCCCCCACCGGCTTTGCCTCATTGCAGAGGCACTGGCAGCTCCTCCCTTACCTCATGTCTATAGCAGAAACCAGACGGAATTGACAGCCGGCCATCTGTGTAGGCCCCTAAGTAGGACTTACTTTCAGGGGAGGGGTTATATTAGGCCCACCCCTGAAAATCAGGCTGGGGCTTACTTTTGGGGGAGGGCTTACTTTCGGGAAAATATGGTATAATGCATAATGCTTCTTTTTAAGCACTCTTTTCTTAGCATTCTTAAGCAGACTGCTTAAAAAGAATGAGGAATAGTAAGTTAAAGAAATTAAAGGCGTACGATAAGAAAAATGAAAGGTAAAATTGTTAAAACTAGCTTATAATTGATTTACTGTTTGTATTTGTACTTTTCTACCCTTGAAATTATTTTCACTTCCACCACATCAATGTGTCTTTTATCTTTCAAACTTTTCTCCTCTCTGATTTTGAGAATATTCAACATTCCCAGTATATCCTTTCTTTGGATCCATTTACTTTTTTTAATGAATAGAATAGAGTTAAAAGGGACCATGGAGGTCTTCTAGTCCAGCCCCTGCTGAAGCAGGAGAACCTATACCATTTCAGACAAGTGACTGTCTAGTCTCTTCTTAAAAATCTTCAGTGATGAGGTAGGGAAGAGAAAAAAGGGGAAAAAAGGCATTGACTTCCGACCTTCCTTTGGTGCAGCAAAGTAAAGTATCAACTTCAAACCTCAATTTTTTACTTTTACAAAATAATATAAGCTAGCCATTTTGATAACATCAAGTCTATCTAATGGGTAAAACCCAAAATCAAAATTTCATTTTTTCCAACCTCAAGCACAAAGTCTAGAAGCGGTTTCCATGTGGCAATAAAAGTATTTATATTCTTTTCTTTAATCAGTACAGTCAGTTTAGCCATCTCTGCTAGCTCCATCAGTTTTGTAACCATTCCTCTGTTGTGGGAATCAATGTAGTCCTCCATTTCTGAGCACAGAGTAATCTTGCTGCTGTCAACATACATAACATCAAAGTTCCATATTTTTTTCCAGGTCTTTGTCCATTAGCCTCAAGAGAAAAGTCTCTGGTTTTCTTTCTATATTCACTTTAAGAATTTTATGTATTAACATTTGAATCCTACTCCAATATTTTCTTGCTTTATCACACTTTCACCATAAATGATAAAGAGTCCCTTCTTTACATTCATTTGAAATACCTTTATACATTTTTGATAACTTGTCTGGTGTTAAATACTAACGGTACATCATCTTGCAAAAACTTTCTTTCAAATTATAATTTAATGTAATTTAAGTCTCTGGTTGGTTCTCCATTGCATCAGAACTGCCTAGAGGTTGCTGGGAAGTGATGCAAGCTGTGAGTTAAGAGGGAGTGCAGAGGAGAAAGGTAGCTGAGTCTTTGGTTGATTCTCCATTAAATCAGAACTGCCTAGAGGTTGCTGGGAAGAGCTGCAAGCTGTGAGTTAAGAGGGAGTGCAGAGGAGACTAAAAATCTAAAACAGCAGTAGTAGACTCAGGACAAGTGCATCTGAAATTGTGATTTCATTTTAATTCAGAATGTCTGGCTTAGTTCAGTGCAACACTTGTTTTGCAGTAGTCTTTTGCAGTACTCTCTGAATACTTGAATACTATCCTATCTGTAAAAAAATCACTAATCTACAAGGACAGATTACTTATCTAGGGTCTGTAATCTGCACTCTTCAGGCAGAAATTAGGCATCCAGTTCAGCCCTTCTGCTCTACTGAGCTGCCGCACTATCAGCCCCTTCTACCACAAAGATCCTGCAGGAGAAGGGCAGTATGGACAACCGTGGGATCTGGTAGGGTGAGAGCTGTGAACCATAAACACAAAGCTTTTGCTGTGTCCGTGCATAACTGACCTTATTAGGGACACTAAGGAGACACATCAAGGTAGTTGGGATGATGATAACTTAAATAAGCAGGAGGTCGTGGTCCGAGATGAAGAACTTGTTTTGGACAGGAGAAAGTGTGAATCAGGTATTACACATCAGGCATGCAAGAAGAGTAAGGCATCCAAAAAGAGAAGCCACCTTCTGGTTGGTGATTCAATTATAAGAGATGTAAATTTAGGAGAGGATACAGAGATCAGGTAACTTCCTGGTGCTACTGCCAGCAGGGACAAGAAGTATATTTTTAAGATAGTCAAGAATGCCAGCAAGGACTGTGATGTGGATGCTATTGTACATCTTGGCACTAATGATTTGTCCCCCAAAGATGTACTCTCTGTGCAGAATGATTTCCAGAGCTTGGGGCAGGAACTTAGCAGGATACTTTTCCAGAGGTTTTACCAGTGTATAAAGAGCAAAATGGAAAAGGCCAGCATATAGCAGAATTCAATATGTGGCTAAAGGATGGTGTAAAGGGGAAGGCTTTGGTTATATTAGTCGCGATGTCTCCAGTTGGTCCAATGAAAAAGTGTACAAAAGAGATGGTTTGCATCCATCAGAGAAAGGGACTGAGTTACTTGGCAATAAATTCACAGATTTTCTGGAGAAATATTTAAACTAAACAATGGGGACAGTGAGTTAATTGATACAGAATATTCCTATCCCTGGCAATTAAAAAATTATAGGATTATCAGTGAATGTAACATAGATGTGTGTGTGTGGACAAGAATATCAACCTTGCTGTCAAACAAAATCAAGCTTTTAATAGCGAGTGCCATACAAAATGCACTAATCAAACAGGTGGTAAGAAAATAGGGGAATTCAGGACTTCCGGTGGCGACACTGAAGTGTTGTAGAGGAAAGAGGACAGTCTCCGTCCTCCAACTCTGATTCTTTCACGATCGGGGACCCTTCAGGGTGCGGAGAGCCTGGAGGGCCACGCGAGATAAAGGGAGAAGCCTTGGGGGGGTAGCGAGGTAAAAGGTGATCACCCGCTACAATGAAGGAAACCCCTTAAACCCGGCATGAAAGTGTCTGCTATTGTGAGATGGCAGATTCAAGGCCATAACAAGTCACAGATGATGCGGAAGCAAGGATTTATTTAACAGACTGTGTCATTTGAAGTGAGTAAAAATATCCCAAAATAGTAATAAAAGAGAAGAGCCTAAAAAGACTTACATGTCCATGAGCTTTGGTGTGAGAAGGAAGCTCAATTTGTGAGGGAATCCTCAAAGCAAGCGGCGACCCAGGAGGAAGAACTGTGAGTCAGCAAATTAAAATAACTAAAGGATTAACAGGAGGGAGACAAAGAACTTTGTGGCAAATGTTTTAAAAGGAGAGGATTAACGCACGGTGAACGAAGTAGCTGGGAGGAAAGAGGAAAGAGATCGAGGAAAGAGATAAAGGAGGTGGTATAACAAAGACGAGGGACGGTGGAGTGAGTAAGACGAGAGCAAAGTGAGACGACCGGCGATAGATAATGGAAGTTGAAGAGAAACTGGTGGTCTAGGAGAGTAGCAGGAGAAGCAGGAAAAAATGAACGAAAGAAAATTGAAAACAGAGAAGGAGCAGCACGTAGCAGATGATTGGAGAAAGTGGAGATGGTGGAGAAAGGTGGAGTTAGATTGGGACACAGAGACGAGGAAGGAACGGAAGGCAACAGAAGATTGGGAAAAGTGAAGGAGATGGCGAGAAGATGGGACATGGCGGTGAGAGTGACAGGAATGGATAGGCGGTTGATGATAAAAGATTGGAAAAGGAAACCGGAGCCTTAGAGCAGTGGTTCTCAACCTGTGGGTCGGGACCCCATTTGGGGTCAAATGACCATTTCACGGGGGTCTCCAAACAACGCAGTCTGCCATTTTTTTTCCCTTTTCCCTAGCTGTCCTACTTCCTCTTATTGGTGGCCACACCCACTTGGGGGTCACCACAACATGGGGAACTGTTTTATGGGGTCACGGCATTAGAAAGGTTGAGAACCATTGCCTTAGAGGGACTGCATGTCAAGTAAAGAAAAAAGAAAGTGAATGGTGTTGGAGAAGGAGAAAAGAGGTTTGGGGGTGGCTGTGGACGTAGATGTAGAAGAGAAGAGAAAGAAAACCAAAGAAACGGAGGTTCAGAGAAAAAGTGTGAAATTAATAGGCTGCTAGCTAAATAAGGAAATATTAAGAATATTGTATATTTGAGGAATATGACAAGTACTGCAATGACAACATTGAGAACAGGAAAGAAAACAGCATCAAGTCCATCATTGACACCCTCATCCCCATCAGGCCAGAGAACAATAGAAGGAATGTTGGGGATGGAAAAACAGAGTGTAATATCAAACATGCAAACTATGCAGACAACATTATTGGCTATTCAGGAAATGATGTTGAAAATGCAGGAAATAATGTCTAAGAACCATATAGAACTGAAAGGGGATATGAAAAAATTAGACAATAGGATAGAGATGATACAACAAACAATTGAGAAAAATGAAGAAAGAATAAAGACAGTGGAGGTGAGGTTGGAAAAAATGGAAAAAAAGTGGACATAGTAGACAAAAAATTGATGGTAATTAACAAAAAAATGGAAGAATCAATTATTCACTTGGAAATGGACTGAACTGCATTTTATTTAAGATTCCAGAATGTAATAGAAGAAAAGGAAGAAGATCTGGGTACTATTATGACAGAGCTGATAGCGGGAGCCCTACAAAGAGATAGGCAAGAAATATTACTGGAGATCGATGAGGTGTATCGAATTCACACGAGCTATGCTAGGTGTAATAGACTGCCACGAGAAGTCCATATAAAATTTGTAAGAAAGTCAGAGATAAAATTTATAAAATCATGAGAGATGACCCAATGATTTATAAGGATAAAGAAATACAAACACTAAAACAAGTCCCGAAGAAAATAAGAGAGCAGAGAAGAGATTATAGGTTTCTCACAGCACAGCTAATTAAAATAAATATACTATTTAGATGGTTAATCCCAGAAGGGATGTTGGTATCATGGCAGGAGAGAAAGATCAAGATAGATGGACAAGGCACGAGAACTCTATGATTAGTTGGAAGGGGTGGAAGAAGAGAGTAGTAGTAAAGAGGAATTAGAATCTAGAAGTCAGGAAGACCAGCAACAGGAGTCAAAAGAAATAGAACGAGAGATAGAAAGTAAGGAAGAAAAAGGACAAAGAAGAGAAAAAGGAGTGGGTTTGAGAACACGACAAATATACAAGTAGAACAATGGAAGAAGAAATTAGGTTAGTATCGATCAATGTTAACGGATTAAATGCCCCTGCCAAAAGAAAACAAATATTAACAAAATTAGTAAAACAAGGTATAGATATAGCGTGCCTACAAGAGGTACATATAAAAGAGCAACATAGGAAATGTTTGGAGTTCCTGAAATTAGGAACACTATACACAGCATTAGCAGAACAAAAACAGAGGGGAATAGCGGTATATATTAGGAAGGGAATAAAGGCTAAATTAAAATATCAAGATATAGATGGAAAAGTGTTAATGATAGAACTACAAATTGAGCAGAAGTTATGGTTGTTGGTGACAATTTACGCCCCAAATGAGAATCAAAAAGAATTTTACAGCAAATTACATGAAAAACTTATAGAAATAGGACAGGTAAATATTTGTATAGTAGGAGACTATAATGTGGTGGTGAACAAAAAAAAAAAAAAAGGACTATGTTAGCAGTATGAAAAATAAAAAGAAATGAAAAATACTACCAAGGACATTTTTTGAGATGGTACATGAACTTAACTTATTTGATCAGTGGAGAAAACTGAATCCAAAAAAAAAAAGGAATATATCTTTTTCTCGAACCCACACAAATCTTGGTCCCGGTTAGATCTGGCATGGATGAATGGAGAGGTAGGAAAAGATACAGAAGCAATAGAAATAATGCCAAATATGTGGGCTGATCATAATCCCTTGAAAATAATTTGAAAGGACAGAAAAAAGTTAGGAAAAAGTGGACACTGAATTCTCAAATTTTAAAGGAAAAAGAATTTATTTCAAGGATTAGAAAAGAAATGGAACTATTTTTTAAAGAAAATACAAAGCAACAAACATCATTACAAATTATATGGGATACGGCTAAAGCATATCTAAGAGGTATAGCGATAGCTTATATAGCAAAAAAGAATAAGAAAAAAAGGCAAATGCAAAATACACTTCAGGAGGAGATTAAAAAATTAGAATCTAAATTACACAGAAAGCCCCAGAATGAAAAAATTAAAGGGAAAATAGTTTTGGCTAAACATAAACTAAATATGTTAGAGCAAGAGGAAATGGCAAGGGAACTGAAAGCGGCAAAACAAAATTTTTTTGAACATGCAAACAAGCCCAGGAGGTGGCTTGCCTATAAATTAAAAAAAGATAGGGAAAAAAGATTGATTCAGGAATTACAAGATGAAAATGGAGAGTTACAGTATAAAATGGATAAAAAGAAAATAATAATCTAGAACTACTTTGAGGTATTAAATAAAAAAGAAGAAATAGATGAGAATATAAAATGGTTTGCCGGAATTAAAAGAAGAGCAGAGGGAAAATTAAATAAGGAAATAACAGCCATGGAATTAAGAAGAGCAGTGCAAAAACAAAAAAGTAACAAAACTCTGGGGCCAGATGGACTTCCAGGGGAGGTATATAAGAGCTTGTATGAGGATTTTGAAATGGTGTTACTAGAAGTGTATAATGATGTATTGGAGAAAGCTAAATTACCAGACTCCTGGACAGAAGCTTATATATCCCTTATTCCAAAATAAGGTACAGACCCCAAACAGAAAAAAAATTACAGGCCAATCTCATTGCTGAATACAGATTACAAAATTTTTACTACTATAATTGCAGAAGGATTGAAATTAATATTAAATGAAATAATACATTCAGACCAAAATGGTTTCTTACCTACAAGGCAAATCAGGAACAATATGAGAACGGTGCTAAATGTCTCAGAATACTATGAAGCACATCCTGAAAAACAGGTGGCATTAATATTTTTGGATGCCCAGAAAGCATCTGATAATCTTAATTGGCAGTTTTTGTTCCAACAGATCAAAGATATGAGATTTGGAGGGAAGTTTGAGAAAACGATAAAGGTGATATATACGATACAAAAGGTTAGAGTGATAATTAATGGGGATAATACAGAGAAATTTGAAATAAATAAAGGAGTAAGACAGGGATGTCCAATGTCACCTCTTCTTTTTATCTTGATGTTAGAACTGCTGCTAACCCAAATTAGACTTAATGGAGAGATAAAAGGACTAAAGGTAAAGAAAGAAGAATACAAGACGCAGGCATTTGCGGATGATCTAGTGTTCTTCATAGAGGAGCCACTAGAAACAGGAAACACCTTAATGAACAAAATAGAAAAATATGGGACAGTGGCAGGACTGAAAATTAACAGAGAAAAGACTAAAATGTTAGTAAAAAATTTAACTGAAAAACAAAAGAAAGAATTAGAAAAAGATTTGGGATTGCAAATTGAAAAAAAGATTAAATATTTAGGAATTTGGCTTACTGTAAGGTGTTCCTCAATAAAAGATGATAATTACAAAAAATTGATACAACAAATGAAAAAAGATTTAGAGATTTGGGGAAAGTTACAGTTATCATTATTAGGAAGGATTTCAGTGATTAAAATGAACATATTGCCAAAATTATTATATTTATTCCAGACCGTCCCTATAAAATTAGAGAAGAGATTTTTTGAAGAACTAAATAAAATAATTAAAAAATTTATCTGGCTGGGTAAGAAAGCACGGATAAATATTAAAATGCTACAAGATAGTAGAAGCAGAGGTGGCTTTGGACTTCCAAAATGGGAAATTTATTATCAAGCAGCGGGGCTATTACGGATTAGGGACTAGATAAATTTAGACAAAAAAAAGGGTGTTAACGATTGAAGGACACGATCTACAGGCCGGTTGGCATGCCTTTCTATGAGATAAACGTAATAAGACATATGCATACTTTTACTGACATCAAATAAGAGAAGCGTTGATATGGACATGGGAAAAGGTCAAAAGGAAACATTATATGAAATTACCAAATTGGGTCTCGCCAATGAAGGCAACGATTTACCCGAATACATTGGATAATAAAAAGATGATAAGATACAAAGAATTATTAGATAGCCAGGGGAACCTTAAATCAAAGGAAGAACTAAAAGAACAGGGAATAATTATAGACTGGTGGCCATATTTACAGACACAGTCGAGATATAGAAAAGATATGGAAGAATATGGAATTCAAGGAGTACCACAACAATTAGATAGAATATTAATACGCAAGGAAGAATTTTTTTTAACAAAAGCGTATAAATATTTATTAGAGGTAGAAATGGAAGAAGAAATAGCGAAAGGTTTGATGATAGCATGGGCACGGAATGTAGGCCGAAATATAAATTTAGAAGAATGGGAAAAAGTATGAAACAAAAACTGCAAATTAACATTATCAACGGCATATAAAGAAAATCAGTACAAAATGCTTTATAGGTGGCATCTAACACCGGTGAGATTGGCCAAGATGTATACAAATATGAAACCGGACTGTTGGAAGTGTAAATATAAGGATGGAACATTTTATCACATGTGGTGGCAATGTCCTAAAGCAAGGAAATACTGGGAACAGATATGGCTACAGGAGATAACAGGAGAACAAATTGAATTTAAAGCTGAATTATTTTTATTAGGAATAATTAATCAAAAGATAAAGAAGCAACTCCAATATATCATTGTACACATAGTAACAGCAGCACATATTGTCTATGCGCAATGCTGGAAACTTGAAAATATACCAGCTAATGATATGATTATCCATAAGACATTAGAATGTGCCGAGATGTATAAGCTTATGCTAGAAATGAAAGGCAAGGAAGAAACAGAATTTTATGAGGTATGGGGTAAGTAGTATAATTGGTTAGAACAGAGAAATAAAAATGTATAGCAATAAATGTAAATAACTATAAGAGATACATGACACAGTACTGTTAAAAAAAAGAAAAAAAGAAAAATGTTTTATTGTTTTGTAAATTGGAAAAATGAAAAAAGAAAAAAAAGAAAATAGGGGAATTCAGGCACCACACAGGTTATGTAAAAAGTAAACACAGGGTTAGTCATAAAGGACTCAAATGTCTATACACCAACTCACAGAGCATGAGCAACAAACAGGGTGAATTAGAAATTCAGGCAAATGAGGGCAGATATGATATTGTTGCCGTTACGGAAACTTGGTGGGATGAAACCCACAAATGGAACACACAGCTAGAGGGATTTAAATTATTTAAAAGAAACAGTCCAAATAAAAGAGGAGGTGGAGTTGCTCTCTCTATAAGAAATAACTACATCTCTACAGAAATAGAGCACAACAATGATGAAAACTGCCTTGAATCAATTTGGTTCAATATAAAAGGGAGGGGGGAAATGACATTGCCATAGGCGTATACTATAGGCCACCCAAACAAACAGAGGTAATAGATGAACTTTTTGCTAGTCAGTTAACTAAGGTATGCAGGAAGCACATCACAATAGTAATGGGGGACTTTAATTACCCTGACATCAACTGCGAGAAAAACTCTGCACTAAGTGAAGATCAAACAGATTCCTGACAAACCTAGCAGACAACTTTATCTCCCCCAAAGTAGAGAAGGGAACTAGGGGATCAGCCATATTGGATTTAATTCTCACTAACAGAGATGAAATGACAGAAGGCATTGAAACTACAGGAACCTTGTGTGGGGGGATGACCATGCAATATTGGAATTCAACATTATGCAAGCACAAGCAATAGAACACAGTCAAACTAGAGTCTTGGACTTAAAGAGAGCTAATTTCAACAAACTTAGCGCTTGGGAAGGATTCCATGGGTGAGAATCCTCAAGGGGAAAAAAAAAAGAAGCTTGAGAAATTTTGAAAAGTGAGATAATAAAAACCCAGTCTAGCACAATACCAACAAAGAAGAAAAATAACAGCTCTCAAAAGAAACCAGCATGGCTGCATAAAAAGCTCTCTGGTAAATTGAAAGACAAAAAGGACAAGTATAAAAAGTGGAAAGAGGGGCACATAACTAAGGCAGAATATCAGCAAATAGCCCAAGCCTGCAAAGATGAAGTGAGGAAAGCTAAGGCTCAAAATGAACTAAGGCTTGCAACAAAAGTCAAAAATAACAAAAAAAGCTTCTTTCAACATGTAAAAAACAAGAAAAAAGTTAAGGAAATGATTAGTCCATTAGTGGGAGAAAGTGCAAGAAGGTGACAAGCAACAGAGAGAAACCAGAACTACTTAACTCATTTTTTCATCTGTCTTTACACAAAGGGAAAAAAACAGTCCAACCTATCAGAAGGATCTGACAGACTTGAATATTGGGCACTATCTAACAAAACGAAATTCAATGGTGAAAAAAGTAAGGTTCTATATTTAGGCAAGAAAAACCAAATGCATAGGTATAGTATAGGTGGTAACTTGCTCAATAGTAGCAACTGTGATAGGGATCTTGGAGACCTAGTGGACAATCACTTAAATATGAGCCAGCAGTGTGCTACAGCTGCCAAAAAAGCAAACAGTGCTAGGCTGCATTAACAGAGGGATAGAATCAAGATCATGTGAAGTGTTAATACCACTTTACAATCCCTTGGTAAGGCCACACTTGGAATACTGCATCCAGTTTTGGTCACCAGAATATAAAAAAGATGTTGAGACTCTAGAAAGAGTACAGAGAAGAGAAACAAAGGTGATTAGGGGACTGGAGGCTAAAACATATAAGGAACGGTTGCTGGAATTGGGTATGTCTAGTTTATTGAAGAGAAGGAATAAGGGTGACATGATAGCAATGTTCCAATATTTCAGGGGTTGCCACAAAGAAGAGGGAGTCAAGCTATTCTCCAAAGCACATGAAAGCAGGACAAGAAGCAATGGATGGAAACTAACCAAAGAGAGAAGCAACCTAGAACTCAAGAGAAATTTCCTGACAGTTAGAACAATTAATCAGTGGAACAACCTGCCTCCAGAAGCTGTGAATGCTCCAACACTGGAAGTTTTTAAGAAGAGACTGGACAGCCATTTGTCTGAAATGGTATAGTGTTTCCTCCCTGAGCAGGGGGTTGGACTAGATGACCTCCAAGGTCCCTTCCAACTTTATTATTATTATGGATCGTCGCAAAGTCAGCCAGATGTTCAGACTGGATTTGGCATTTTGTCTACCTATCGAGTCCTTACCCAGGACCTGGGATAGGCAGATGTGGATGTTTGATGGTATTACAGATATCGTCGCAGGATGGAAGCAGTTCCTAATAAGGCCGCCTTTTGCAATTGACTAATAGCGAATTTGTCAATGCCAATGGTGTTCAAGTGGTGCTCCAGTTGTTTTGGGATTGCACCCAAGGAGCCTATGACTATTGGTACTACCCTTGCTTGCTTTTGCCACAGTCTTTCTATTTCTATTTGTAGGTCTTTGTATTTTGTTATCTTCTCCAGTTCTTTCTCTTCTATTCTGCTATCTCCAGGCACTGCCACGTCCACTATCCAGACTTTTTTGTCTTTCTTATCGACAATTGTTAAGTCTGGGGTGTTATGTTGCAGGTGCTTGTCTGTTTGAATTCTGAAGTCCCAGAGCAGTTTAATTTTATCATTTTCTATGACTTTCTCTATTTTATGATCCCACCAGTTTTTGCTTACAGGCAAATGATATTTTTTGCACATCTTCCAATGCACCATTGTTGCTACTTTGTCATGCCGCTGCTTGTAATCAGTCTGTGCAATCTTCTTGCAACAGCTTACCAAGTGGTCCACTGTTTCTTCAGCTTCTTTGCATAGGCGGCACTTACTGTCTGTTGCTGTCTTCTCAATTTTGACTTTGTATGCATTTGTCCTTAAGGCTTGGTCTTGTGCAGCCAGAATTAGTCCCTCGGTCTCTTTCTTCAATTTTCCTGCTCTTAGCCATTGCCAGGTTTTATTATTATCTGCTTTCCCAGCTATTTTTTTCATGTATTGGCCATGTAGTGCTTTGTCTTCCCATGCCTCTATTCTGTTCTTCATTTGGTCTTTCTTGTAGGCCAGTTTGGTCTCTCCAGTAGTCAGTAAGCCTTCCTGATATACTAATTTCAGTGCATCTTCATCATTGTTCTTCAGATATTCTTCCAAAGCCATTTTTTCTTCTTCAACCATCTGATGTACTTGTAGCATTCCACGCCCACCTATTTGCCTTGGTAGATAAAGTCTATCAATGTCACTGCGTGGATGAAGGGCATGATTCATTGTCATTATTTTTCTGGTCTTGCCTATCCATTGCTTTTAGTTCTGCTTGAGTCCAGTCCACTATTCCAGCTGTGTACCTAATGACTGGGATTGCCCAGGTGTTGATTGCCTTTATGGTATTTCCTCCATTGAGTTTGGATTTTAAGATCTTCTTCACTCTCTTGATGTATTCACCTCTAATCTTTTTCTTGACTTCAGTGTGCTTGATGTTGTCAGCTTGAAGGATACCCAAGTATTTGTAGTACTCTTCCTCATCCAGACTCTTAATGTTATTTTCGTGGGGCATCTTGATTCCTTCAGTTTTCACTATTTTTCCTTGTTTGATAGTAAGTGTGGCACATTTGTCCAAGCCAAACTCCATTACAATATCTTGGCTATATATACGGACAGTGTTGAGCAGCGATTCTATTTCAGATGATGTTTTTCCATACAGCTTCAGATCATCCATGTAAAGGAGGTGGGATAGTCTGGCAGATGTTTTTGATGTTTGATAGCCATGTCCTGAGTTATTCAGTATTGTTGACAGAGGAAACAGTGCAATAACAAATAGTAATGGTGATAATGAATCTCCCTGAAATATTCCTCTCTTGATATTAACCTCTCCCAGTCTCTCACCATTGATCTGCAACTGTGTCTTCCATTGTGCCATCGATCTTTGCACAAATTTTCTGATGTTTCTACTGACTCCTGTTATTTCTAGGCACTTGATTATCCAGTCATGTGGCAGAGAGTCAAATGCCTTTTTGTAGTCAATCCATGCCACATTCAGGTTGGTCTTCCTTTTCTTGCAGTTTTCCAAGATCATTTTGTCTATTAGGAGTTGATCTTTTGTTCCTCTGCTATTGGGGCGGTTTCCTTTCTGCTCAGGTGGAAAGAGATTGTTTTCAACTAGATGCTGTTGTACTGCATCAGCTACCACACCAGTTAGTAATTTGAAAGTTGTTGGTAAGCAGGTAATTGGCCTGTAGTTACCTGGTGTTGCCCCTTTTGCTGGATTTTTCATTATTAGGTAGGTTTTCCCAGTTGTTAGCCACTTTTCAATTTCTCCTCCTTGTAGTATATTGTTGAACTGCTTGGCAATGAGTGGGTGTATAACAGTTAGATGTTTCAACCAAAACCCATGCAGTTCATCTTCACCTGGTGCTGACCAATTTTTGATTTTCTTTGCTCTTTTTTCTACCATTTTTGTTGTTATTACTAGTTCTTTCATTTCAACTTCTGTTTTATTTGCATCCACCTCTTTTAACCAAGCCGCATCCTTGTTGTATTTCTTTGGGTTATCCCATATCTGCTTCCAGAACTGCACTGTTTCTTCCTTGTCAGGTACTGACTGATTCCTTGCAGTTTCTCCATTGATGGATTGGTAGAAACGTTTCTGATTGGATTGAAATTGGAGGTTCTGCCTATAGTTTGCAATTCGAGCTTCATATCTACTGATTTTCCTGGCTATAGCTGTTATTTGTTGCTTTATTATTTCCAGTGCTTCCTTGATCTTCCTTGTTTCTAAGTGGTATTTCTTGATTAGGTATTCTTTGGTCTTCTTGTTCTTCAGCTTCTTTTCTTTCATCTGTTCTAGCTTGCTTGCATGTGATCTTAACTTGCTGATCTTATTTTCTAGTCTAACCTTCCATTTTTCTGGTGCACTGTTTGTTTGTTTTTCTTCTTTGTTGATTTTGCATCCCAGGTATTCAGTTATAACTGCAGCTGTGCTGCACATTAGTTGGTTTGTTTCTTGCAGTGAATTGGTGCTTATGCTTGATATTGCAGTATTTGCATCTTTTAATGCTTGTGCTAGCTGTTTCTTTGGAACAAGCTTCAATGCAGGCAGCCTTATTCTGTTGTTTTTGTGCTGTTCTAGATGCTCAGTTATTCTTTGTTTCAATTCTTTTATTTCTTTAGTTAGAGGTTTTTGTTCTTCCTGAGGAAGAGGTGCCTGGTTTCCAAATGAGAACAGTTGTATATCTCTGCTGGATTCCTTCACTGCCAACTCCCCCTGGTTTGCCTCCACATTCTGAATTACTTCTGGCAAGGCTTTGATTTCTTTGCCCTGGGTAAACCTTTGCAGTTCATCCAATTCTGTTTCTGTGAATTCTTTATTTTGTATTATAAATCGGCGTTGATCTGCTAGTCTCTGTTTTGTTATTTCTGATTCTGGATGTTGTTCTTTCCAGAATTGGTGCATTCATTTTAGATATCCTCTTCTTGTTGGACTTGATCTGTAGTAACAGATCATTATTTCTTTGTTTCTGTGTATCTGCGACGAGTAAACACCTTTTCTTCCAGTAGTTCTGCAGCTGCAGGCCCTGGTTGCTCAGCCAACAGTCCTGAGTCCTGTAACCCATTTTTCACCAGATATCCAGGAACTCCAATATCTAGCGCGGACCTTGTTAACCCAGGCGACATCCGAGCCGGTATGGCATTTTGAAATTTACATCTTATGGGAGAGATACTCTTTGTCTGACTCCTCTGATGAGACCTGTCCAGTATGATTGAACCTCTGGCATAGCTCTCATCTTCCTCAGAGTACACAAGCCCCACAACCACATCAAGGTAGTGCCTCACTGGAGATGATGATGATGGTGATGATGATGATGATGATTCCTTTATTCCACTTATTTTTCCATTGTTCAAGCATTATATTACACCCAAAATTCCTTGCCCACTGAATCATACAATGTTTTACTTGTTCATTTTCCAGATTTAAATTCAGTAACATTTTATAAACTTTAGCAATAATATGTTCATCACTACCGCACAGTAGGCTTTCCAATTCATTTTTAACAAAATTAAACCTGTGTTTCTTTTATTTTACTTAAATCTTTTTTTCAGTTGCATATATGTAAACCAATAGCAAACATGACCTTCTGATTCTAGCTTCTCCTTGGATTTGAGGGTAGGCTTACCCAAATTAAAATATATTATTTTACCATAGGTCCACTAATTTGGTCTCATCATCATCATCTCTTTTCTAAAAAAGGCTTCTTGTGGGGAAACCCAAAGTGGCAGCTTCATAGAGAACCTTGTTTTATATTTATTGCAAACTCTCAAAATGGCACACCTAATAAAATGGTTATTAAAATCAACATTTACTTTAACTTTGTCATACCACAAGTAACCATGCCAACCAAACTTTAATTCATGGCCTTTTAGAACCAGTAACCTCTTATTCTGAAGGTTCACCCATTCTTTTAACCAAACCAAACAACAAGCATCAAAATACAGTTTCAAATCGGGTAAGCCCAAACCTCCTCTTTCCTTAGCATCTTGCAATAATTCATATCTAATTCTTTGTTTTGCCCCCTGCCATATAAACTTAGAGATATCTGTCTGCCATTTTTAAACGGAGTATCAGTTGCAAGTATTGGTAATGTTTGAAACAAGAAGAGCATCTTTGGTAAAATATTCATTTTAATCACAGAAATTCTACCTAGCAATGATAAATGCAATTTGTCCCATCTTAATAAATCTTTACTTATATCATTCGAGAGAGGCACATAATTATTTTTGAACAAGTTTGTGTTTGTGTTTGCTAACATAACCCCCAAATATTTCACCTTTTTCACAACCCTAAAACCAGACTTTTTAGTCAGTATATCACCATCTTGTGGGGTCATATTCTTAGTCAACATTAATGGTTTCTGCTTTATTAATTTTGAAACTGGCCAAGGATCCAAACTCATTTAGTTTCCTTATCAAATGTTCTATATTATTTTTGGGGTCTTGCAAAAATATCACCAAATCATCCACAAAGGCCCTCAGTTTATAAACTTCCTTCTTAACATTAATACCTTTTATCTTCTCATCTTGCCTGATGTCACTATTCAGGACTTCCAGCACCAAAATAAACAACAGTGGAGATAGTGGGCATCCTTGTCTTGTAACCTTTTGAATCTCATATGAGTTAGTTAGATGGCCATTAATAACAATTTTTGCTTGCTATAATGTATAAATTATATAAATAGCTTAAATGTATAAATAGCTTAAACCCCTTGAATAAAATCCCCCCCCCCAAAGTCCATTTCTTGCAGGACTTTAAACATAAAGATTCAATTTAAGTTGTTAAAAGCCTTCTCAGCATCTAGGTATATTAGAATAGAATAGATCTGGAAGGGACCTTGGAAGTCTTCTAGTCCAGCCCCCTGCTCAAGCAGGAGAACCTATTCCATTTCAGACAAGTGACTGTCTAGTCTCTTCTTAAAAATCTCCAGTGAGGGAGCACCCATGATTTCTGAAGGCAAGCTGTTCCACTGGTTAATTGTCCTCACTGTTAGGAAGTTTCTCCTTAATTCCAGGTTCTTTCTCTCTTTGATCAATTTCCAACCATTGTTTCTTGTTCTGTCCTCTGGTGCTTTGGAGAATAGTTTGACCCCCTCTTCTTTGTGGCAGCCCCTCAAATACTGGAATACTGCTATCATATCACCCAAGTCCTGCAGCCGTTCTTCATTTGTTTTAGTTGCTCTTCTCTGAACTTTTTCCAAGGTCTCAACATCTTTTTTGTAGTATGGTGATCAAAACTGATTGCAGTATTCCAGGTGTGGTCTTACTAGGGTTTTATAAAGTGGTACTTTGCATAATCTTGATTCTATGCCTCTGTTTATACAACCCAGGATTGAATTAGTTTTTTTGGGCTGCTGCTGCACACTGCTGGCTCATAGTCAAGTGATCGTCCACTAGGACTCCAAGGTCCCTCTCATAGTTGCTGTTTTTCAGCCAGGTCTCTCCTAACCTGTACTTAAATCTTTGATTTTTGCTGCCTAAATGTAAAACTTTGCTTTTCTCCACATTAAAACTCATTTTGTTGAATAGGGCTCATTGTTCAAGTTTGTCCAGATCTTTTTGGATCCTGAGCTTGTCCTCTGGGGTGTTGGCTATTCCTGCCAGTTTAGTATCATCTGCAAAGTTGATGAGTTTATTCCCTCATCTAAGTCATTAATGAAGATATTGAACAGTACTAGGCCTAAGACTGAGCCTTGTGGTACCCAACTGCTTACTTCTCTCCATGTGGATGTAGTACCATTGAGGATTACGTGCTGAGTATGGTTTGTCAGCCAGCTACAGATCCATCTGATGGTGTTGTTGTCTATCCCACCTTTTTCTAGCTTACTAACAAGTAGGTTGTGGTCTAATTTCAAATGCCTTACTGAAAACTAGCTTACTAACAAGTAGGTTGTGGTCTAATTTCAAATGCCTTACTGAAATCTAAGTATTCTATGTCCACAGAGTTTCGCTGGTCTACTCATTTAGTCACTTTATCAAAGAATGAAATAAGATTGGTTTGGGATGATCTGTTTTTGACAACCCCATGCTGGCTACTGGTTACAGCTTTGTTTGCTTCTAGTTCTTCGCAGATCTGTTTTTTGATTATCTTTTCTATGATCTTTCCAGGTATTGATGTTAGACTGATTGGTCTGTAGTTTCCTGGGTCTGTTTTTTCCCCTTTTCTTGAAGATGGGGATCGCATCAGCCCTTTTCCAATCCTCAGGTACTTCTCCAGTGCTCCAGGATTTTTTAAAGATATGGTACAATGGTTCTGAGATAACATCTGCCAGCTCCTTCAGAACTCTCGGATGTAATCTGTCGGGTCCTGGTGATTTATATTCATCAAGGTTGGATAGATGTTCTCTTACCATTTTCTTGCTTATTTTAATTTTTGTTTCTAGTTTGTCTTTTGCAGTAGTTTTTTTGGTATGTTGGGCTATAATTTCTTTTTATGTGAAGACTGATGGAAAGAATGAACTAAGCAGTTCTGCTTTCTCCCTACTGCCTGTTACTTTCCTGCCATCTTCTCTCTTTAGTGGACCTACAGTTTCCTTGACTTTTTTTGTTATTAATATGTTGAAAGAAACTTTTTTTATTGTCCTTGATTTCTGCTGTAAGTCTTCATTCATTCTGAGCCTTTGCTTTCCTGACTTCATCTTTGCATGTTCTGGCTGTCTACTGATAATCGGCCTTAGTTATGTGCCCCTCTTTCCATTTTTTGTATTTGTCCTTTTTGTCTTTCAGTTTGTCAGAAAGATCTTTGTGCAGCCGTGCTGGTTTCTTCTTGAATTTCTTGTTTTTCTTTTTCAGTGGTATTGTGCTAGACTGGGCTTTTATGATCGCATTACCCACGCTTCTTGGGTTGTTTTCCCCTTTAGGATTTTCATCCATGGGATCTTTCCGAGGTTCTCTCTGAGTTTGTTAGAGTCAGCTCTTTCGAAGTTTAAGAAGCTAGTTAGATTGTTTTCTGTTGCTAGTGTTTGCGTTATATTAAATTCCAATATGACGTGGTCACTTTCGCCCAAGGTTCCGGTAACTTCAACTCTCTCTATCATTTCTTCTCTATTAGTAAGAATTAAGTCCAGTATGGCTTTACGTCTAGTTCCCTCCTCTACCTTTTGGATGACAAAGTTGTTGGCTAGGTTGGTTAGGAATCTGTTTGATCTCCCGCTCACTGCAGAGTTGATCTCCCAGTTGATATCTGGATAGTTGAAGTCTCGCATTACTATTGTGGTATGTTTCCTACATACATTTGTTAACTGGTTGGCAAAGAGTTCATCTATTTCTTCTGATTGGTTGGGTGATCTATAATATACACCTATAGTAATATCACTTTTTTCTCTTTTATATTGACCTGTATACATTCTGGAGAGATTTTATCTTGGACCATGTGCATTTCTGCAGATATGTATTGTTCTCTTACATATAGTGCAACTCCCCCTCCTCTTTTTGTAGACCTGTTTCTTTTGAACAATTTGTATCCATCCATCAGTCCATTCTATTCATGGGTTTCGTCCCACCAGGTTTCTGTAATACCAACTATATCATACCCTCTCTTATGTACTATTGCTTCTAGTTTGCCCTGTTTGTTTCCCAAGCTTTGAGCATTTGTATATAAGCATTTAAGGCTTTTATGCCTGTCCATGGGTATGTTTCATGCATCTCCTGAATGTTGTTTGAGTTTTTCTTTTTTCTCATCTCTGCCCACCTCATTGTTTGATTTGTTTTCTTGGGATTTATGATTGGTTTTGGGTTCTAGAGATTCTGAAGATTGGTCACCCTCCCCCCTCAATTTTAGTTTAATGGCCTCCTGATGAGTTGGGCCAGTCTTTTTCCAAGTACAGTTTTCCCTGTTTTCGTGAGGTACAGCCCATCCCTTGCGAAGAGTCCTTCATGAAGGAAATGCAGTCCATGATCCAGGAAACCAAAGTTTTATTTATTTATTTATTTATTTATTTATTTATTTTTAAAATTTATAAGCCGCCCCACTCCCGAAGGATTCTGGGCGGCTAACAATAAAAAACACATAAAACATAACAAAACAACAATACAAAAACAATCATCCAGGGGTAAGGTTTTATAAACCCCAGGCCTGCCGGAAAAGCCAGGTCTTAAGTAGCTTACAGAAGACCAACAGGGTGGGAGCGGTCCTAATCTCTGGGGGGAGCTGATTCCAAAGCGTGGGCGCCATCACAGAGAAGGCCCTCCTCCGCGGCCCCGCCAAATGGCACTGCTTGGCCGACGGGGCCTGAAGGAGGCCCAGCCTGTGGGATCTAACCGGACATAGGGAACTATGAGGTAGTAGGCGGTCTCGCAAATAGCCTGGCCCTGAGCCATATAAGGCTTTAAAGGTAATGACCAACACCTTGAATTGGACCTGGAGACCAATAGGCAACCAGTGCAGCTCACGGAGGATAGGTGTAACGAGTGGGTGTATCGAGGAGCACCCACTATCACTCGCGCGGCTGCATTCTGGACCAACTGTAGTCTCCGAATACTTTTCAAGGGTAGCCCCATGTAGAGCGCGTTGCAGTAGTCCAAACGTGAGGTGACAAGGGCGTGAGTGACTGTAAGGAGAGCCTCCCGGTCCAGGTAGGGTCGCAACTGTTGCAACAGGCAAACTTGTGCAAAGGTCCTCCCAGCCACAGCCGTCAATTGATGTTCCAAATTCAGCTGTGGATCAAGGAGGACACCCAAGTTGCGAACCCGCTCCGAAGGGGGTATATTTTCCCCCGCAAGAGTCAACACTGGACAGTCGACATGATCCTTGGGAGGCAACATCCAAAGCCACTCGGTCTTGTCAGGATTGAGCCTGAATCTGTTAACCCCCATCCAGACCCTTACGGCTTCGAGGCAACGGCCCATCACATCGGCCGCTTCACTGAGAGAGCTCGGGGAGGAGATATATAACTGGGTATCATCAGCATACTGATGAAACCTCACCCCGTGCTGTCTGATGATCTCACCCAGCGGCTTCATATAAATGTTAAATAGGAGGGGAGAGAGGACCGACCCCTGTGGCACGCTGCATTCAAGGGGCCTCGGGGTTGACCTCTGCCCTCCCACCAATACCGACTGTGACCGGCCAGAGAGGTAGGAGGAGAACCACCGTAAAACGGTGCCTCCCACTCCCACCCCTTCGAGTCGTCGCAAAAGGATACCATGATTGATGGTATTGAAAGCCGCTGAGAGGTCAAGTAGCACCAAGACAGAGGAATAACCTCTGTCTCGGGCCCGCCAGAGATCATCCATCAGCGCGACCAAAGCGGTTTCTGTGCTGAAGCCGGGCCTGAAGCCAGATTGAAAAGGGTCTAGATAATCCGCTGGAGCTGGAGCGCCACCACTCTCTCTACAACCTTCCCCACAAAGGGGAGATTGGAGACTGGACGGAAGTTATTTAAATCAGCCAGGTCCAGGGTAGGCTTCTTGAGCAGGGGCCTCACAACCGCCTCCTTCAGGGATTGTGGAAAAGACCCCTCCCTCAACGAAGCGTTGATCAACACCTGGAGCCAGCTTCGTGTCACCTCCTTGGCAGCCGAGACCAACCAGGAAGGACACGGGTCCAATAAACAAGTGGAAGCGCTCATTGCTCCCACTGCTCTGTCAACATCCTCAGCGGTCACAGACTCAAATTCATCCCATAAAACTGAGCTAAGACCTGCCCCAGTCATCTCAAAAGCCCCTGCCCAATCAGAGTCTAGGTCTGTCCGAATCCGAGTGATTTTGTCTGATAAGAATTGCACAAATTCCTCCGCTCTACCCTGTAAGGGCTCCCCAGCTTCCAGAACATTAAGTAGGGAATGGGTCACCCTAAACAGGGTGGCGGGGCGAGATTCTGCAGACGCAATAAGTGCGGAAAAATGCAAACATTTTGCCGCTCGTATCGCCACTAAATAAGTCCTAATATAGGCTCTTAGAAGTGTCCGGTCGGATTCGGAGTTACTAGCCCTCCAGCGTCGCTCTAGACGTCTCTTCTGACGCTTCAGCTCCCGTAGCTCCTCAGTTGATGTTTTCTTGGCAACATCAACCCTTCAGCCAATGGTTTATTTCTAGAATTCTTCTTTCCCTCAATGAGTGTTGGCCTTTCTTTCAGAGTACTGATGAGAACACTACTTGTGCTCCTAGTTTCTTAACTTTATTGCCTAGTTGTATGTAGTCTCTCACTAATGTACTCAAGTTGCTTGTTGTGTCATTCATCCTATTTTTCTGTCCTTTTTTATGCCTGTTTGTGCTTGTTTTTTGCCTTCTATTTTGGTTTAGATAAGTATGTGGTGGCATGCCCTTTGGTTTTACAAGAAAAAAATTGCAGTTTATATTGAAGTTAAGAGTTAGTGTTGGAATAGGGCTATTTAATGAAGAGAAGGGCGCTTTCTTCTCCACAAGAAATTTGCTTTTAGCTTTCTGCTCTCTTCCTAAAAATTCTTCGCTCTCGTTCTTTTTCTTAATTTGCTTCTTATTTATCTCTGTCCTCTCTGCCCTGGTTTTATATATAGGGTAAAGAACAAGGGTTAAACCAAAGGTAGGGATAGGTACAATAGTGGGGTTACCCCCAACAATAAATCAATGCTTTAGCAAGCAGACTACTGTCCGGGTATACATGTTAAATGTCCGTAGTTAATATAATACTAAACAACTATGTTGAATAGATTTTTTAGTAATAATAAGAATGAGAAATAAACCAATATATATCATTAATTCTACGAATAACAATAATTAATATACTATTAATAATATATTACTAATTGAATATAATTACTTACAAATACTGATATGTTGCTTAATAATTATAATTACTTATAGGTAAAATATCGGAAATATAAAAGTATTCACAACAATCAAATAACATAAAAGTTGAATAGAAAGTATCATTTATCCTGTTTAGTTTCATAACCTTTTCTCATTCTGTCGTATTGCTAACCATTGATAGAATTTTTCCCATGTTTTAAAATAGATTGTGTCTTCTTTTTCTTTGATTTCTAAGGTTAATCTGTCCATTTCTGCACATTCCAATATTTTTGTGATAATAATCTGATCAGATGGTAACTTTTCATTTTTCCAAAATTGGGCAAATACTATTCTCGCAGCTGTTAATACATGTAATATTAGGTATTCATTCTCTTTTCCATAATTAGATCCTAGTATTCCTAGTAGAAACAGTTCAGGTTTAAATTCTATCTGCATTTTAGTCATCTTTTCTAACCATATATGAATCTTAAACCAATATTTCTTTGCATTAGGGCATATCCACCAGACATGATAATAAGTCCCTGGTTTTTGTTTGCATTTCCAACAAATATTTGATACATTTTTAAACATTTTCTCTAATCTAACTGGTGTCATATGCCATCTATAAAACATTTTATATAAATTCTCCTTATGTGCAGCTGCTTTAGTAAGTTTGATATTTCGATCCCAAAGTTTTTGCCAGTCTTCTAAGTCTATAGAATATCCAAAATTTTTGCCCATACTAGCATTGTTTCTTTTACTTGTTCTTCTTCCATCTTCTTAACAAAAATTTGTAAAGTTTTTTAATCAAGTTTTCGTCTGCTTTTAGCAGTATTTTATCTAACGGTGTCTGTTCTTTGTAAAATCCCGTAGATTTTGTCTTGTCTCAATTTGCAAATAAGACCACCATGTTAAGTCAATACCATGTTGCTGAAGAACTTGTCTGTCTTTAAGTTTTCCATCTTTGTCCAAAATATCTTTATAGATAACAAGTTTGTCATAATTAATTAAATTTGGATAAGCAAAAGCTTCTATTGTCGAAAGCCACTCAGGTATTTTCATGTAGATTTTATGTTTAATTCTTTCCCATTCTAAAAGCAATACATTCCTTATGGCGTGATTTTGAAAATATTTATGTACTTTATTTTTCTCATACCACAAAACCGCATGCCAACCCAATTGCAAATCATGTCCTTCTAGATTAGGGGTCGGCAAGCTGAAACATTGAAAGAGCCACTTGGACCCGTTTTCCTCCCTCCTGGCTGGGACTCCGCACTGCCCAGGCTCACCTTCTGCCCATCCAATGTAGCCGCTGCCAGCCCCTCCGCCAGTGCGGCTAGCCCCCCTAGGTGCCCCTCTTGCCCCGGTGTCCACCCGAGCCATCCATGGGACAGCAGGAGGAAGAAGGGGAGGAGGAGGGCAAGGAAGCCGCCGCCGGCCCCAGGAGGAGGCTCTCCTCTCCTACCATGCTTCTCCCAGGGGGTGGGGCACCTGGGCACAGGGCCAATCATGAGCCCTGTGATGGGGCAGGTCAGAGAGAGAGAGAGAGAGAGAGAGAGAGAGAGAGAGAGAGAGAGAGAGAGGAAGCGCAAGTGCCTCTCTCTCTGCAAATGGCGGAGGAGGCTCCAGAGCCACAGGTGATGGCTCAAAGAGCAGCATGCGGCTCCGGAGCTGCGGGTTGCCGACCCGTGCTCTAAATAAAGAAGTCGTTTATTTCTCAGTGTGATCCATTCTTTAAGCCAAAGCAAAATGGCTGCCTGGTAATAAAGTCTCCAGTCCGGGAGCCAAAAGTCCCCTCTATCTTTGGAATCTTGTAGTAATTTAATTTTAATTCTTACTTTTTTTCCTTGCCATATAAATCTCATTATGGTAGCATTTAATTCATCAAAAAATTTCTGACTCAATTTAACAGGGACCGTTTGAAATAGAAATATTAGCTTAGGTAAGATGTTCATCTTGACGGTCACTATCCTTCCTAGCAATGATAGTTGAAGATTTTTTCATTTCTCCAAATCCACTTTTATTTGTTTTAGTAGTCTTCCATTACAACTGTAGTATGCTTCCTACATACGTTTGTTAGCTGGTTGGCAAAGAGTTCATCTATTTCTTCTGATTGCTTGGGTGGCCTGTAATATACACCTATGGCAATGTCACTTTTTTCCCTTTTATATGAATCCATTTACATTCTGGAGGGATTTTATCTTTGATCACGTGCATTTCTGTAGATATGTAGTGTTCTCTTACATATAGTGCAACTCGCCCTCCTCTTTTTGTAGATCTATTTTTTTTTAACAATATGTATCCATCCATCAGTACATTGCAATCACGGGTTTGGTCCCACCAGGTTTCTGTAATGCCAACTATGTCATACCTGCCCTCGTGTATGATTGTTTCTAGTTCACTTCTAGTATTAAAGCTGCCTGTTGTTTGTTGTGGTACTGCAAGTATTCAATAATATTCAAAACCATTCTCACGTTATTCCTTAGCTGTCTTTTTGGCAGAAAACCAAAATATATAACTGTAAAACTTTTTTTAGACTTTCTGCCAAAATTGCAGCAAATAATTTATAATCCTTATTTAATAATGAGATTGGTCTGTAATTCTTTATCGACATGGCATCCTGCCCCTCCTTTGGAAGTAACATGATATTAGCTTCCATCCATGTTGGGGGTATTTTCCCACCTTGTAATATACCATTCATTACATCCTTTAATGCTGAAGAAGTTCATCTTCAAAACATTTATAATATTGACTTGTAAGTCCGTCTGGGCTTTGCCTGATTTCATTTTTCTTATAGCTTCTGATATTTCAAAGGTTAGGGTCATTTATAAATTGTCTCTGTGAAAGTTTCAGCAAATTTTGTTTAAGCAAATATTCATCTATTTTTACCTATTTAACTCCTGCATCTTATACAAATTAGAATAAAAATTGTGAAAAGAATTTTTTTTTCAATCATTCTCTTTTCCCTCTCCTTTCTTAATCTATATACAAACAATCTCCCTAGTTTATTTGCACTCAAAGTATCTTTGCTTCACATAACTCAATTTTGTTTCTATATCTTGGACTGTCAACATAGACAGTTGTTGGCGTAGTAAGTTAATTTGGTAAAAACGTTTAGGAGCCATGGGTAACTTTTGCAGATCAATTTCTTTCTGTCTGATTGCTTCAAGTATCTTTTGGGTCTTTTCCAAAGATTTTTTTCTTCTCTAACCAATTGTATTATATAAAGTAATCCCTCATAACTGCCTTACTAAGCCTCCTAAATCGTTATTAGATCTGTCCCTTTACCTAAATTGTTATCAAAATATTTGTGTAATTTCTTTTTACAGTCCTTTACAATTGTCTCCTTTTGTAAAATAGATTAATTTAATCTCCATCTATAACTCAAACTTTTTTCTAAGGACCAATACAACTGGGTTACGGTCAGAAAAAGATTTAGGTAGGATATCAACTTTCAAAATTCTATTTGCTAAGTTTTTAGAGACTCCATATCAACCCTGAGAAGGATTTGTGCCTTTCTGAGAAAAAGATATATTTTCTCTTGCAGAGCCATTTTTGTGCTCTGCACATTAGCATTAAATTGTCCATCATTTCAAAAAATGACATTGGTAGTTTGTCCTGGGATAGTTTGATCCCTTTAGTAGATATTCTATCCCAAAGTGGCGAAATCACTCCATTCCAATTCCCCCAACATAAGTCAGTTTTCATACGAAAAAAGTTGGTCCATAAGATACTCAAAAAGTTGCTTTTCCCCTCATTTGGTACATATAGACCAATCACCATTGATTTTATTCCATTAAATTCAATGTCCTCTATTATGAATCTACCCTGTTTGTCTGATAAAAGTAGGTTAGGTTTAAATTGGGGTTTTATATTTATCTTTTTTTCCCCAGTAGATACAAATTCCTCCTCTAGTCTTTTATTTATTAGATATTTCTCATCTTGTTTTTTAATGTGTGTTTCTTAAAAACAGATTATATCACCATTAAGTTTTCTCAAATGGGGCATTAGTCCCATTGATATTACATGTAATGAGTTTACTTTCCATCTTTTTTTTAAAAAATTTTTTGCAATTTTACAATAAAATCCCTCTCCCATTACCTCCCTACCCTCCCAGAAACCCTCCCCCCGTCTTCCCAGAGCTGAATACATTTAAAAAAACAAATTTTTAAGTACTTTAAGTCCAATATATATACATAATAAAAAATACTTATTATCTTAAACTTTAAACATAAATTATTCAAAAGCTAAATAATATCTTTTAATATCATACTTATACTGTATAAAGTTTATCCATCTTTTCCACACCAAGAGATATTTCTCTTGCGATTGATCTTTCAAATAAGCCGAAATTTTTGCCATTTCAGATAAGTAAGAAACTTTAAAAAACCATTCCTCCAAAGTAGGCAAAAATTCCTTCTTCCAATATTGTCCTATCAACAACCTTGCCACTGTGATTAAATTTAACATTAAAATAATTTCTTTATCATCACAATTTTCCATCTTTAAATGAAACACCAGATTCCTGTATAGACACCTCAGTCATCTCTTCTTCAATGTCCATTTTTTGAAGCTGGTCTGTTTCCAAAGACTTATCTATCTCCATCTCATCACCTGGAAATTAATTTATGTCTTCTCAAAAACTCCTTGGCTTTATCTATAGAGTTCAGTCAAAATCTTTGTTCACGGTAAATAAGTGTCACCCCCTCAAGCTTATCCCAATGAAAGGGAATTTTTCTCATCTTCAAAATATCTGTAAGGAATGACTAAGCTTTCCTTTTCTGCAAAATTATTACAGGAATTTCCTTCAAAATAATTATATCTACTTTTTCCATTCATAATTTCGATTTAAAATGACAGTTCAAAATACGGTCTCTTCTTGTTTTTCTTACAATGTATATCAAAACATCCCTTGGCAATTTTCTCAAAGCAGCAAATCTCAAATTCAATCAATACGTCTTGTCTATGTCCAGGTCAAGACGTTTTTCATCACAATCAGTTAATGCAGCTAAAATTTTAATCATCCTTATTCTGATATCTTTCCAGGCTGTTCAAAAATTTCTCTGAATCTTAACTGAAATTCTTTGGCATGAATTTCCAGGAGAATTCTCTCAGTTGCTTCAGTTTCCAAAAGATTATCTTGCTTACCAACCATGTATTCTAAAAATTGAGCCCTGCCCTTCACCTGCTCAATCTCTCCTCTCAAACCTTGTATCTCATCACGAAGTTCCTTTACCAACATGTCAATTTTTATTTCAAGTTTGGTTCCCATTACCTGTATAGCTTCATGTGTTTTGGCTGTATATTCATCCAGAAAAGATCTAAAGGATTTTATATCTCCTGATATCTTCTCTGTTTTTTTATGGGTAACCATAACTCCAAACTGTAATTAATTTAGATTTTAGTCTAAATAATAATACCAAGAATGCTTTAAAAGTGAAATCACAATTCTATGGTCTTTGGCTCCCTCATGTGGTCAAACAGTACCACTACAATAGGAACTATTTCTTTTTGTCTACTTAGTGTTTCCCAAACGTGACAATTTTAAGGCATGTGGACTTCAACTCCCAGAATTGCTGGCTGTGGAATTCTGGGAGTTGAAGTCCTCATGCCTTAAAATTGTCAAGTTTGGGAAACACTGGTCTACTACTACAGCAGACAAGGGTGAAAAAGAATTCAAAACTATTTCTCCCTCTTCTTCCAGCCAAAGCAAAATGCCATTTAGGGAAGCTTTACTTTAAAGATAAGAAAGAGTTCAGCAGAGTCTATTAGATAAATAATCCTCCATAAGTTATTTTAAGTCCAAGGCATCAAAGTAAAGTCCACCGTGTTCACCAGCTTCTTTAATGTGGCTCAATACTCAAATACCTCCTCTTGCCATATTGAACTCCCAAGGCCACAGAAATGACAATGAATCCACAAAAAGGAAAAGGCAGATTGCAGCCAGAGGAAGCCTCTTTTAGGCAGAAAAGGTAAATATGCAAAGACTACTGTCTAAGAAGCAGAGACAGATTTTTTTTTTGTCCATATTAGATCGGCTGATCCCTCCACAGTGAACTTGTGTCTTGGTTGCCCAAGGGTTTCCATCCGTTTCTTGTTAAGATGGCGGCATCTTGCTTGGCTGCGGCTGCTTCAGCTCTCAAAAGTGTGGAAGTTAGGGAGAGTCTGCATGGCCTCGGAATACTACGAAGGAGAAAATCAAGGACGGAGATGCCAGCAGCTGACACGGAGGGTGAGTGATCAGCTGCAATATCTGGAGGAGCAGGGAGGAAAAAAGGAAGTTGCTGGAGATGGAAACAGCATCGTGCTCAGTGTTTTGAGCAGCAAAGGCAGTATCTCAGGCCACAGGGGCAGCGTGGAGGAGCAGCCATTGCTGCTGGGAAGTTTCCCTCCATTGCTGACTACCTTTGGAAGAAAAGGAGGAGGTGTGACCGTGGTAGGAAATGTGACAAACGCGGAGGCCTAACATCTAGGCTAAAAGCTAGACCATACAGAGTGTCTCTTCCATCTATTTTGTTTGCAAATGCTCACTCCTTAGAACCAAAAATGGATTACTTGAGGCTGGATTTAACAACAAACTGGGAGGTGAGAAATTGCTGTATCATTATTGCAACAGAAACTTGGTTAAAGCCCTCTGTCCCAGATAGTGCTGTTAGCTTGATGGAATTTTCAACATTTCGGCTGGACAGGAGTTTTACTCTTAGTGGCAAATCCCAGGGAGGGGGTGTCTGTTTTTATATAAATGACAGATGGTGTAATAATGCCAAGGTGGTTTCAAGTCTGTACTCCCCAGATGTGGAGCTTCTGACCATCAAATGCAGACCCTTCTATCTGCCTAGAGAATTCTCTGTTACCATTATCACAGCTGGGTATATCCCCCTTGAAGCAAACAGAGAAGTGGCTCTGAAAGTTCTTTGTCATACCATCAGTGACTTACAAACTACTCAGAGGGTGCATTTATTGCAGTGGGAGACTTTAACCAAGTGGATTTGAAAGCTACCCTGCTACATTTCCATCAATATATGGACTTTGCAACCAGAGGGGACAATACACTGGATCTTGCTTATTCCAACATCAAGAAGGCTTTCAAAGCTATCCCCCGCCCTCACCTGGGCTCCTTTGACAGTGCTGCTTATTCCAGCATATAAACCTTTATTAGTCAGAGTGAAACCTACAGTAAAGCAGGTGAGGGTTTGGACAGAGGGAGCGATAGAAGCATTACAAGACTGCTTTGAATGCACAGATTGGGGCATGTTTAAGGAAGCAGCTACTGATAGCCAACATACAAATGTTGAGGAGTATGCCACCATGGTGTCTGCATATATCCAAAACTGCATAGAAGATGTCTGTGTCCTGAAAAGCATTGTTGTGAGGGCAAATGAAAAACCGTGACTGACATATGAGGTCAGCAAGATGCTGAAAGCACAGAATGTGGCTTTCAAATCTGGTGACATGCTGGCACTTAGAACAGCCAGAGCAAATCTGAAAAGTGCCATAAAAGGTGCAAAGCAAGCGCATTGTCAGAAAATTCAGAACTTTTTTCAGGACCCAAACAAACACCAGGCGAATGTGCCAAGGGATCCAGGCCATTACTGATTATAAGATGCTCTATCAAGATGCAAGGATGACACAGACTTCCTAAACAAACTGAATGCATTTTTTGGTAGATTTGAGGTATCAAATAGCACTCCTGCTAGGAAAGCTGTGCGCCATCCTGATGAGCAAGTGCTAAGCTTTGATGTCACCTCTGTCTGGAAAACAATGCAGACAGTTAACATTCGGAAAGCAGCAGACCCAGATAACATCCCTGGACATGTCCTCAGGGAATGCGCAGAGGAGCTGGCTTGTGTTCTCACATATATTTTCAACCTCTCACTGCAGCAGGCAGTGGTCCCATCGTGTTTTAAGAAGGCCATCATCTTGCCAGTGACAAAAAAAGTCCACAATTACAGGCTTCAGTGATTACTGTCTGGTTGCACTGACATCCACCATCATGAAATGCTTTGAGAAGCTAATAAAGGACATTATTGTATCTAGCCTCCTGCCAGCATTTGACCTGCTTCAGTTTGCCTACCGACCAAATCCTCTACAGAGGATGCTATTTGTTCCATTCTCTATCTGAGCTTGAAGCACTTAAAGAAATACTCATGTGCATTTGAGGACTTCAGTTTGGCTTAAACACTCCCTTATGCAACTGGATTCTTGATTTTCTTACCAACAGACCCCAATATGTGCGAGTTGGAACAAATACCTCTAATACCAATTTCTTGAACACAGTTCTCCTCAGGGCTGCGTCTTAAGTCCGCTGCTGTTCACCCTGTTGACCCATGACTATTGTGCTAGATATACCACCAACCATATTGTGAAGTTCACAGATGATACAATAGTAGTGGGCCTTATTCAGGATGACAAGGTGGAAGCTTACTGCAAGGAGATTGAGGGGTTGGTGAACTGGTGTAAGGAAAACAGCCTAGTTTTAATTACTGGAAAAGCCAAAGAGATCATTGTCAATTTCAGAAAAGGCAGGCACAACCACACTTCTCTATGCATAAATGATTCACCTGTGGAGATGGTTACTAGCATCAAAGTCCTTGGTGTGCAGCTAACGAGTAGACTGGCTTGGTCGCTCAACAGTGAGAAACTGGTGAAGCAGGCACAGAAGCGCCTGCATTTTCTGCGTCACATGAGAAAAGCACATCTTCCTTTCCCTGTCCTGACCACTTTCTACAGAGGGACGATCGAGAGTATCCTGTCATATAACATCACTGTCTGGTTTGGAGGCAACACTGCTTCAGACAAGAAGGCAGTGCAGAGAGTGATGAGAATGGCCGAAAAGATCATTGACTGTTCCCTCCCTCCCATCCAGGATATAGCACAGAAGTGTTGCTTGAGCAGGGTCCATAAGATTATCTGGGACACTACACATCCTCTTCATGACCTGTTTTCCTTATTACTTTCTGGGAGTTTTGTGGTATCCATAGCAGAACATCCAGATTCAGCCATAGTTTAATTCCATACAGCATTAACCTTGTGAACTCTCAAGCTTCCTCCTTCCGTTATATAGTCAAGATGGACATTTTTAATATTTATTTGCTATGTATATGTTGTACATAGTATGTTTTAGGTATGTGTCATGTATGTGTTTCACTTTGTCAGCGGGCAACTAAATTTCATTTTTGATGTGTGCCATTGTGCCCATAGTAAAAAAATGACAATAAAGGTTATCTTATCTTATCAGAAGTTATTTTAAGTCCAAGGCATCAAAGTAAAGTCCACCGTGTTCACCAGCTTCTTTAATTTGGCTCGGATACTCAAGCACCTCCCCTTGCCATATTGAACTCCCAAAGCCACAGAAATGACAATGAATCCACAAAAAGGAAAAGGCAGATTGCAGCCAGAGGAAGCCTCTTTTAGGCAGAAAAGGTAAATATGCAAAGACTACTGTCTAAGAAGCAGAGACAGATTTTTTTGTGTCCATATTAGATCGGCTGACTCCTCCACAGTGAACGTGTGTCTTGGTTGTCCAGCCCCCAGCTAGAGACTCACTGGATCACTTCTTCTTCCAGAAGCTTTCTGAGAGCATCCAGCTGCCCAGGGGAGCAAAAGGGTTAATTTCCAGAACTTCCCTTTTCTCCAGGGAGGTTTCTTTTGCCTTAGAAAACTGTGGGGGAGTCTGTAGCAATCTTAAAAAATTGTGACCTTCAAACCTGATGACTTTCCCGGGAAGTGGAGCACCCACGAAGGCAAGCTGTTCCACTGATTAATTGTCCTCACTGTTAGGAAGTTTCTCCTTAATTCCAAGTTCTTTCTCTCTTTGATCAGTTTCCAACCATTGTTTCTTGTCCTGCCCTCTGATACTTTGGAGAATAATTTGACCCCCTCTTCTTTGTTGCAACCCTCCAAATACTGGAATACTACTATCATGTCACCCCTATTTCTTCTTTTCTTTAGACTAACCAAACCCAAGTCCTGCAGCTATTCTTCATATGTTTTAGTCTCCAGCATCTTAGTTGCTGTTCTCTGAATTTTTTCCAAGTATCAACATCTTTTTTGTAGTATAGTGTCCAAAATTGGTTGAAATTTTCCAGTTGTGATCTTACTAGGATTTTATAAAGAGCTGTTAATACTTCACATGATCTTGATTCTATGCCTCTGTTTATACAACCCAGAATTGTATTAGCTTGTTTGGTTGCTGCTGCACACTGCTGGCTCATATAATGTAATTATATTATGACTTGATCATCACTTGGCATGGGAAAGTGAGACTTTTCATTTCAACATGCTTGCCATCTTTTTTCTTTATTTTTATGTTTTATTGTAATTTCTATGATTGTTGCAAATCAGCCAGAATCACTGAGAGTCACTTGGGATACCCTTTATAAATTATTAAATTATTATTAGCTTTACTTGTTGACCACACAAGCTGAAGTAACCTATCCTCACTGTATTCAATTGGCCTTATCTTTCTTGATACTCAACTATCACTTTCAATAACAAAGTAGGCAAAAGGATTGTCTTATACAAAGATTTTTTTTACTTTTCAACAAACATTACTTGCCTTCAGCAAACCACCCTACCTATTTTTCTATCAGAATTTCATAACTTAAAAATTTATCTATCCAGTTTCCTCTCTTTGGTGAATAGTCTACCATGAGAAGATGTACAGTACCTATTTCTTTTATTTTCAACATTTATGTATATATTGCATTTGTTCGCTTCACAACTACTTTACAACTGATCACTTTAAACAGATATGTCAAGTGTTTATCTTTTACTTACCTTTCTATGTCTATCTGTATCCCGAGATTTCTCCCTTAACCAATCAATGGTATGAAAGTCTTCATAAGTGCCAACATCAGGGAAAGGTTCATCCAAAAAATCCATCAGATTTCCAGAGCCATTCATATTTCCTGCATTAACCATACTATAACCTATAAAATGACAAACAAAGGAGCAGGTTGTGTGATCAGTATTAAGATATTAGCATTTCTTTTACATCATGCTTACATTATCATAGTCATCAAGCCCTTTCCTTGCAGTACTATAAAGCATGCATTTAGGCCAGAAAAACCCAATGCACAGGTATAGTATAGGTGGTACCTTGCTCAATAGTAGTAACTGTGAGAGGGATCTCGGAGTATTAGTGGACAATCACTTAAATATGAGCCAGCAGTATGTTGCTGTTGCTGCCAAAAAAGCCAACACGGTGCTAGGTTGCATTAACAGAGGAATAGAATCAAGATCACGTGAAGTGTTAATGCCACTTTACAATTTCTTGGTAAGGCCACACTTGGAATACTGCATTCAGTTTTTGTCACCACGATGTAAAAAGGACATTGAGACTCTAGAAAGAGTACAGAGAAGAGCAACAAAGATGATTAGGAGACTGGAGGCTAAAATATATAAGGAACAGTTGCTGGAATTGTTTAATGAAGAGAAGGACTAAGGGTGACATGATAGCAGTGTTCCAATATCTGAGGGGTTGCCACAAAGGAGAGGGAGTCAAGCTATTGTATAAAGCACCTGAAGACAGGACAAGAAGCAATGGATGGAAACTAACCAAAGAGAGAAGCAACCTAGAACTAAGGAGAGATTTCCTGACAGTGAAGACAATTAACCAGTGGAACAGCTTGCCTTCAGAAATCTGGCGGAAGTCATCAGCTTTGAAGGTTGCAATTAATTAACCAGTGGAACAACCTGCCTCCAGGAGCTGTGAATGCTCCAACACTGGAAGTTTTTAAGAAGAGACTGGACAGCCATTTGTCTGAAATGGAACAGGTTTCCTGCCTGAGCAGGGATTGGACTAGATGACCTCCAAGGTCCCTTCCAACTTTATTATTAATTATTATTATTATTATTATTATTATTATTATTCCTTACATACAGGTTTAGTGACTCTATAAGTTACATTTTAAAAAACAATATCCACACTAATTCTAGGTAAACTATTAAGAATTATTAACATATTTAACAAGAGATTGAAGAAATAATTGTGTGCCCTGATCAATGGCATCAGAAAGATGTCTATGGAGATTGTCAGTCATCCAGGCCATGGTTGTCCCATGGCCTGGATGACTGACTTTGTCTAAAAGTCAACTGGACTTTTTGTTTTCCTTGAAGATGTTTCGCGTCTCATCCAAGAATCTTCTTCAGTTCGTGTTTTAGTCAGAACAAGTCAGAACTGAAGAAGCTTCTTGGATGAGAAGCAAAATGTGTTCAAGGAAGAACAAAGTCCAGTTGCCTTTTGAAAAGCACCTTTGGAGCATCAGAAAGAGAAATGACTGATATAGCAGTTTATTTTCTAAGAATTTCCAATATTTTCTAAGAATTTCCAATAGGAGAAAGACACATAAGAAAAGGCCAAAGCTATTTTTAATTCATGCTAAAATTGTTGGGAAGTTGTATATTTTAGTGGCTTTTCTGATCAGCATGTGTGCACAAATTGTATTTCACATTTTGCAACATTAAGCATTTTAAAGCAAGTCTAAGTATATGTTAATTTTACATAATAAGATCCTAAAGATAATTTTAGGGCAGCTTTAAAACTAAACCATATACCATATATGATGATGCCCCATAAAGGGTTCTGTACTTTTGCTAGAAAATCTAAGGGTAAAAACTCAGCCCAATATTAATGGTATTAACGATTTTCTCTGCCTTCTGTTTATTTCAAAATCCTTCTTAAATAAAAAAGCACAGTTCAAACCATAACTAATTCTTGTTCCAACACTGTTGGAGATTTCTTCTACACTTTGCATTAAGTATATGTCTTTCTATATCAGTATAGAGACTGGAAAAAATGTTTTGTTTTATCTTTTCCAACTGGTACTTTTGCAGTCCCATAACTTACACAGTAGCAATAGAATAGTTTATATTTTTCTTAGCATATCCTAGTGAAAAGCCTGCTTGAATTAAAATAGTTGGAGCTATTAAACCATCAAACATCATATTAAATGTTAATTATATGGAATAGAGCCACAATGAGAATGTCTTATTTTCAGTATCTGCCAACTGAAAATTAAATTAGAATATGCATTCGCTTGAATCACTATTTAGGATTTTAAAAGTCAACTACAATTCCTAAATTTGGGTCTAAGCACACGTGTAACCTGCCTGCCCAGACTGTCTAACATAGTTCACTGAAGAGCCCTCAAAATAATTGTGGCTAACAAGGAATATCATATATGGGATGTATTATATTTTATTCAGCTATGCTTAACAACACTTGTTAGTTTACAAACAATGCTTTTTCAGAAAGATAGGAAATTGGTCTATCTCAAGTTAGATAGTATGGTATATCTTACATTGGCAGTGACTTTTCAAACTGTTACATGGGAACAGGTTGGGTTTTTTTTCCTCCAACCTTAACTAGCATGCTAGCTGTCAAGCTAATTGTTGAACCTTTCTTGCAGTTATGGAAATTTTCCATTCTTTTTAAATTACAATAACATAACACTAAATAGAAAATCAATCCACAGAAAAGTTCAGAAAACTTATTAAATGGTATGAAGTAAAACAAATCAAAGTGGTTTTTTTTCAATATAAAGATAATGCTGCTTTTATTATTCCTGCTGTTTTACTGTTCATTCAATGTCTTTGTGGACTTATTAAAGCATTGTTGCTCCTGAGTGACTACATCAGATTAATGATTGTGTAAATAATTGTGTAATTTTACAGACTGAGTTATTGTGGAATTCCTTAAAGAATTTTTTTTCTTAAATAACATATTAAATGTTTCAGACATGTGCTTAAAAATAAACACAGTTTTTGTTTGTCAACTAACCCAAATTATCTTCTTTGCCATGCAGTCTACAGCATACAAAACAGTAATCCTTCCTTGTGTGCAGGTGAATAAAAATTGTAACTACACAAGGTAATATTGTGATTGAGAGCAATCCTAGGCTTACATAGGATAATACAATATTTGTTATAAAAAGAAATTTGGCAGGAGGGACAGATGGGTCTATTCAATATTAGACAATAGAACATTTTTGGTAAAAAATGAAAAATGTTTTTTAAATCTGTGATTTAAGATTTTTAAATGATTAGTTTGAATTTCACTCTGCTTGAAATCTTAAACCACAGAGGGTTTTTGGAGAGGAAATAAAACATAGTCATTTTTTGCTTGCAGTAGAAAATTTCAGTGTCAGAGTTGTACAGCTGAACATTCTGTTTTGACAAAATAGACAAAATTATTAGAGAACTGCCCGCCTTTTTAACTGAACCACAAGTAATACTTTCTCTTTATTCAAAGACAGATTTCACCATGGCCTTCTGAACGGCACAGAAATTGAGATCTCTTATTACTTTCTTGCAGTTATTTATTCAATCCATTCTACCAAATACTAGGTTATGTATTACCCCATTCTTCAACACATTGTAAAAATATCCCTAAGAATCTTAAGTATTTTCTTTCACATAAACTAACCATGGAACACACTTACCCACTACAAGGAAAAAATAAGAAAATAGGCAATTTAACAGTTCCTTAGGCAAACCATTCAACTGAAGGTTTTTTTTCCCAGCAAGCTCCCCAAGAACAAATGAAACTGAATTTCCACATGATTTACCCCAGAAATTTAGAGTTATGTTCCCTTTAAAACAAATATTATCTGATACCCTGATATATTGCAAAGAGCCAATTCATGTATCTGAACACAAATGTTCCATTCCTGCCGTTTGGATAGAATGAAAATACAGCTTCATGCATACTAAAAAGGTCAGATAATAGGCACTGACAATTGTTTGTCTTTGGCAGCTTTAAAACCCCATTTGATAGCATTATTTTTGAACTTCTCATCTGAATGTCTGAAGACACATCAAACAGCCTCTGCACCTGCCAGCTTCTGATTTGTAGAGGCCTATTATAATTAGGATTTATTTTTAAAGCTTTCCTTTGATAATGGTTAATTTCACAACAATACCCATGAAAAGCTTAAAAAATAACAGAACAGAGCAAGGTCTCTTACCCGCAGTGCAACATCATTTAGTTCTGCTCCAAAGATCCTGACAGCATCTTTTCTTCGCTGGTATATCTGCAAAGGCAATGATGTCATCTAGAGGAAATAGCTAGTCACATGACCGCATGCCACATTGGAGAACTGCTAGAGAGGCAGGCAGACAGGCAGGAACTAAGCAGGTTAACAAATGCTCCTATGGCTTCAGAGCTGACTGCAGAGAAAGGGAAGGAGGGAAGGAAGGAAGGAAGGAAGGAAGGAAGGCTTTTCAATTAAAAAGTAGAACAGAACAATTCAATTTTGTTTGTTTAAATAATAGAACAGTGGTTATGAAACTAAGTGGTACTTTATTTAGGAATTATTCGTGACACTCCAGGAACAAATGCAAAAAAGAGAAATAAAATTATTTTCCTAAGATTGTATAGAACCCGTAGGACTTGAAGGAACCCTGGAGATCTTCTAGTCTAACCCCCTGCCCAAGGCAAAAGTCCTTACACCAAATGGTTGTCCAATCTTTTCTTGAAAACCTCCAGCAATAGAGAACCTGTAACTCTGGGAGGCAAACTGTTCCATTGATTAGCTGTAAGGAAATTTGTCCTTATTTCCAGGTTGGATCTCCCCCTTGTGAGCTTCCACCCATTGCTTCTTGTCATGCCGTCAGATGCTATGGAGAATAAATCAACCCATTCTTTTCTGTGACAGTCCCTGAAGTACTGAAGACTGTTATTACGTCTCCCCAAGACATTTTTTGGTTAGGCTAAATGTACCTACTTATCTTAGCCATTCATCTCACAATTTTGCCTTCAAATCCTTTATCATCTTTGTTGCTCTTCTCTGCACTTTCTAGAGCCTCATAATAGTTTTGGTATTGTGGTGATTGGAACTGGACTCAGTATTTCAAAGTGGCCTCACTAATTCAGTATAGACTAATGCTATCACTTCCTGTGATCTTAATGCTATCCCTCTGTTGATGCAGCTTAGGGCTGTGTTGGCTTTTTTTTGGCAGTTGCAGCATATTGCTCATACTTAAGTGATAACATCCCTCTCACAGGCATTACTGTTGAGCTAGCCTATACTTGTGCATTTGTTTTTTCCTGCCTAAATACCTTACTTTTCTTACCACTGAACTGCACCTTGTTGGGTAGAGCCCAATGTTTTTCTGTCAAAATCCTTCTGAATCTTGAGTTTATTTTTCAAAGTGTTGGCAATTCCCTCCAGCTTGGTGCCATCTACAAATTTGATGAGCACCTCTTCAATCCCCTCATGTAGATCATTTATTAAGATTTTGAAGAGCATTGGGGCCAGGACAGAACTTTGAGGTACCCCATTGCATGCTTCCCTCCATGTAGATGTAGGACTACACACTCAATGTGTAGAGCAGTTGGTCAGCTAACTGCAAATCCATTTGGTGCTAGTACTGTATATTGTTCTATCTTCCCAAGTAGTAGACTGTGGTCTTCTTTATCAAACATCTTACTGAAGACTAAATATACTATCTCCACAGCATTTCTTTGGTCCAATAAATTAGTCGCTTCATTAAAGACAATAAGGTTCGTTTGATATGCCATTTTTTAACAAACTCATGCCGACTTCTAGAGATCACCGTGTTCATTTCTAAGTGCTGACAAATATGCTGCTTGATTAGCTTTTACAGGATTTTTTCAGGTATTGATAGTTTATATTTAAAAAGATGGTTGTAGTATCTTAACAATTGTCTTACATCATTTTTTTCTGGACTACTATCACACTTGGGCTATTACGTATTAGGAAGTGGCAAAATTGTCACCACTGGGGACAGAGAGAAGTAGAATGCAAAATGTGCAGAACATTTGCAATAGCAGCCTTAGGAATGAAAGCAAATATATGTGTCCCAGGTTAATGTTGCAGGATCCAATCTGAGTCAGTCACTGGGACCAAAGATTTATTCTGCCAAGTTTTCCAGCTTGTGCCGGAGCCCATCCATGGAGAAAGAAATTTCCCTGAGAATGCGCTCCAGCATGAGCCTGAAAGCTTGGAAGAATAAATCTTTCATCCCAGTGACTGACTCAGATTGGATCCTGCAATAGCAGCTTAGTTTATGGGGTCCATGGAAAACTGATGTGGTATTTGATTTTTTTCCCATTTAATTAAAGCAAACAACAAAGAGTTAAATTCTGTTCTTCATCAAATAAGTTTATGATAAATACTTCATATTCAAGTAAGTTTGGAAGGAGTCTCAACTGGACAACCTATTTCTACAACCACCATCAGCTGTTTAGCCTACACCTCTGCAGATATTTTGAACAATTATTTTTACCATAACTAAGCTGAAATATATAAATTTAGGGAAGCAAAAGCATGACTCAGGGTATAAAAGGAGAACATTGGATATACCTCTCATGTGCCAAGTATAGCTCTGAAGTAGTTCAGGAACAAGTTTTATGTGTGAGAAATGTCCCTTTATTTTCTTCATATTTTTATCTTCTATTTCAAGAACTGGCAACCTAATATGCTAAGCATAATGATTAAACTCAGTCATTGTACTACAAACTTCTGGAAAGCACCAGATTTGATTGTCCCTGCATAGAAAGCACATGTAGATGTCCAAAAGTTGCTGACCAAGATGTTTTTTCTATACGGAATGTATTAGAGTCATCAAAGCTGTGGTTTCCTGTTGGCTAAGAAACTTTTTCAACACTTGCGGGTGAGGAGCACCACTACCTGCATACCTGAAGCATAAACAATCATATATACCCAACCACGCATTTGCAAATCTATTCTGTAATACTGCACAGCTGACTATATATATATATATAGTTAGTTTCTGTTTTAGATGAGCACCTCATATTTCCTGTGCACATATACAGGTATTGCAAAAATCAGACTAAGGCTACAATGCATTTACTTGTATTTTAACATGTTAAAGGTGAGTAGAGATAATTTCATTCTGGGACCTTTTAGAAAATACTTTTAAATAGATTCAACTTAACATGCAAAAAAAAAAAAAACCTTGATGAAAAAATGAAAAATTGATGTATTACCATTGACTCTCAGTGATTGAGTCTTCAGATACTATAGCTTTAAAGGTTATATGTGTTTTTGTGGACTGTCAGCACTTTTGAATAGCATTTTTGAAAAATAAATAATTTACATACATTTAAAAATAATTTCTAAATCAGTGGTTCTCAATCTTTCTAATGCTGCGACCCCATAATACAGTTCCCCATGTTGTGGTGACCCCCAACCACTTATACATCACCGGGTGCCAGGGGCGTGGCCAAAGAAAAGGGAGAAAAAATGGCGGACAGCCTTGTTTGGCGACCCCCGTGAAATAATCGTTCGACCCCAAATGGAGTCCCGACCCACAGGTTGAGAACCACTGTTCTAAATGGTTTGTCTGTCTACGTACAAAGGATTCATGCCTGAACTCTGATAATAGTCCAGATAATCTGATTCATCTATGGCACTCTGTAGTTGATCCCTCACCTTTGTTTTGTTAACCAAGAACAATTGGAGAACTCTTTGGATCCAGAGGCCTATTAAAGGAATCCAACAGCTTCCTTTAAGGCTTCTAGCCATAACCTATCTCACAAGGAACTGTTCTCAATCTTCCAGATCCACAGAATAACTCCCCTCCAACATACCAAAAAAACTATGAAGGACAAGGGTCTAGACCACAGATGGCAGAGCTCATCCTGGTGAGTACCTTATCCATTTTCTCAGAAGTTACAGGGAGAAAAAAGTCCACATAACTTGGCAAGTGGTTGTCCCAATTACTACTATAGATCCCGTCCAAGTGAAGTCAAGACTCAAGTGAATCAGGACTTTACTAGTGATAACCAGTGGTAACTGATCCTAGCATCCAGGGGGAAGCTCTTGGAGCTGGTTCCTTTCCAGAAGAAAAGTTGTCATCCTAAAAAGTATTCCAAGATGACAGACCAACATCCCCACCTTCACTCAGTAAGGTTTTGGCAATGCACTCCTGGTATGCCTGTTTATCACCATAGTCTTGTTACAGATATTGTGTTTACTAGCAACACCTTGAGACCAATCCAATTACAGGTCCCCAGGATAGGGCAACTAGCTTGGGAGAAACAAACACCAAGTTTGAGATCACCTTTCCCCTGAAAAAGCCAAACCAGCAGGATACCACCAGGTTATAACAGCTGCATTCTCCATCCTCTTATTACAATTTTCTTGCTCATATAACATGACCAGTGCTGGTATTTCCCTATTTACACTATACAGTAATTAATTGTACAGTAGTTATGTTACATGGAGTCAGCAATCTGGCAAACTATTCGGCCACTTTTTAACCAAGCATTTCCCACACTCCACATAATACATCCCAATTCCCAATAACTTCCAAATACATTCTAATCCTATATTAAAGGTAGTTCTTCACGTATAACTACAATTGAGACCAGCATTACCATTGCCAAGCAAGGTTGATGTTAAGTGGGTCTTGCCCAATTTTACAACTTTTTTGCCAGTTGTTAAGCAAATCACAGCATTTGTTAAGTGAATTACGCAGTTGTTAAACAACTCTAGCTTCTCCCATTGACTTTGCTTGTTGGAAACCACAAATAGTGATCATGTGACTCCAGAATGTTGCAACCATCATAAATGCATGTCAGTTGCCAAGCACCTGGATTTTGATTATGTGACCATGAGGATGCTATGACAATCATAAATTCCTTCATCCCTACCTATACTTACCAATCAATTAAGGAATCCATAAATGGCTTTCATAAGGCAGAATGACTGACATTATAAAAATGGACATGAGAGCATTATGCAGTAAGTATTTTATAAGCAATGTAACAACAATATATGTATATGTTAGTCATTGTCACAAGATGTAATGTGTACTATGGAATACAAACTATAAAAGTATAATGTAGCTAATCCAAAACTAGTAAAAGTCTTTATAAGATCACTTGTTTTGCATTTTGCAAATTCATAATAACTGTATAAACATAAGCTAACATTGTGCTAGTTAACTAGTAAAATAAATGCATAACACAAAAACTTTATAGCAAGTATATTTTTATTAATTTCACAGAATACTTTTCAAATACAAATGACAATCTTTCAGAAACAATGACAACATTAAGGAATGAACACTGTAGAGGATAACATGCTGTAATAGTATTAATGTGGGCAGTCATGTTCTTATTCCGCCCCAAACAAATACTGTATGTATACTGCATAGTGACTACAACTATTATCCACTAATATCTTTCTATTTGGGATTCCAAAACACATTTTCTGTCCAAATGCCATGTATTATACCAGGTATTCCATCCATAATACATGCAGAAGCTGGTCATAATTGGACCTAAGAGATGACAAAATATTTATACTGACTGCTTTCTGTCACAAACGATTAGTACGACACAAGTAACAAGGCAGTGCTTCATATCAGAAATAATTTTTCTTCAGATTGGAGGGAAAAAATCCTTTCTCAGTTGTTTCTCAAGTGCATAAGAGCAGGGGTCCCCATCTCCTGGTCCAGTGTTGGGCCGCAGCCGGTTTGGAAGTGGGCTGCAGAAGTGGTGGGCGAGTGCACACACACATGTGCATGCATAGGAAGTTGCATTTGTGAAAGCGGTGCGCATGCACACAAAACCATCCCATCCCCCCCACCCCTGCTGCATTAGAGGCCAAATATATTGAATAATATGCAGCAATGTAAGATTAACCCATGATAGCAACTAATGTATAAAACAATGTTTAAGAATTTTAGCATTTGATCATCTATTTTTTCATTACCATTCTAATCCAATTCCACCCATTTATTCCTGTACGTTTCTGGGATAACATTTTTCAAACACTTTTGTAATCTACTATGTCACCCATAAGAAATAGAAGACAATGGTAAATTTTATCATTTAATCATGCCAAGCAATGGGAAAGTGTACAGCATCTATCATGAATTATTTGATTTCATGTAAGTTACTAATTTAATGGTTACTGTTTCATGATTTTAACACAAAACACAAATTTCAGATTTGATAGATACTGTTGATTTATTGGGGTTAACAAATTTCTTTGTTATCTGGCTTCCTACAGGAGATGATGAGACCGAGGGAGAGGTCCAACACAGCATCAATATCTACATCCGGCCCACCTTGAATTCCTCTGACTCCTATCTACCACCATTTGCTTTCCCCGTTAGTAGTTCAGATTCTTGTAGAGAGAAACAAATAAAATAAGCATACAATAAACTGCCTGGACTCCTGATTTCCCGTGCTTGACACTTTTTACATCATTGTTAGATTTTTAACCAAAAACAATTTTTTGACTTTATTGTATCCTATGTTAAAATTGAATTTCTTATTATGATCCCCCAAGGTATATTTTATATTATATAAGAGCTTAATTATTTGGGTAACTGAAGCTGAATATAACAGCATAATAAACAACATTGCATATATTGCAAGACATAAAAGTGGCTTTCTCAGGAATTTAAGATGATAGAACCTTAACTGTAAAAACCTATGACCAAAAACCCTAAAAGAATTTGTTTTCTCCAAAGCAATGGCATTCAACCGAATAGTATATTGTTTTCAAAGATAATATTGAACTATTTTAGCTCATATTTTTAACATCTTTACATTAACGTTGAGTCATATCTCAGTTCTTGTTTAGTGTTTACATCACTGAACAGCTAAAATCACTATTAGTACTGGGAAGGAACAGTATTGAAAATTTCCTATGAAACACAAGAAGAAGTTGCCACTTTATAAAATTGGCATTATAATTTTCATAAGCAAAATAAATTATAATAATGAAAATGTAAAGCAATGAACCAAGAAAAAAGGCCATTTAAGAATTTGACAATAAAAACAGGTAACAAATATGCTATATCATGACAGTAGCATTTTGTAGAATATTTTGTAGAATATTAATTCTAGGAATAGTCCTTGTAGTACTTAAATTTTGTATAGATATAGTATTTTGAAAAGACCCATCTTTAATTAAAATAAACAAGCCTTTTCATTAAAAGGATGGGAAAATCTGAATGTATAAAAATAGTTTAGAACTGAAAATTTTGTATTTTGTATTTGGATTTTTTATTGTATACAATAAAGTTACGATTAACCACTTTCAAAATTCATAACACTTTTCCTGAGATGCATTAATTCAATAATCTATGTTATCACAACCTCCTCAGACAGGTTCTATCTAAACATAACATATAGCTTTTGGCTGTATTGGTTAAAGATTATAGGAGATAAAAATCTAATAAATCTGGACTTTGAAAGACAGATGTCTTCCTTTTCTGCATACTTGGATTCAGCATGAATTTGAGTTTTTTTGTGAAATAATGAAGTTTGAAATGTAAGACTTAAAAGAAAATGTATGGAAATCACAGTCCTATGATATTTGAAGTTTTTCCTAAATGAGTTCTAGACTAATTTCCAGAACAGTGAAACTGTCCACATATTACATTATTCGTATATTTCACAAAGAAATATTTTCCTATAACAGCAGCTAAAGAAAGATCTGTCACCTTCTTCCTTTCCTCATTAAACTGAAAAACTAATTAAAATAACAGATGCACCTGACACAAATAAAATAAGAATCTACTAGTGCACAATAAGAATATGCAGTCACACTCTGCAATGTTTCAGTAACATTTTCACTTTTTTTAAAGAAAACATTGCAAATGATGTGTAACTACAGAGACAATGCCAGAAGTACATGTTATATTGTAAGATCAATATAAATCAGTAAAGCTGATTTAAAAAGTAACAATTTAGAGTATTTTCAGTTCAGCTATCAGAAACAAAACCAGCTCAATGTTTCCATTCTACCGTATGACAAACACCAAGTAACAAAATTTATGTCTTTTAAAATACATCTTAAAGTTAATATTTTCCTTCAAGGAAAACACATTACTATAAATAAATTACAATACAGTGAATTTTCCTGAACTCACTTTGTTTCTGCCTTCCAGCCCTTAAAATAAAATACAACAGCAAAAAAAGAAAGAAAACCACCCCTTATGCATTCTGACATGATATACTTTTTAAAGGTAAAATATATTCTTTTCAGAGAAATCAGTTTTACAAGGAAAACCCAAGCCTTGTTGCAGTCACTATTAAAAAATATATGTGTATATATATGTGTGTGAGAGGTGTCTGTGTCTGTGTAATATATATATATATATATATATATATATATATATATATATATATATATATATATATATATGCGTTTAAGAAGATTAAAAACGTGAACCCTGGGAGTGTTCATGATAGGAAATAAAATGATCACCAGGGTAGTAAAATTATAAAATTTTATTAAAAAGCGCCTAGCTTTCGCCGTCACCTGCCGGCATCCTCAGGGCTAGTGCGCCAGGGAGTGGGAGAGTCATTCTTATAGGTGTGGTGAAGTCTGCGCACGACTCCTCGACCTCGTCATCGGGCCTAAATAGGATAACTGCGTGCGGCTGGTCTGCTCCTTTCTATTCATCTCAACCGTCCGTTCATCCTCCTCCATCCCTCTCCCCCTCAGTCTTGAGGTGAGCGGGCAAGTGTCTCTATGGTTGCAACAGTCCCTATATTTGAGCTCTTTTCCCTCGGGGGTAAATGGCAACGTGCATTTCGTGTTTCTTTTACAGTCCTCCTTCGTTCCATCATTCTTCCTATGGCAAGTTTTTTGTTGTTGAATTTTGGTATTTTTGTTTCTTATGCAGGTGTCATTCAAGTGATCGCATGGGTCCTTTCGAGGTAGTTGTAATTCATTATCGATCTGGGGCTGGAGGGGGGGACCTTTTGAATGCGGGGGGAGGAGTGGTGATTCCTCAACTGTCCCTGTGTGTAGTCGTTTTGTGCGCGCTGCGCCCTGTTCGGGCAATCTGGAGAGGGTAGCGGTGGAGCCGCGCTTTCGCTCTTCCTCTTGGGGTAGGTATCGTCCAGGTGATCTCACGCGCCCCTCCCAAGTAGATGTAGTTCGTCGGCAGTCCAAAGTCGGAGGGGAAGTCATTCGGTCATGGGTGGAGAGGGGCGGAGGCTCCCCGCCCGTCGTTGCCCCCAGCTGTCCGGCGCGTCTCCCGCTGCGAGTGATCGATCCGGAGGGAAGGTTAGCAGTAGAATCGTAATCTGCTTGATCTTTGCAGCGTCCTTCCTCACTATAAGTAGATATAGATCGTCGGCAGTCCAAAATCGAAGGGCAGGCCGTTCGGTCATAGGTGGCGAGGGGCGGAGGCTCCCCGCTCGTCGCTGCCCTCAGCTGTCCGGCGCGTCTCCTGCTACGAGTGATCGGTCCGGAGGAGAGGGTAGCGATAGAATCGCAGTCTATTTGATCTTTACAGCGTCTTTCCTCAGGTAATTTTACTACCCTGGTGATCATTTTATTTCAATGACTCTCCCACTCCCTGGCGCACTAGCCCTGAGGATGCCGGCAGGTGACGGCGAAAGCTAGGCGCTTTTTAATAAAATTTTATAATTTTACTACCCTGGTGATCATTTTATTTCCTACTGAGGAAAGACGCTGTAAAGATCAAATAGACTGCGATTCTATCGCTACCCTCTCCTCCGGACCGATCACTCGTAGCAGGAGACGCGCCGGACAGCTGAGGGCAGCGACGAGCGGGGAGCCTCCGCCCCTCGCCACCTATGACCGAACGGCCTGCCCTTCGATTTTGGACTGCCGACGATCTATATCTACTTATAGTGAGGAAGGACGCTGCAAAGATCAAGCAGATTACGATTCTACTGCTAACCTTCCCTCCGGATCGATCACTCGCAGCGGGAGACGCGCCGGACAGCTGGGGGCAACGACGGGCGGGGAGCCTCCGCCCCTCTCCACCCATGACCGAATGACTTCCCCTCCGACTTTGGACTGCCGACGAACTACATCTACTTGGGAGGGGCGCGTGAGATCACCTGGACGATACCTACCCCAAGAGGAAGAGCGAAAGCGCGGCTCCACCGCTACCCTCTCCAGATTGCCCGAACAGGGCGCAGCGCGCACAAAACGACTACACACAGGGACAGTTGAGGAATCACCACTCCTCCCCCCGCATTCAAAAGGTCCCCCCCTCCAGCCCCAGATCGATAATGAATTACAACTACCTCGAAAGGACCCATGCGATCACTTGAATGACACCTGCATAAGAAACAAAAATACCAAAATTCAACAACAAAAAACTTGCCATAGGAAGAATGATGGAACGAAGGAGGACTGTAAAAGAAACACGAAATGCACGTTGCCATTTACCCCCGAGGGAAAAGAGCTCAAATATAGGGACTGTTGCAACCATAGAGACACTTGCCCGCTCACCTCAAGACTGAGGGGGAGAGGGATGGAGGAGGATGAACGGACGGTTGAGATGAATAGAAAGGAGCAGACCAGCCGCACGCAGTTATCCTATTTAGGCCCGATGACGAGGTCGAGGAGTCGTGCGCAGACTTCACCACACCTATAAGAATGACTCTCCCACTCCCTGGCGCACTAGCCCTGAGGATGCCGGCAGGTGACGGCGAAAGCTAGGCGCTTTTTAATAAAATTTTATAATTTTACTACCCTGGTGATCATTTTATTTCCTATCATGAACACTCCCAGGGTTCACGTTTTTAATCTTCTTAAACGCGAATATATATATATATATATATTCTGAGGTTTTCGCGGGTATTTGTATGTAGGTCTTTGGTTGTTCGGGTTTTCTCCTGCGTAAAATTGGAAGTGTCTTGGCGACGTTTCGACGAAGTCCCATTCGTCATCTTCAGGCTGGTGTTTTCAGCTTCGTGCTTTGAGCAGCAATGTGTGGTCTTAGCTGTTTATTCCTTTTAACTGCCAGTGGGGGTATGAACTGATTGGGTGGGAGCTTGGCTGTGTTCTGATTGGGTGGAGGTGTGTTCTGAATGGTTAGGGGCTTGGCTGTTGCTCTGATTGGCTGGGGGAGTGTTCTGTTTGGTTGTGCTCAGGTTAGTCTGAGTTGCAGAGGGGTTTAAGATTTTGGGCTGCCATTGCTATTTTTTGGCTTCGCGTTCGTGGTCGTGCCTCCTCTTCATGGAGGGTGTCAGTTTGCTTCATGTATGGATTGGAGGGGTTTAAAGTGGCTAATGATGCAGCTGTGGTCTGGCTTCTGGTTTGTGGTCGTGCCTCATCATCGGTGTGGCTTTGGGTTTGTTTTTTGCGTGGATGTGTGGTGGTGACATCCTGTGTGGTTTTTGTGAGTGTGGGTCTGGTATCATTTTTTGTGTTAGGGAGTCGTTTGTCAATAAGGGCGGGTTTCCAAATGGCTGGTAGGCGGGAGGTATCATCTCGCTTGTTCATGCTGTGTGGGTGTTTTTCTATCTCGATGGCTTCTCTGATTATTCTGTTATTAAAATGTTCACTTTTGGCAATGGTTCTGGTATTTTTAAAGTCAATTTCATGTCCTGTGGCTTTAAGGTGTTGGACCAGGGAAGATGTTGGTTCCTCTTTTTTGACTGAGTTCTTATGTTCTTCAATGCGTGCACTTATTCTTCTGTTGGTTTGTCCAATGTATGTGGTGGGACAAGTGGTGCATGGGATTTCGTATACTCCTTGATTTTCTAATTCAATTTTATCTTTGGGGTTTCTAAGGATGGTGGATATTTTTCTGTTTGTGCAGAATGCTGTTTTGATGTTGTGTTTATGGAGGATCTTACTGATTCTGTCTGTGGTGCCTTTTATGTATGGGAGGAGGGCTTTGCCGTTTTCTTGTTCTTTGTCTTGGATTTTAGTGGGGGTTTCTTTTTGGATTAGGTTTGTAATCTTATTTCTATGGAATCCATTGGATGTTAGTACATTGGTGAGAGTGTGTAGTTCACCAATGTACTAACATTGGTGAACTACACACAAACGACCACAAACCAGAAGCCAGACCACAGCTGCATCATTAGCCACTTTAAACCCCTCCAATCCATACATGAAGCAAACTGACACCCTCCATGAAGAGGAGACACGACCACGAACGCGAAGCCAGAAAATAGCAAGGCAGCCCAAAATCTTAAACCCCTCTGCAACTCAGACTAACCTGAGCACAACCAAACAGAACACTCCCCCAGCCAATCAGAGCACAGCCAAGCCCCTAACCATTCAGAACACACCTCCACCCAATCAGAACACAGCCAAGCTCCCACCCAATCAGTTCATACCCCCACTGGCAGTTAAAAGGAATAAACAGCTAAGACCACACATTGCTGCTCAAAGCACGAAGCTGAAAGCACTAGCCTGAAGATGACGAATGGGACTTCGTCGAAACGTCGCCAAGACACTTCCAATTTTACGTGGGAGAAAACCCGAACAACCAAAGACCTACATATCATATATATACACACACACACACACACACACACACACACACACACACATACATGCATACATACACACATACATATATAGGAAGTTTTTCAGACAGACTGGTCTGATTGATTACACCTTGACATTTTTAACTGCTATACTGCAGTTATACTTTTTACAATCTCTTTTGTCTTGCAGCCCCCCAACTAGGGGTGTTAAGCAGGCTCAAGTCGCAACTGCGAAACATTTACAAATCCAAATTTCTTTTTCTGGCAAAGAGTTCGAATCCCATAAAGGGTGTGGCTAACTGAAGAGAGCAGAATGAGCTCAAAATGGCCATATTAGTCTCCCAATTTAATTCTTTAACTCTTTGCCAGAAAAAGAAATGTCAAGGTGTAATCAATCAGACCAGTTTATCTGAAAAACTTCCTGTATATACTCCCTTGACTCGTATGGCAAAGAGGGGAGGAAAGCCTGTGGCTTGGTGGTTAAATCACTGCCTAGTATGTAAACTGCCCAGGTTCGAATCCCATAAAGGGTATGGCTAACTGAAGAGAGCAGAATGAGCTCGAAATGGCCATATTAGTCTCCCAATTTAATTCTTTAACAATTTGCCACAAAAAGAAATTTGGAGATATATATATATTTTCTGAGGTTTTCGCGGGTGTTTGTATGTAGGTCTTTGGTTATTCAGATTTTCTCCCGCGTAAAATTGGAAGAGTCTTGGCGACGTTTCGACGAAGTCCCATTCGTCATCTTCAGGCTGGTGTTTTCAGCTTCGTGCTTTGAGGAGCAATGTGTGGTCTTAGCTGTTTCTTCCTTTTAACTTTAAATTTAACTTCCAATTTTACGCAGGAGAAAACCCGAATAACCAAAGACCTACATACAAATATATATATATATATATATATATATATATATATATATATATATATATATATATATATATATTCACACACACAGTATATATGTATATTTTTCTATTTTTTTTACAAAATGTGTATATTAATAATCTTTGCATATTTTTTTAAAATAAACTTAAGTAGTTCAATAACTTCATTTTAAAATAGGAAAAGGCAGATAAATACTTCTTTATACATCATCAGCTGGTAGAGGTGGGACGCTGATCCTTGGCATTGTAAAGAATGCCATCTTCTCTCTGTCGTATGTGGGAAAAATATTGTGCAATTATTTCAGTACATAGTTTAACTCATTTAACAAACAAACAGAATATTGTATCATTTACCCAAGACCAACTCCTAAAGTAGCAACATAAGACTAGAAAAAATTATAAAAAGGTGTTTTGGATGTTCTCAATCATCCCCATATTTGCACAGTCCCATTGGATGCTATCTTAATTACTTCAGAAACTGCATTCATGTATTTGCATAATTAAGGATAATTATGAGGCTTCAAAGAATTCAGGCAAAATGAAAAAATTAAACCAGACTTCAAATTCCCAAATGCCCTTCCTACAGATATTTTTTATGGTTTATCTTTATCCATGTGTGTATGTACAAATGTGTGCATGTATGAAAGCCGTGAGATTTAGTACAGAACTAGGAGCAGGGATGGCTCAGTATTATATTTCCCCTCCTTAGATGACTCAGGATCACTCAGTTAGTCTGGGCCTAAAGTATCTGATTGTATTGTTATAGAGAAAAATTAGATGAAACATAGGATACAAATATGGAATGTTTATGTGCATGCATTTGTATACATTCTTTGTTTACATAAAAATACCATTAGCCAAAAATGTACTTCAAAAATTTTAGATTCATTAGTACTTATAGACATGAATTTGATTTTATATACTTTAGCTGCTTATATGTAAAAGCAGATGTATAGTAGAGTCAAATGTGAAAATGTACCACGTCTGATAAGAGCTGTACTCTGAAAGTTTTAGATCTATATTCATTATTCCTGTGATTAAGGGAAAGCCTGTAATTTTTCTCAAGCCTAGTAATCAATAAAGTGATAACTCATATTTGGGTTTTATTACTTCAGACTATAAATGGAAAGTATTTTAATTGTTCATTTTCACTTTTTATTCCATGAATGCTCAGAAGGAAATAGTATGTGAGACTTCCAGTTTGACATCGTGACGTAATGGGCGCAGGAAGACAATTTCGACCCGCCTAAAAAGGATTGAAAGTCACCCCGAATAGGCAACGAAGAAGGGGATCCTCGTTGATCGTGGAGGGGCGGCGGCTCTTCCGCTGGATCCGAGGAAGCCCTCCAAACTGGAAGGGGGAAAACTGGCTACATTCATGTGGCCAGTCAGAAGCTGCTGACAACTGAAGATAAGCACTAATTAGCAATTTCTGAGCAACGTGGATGGAACTGGTGAGACGTTATCCTCTTTTTATGGCCCTAACACTACTTTCCTGGAAAAAAGAACATCCAAAGCAAAGAATCCTCCCCGATGAGAGAGAGAATGGAAGTTATTGCCCTGCTCCCTCAGGAAAAGAAAAGCGGCAAATTAACTGCTTTGGGGGAAAACAGAGGAAATTACAAAAACAATTTGGAACTAATACAGATCTATGACTTTGAAATTTGGGAACTAAAAGTATCTTTGGGACTTTTTGTTTAGAAAAAATATTTGAAAGTTTGCAAAATAAACTTGGATTTTGAAAGTTGGAAGACTGTGCCAATGACATCTAGTGGAGAAATATGGCACTACAATTTATTATGTTTAAGGGAAACTTAGCTTGAAGCCCAGACTCAGATAAGACTCTTTGTTCTTCCTGAACACTTTCACTTTTCTAGACTGCAGCTGGAAAAAGGGAAAAACAAAAACTCTTGGGCTGCTTATCTGGGTTGGGGACCCTATTGGACTATAAAGACTACATACAAAAACAAAATGAGTGTTCCATATAAGGCTTAAATGGTAAAAAACCTGTTTCCAAACCTCCCAGCTTGATATATCAACAAGAAAATGTTAATGAATCTCAGAAAGAAATTCTTTCCATGTTGAAATCAATCTAAGAGACAATTGTTTTATTTTAAGATGAGACTAAAAATAATGCAAATGAGATAAAAGAACAATTTTCTAACCTAAACTTACAAATCCAGACAATGACTGCAAAGAAGGATCTAATAACCCAGAAAACAGAAGGAAAATTAGAAGAAACAGATTCGAAGACAGACAAATGAAAAATTAGAAGATGCAGTGATAACACCAGAAATGGAAAAGACATCCTACTTGTCAAGATCTCAGAACACATTTGAGGATAAGGAAGAAGAGCTGATCGAACGGATGATAAAGCTGTTAGGAGAAATGCTGAAATGCAACAAGAAATGAAAAGAAAAACTGAAGGAGAAGGATAGAGGCTATTTAATGAATATAAATGGGTTGAGCGTTCTTCCAAAATCATTTCAACCAAATTCTTTTCCTCATTCCAAACAATATATACAAAAACAGAGGAAGAACTACTTGATGATTTAAATATACTGACTTGGAAAGTTATTTGCAAACGAAGAAAGCCAGAGTAAGACTGAAGAAAATAGAGGTTCTGACCTATTAGATGGGATATTATATTACTAAATAGATGTTTGAATATGGCTAAGAAAATAGATAACTGTTAGAAATAAAAGTGTTATTATAATTAGAAGGATAGGATTTGTAACTAGAATAATATACTTTGTTATAAGATGGGATATATGAAAATTCTAAAAGGGTTTGAATAAGGGAAGCTTTTGGTTACCCAACTATAATTTATTATGAAAAAATTATAAGCGATAGAGATATTTTGAATATTGATGGAAAATTAAAATTTTAAAAAATCTGGAAAAACAGGATATTGATTGAATAAATGGATTTTAAGTGCAAATGCAATTGAGATATATTTTGGCTAGAAAAGATATTATAAATTGATACTATTGATATTATGTATAATACCAGAAAAATGTGATGAAGATTTAATTGTATATGTATTAACAGTAACAAGAATTGTATTTGTCCAGTATGGAAAAATGCATACTACCAGAAGAAGAGAGGACTAAGGAAGCAGTAGATGGTGTAGATTGGACAAGACTGAGAAAGTTAATATGTACCAGTGAATTACTAATAGACCCAGACAACTCATTGCTCATTAAGTACTTACGATTGTAAAATTAAAAAATTAATAAAATATTTATATAAAGGAAATAGTATGTGTACAAGAAATAAAATAAATGTGTGCTCTTTTCAATTATGACATTAACTATAAGCTTAAATACTTTCAAAATAATTTAAACAATTCTTAATAGCTTACCGGAAAGTCTGCACCTGAAAAGGTATCTTTTGATTTTGACCACGCAGTTGGTATACTTCTTTGGAAGCTTTTTTAAGCAATTTTTCAGCTGCTTGTTGTTGACGATGATCAAATTTTATTTGCCTTGTCTAAGGAAGCAATTAATTCCTTTATTTATTTATTGAATTTATATCACAAATTTCTCTTTGTATAATAAGCAGTCCAGGCAACTTATAACCATTCAAACAATTACATAAAATGTAAACCATTCCCCATTAAATCAATGTAATCCATTTTTAAAAATCAGCATAATTACAAACTTTGGCAAAAGAGGGATCTTTTCTGCCATTTTCCTTAAAGTGCATTTTGTAGCCTCAGACTTATCCAAGGAAGTAACCAAGGCTGTATGACTTCCAACAGTGATGATATATACTGGACTAAGTAACTAGGCTGGTTCATAGTGAGAGCCTCAGTCCCTCAAATAGTAAAGATCTAAGTTGCTAAGGAGTTTTAAGATCAAGACCTTAAATTGTTCTCAATAAATTACTGAGGAAGGATCATGCTTCGTGCACTAGCAGTAAATTACACATATGCAATTTGAAGCACAAATGCCACATGCAAATTCAATGACAACTGGGGGTTCTTGGAATATTCCCAAATTGTAAACTATGCTTTCTGGGGAAATGCCACCTCATCTACAACCAGCTTCATTTGAAACCTCAAGTTAAGCTTTTTCCTACCAATAATGCCTCCATATTTCCTATATTTATTTACTTATTTAGAGAATTTATATGGCTGCCCACTCACTTTCAGTGACTCTGGGTAGCTTACAAAAAATAAAAACCCAATATACAACTGTAAAAATAACAATGGCCCCTTTTTATTTTCTAGATTTAATGTCAGTTTGAAACAAGTCAAGATTAATGGACCTTTGATTATATCTATTTTTAGTGGGTTATGACAGTCAATATTTAGTAACTGTTTTCCTGTTTCAAAAAATGAGTGATTTTTTTCTTGCCTCCTGATCCTATATCTTTAAGGAAGCTAGAAGGGATGCCAATCAAAGTGATAGCTATCACCTTTATAGCATATGGCTAGTTACCTGAGGGATTGTATTTTTGACTGTTTCTTTTTTATTGATTTTTTTTACAATAACAGCCTTAGTGCCTGGTGTACAGTGTGTTGACTTGGTTCATAATTTTTTTAGAAAAGAATATATAATTAATAATAGTTAATAAACAATCAATAATAATTAATTTTTATATTTCCACAATTAGTATATCAATTTATAATATATTTCCTTGATCGTCTCTTCACCCAGTAGTATTCTCCTTTTACAACATTAAACAAATATAAATTCTAATATTTGATATTTTCCATATTTAAATGATTAAAAACATTTTCTTCTATAATTATACCAACAATAATAGCATCCATATGTAGCATTTTTTTTCTTATCAGCTTATGTTATTTTCGTAAGAGTCATCTTATTGATTCACCATGTATCTTATTTTCATAAATCTTGTTTAAGCTCAATTTCTCTATAATATTCAAACAATTCTTGTCAATCATATTTTCCCCAGTATTTAACATCTAAATATCCAAATTTTCCATTTAAATATATCAGCTCAGTATTTTCATATTTCATATATTATAAGAGATACTATATTAATTTATCATAACATCTATCCATAACATCTTTCTAGTCAATTTATATTTCACTTCTATTTGTAAAAATAAGTTAAATCACTATATATCCTTTTTTTCAGAGTTCTCATTAAGCCTAATTTCCCCTCAATATTTCAATCATTCCTTAATCCTAAATCTTTTCAAATTTAATTTTTCTTTAAAATTCAAACTTTTCCTTCATTTACATCCTAATATTTTTACATTTTGTATCTTATAAAAAAAATACTATATTACTTATATCTCTTATCCCACTCATTCTAAAGTTACTTTATGGCCAAAGTTATTTGTTTATTTAGCCATATTCAAAAAAGTGTTTACTCATATAATATTCCATCTGGTAGGGCGAATCCAGTCTGTTCAGCCCATCTCTAATCTTCTTCCTTTGCCAAATTGTTTTCCAAATTCATATTTCCAACTTGTCCAACTCTTCTATTTTTGCAATTATTGTTAGGAGTAGAGGATACATAGTAGATAGGATGTATGCTTTTTGTCTCCCAAACAATGATTCTCCTAGCAGTGTCCATTTTGTTAAGTCTTCTTTCTCAGGTTTACTTTGACGTTCTATTGCATAAGGTATCTTTTCCATATTTATTGTTGTATCCAAGTCTTGTAAGTTTTTTCTTGTTTGTATTAAGTTATAATTCCCTTCATTTGTAACTTCACCAGTTGAAGTGTGTTGGAATATTCATGAACAGGAAGAGTCATGTGGTAACTCAGTCAGCCAATGTGAGGAAAGTGCTACTGAGTCTGTGCAAAAAAGAGTATTGAGTTAAGGAGCTGGATTTCCAGTCTCAAGGTTTTGTCTCTGGTCTGTCTCTGTAAGAAGACTTCATTAAGCTATGTTGCTGTAAAGAAGAATGGTATTGTAAATATTTTTATATAAATATAAAGTTATTTGAATCAGCTAAATGCAGTCAACTGTGAGAACTTCTGATTTATTTTTCACCAATAGAGAAATTAAAATTCTCTAACAGGTTATGGGCCCAGAGCTTACTAAGGACTGCATTGTAATTTAAAGCTGGAAGAAATTGCCTGTGTTTAGAAAGTATGAGAACAAGGCAGAATTAGCAGAATAGCTGCAATGGAATTTAAAAAAAGCTGTGTGCCTCATTTGGGCCAGAAGAATTACATTGTGTGGGCTGCAAAAATGGAATGTTTGCTGAAAGCAAAAGAGCTGTGGTATATTGTAGAAAATTCACCACAAGTGTTTGCAGGTTGATCAGAAAAATCATGATAGAGCAATGGCTTATCTCATCTTGAATTTAGATGATGCACAATTTCTAAATGTTGCAAATTTAAAGACTGCAAAGGAGATATGGTTGAAACTGAGAGCTGTGCACGTGAATGTTTCTGCTTGCAACATAGTGCAATTGTCAAGAAAACTTTACAGAGCCTGTTTGCAACCAGGTGAATCTGTGGAACAGCATTTAAATAAAATGCAAAATTTATTTTTGGACTTAGAACAACGTGGGATTAAATTCCCTGAGTCCCAGAAGGTTTTATTAGATAAAACCTGGGACACAGTTTCTGCAATATTTGAGTGCAAAGAAGAGCAAGACTTAAAGTTTGAGGCTTTAAAGGCATGTTTGCTTAATGAAGAGGAAAAACGCCGATGTCAATGCTGCAAATACTGTATATTCTTGCTTTGACAATATGCAAAACTGTCTGGTATTTACTGGGTTAATACATAGCTTAGAGTGGGGGGGAAAAAGCCCAGGAAAGAAAGAGGAAGTAAACTTTTGACCTTCACACTAATTGGATAATGTGACTTGTGACTGCAAGATAAGGGAGGGGTTTAGCAAGAAAAGATTGATGCCAGCGAGAGGAAGTCAGATTCTGGCATCACAACATCCATGATGGTGACCGGCAATTTGTAGCTCTGTAATAAAGACTTTAGGAAACATGCCTGAAAGTTCTTTGAAGTGCTTCATTAGTCGGAACCTCTGACATCATGCCAGAATCCAACATTCTTTTCAAACAACCTGCGGTCCCGAACTCCATAAGCTGCCCTATGCTTTAGAAGAGCTGGCAAAGTTTCGGGGAAGATCTCACTATGGAGAAAGAAAGATTGCCTGAGACCAGCCCTGTGGCTGCAACAGTTTCCCCGGCGAGGGGGGGGGGAACGACAGCCAGCAAGCCGGGGGAGAGAGGAATTTGGCAGATTTCCCAGCTGAGAGCGAAGACTTCAAAAGCAGAGTGGACAGATAACACAGTTATCGGTGAGTCGTTGGAAAGATTTCAAAACTTAGAAATGAAAACCAGAAATCAGTTCCTACAAAGTGAAACCTACAGCCCTTCTATTGCAAATGTTCCTGCCATGGACTCCAGCCCTGAGAGAGAGAATCCCAATCTGAATCCTCTGCAGCAAGAGGGAAATTGGGTTTCCCAGCAGGTGGCTGGTCCATGTCCTCTGAACTTACCACAGCTAATAGAGGCCTTGCAATGTCTTGGGGTGGTACAGAAGCCAGGAAATCAGCAGCTGTGGGGAGAACAGCCACAGCAAGGAGGTTGGCTACAGCCCCCAAACGTGCAACCCCTGGGCATAAATCTGCAGCCAGGTTGGGGCCTACAGCAACTGGGGTGGCCACAAGAGCAGTGGGGAGCCCAGCAGGAAGCCTGTCAGACCCTGCCTTCACCGGCCAGAGACCCCAACCCTGAAGTGAGGGTGAGTTCCAGTCTGAGGCATCTGCAGCATTGGGTAGATGGTTTCCCCAGCAGATGAATGATCAGCAGCAGCAGAGGGCACCATCACCCCCTGCAGTCCAACAACAGAGAAGACCACTACAACCCCCACTTGCGCAGCCACCATTGGGAGGCCTACAGCAGCAGGGGGCACCATCCAACCCCACTGGCCAACAGCAGAGGGCCCAGCAGTCGTGGAACCAGCCCCAGTGGGGGCCACAGCAGCCTGTGTTCGCACCACCCTTCAATGCAACCTTTGATGGGGACCCAGAGAAGCTGATTTTTTTTCTCAACCAAGTGCATTTTCACTTGAAATGCTGGGCCTATCTGTACCCATAACCAGGGGCCATGGTCAATGTTATTGCGTCCAACCTAGAGGGAGAAGCATCTGAATGGCTGAACCATTTATATAGCGAGCAAGCCCCCGAATTGGAAGATCCCCACCGCTTTCTTTTAAGTCTCAGAGAACGATTTGAGGACCCATCCATTGGCCTCAAAGCAGCAGGATAAATTCACAAAATAAAACAAGCTGGGAGGCCTACCCTGGAGTACGTGCGAGAATTCTGCAAGATAGCAGGTCAAATAGAGGGGTGGCCTGAGCAGTCCCTCATCCATTACTTCATTGAGGGATTAGACGATCACCTCTCTCAGGCCTGCATCTATCGAGAAATACCTGATCGGCTGCAGGAGTGGTACCAGACAGCTGTGAAGCTAGATGTTAAGCTCTCTCACTATAAAAAGCCTCCCCCACATGAACCCGAACCGCAACCAGAGCTACCTGGACAGCAATCACCCCCACGAAAGCCTTCAACTACTGCAAGGGCTGAGAGACCCAGGCCACCTGCACGCCCTTCCTTCGAGTGTTTCCGGTGTGGGCAAGGAGGACATCGAGCAGCCACCTGTCCAGTCCCCTACCCTCGACTGCAGAGCAAGCCAGGACCGGCAATGCAAAAGAAACCTGCTCAGTGGCTAACGAGAGAAAAATCCAATCGACTCACGCAAGGACCAGTTGCCCAGGTTACACTCCACACACAGGAGGATGCCAAGACTCCAGGTGGACCTGCCCCTGCTCTACCCTTCTTTGATAGCGATGATGAAGGAGAAAACGACCCAATGGTGAGTTAGTCTGGCGTTTGCCATGAAAATGGGCATAAGGGCAAAACAGCTTTCCAAACCGATGAGATTTGAGCAAGCCGATGGCTCCCTGATGGGAGGGACTCTTATTACACAATTAACTGAGCCTTTACGCCTAGAAATAGGTGCGCACTGGGAGTTTATTCGTTTCCTGGTGGCTGCAAAAATGACCGAGGCGGTGATCCTAGGACTAGCCTGGTTGGACAAATGGAAGACGTTTATCTGGTGGGAGAAAGGAATGAGAATTGTGAGACTACCTATAGGGCCTGTTCCCCCCATTGATTCAACAGATGTTACTGGGCATCTTAGGCCACCCAATGAGCGAGCGCACATAGCCGCCTCACTGACTCCAGGCGAACCAGTCATCCTCAAAGAATACTTGGACCTGGTGGTGGTGTTCAGTGAAAAAGAATGTGATGCCCTACCCCTCACAGACCCAATGACTGCTCCATCGAACTGGTGCCCGAAGCCAAACTCCCACGTCCCAGGATGTATGCTATGTCCCCCCTCAAAATGGAGGAGATGCAGCGATATGTGAACAAAAACCTAGCGAGGGGGTTTACTGAACGGGCCAAAACTTCCGTGGGAGCCCCTGTGTTGTTCAAAGAGAAAAAAGATGGGTCTATTCGTAGACTACAAGGGACTCAATGCTGTAAGTGTGGAAAATAAATACCCCCTCTCCCTCCTAAAGGATTTATTGACCCATCTGGCTAAGAGGAGTGTTTTCACTAAGTTAGACCTAAGAGAGGCATACTACCGGGTGAGAATAAAAGTGGGAGACGAGTGGAAAACTGCCTTCAACTGTCCTATGGGGAGCTATCAGTTCAAAGTCATGCCATTTGGACTACAGGGGGCCCCAGCTGTATTTATGCAGTTGATTGATGAGGTTCTACATGATCACTTGTACAAAAGGGTTTTGGTGTATCTTGATGATATCCTGATATACAGCACAAATATGACTGATCACATAAAGCTAGTGAGAGAAGTGTTAAAGAAACTATTGAATGCCAAGCTTTATGTCAAATTGTCAAAATGTGAATTTCACCAAACCCAATTAGACTATCTTGGCTACCGAATTTCCAATGAGGGTATTGAAATGGATCTGGCCAAGGTGAAAACTATAATCGAGTGGCAGCCCCCAAGGACTCGCAAACAGCTCCAGAGCTTTCTGGGTTTTGCCAACTTTTATCGTCAATTCATCCCTTCTTTTGCCAAGATTGCCCTACCTCTTACAGAACTACTCAAAACAGGCAAAGGAGGAGGGAAGCCACGACCGGGCCAACCACTAGCATGGGCAATGAGCTGTCAAACAGCTTTTGAGAATTTAAAGAGACTATTTGCCGCTGAACCGGTTCTAAAGCACCCCTGCCCAGGGGAACCCTTTGTGATTCAAGCCGATGCCAGCGATGCGGCGGTTGGAGCAGTGTTACTACAAAAGAACAAAAATGGGATCCTGCAACCCTGTGCCTACACCTCGAAGAAATTCACTGAGAGCGAGCGAAGATGGGCAGTATGGGAGAAAGAGGCCTTTGCAATTAGGTGGGCGCTATTGAACTGGCGACACTATCTAGAAGGGAGCAAAGTGGCATTTGAGGTATGGACAGATCACAAAAACCTAGAGGCACTGAAAACTCCCCGCAAATTGTCACCAAAGCAAGTACGGTGGGCACAGTACTTTAACCGCTTCAACTTCACTCTAAAGTACATACCAGGAGGAAAGAACTTTCTAGCTGATGCGCTATCCCGGTTACCCCAGTACAAAAGCGAACGAGAGCAGGTTAACGAGGCAATTATTCCCAATCCACAAACTGTTGCTCAACTTACACCTCGCAGGGTCCCCAATCCTGATGACCCTGGAGTGAAGAAAATAAAATGAGAGCTCCTCACTGACCAATGGTTCAAAGATAATCAAGCGTCCCCAACATGCAGGGATGGCTTGGCTTACAAAGGGGGGAAGTTATATTTGCCAGAAGCGCTCCGTCTTAATGCTCTCAAACACAGCCACGACATAAAGCAGGCTGGACACTTTGGATATTTGAAAACCCTACACCTCACCCGCTGGCAATTCTGGTGGCCAGGGCTGAAAAAGGATGTGGACAACTATGTAAAAAGTTGTACTGTATGTGCCACAATGAAAAGAATCCCGGGGAAAACTCCTGGGTTACTGCAACCCATGGCAGACCCTTCTCAACCCTGGGAAGAAATAGCTATGGACTTTATAGTGGACCTACCTGAAAGTAGGGGAAATACTGTCATCTGGACTGTAAAAGACCTTTTCTCGAAACAGCCTCATTTCATCGCCTGCAAAGGACTCCCATCTGCCCAACGACTGGCCAAATTGTTTCTGAAACATATCTACCGGCTGCATGGTGCCCCTAAGCGAATAATCTCAGACAGGGGGGTGCAATTCACAGCTAAGTTTTGGAGAAATTTCCTTACATTGATTGTTTAAGGGTTATCATCTGCTTTTCATCCGGCCACCAATGGGGCCGCCGAAGCCGCTAACAAAATGGTGGAGCAATATCTTAGGTGCTACGTTTCTTACCAACAGACGAACTGGACTGATCTCCTCCCTTTTGCGGAGGTGGTGTACAATAATTCCGTGCACAGCAGCACCAGCTACACACCTTTCAATGTAGCCACAGGGAAAGAATTTAACCCAATACCTGAATATCCTCAGTTGCCCTCTGCTTCACAGACACTTGATCAATGGGTGAGAGGGTGGGAAGAAGTTTGGAAAAACACAAAAACTGCTTTAAAAAAGACTTTTGAAACCTATAAAAAGCAGGCTGATAAAAAGAGGGCTCCCCAAAGAACATTCCAAGTTGGGGAAAAGGTCTATCTGTCAACTAAATATCTACGCCTCAAATTGCCCAGCAAGAAATTGGGACCAAAATTCTTGGGGCCTTTCCCCATAGTAAAGGTCATCAACCCGGTCACAGTACAACTAAAACTCCCTAAACTGTTAGGGAAAATTCACCCAGTTTTCCATTGTAGTTTGTTGAAGCCTTATCAGGGCTCCACTTTAAGACCTCCTCCAAAGAAGGCACCTGGACCTCTCGTAGTGGCAGGGCAGACCCACTATGAAGTGAAACGTATTCTTGACTCCAGAATCTTTAGAGGGAAATTACAGTACTTAGTACAATGGAAGGGATACCGTTGTCTGAAGCCACCTGGTTGAAATCTAGTGAAGTGAACGCTGACAGATTGATCAAAAGGTTTCATGTGAAACACCCCAGCAAACCGAAAGATAACCCTTAACATATGCTTTTGTTTACTTTACAGGATCTGTCCTTCTTGTAAGGGGGTCCGGATGTCAATGCTGCAAATACTGTATATTCTTGCTTTGACAATATGCAAAACTGTCTGGTATTTACTGGGTTAATACATAGCTTAGAATGGGGGGGGGGAAAGCCCAGGAAAGAAAGAGGAAGTAAACGTTTGACCTTCACACTAATTGGATAATGTGACTTGTGACTGCAAGATAAGGGAGGGGTTTAGCAAGAAAAGATTGATGCCAGCGAGAGGAAGTCAGATTCTGGCATCACAACGTCCATGATGGTGACCGGCAATTTGTAGCTCTGTAATAAAGACTTTAGGAAACATGCCTGAAAGTTCTTTGAAGTGCTTCATTAGTCGGAACCTCTGACAGCCGTTTTAGAAGCAGCCACGAGGAGGAGAAATTCCTGAGTAGAGGGTCTAGACTGCAAGTCTCCAGAGGAGAAGAAACAAGCAGATCAGACCCAGACCAAATTGCAACAAAAGAGAGATTTTGCAAGCAGAGAGCTGCTCAGCAGAAAAAGACACATTTGAAAAGGAACTGTTTGCAAAGGAACAATTTGCAGCAAAGGACATTTGTGCAACCAAAAAGGACTGCTTTGCAAAAGGAATTGCAAAAGTTTGCTATAGCAACAACAGAGACAAGTGGCTAATAGATAGTGGGGCAAGTCAAACAATTGTTAATGATTCTAAATTATTTTGCAGGTTTGTTCCAGTAGCACAAGAAGCTGTGGCTTTGGCAAATGGCCAGAAAGCAAAAGTCATTGGATGAGGCAATGTAAAAATTCCATATTTGGAATCAAAGTTTACCAATGTGCTTTGTGTACCTGAGATGGAACATAATTTATTAAGTGTGTCTAATTTAGACAAACAAGGTTTTGAGGTCATTTTTGTAAATGGAAAGTGTCTCATCAAAAGGAATGGGAACATTTGTGCAGAAGGCATAAAGGAAGATAATCTATACATATTGCAGGGACATAAGGTTCAATGTTCCCATATATTTAAGAATGTTGCAGAGCATGATTCATGCGTTCATCTTCTACATAGAAGACTTGGCCATGCAAGCTTTAAAGTTTTGCAGCAAATGCAAGATTTTGTAGAAGGGCTAAATTTGAAGGGATGCAAAACATATTTGGACTGTGCAATATGCAAAGCATCGAAGTCAAAGGCATTCCCAGTTAGTAAACATAGCACAAGACAAACAAAAAGAGTTCTAGAGCTGGTCCATGCAGATCTGGTGGGACCTATGCAAACCAGTTTAGGAGGAGCAAAATATGCACTGGTAATTGTTGATGATTATAGCAGGTATTCATTTTGCTATTTGCTTAGAGCAAAGACAGAGGTGCTACAACAATTCAAACAGTGGGTAAGTTTTGTGGAGAGAAGGTATAGACAACAAGTGTGTCAGTTGCAAACTGACAGAGGTACTGAATTTATGTCAACTAAATTCCAACAATGGTTGGGGAAGTTGGGGATAAGACACAGACATACACATCCTTACACAGCAGCAGAGAATGGTGTAGCTGAAAGAACGAATGGTGTTTTGCAAACAATGGAAGATTCATTATTGGAGGATTCTGGTTTGAGCAGGTCATATTGGGGAGAAGCCATATTGACTGCTAATTATATAGTTAACAGGCTGTGGAGTTCCTCCATTAATTATACTCCATATGCCATTCTATATGGGAAAAAGCCATCATTGGCACATCTTGAGAATTTTTGGAAGTACTGCATGGGTACATATTCCAAAAGCAATCAGAAGAAAGGGACAGCAAAAGGCAAGAAAGCTCAGGTTTGTGGGCTATGAGCCAGGGTCAAAAGGATATCGCTTTAGCGATGGAAGTAAAAGAATTGTAATTTCAAAGTCTGCTAATTTTGCAGAACAAAATTGGGACAGAATTAATGCTAATTCTGGGTATGTCTCACTTAATGACGGTGATCTGTTTAGTGACAATAACTCATCTAATGATAAAAAAATGATTATTGAAGATGTCAATGTTCAGGGAGGAGAGGCTGAACAAGACATGAAACCAGAAAGACTTGAGACACAGGAGCAGTTAATACCACGTAGGTCAGAGCGATGTAATAAAGGAATTCCACCTGACAGGTATTCTGCCAGCAAGGTAAAGGTTTGCAATGTGTGGTATGAGCCAAGAAGTTATAAAGAGGTGTTGGCATTACCAAAAGCTGAACAAGAAAAATGGAAGGAGGCCATGGATAAAGAGATGAAATCCATGGGAGACCATGAAGTATTTAAATCAGTGACTTTGCCACAGGGAACCAAAGCTGTGGGTTGTAAGTGGGTATATAAGAAAAAGGTATTGCCAAATAATGATATACAGTATAAGGCCAGGTTAGTGGCACAAGGTTTTTCACAATTAAAGAATGTGCACTACGATGAAGTATTTGCGCCAACTGTGAAAAGTGAGAGTATAAGATTAGCACTGGCGTTGGCAGCGGCATATAAGCATAAAATCTGGCACTTTGATATCACAACTGCATTCCTCAATGCTGAGTTAGAGGAAGAAATTTATATGATCCAAGCACCAGGATATGAAATTGCAAAACCTAACATCGTATATAAATTAAACAAGGCTATTTATGGGCTGAAGCAGTCAGCCAGAAACTGGAATATCTGTTTAGATACTGCTTTAAAGGATCTTGGATTTAAAAGTTGCAAAGCTGATAACTGTATATATACTGGACAATTACAAGGAGGGAATTGTCTACTGTTATCATTTGTGGATGATCTTTGCTTCATCGCAAAGGATGCATCACAAGTCAAAGAATTTGCTGATAAATTAGGAAAGAAATTTGAATTAAAGAATTTGGGAGAAATAAAAAATTATCTTGGTGTAGAGATACAGAAAAATGAAAAAGATGGTTATATTCTCAGTCAAAGGAGAAAAATTGAGCAGTTATTCGAGAAATATAATATGAAGGATTGCAATACTGCTCCCACACCCATGAGTGCGGATTTTTATAATAGTTTAAATGCGGACAAAGGTGAAACCTGTGATCAAGAGATATATCACTCAGCAATAGGGAGTTTGTTATATCTATCACAGTGGTCCAGACCAGACATAGCTTGCACAGTAAGCATTTTGAGTCATTTTACTGCTGCACCTACAAAGTTACATTGGATGGGTGTAAAAAGGGTTCTCAGATATTTAAAGGGAACTATAAATTTGGGTCTTCAAATACAGATTACTGAGGAATTGAAATTAAAGTGTTATGTCGATAGTGACTATGCAAATGACATAAACACAAGGAAATCAAATTCAGGGATTATAATATTCTTTGGAGGGACTCTGATTGGATGGAAGTCCAGAAAACAAACAACTGTTGCTATTTCAACAGCAGAAGCAGAGTTTATTGCTTTATCTGAATTGTGTTCTGAAGTTACATGGTATGTACAGTTGTTGCAAGATTTAAATATTAATGTAAAAGAATCTGTAAAGGTATTTGAAGACAATGCTGCCTGTATAAAAATGGCAACTGGTGACAGGGTGAAGAACAGAAAGTAAACATGTAGACATTAAGTATTGTAATGTCAGGGAAGCTGTAAAAGGAAAATTGATTAGTTTACATCATTGTTCTTCTGAAAATAATTTGGCAGACATGATGACTAAACCATTGGGTGGTATTCACTATGGAAAATGTGTAAAGTCAATAGGTCTGATGTCTCTTCCTGTCATGAAGGAGGAGTGTTGGAATATTCATGAACAGGAAAAGTCATGTGGTAACCCAGTCAGCCAATGTGAGGAAAGTGCTACTGAGTCTGTGCAAAAAAGAGTATTGAGTTAGGAGCTGGATTTCCAGTCTCAAGGTTTTGTCTCTGGTCTGTCTCTGTAAGAAGACTTCATTAAGCTATGTTGCTGTAAAGAAGAATGGTATTGTAAATATTTTTATATAAATATAAAGTTATTTGAATCAGCTAAATGAAGTCAACTGTGAGAGCTTCTGATTTATTTTTCACCAATAGAGAAATTAAAATTCTCTAACAAAGTATTTTTGACTGTTTCTGACCATCCTGTGTGATTGGACAAAATGGGTATGCTTTAGGTTCCATCTATTGGACAATTTCATCTATTGCAACATTTCTGCTGCAGCGCCCACTGTCTGGAACAGCATCTTCCCTGCCCCCGAGATCCATATGGTTCCCACTCTGACAATGTTTAATAAATCCTTGAAAACCTGGATTTTTACCTAGGGCTTGCGGTAGGATAAGTGTCAATAGCATTTTATTGATGAGCAGGAAATGGAGGGGTTTTTATTAATCCTTGTTTTTATTGCTCTTACTATGTTTAATGTGGCATACCGCTCAGAGTCGTATGTACCGTGTTTCCCCGAAAATAAGACTGGGTCTTTTTTTTCCCTCCAAGATTCAATCCATAGTTCAGTTCTCGGCTGCAGAGTTCTTACAGAACTGAACTATGGATTGAATCCATAGCTCGGTTTTAACTGCATTGTCCTCCCGGAAAGGCCTGTGACTGAGAAATGTGGGCCTGGCTGCAGAAGATGCCGCAGAAGAAATGGGCCGGCGAGGTGAGGCCTGGCTGTAAAGGTAAGTGGGTGCGGGGCATGTGGGACAGCTCCACAACCCCAACCCAGCTAGATTTTTAGGTGTGTGCCTTGCCCCAAAACTAGGGCTTATTTTTGGAGTAGGGCATATATTAGGCCCATCCCCCCCAAATCAAGCTAGGACTTATTTTCAGGGTAGGTCTTACTTTCAGAGAAACACAGCAGTTGGGTGACCTTTTAAATTTAATAATAAAAGTAAATAAATGAGCACTAACTTGGTTTAAAATGCATAGAAAGACAGCAGTATGCAAATAAGCACAGTAAAAGAATGGACATTTCTTCACCAATTTCTCTAACAGAGCCATTTCTAATATCAACTTTTACTAATTGGATCGTAGGAGCCTAAACTTTTATTAGACCATATATCAATGGAAAATTCAATGTCTCACTCTTTTTTTGCCAGCAAATCTGTTACGATTAAATTATATTCACTGTTAAAGCTATATTTAAGATATGAAAATGCATGAAACTACTACTAAAAATTCCTCCTCCCACCAAACAATGTAACACAAATTTAGTTATTCTATAATGATTTTGATACGAATCTCTATTTAGGATTATATGCTATAGATCTGAAATGTATACATTGCTAGATGTAAATCTACCCTCTTAAACAGAAAAACTATCTTATATTATCTGAAAAGAATTATGAATCCAAACAGACTTCTAAATAGCTCTACACAATTTTTTAAAACATCCTTAAACATTAAAAATCTGATAAAAACAGATTTTTATCAGACCACTTCAATGTAAAGTGCTCATGCAGTTTTGACACTGATTTTATTTTCTATTTCTTTGTAAGTGCAGAACCAGTTTTCTACATATTCCATGGACGGTTTGTTCTTTAATCCTATTTCTGGGGTGTCCCATACCAGTAAACGTAGCAACAAATATGAATGATTGAGATTTGAGCTCCTGAAAGAGAAGAGAATGCCCTATTTTATATTTTAAGGGAGGGAGGGGATATCTAAATAAACCTCTTCCAGAAGTAAAGGTTTGCCTAAACAATTTAACTCCTGTTTTTCTCTTGCTTGATACAAGAGCATTACTTCAAGCTATTATTTATATTTGCTCTTCAATAATTTATTAAATATTTATGAAAATTAAACATTACATATCTGATTTTCTGTATCTCATTGCTGTACGAACAACGAAAACAAGCTGTACTAAATGTTCAGATGATTCCATACCTGCCTTTCTGCTTCCTTCAGCAAATTTCGGAATCGTTCATCATGAATGACCCAGTGAGGCAGATCAGTTTGACCACTAAGCTGGGCATCCTCCAGACGCTGCCGCAATTCTCTTAGAATAGATAATTCCTCATTTAAGTGTCTCTGCCTTGTTCTTGATGCCTGAAGATCCAGCTCCAGGTCTAGAGATGTCCTTTCCATAAGATCAGCCAATGATGATCTACATGAATGCTACAATATAAAAATTATGGCAATGCCTCTAATGGTCTTACAAAGAACTAAAAGGCTCTAAACTATTTCACAGGTATACAACTGTTGCAAAATAGTGGCAGGTGAGCAAAAATAGTAGGAGAAATTGGTTCAGTTGTGTTCAGGCAGAAATTGGTCCACTGTAGGTTAAATGGGATAACTTTAAACCACATTTACACAATTAGGGGCTGGCACATATTCTCTCCACCACGTCTTACATTAAGAATGTTTCCCTTTCCTCCTTAGTTTAATATTATACTAACATTTGCACTGACACAATCCTAATTAAAGCTAACAGGAATTTACTATGAAATTGCTGGGATTAAATTTCAAGAAATGTTGAAGCAGTAGAAGAAAGTTCTTCTTTAAGTACAAATGAAAACTTCAGAAAAACTAAAATATGATATTTTACAAATATAAAGTCACTTCATTATGGTTTGTTTATGGAATATATTTAATGTATACAATTGATAAATTAACCCATATCATAATTTTAAAGTTACTGATACATGCTATTAAACATATTTTTAATTTTTTTTACTTCGATGCATTTTTTAATGTCTATCTAATGTTTTAGGAGAAATCGGCAGGCAATAGGTCCAGTTTTAAAAACAAGCTATCTATATTATAATAGAAACATATGGAAAATGGAAAAAAAACCAAGGTTCAGAATACACAATATACTGTATCATAGGAATTTTCCATTTTATTTTTTTAATCCGAGGTAATATCTACTGTCAATTTCAGCTTCTATTTATCCATATTTTAATTGTTTTGTGCCTTCTAAAAACTGAATGTTTATCTATAATCTCTATCTATTTCTGTTTGATTTCTAATTTGGTATAATTATTTATTCGTAACCATTTTATGCACTATTTAAAAAGAAAAATGTTCGGAAATATTTTCTACTATTATTCCATAATTTTTCAGACAATAGAAAATAGGTAAAAACCCACCATCGTTTGTAATCCAGGTTTCAAATGGATGGATGAATGAAATTTTATTTCTGATTAATTATATTTAGCATACTATTTATCATCAGCCTTCCTTAACCTGTAACTCATCTCTGTGTAACCAATACAGCAGTTAAGCATTCTCACTGGGCACATAAGCTATATTTCTTTGGCTTGCAAACTGCAAAATGAATTTCCAAAAAACACTGACATTACCAAAAATGTTAAACATGCAGTTCTGTTCTTCAATTGTGGTTTTATATAAGAGTTGTCTTCCTCAGCCTGATGTCCAAGCTAGCTTTTGTATGTAGCTAAGAAAGAGACTTTTTGAATATTCTTGATACCAATATTAATCAAGACATTATGTAGCTACTGAAAATATATTATGGTTATCATCTGGCCTTCTTTTAACAATGACAGGGTAATTTACACAAAGTAATGAAAAATCTAGTCAAATATATAATAAAAAGGTTGTACAGTATCAACACTAAAAAGAGTTATATGTGACAAATAAAACACAGCAACATCTAATGAACAACCTTATGGCAAGCCTTTATGATTAACTATATGAACATAATCTATAACATTTATCATAAAATCAGCCTATTAAATACCTGCTTATAACGCAGCATACGCCTCTCCAAAGTATTCCGTATAAAAGGTGATTTTCTTTGCAAAGTGGAACTGTCACTATCACTACGATATAGCTGACAGAAAGATGTGAAACACTGATTATAGTCAATCTTAATACAATTTAAAGTTTAAAGACAGTAATTCTATTATAGTTATCCACATCAATTTGAAATGATTTCCTTTAGATAATCTGATGCAAATTTCAGTTCTATCATTCTTGTATTTTCTATTATTGACTTATAGCAACAAAAATATTTTTTCAAAAAACAAATGAAAAATCAAAGAAATAATTGAATTGGAAATGGATGCATTTTTGCCAATATCCTTCCTTATCTGCAGTAACCCCTTCCCCTGATCAGCTGAGGAAAATGACTTCTGCCTTATAGGTATGGCACAATTAAGGAATGATATTTTCAGATGATATTATCGTAACTTTCCCATAAAAAATTCATTAGCAAGGTAATGATACTGGAAGATATAAGCAATGCTTATGACAGCGGTGAAAATCTTCAGAAGGAAATATATGGACTGTTGAGCAAAATATAGACAAAATTTACCTGTAATGTGATCTGTGCTATGAGTTACTACTTTATACATAATACTTGTTATGTATTATGGTTGTGCTTTGGAAGAATGTACTTTGTATAAAAAAACCACTATCTAATACAGGACTTTTCAACCTTTTCACCCATTGTACCGCTTTTAGGATATGGCAACATCCAAGTACTACCAGTCACCTAGCAAGGTGTCAAAAACTTGATGACAAAAAAAAAGAAAGAAACAAGTGCCAAAGTACAGGTAGTCCTCAACTTACAACAGTTCACTTAGTGATTGTTTGAAGTTACAAGGGCACTGAAAAAAGTGTCTTCCAAGCCACAGCCGAGCAAGACACCTGCCTGCCCACCCAGCGGCGCTCTTCCTCCTGTTCGAGGTTTTCATTGTTGTGAGCATTTATGGGGATTGGCAGCGGAGGTGAGGTGGGGGGGGGGTGTTTGGTTTTTATTCCACCTGTCTGCTGGGTGGTTGCAGCAGTTTTGGTCACTTCACATGACCCTGGGACACTCTAACCGTCATAAATATGAATCAGTTGCCAAGCATCTGAATGTAAATCACAAGACCCTGGAGATGCTGCAACATTCCAGCTGATCGACGCTTTTTCTGAGCTCAGCAGAAGTGCCAGGATCACTTACTCTGCTGCTGATGTGGCCCTCAATGAAATTGAGTTTGACATCCCTGCTCTATACATTTACTTATTCAATCTTAATGAGTATCCAGATATTCTATTGCACATATACAGTAAGAAAGCTTTTGCAGATATCTTGGCTTGTATTAATTAATGAGAAAAAGGTCCTAAAATATGTATTCTGCTAATAAGTTATTTACACAAATTTTAAATAGAATTATTTAGCATTCCAAATGACTTTTGCTATGAAATTTTCTACTCACTCGGCAAACATATTGGCTTCGTGCACCAGGTGAAAATGTCTGTGAGCGAACAATAGTATTATTACGAACAAATGCAGAACCACGGGATCGACGGCCTAGTCTGTTTTTATGAGGCAAAACCATTTCTTCAGAAAAAAGATCTTCTGTATTAGTCTCCTTGTCCACCTATAGCAACAATCAAAATCTCAAAACTTTTCTTCACAAAGAAAGCGCAAGTATTTTAAGGAGTAATTTTAAAGTAATTTGTCCATTAAATTCTTATAATAAAAATCAAATTCATAGTGCTTTCTTTCCTAAAAAGAAAATAAATAAGCATTCATGATTTAAATATAAAATCCAGACCAAGTCCCATAAAGATTTAGGAAAAACTGTAACAGCTATATTTACTTGCCTTTAAAGTTGGAGCCTGATTTCTTCCAGAAATATACTGATCTGTTTGATATGCAAACATAGGAATCTGCAATGATTCACCACAATAGGACTCCAAGTGATGACTGGACTGCATGCAATTATTACATCCACTATCAACTGATTCTGCTTGCCAGCTTCTGCAAGGAAATATTTTAAATTATTTTATTGATTATTTGATTTACTTTATGAAATTCAGTAACTGGTAATTTGAATGAGCCATAGGTAACTTAGAAAAAACAGAACAGCTAAACCATTTAAAATCAGCCACCAAGGATTAAGAAATTCTTGTATTTATACGCAAGAGAATATAAGATTTATATATCGGATAATAAACTAAATCAGTCAATTGGAGCAGACAATATAAGTCTTTCCTAGGAAGATGTTCAAGTGATGGCCATCATAATTGAAAAGATCTTGAAAACACAGCCATAATATACCTGGCAGAGCAGGTCAAATAGATTGATTTCTATATTGTATTTTACTGTATCATAATTCTAACAAATATGCAATCTTTGTCAGTAGACTGCTCAGATATGGAATCAAAATCAATAGGATGGCTTCTTTATGTTGACAGAAGTATTTACTGCTTACATATATATTTTTCAGATGTATAGAATGCTATTCTATGTTTAAAATTTTGTTCAAACATGTACATGAACTCATGTTGGCTCAGAAAAAAAGATGGATTTCTGTACTCCTTAAGTTCAACACAAAGGCTAAAATATTTGAAGTCTGTTTCAGCTACATATGCTTAAGATGCTTCTTACAATAATGAGTGAAAGTCATGCTAGGATTAATTGAATATATTTAAGATTCATGTCAAAATATCAAGCATCAGAAATGGAATTAGCTTCAGGACACTCCAAATTCTGCACATTCTTATTGTATGCATTCTTCACAGTAAAAAGTACCTCTCTGACACAGCTTCTCCTTGATCTTGTTTTTGTTCCAGCTGTAGTAGTTCCTCTTCTGTGTACTCCAGTTTTACTCTCTCCTCTGCAAGTTCTCTCTCCACAGCTTCCAGTTGAGCTGTTGTCCTAGCTAACAGTTCTGCCATAGCATCCTAGAGAAGAAAGGAGTGTTCAGATCAAATTATTCCCATTTTATTTATATGTGAGCTGGAATTAATATTTTCAATGCATAATAACAATGACCAAGTTCATACATGCCAAAAGGGTCTTAAATTAGCCAATATGCAATATATTCTACACTTTGGGAAATTCTCATACATAAAGGGTACCATTTCATATTGAATTCCAAAAGATATCCCTTTCTGCTGTATTTTTTCATTGTTCTACATCAGGGCTTTTCAACCTTTTCACCTATTGTACCACTTTTAGGATATGGCCATATCCGAGTACCACCAGTCGCCTAACAAGGTGTCAAAAACTTGATGACCCCCCCAAAAGGAAAAAAGTGATGAAGTACAGGTAGTCCTCAACTTACAACAGTTTGCTTAGTGACTGTTCGAAATTACAATGGCACTGAAAAAAGTGCCTCCCAAGCCACAGCTGAGCAAGACACCTGCCCGCCCACCCGCCCGGCGGTGCTCTTCCTCCTGTCCGAGGTTTTAATTGTTGTGAGCATTTCTGTTGAGGACTGGCAGCGGGGGTGGGATGGAGGGCTGTTTGGTTTTTATTCCCATCTGCTGGGTGGTTGCAGGTTTTGTTCACTTCACATGACCCTGGGACACTGTGACCATCATAAATATGAATCAGCTGCCAAGCATCTGAATGTAAATCACAAGACCTTGGAGATGCTGCAACATTCCAGCTGATCGGCGCTTCTTCTGGGCTCAGCAGAAGCGCCAGGATCAGCACTGAGCTTGAGCTGGAGCTGGGTGCTGATCCTGGCACTTCCACTGAACCCTGACAGTTCCGAAGAAGCGCTGATCCTGAGCCCTGACAGCTCTGCAGCTCCAGCTGTCTCTCGCTCAGGCTTGTGCAGTACTGCCACCGGTTCAGCTCATTCCCCTCCCCCACTACCATTTTTTTAGGATGGTCGCGTACCACCTGCCAGGTGCCAATGTACCACAGGTGGTACCCGTACCACTGGTTTAAAAGCCTTGTTCTACACTGTTTCCAGAATAAGCTATATTTTCTTAAATTCAGATCTCAAATATAGCACGTAGAATAATTAATACACTTCAAAATAACTAAACATGACCAGACAATTCAAAATGGATGCATAGACAGAACATACTCACACTTTTAGCATGACCAGCAGATCAATGCCAGTTAAACAGTTCCACTGATAATAAAGTTTCACCAATGCAGCTTTTTATCAATTGCCTCATTTATCTAGCATTTCAGACAAATCTTCCTTTAGTATCAAGTATCACATAAACATAGAAACACAAGAAAAATTATATATGACTATACCATTTTCATTATATTTTTATTTTCAATAGAATGAGAAGCACTTTCTTCATGTTTAGGTTGTTCTTTTTTTTGTTCACAATCTGAACCAATGAAGGTCTGAACAGGATACCAGCAAAGCTGCATCTCACTAGAACTCTCATAGTTAGCTAGGCTGATCTGAGCAATGCCCTGTGAACATACCAATGCAAAATGTGTCAATGTAACATAGAAAACATTTCTATTACAAAACTATTTCTTTTAATAAAAAACATTAGCTTCAATATTTAAGGAATACTCATCACATTCTGTGTGAGTAACCTCATTGCCTACAATTCTCTGCAGATGTTTTTTCACATCTAATTCTAATAAATTAGCTTTGATTTTTCACTAGATCAGGGGTAGGGAACCCTGGCTCTTTTATGACTTGTGGACTTCAACTCCCAGAATTCCTGAGTCAGCATGGCCAAGGTTCCCTACTCCTGCACTAGTTAATAGGGATATGAAAAACATTTTCAGTGTAAAATGTTTCCAGCTCAAAAAAAAAAATCTGTCTTAAGTTTGAAACCTTTGCTTCAACCCTGAAATGGGTTGTTCTGACCATTCTGGAACATTTCATGGAAAGAAATTTCTTACCAATAATTCTTCTTGTTGCTGCTGGCCAAGTGAACAAATGTAAAGTTGAAGCACTTTGAGTTTTAAGGTATTTGATTGTACAGGAACCTGAAAGACTTCATTAAATATTAACGAAGCCTGGAATTCCAAAGCCTTAGAGCAATATGTGGTTGTGGTGCCTGACTCAACAGATGGTAAGTATATTCTCACGTGTCTGAAAAAAAGAAAAACCCCTATATAGTAAAAGTATCAATAAAATATATGAAATTAGTAAATACGTTTTATTTTTATCTTTTTAAATGGTCATTACAGCATTGTATTGCAAAGGGCTGTAATTCTTTTGCATCTGCTGAAGCAATAATTTGGGATAGTCAATATGATATGAATGCTGGCAATTCTGGATGCTTACAAGTAGTCCTCGACTTATGACTAGAATTTCTGTTGCTAAGAAATGCAGTTGTCACTTGGTGCATAATTAATCACATATCTAGACATTTGATAGGATTAAAAAGATAGTGTTAGAATAATGTACAGATCTCAACGTACATTTTACAGCCTTCTTTGATGGCAAATCCAGTAAAATTCTTTAGCTGCAACACATGGATAAGGAGACATTCACTTCCACTGTCATGCCTGAAAAACAACATAACCAATTAACTGCCACTCTATTCTCAAACATACAAGTTATAGATTTACATATGGTATAGTTTTGTTTTTATATAACTGATATATACAGCGTTATATTATAATGTAACTTTAAAATAGCAACAGCAACCTAGAATACTAATTTAATTTAAAATTTCTCTTCATTTTAGCAGAAATGTTTGATACAGCTAGTAGAACTTATGAGAATTCTAGTCCATTATCACATATCTGGGAAACGGATTAATTTAGCCATTTAAAGATAGTATTTACTGATGAACCATAAATTTTAAATGTTGTAAGGACCCACCCCACTTTGCATCTTAAGAAGACAGAACTCTTGGAATCATTCTTCCAACAGGAATCCTTTATTAAGAAGAAGTGGTTGCAGGCGTGCTAGACAGGACTTGGGCTCCAAGCTCTCCCATTCAAGGTTTTAAGGGGTTCCCCAGTAGTCCCACCCAATCACCCCCCCTTCCAGTGATAGTTTCAGGTATCACAATTCCACCCCCTTTTTTCTTTCTTCCGTCTGGATGGAGACTTCAGATAAACTACATGAAAGGCAATTAACCTTCTTTGTTATGGTAAGGTTCTTTGGTGCTAACTCTTTGAGGTTGCAATAAACACACATTCAGCTCCTTAGAAGTATACTGAAGGAAGTGAGGGCCATAAAGCTCCTTTGTTCTCCCCCTTCTCTCCCTCTTATGGCAGAATCCAGAGAAGGCAGAATTGGGAGTTTCTATATTTGATAATTAAAGATGAAATATAATTGGATTCTGACAAATGTACTATTCTGGTCTAAGTGGGAATTCTTTTAGCCCCCCCCCCCTCTCTCTTTTTTTTTTTTTACAAATTAAAATAGTAATGATGAGATAGCCAAGATGATGTACATTCACTACTCACAAGTGTTCCTGAATTTTGGTTTTGGTATATAATTAGTACTGACCAAGGCATAGAAAAATACTCACAGAAATCCAACCTGCATTTTGGGCTCTTCACTAGTGACACCATCATTATAAAGTGATTCTTCAACATCTTCATTTCTATATAGGAATTAAAAAAAAATAATAACTTATCATTAAGTAGTACCCTATCATGATAAATAATATTAACTAATAAGTACAAAAAACACATCCTCTGCTTTCTATATTATATGACAAACATTCCTCAAACTCAAATCTTAAAGACATTGTTGAATTCTATGGCATATAGTAAGTCCACATGTGATTAACCTAATAACTAAACTTTATTTACTGGCAATCATCACATATGGTTATTTTGAAAAAAAGAAACAAAAACAAAATTAGTATGCTGATGCCCAGATATGCAAGACAAGTATCGAAAGTAATTTCAAACATTGAGGCATGTGCTGTTCCCAGTTTTAAAACAGGTACAGATACAAAAGCTGAAACTACTTTATTTTAACATCCTCAAGGTCCTCTTCAAAACATTATTTTCTATTCAAAGCAGAGTTGCTTATATTCTATGTACTATTATGTAGTGTTCTGGTTTATTATAACTGAATTTTGTTATAAAGTTTTAGTGCTAGTTTACAGAACATAATCAGATAAAAGTACAAGGATCCAACACAATCTTTCCTTACCCTCTCATAAAGTGGCAGCTATTCAGCTGCTATTCTTTTTTTCTCCTTTTAATTGATTTCTTTTTCCTGTTTAATTTCTACTCATTTTTAAAATGTAAAAATATTTAAAAAATAAATTTCCAAATGCCTCTTAACTACCAATAAACGAGAAGAGTTTGTATTGCTATGTAGTTACTATGCTCAGTAAACAACCAACAACATTTTAAGAACTAGATTAAAAAAGACTACTTTGCTAAAAAAAATCATTTGCCATTAATCTTATCCAATAGAAGATAAAAAGATCTTCATCAATTCTATAATATAGAATTTTTAAGGGGAATTAAGTATAATTCCGTTTTACACATATCTGTACAATCTGACCTTTTGCTTAAAGCTTCAAACACGCCACTGTCACTAGCCAATGAATAATTGGACAGACATGCTGAGACTCGCCTGGATCTCCTTTCCAATCTTCTAGTGCTATTTTCACGTAAGGTCACAGCTACAACATGGAAAACAGTAAAGATAAGTTACACTGAAGATTTATTGAATTTATTCTCTTTTTTTAATTTGTAAAGCATAAAGGCAGCATACATAATGCTCGCTCTTCCTATTTTCTCTTCATCAACAACCTTGTGAACTGAGTTGAACTGTGAGACAGTGACCAGCCCAAGTAACTCAGCCAATTTCCATGTCTAAGGGAGGACTCAAACTATTTTCACATGTGAACAACAACAAAAATCATTCCATTCAATTTACTAATAAAAATGTATTAAATGTGTCATATGTGTATTGAAACCTTAACACACACTTGCCTGATCCAAGCTATCTTAAATTTACATCTGAATACTTTTAACTGAGACTTGAGCACTTGCTTGCATGATTACCCATACAATTCACTCCAAAACAGAAAGATAATACATGTTGTTAAAGCAAAACATAAAGAATATATTTATAAACCATTAACAATTTAACGTGAGTATAGTCCACTGATATATAGAAGATAATTGGGTGCATTCAGATTATATAAAATATCCAACACCTACTTATAATCCTTTATGATTTGCTCATGACTATTAACAGAGTGATTAATGCTCATTGTATTATTGGCCTATGATTTTTCCTTTCACTAACAAATCTAAAGTAATCCATGTCTTAGATTTATATTCAGGCTGGCAATGAATGGAAATCAGAGCAAATAGCACAATAAACATTCAGCCAATGATCAAGAACAAATGACACAAGGACCCTTAAACAAGCTACTAATGCCAATTATATACACATTAAGAGGAGCAAACTAGTGAAATCAAACACCAAAAGTATGACTCTCATATAATTTGAAAGTAATTATATGCATTTGTTTCAATTCAACTATAATTATATCCAATGTTTTCTTAAAGTTATCTTCACCTGTATGTGTTTCTTTAACAAGATAATCATGTCAATTATAATTTTAAATATTTTCATGGTGAATGATTTTGTTGAAAGTTGCATGAAAATAATTATTCCATAAAAATGCTAAGTTTTTTTAAGATCAATAAAAAAACAAAATAGTAAGCAAACTTTTGATATATAGCACAATGCAAACCAAGAAAATATATTATTTTATTCTTCAGGATTTTGATTTCCTAGTCTAGCCTACAGTTTTACTAGTCAAACTGAACCCTGTTAGCTTCCTATCTTGGCAAGGCCAGCTAGTGTTACCAGGAATATATTAATATAAAGTTTATTTCTCTAATATAATTATATATAATTAATTTATATTATGGCTTTAAATTATATATAATTACTTCAGAGTTCTAGGTTTTTAAATGTAAGATTTTGGTTATCTTACAACAAGAAAGTTTAAATATTTGAGATAATTTTGTAATACAATTTTACTTATTTTGTTTGCTTGCCATACAAACCTTTTGTGTCTTTATTTTCATTGTTTCCTGCATGTTTTCAAAAAGAGAATGCTCTTAACATTTAGAATCAACTTCTATAATTGTGATAGTCTGATTTACCTAGGTCAGGGGTAGGCAACCTCGGCTCTTTTATGACTCATGGACTTCAACTCCCAGAATTCCTGAGTCAGCATAGCTGACCTAGGTTCAACTATTAAAGAAAATAATATTGCTTTCTTGTTTCAATTTTGTAACATTGATGTTGCCAGCGAGTTAAGACATGCTTCCTACTCACATGAAACAGATTTTCACTGAGGAGTTTATGTCATTTTGTACAATAACTGTCTTCCCACTTTTAAATATTTTATTGACTCTTAAAAGAAACTTCATTTTAAAAGATTAAGTAGTAAAGACTTCTTTGAAATAATCTTTACTGTGTATGACAACATTGATAAATTAATGTAGTAAAATTATTCTGTGCTTGGTTTTCAGGTTGCTTTCACAGTTCCCAATCTAGCTTACAGTTTGGGGTTTAACAGAGAGTTTTGCATTCAAGAACCAAGCTTTTTTATTTTAGCTTCTTGCAATCAACTAGAATTGGCTAAATGCTAGCCATCTGATCTGAAGTAAACAGGGAATGGCAGCTGAAGTTTCAGAACAGAACATAGTTAGTTAATATAAAATAAGAGAATATGTAGCTAATATCAGATGGTATAGTGAAGCATAAATACAAGGAATTAGAATTCCACATTTTTGTTCAGCTGATGCTCTTGTGCTAGCTATTAGAACTTAAGACACTGTATACCTAAATATTTAAGATCAGTAAACATAACAATGGCTAATACCAACTATTCTAGTTTATAGCTACGTTATATTAACTCAATATGGCTAGTAACTCAATAGTTACTCCTAAGACTTTTTTTTAATGAAATCATAAAAATATTCTGGCTTTTAAACATAAAAAACAAAACCCAAACTCTACAAATACATATGAACTTTACTAGCAGAAAGAAAAGAGTAAATCTAGAATCACTTACAACATTTTTTTCTGTTGTGCCACATGAGGAACAAAATAAAGGAATACTTTAAGTGAAAAGTGGAACAAATTTGTCAAATCTGACATTTTCATTAAGTTCCCTCCCTCCCCAAAAATTAAGCATCCCCTGAAATTCTGCAACTCACGGAAAAAATGAATGTTGAAGGTTAAATCAACAGTACTTTCCAAACTTCATTAATGAGAGCTAAAAGTCTATAGTACAAGAGAAATGAATATTTCTCTTAAATATTAAAAATAAAAATGAATTTGTACTAATAATTATTCTTTACTTTTACACTAAGCAGAGAAATACAAACAGGTAACATCAGTGAAAGTTTGGACACTCATGTCTCTGTAAATCAAAAAGAGATTAAGTGAATTATTTCAGAAAATTAGCATATTTCATGATACTCCAACACTAGATGGCAGTCATTTATACCCTGTGCACTACATTTAGAAACAACAGTGCTGTTCATTTATTTCCCTAATCTTTAAATATTAAAATCAGCAAAATGGGAAATGGACAATGTAAATGCTTAAGAATGTAAATGCCTAAGCAACTCAATCACATGGGTATAAAGCAGACATATCTATATGGTATATTTAAATTTTAAATGTTAAAAAATGATCCTGCACAGACCCAAGATAAAATAGCAATTATTTTTTAAAAAAATTAAAAATACTAGCTAGTAACATTGAAAAATAAAATCCTATATTATAATATACCAAAAATTATAAAAATTGTACTAAAATGCTTGTTATGGAAATTACTGGTCAGTTTATAGCACAAGTGCAGTTTTGGGGGAGGGAGAACTACTATTGCCTTTTCCTTCAAACTACACTCCCCTCTAGAATGGAAAAAAATGAAAATAAGCAATCTTCTTACAAAACACAATCAGAGCAGTTGAACAGTCACATAACTTGAAATGGTAAATCCTTTTGTAGGAGTTGAAATAAATAATGTTCCATCCACTAGGTAGGAGTTTTGAAAACTATTCAGAAATTCAATTCAGAACATGGTGGCCCATGTTTTAGCTGTCTTGGAGCATATTATACCAATATCACAGGCCCTGCACTGGTTACTGGTTGTGTTCTGAATAGTTTAAACTGCTGATATTAACCTATAAAGACACTATGGAATGGGCCCTGTCCACAGTAATTTTTATGAAATGATTAAAAATGGAACTTTTCAAAGAATTTTTCATTAACATCTCCTGCGCCTCTTGTTCCTTGCATCTTTACTACTCTTCTTTCTATTTGATTTTGGTTTTGCAACTTGAATTGTACATTGTTTGTACACTGCCATTGTTCTATCTATTTTGACTCTGTAAATTGAGTGATTGTGATGTATTAAAACCTGAATGAATGAAGAAATATCTTTTTCTTAGGCTCAGAACACTGCAAATGAGTTTCAAAGCACAAATGTTTTATTCATTTCTAATTACAATTAACTTGTCCTATAATTTCAATAAAACTTAAAGTATTTTCCTTCATTTGGTTTCAGAAATAGAGAGGAAGGAGTTTAGCATATGAACTCCACAAACTAAAAAGCTAAAATGTAACAAGCCAACAAAGCATTTTATTTCCTTTCCTTAAAACTTACTATAATAATTTAATGTTTACTTAACTGAAACACAGGCATGCTGACTGATACAATTTGATTCAGCCTTTTTCCATGCACAACTATATTTTTTTAGATAAGCTGCTATCTACCTTGTGACAACCAACCTATATTCATTGTTCTGTTGATATCTGAAAACAAAATATAAATGGCTAAAAATTAACTTACCAGAATTTGGAATATTGATAATTGATAATGCGTCATTTCTTGTGGAATATTCAGTAGCCTTAGATGCTACCATTTCTTGTCCTTTGTCTTCACCCAAAACAGAGCTCTGAGCTCGAAGTATTTCTGAGGTACCTGTGTATGTTACTTCTTCATACCCTTCTGACTTGTGGACTAATAGAGAATCCCAAGAAGCAGGTAGGAAGGGAGTATCCAGGGGAGAACTTGGAGGTGACAGTGAAGAAAGGGATGACCTTGATGACAATGATGCCAAAGACAGAGGAGTATCTAAAGATCTTTGTTGTTTACTGCTAGCTGGAGATCCAATAGACTCATGATACTGTATATCTTTGTTATGAAAATCAACTGAAACTGGATCATATTGCATATGATGACCATAGTCAACAGCAGTATCAGATTTATCATACTGAGGGAGACCATAGATGTCTGTGAAACTAACAGAACTCAGGGAGCCTCTGCTGGATGCCAATGACCCATGGCTGGATGCCAATGATCCTCTACTGCTTCCAGAAGATATTGTCAAAGAACTGGCAGATAAACTGGAATAAGACATATGTAGTAAGTGTGCATTCACAAATGTAGATTCAAAATATGAGGTTTTTTCCCCTCTTCATTAACTGAAACAATAATCAAGATATATTCCTATATGCAGGCTTTGCAGACAAAAATGCCATCATTTTCCTTTGTCATTATATATATAACATCAGGAAAAAATAAAACCAGACAAGGAAAAATTAATTATACTGAAGGACTAATGTTACACTTATAAATAACAGAACCAACTAACTATAGAAAATGAGTTGATTTATGCATTATATTAGACAGCCTTGAATTCACATATTTATATCTCCTGTAGCTTCTCTGTCTTCCATTTTCCATCTGTGACTGAATTTGTGATCTGATCTTTGTCCTTCCAAATTATAATCAGACCAAGTCTGCAACTCTGGACTGAATGTGTCTGCATGAAATTGCAAATTATCCTTTTCCTAAGTCACACATACATATAGCAAGAACTGCTAAAAAAATAATCCTTAATTGTATTGTAAAAACAATTGTTTGCTTATCTAAGGTTGTCTATACTTTCATACATATGCCTCTATGTCTGCAAAGATGAAATTTATGGAACCCACTCTGTGCTGAAATTTTTACCCTTTATATGTAATTTAGATATTCATTTGGGCTATACTCACTCATACCTGGACAATTGTGCCTCAGAACATCTAGTGAAGGACAAGGGTGGCTAGCAAAAGCACACATGCTCACTCAAGGAAGCAGGTACAAAAAGGTTGTTCTTATTCCTCATTTTATCTATGCATCATACATATTGGAGAAAAGCCATCTGACATGATTGTTGCAAGAGGCTGTGCTATCACAAAGGGATTAAAGTAAAAACTGCATGAAAAAGTAGAGCAAAGTTGGCATCAAATCTAATCTACATATCCAGATGGTTCTATCTAAAATATTTAGATTCATATGAGCATCAAAGTAATGTTCTCTGAAAGGGACAACCTAGTTCTTTCTACAAGGTATTCTTGGATTTGTTGTATGCAATGTTTTTGTAAAAAAAAAAAAAAGAAAAGAAAAAGTGCCGGAACTCACACATATCATACATTCTGCCTTGCCTACCCTACAAGCTTCCATCTAAAAAAGGTGCCGGAACTCCATTCTGGGTGTTCTATGACCAAAAAAAAAAAAAAAAGCCCTGGTTGTATGTATGTATAGGCATAGTATCTATCACAGTGAAAGAAGTGCACTTAGCTATCCAGATGAAGTAGTTGCTTCAAACTTCAAGGAAAAATACTTCACTTATGCCAGCATATGTCATAAAGTCCTTCTAATGCACTGTTTCTCAACCTTGCCAACTTTAAGATAGGCAAACTTCAACTCCTAGAATTCCCCAGCAAGAGGTCTCCAGCCAGCACTCCCAATTCTGAGAGCTGAAGTCCACCCATCTTTATAGCTGAAGTTGCTAAGGCTGAGAAATAGTATTCTAATGCTTTACATACCATAATATTTTATAATAATAATAATAATAATAATAATAATAATAATAATAATAATAATAATAATAAAGTTGGAAGGGACTTTGGAGGTCATCTACTCCAACCCCCTGCTCAGGCAGGAAACCCTACACCATTTCAGACAAATGGCTGTCCAGTCTATGTAGAAGATGTGCATCAAATCTCTACTTAAGCAAACACTCACCATAGGTCTTGTGGTAAATTTGTATACAGATAAGAAGGTAACTCAATTAAACAACTCAATGGAGAAATATTAAGAAGGAGGAGGACCAGGTTTCTTTCCTTCATAGCAAATAAGTAATTACCGACACAAGAGAAAGTGTTCATTATAATAAATGTAGAAGACATCTAATAATTTGTAAACTACATAAGAGAGTATGAATAGAGCCCTTTGGATCTGGAAAGTATCACACTTCAGCAGCCAATGTGTTTCTGAAAGTACGGCTCTGAGGCAATAAACACTAGCCTGGAAAAAAATCACAAACTCAGAAATGAATAAATGAATGAAGTTTAAAAAACATTAATGATATTTTAAAAAGGAGAAAACTATGCAAGTATTCAGAAATTATGATCTGCAAGGATCATAGCCAAGCATACTTCCTTGAAATGCTAAAGGAACTACATCCATGGAAAGCTCATAAGGTTGTTCCCAGAATCTAAAAACTGCTTCTACAATTTGGGGAGCGGGGTAGAGTATTTCCTTATGTTAGCATACTGGGTAAAGCATTTTTAATGCTTTGCACAGTCCTATTATACAACACAATTTGAAGTCTAGATACATTAAAAATAATTACCAAATAATAAATGAAAAGCTAGCAAAAAGGCAGACATGAAATAACTTGAAGGAATAAGCAATTAAACAGGTTAGAGCAGTAAATTGGGAGATAAAAAGGAACCAATGTAACAAAAAGCAACATTTGGCTCTATTTTGAGGTGGGGTGTATGAATACTTGAGCAATCATAGTACTCAGATCCTATAGACACTCTGTAAGTAAAAATCTACTGTGAGACAGTGCGATGTCATTCTTCATTTTTAAGATCTGCCCCTTCAATATATATAGGTAGTCCTCAACTTATAACAGTTCATTTAGTGACCGTTCAAACTTACAACAGCACTGAAAAAGATGACAATGACCATTTTTCATACCGTATATGCCGGCATATAAGGCGACTTCCGGAAGCGCTAAAATCGGCGCCAAAGACGGGGGTTGTCTTATATGCCAAGTCGTCTTATACGCCGGTAATACTGGTAGTTTCCGGCATATAAGACGACGTTCTAGGAAGGCGACTCGGCGACAAAGACGGGGGTCATCTTATACGCTGGGTCACCTTGTACGCTGGCATATACGGTAGTTACAACCTTTGCAGCATACTGATGATCAGGTGATCAAAATTCAGATACTTGGCTGGTTCATATTTATGATATTTTTTGTGTCCCAGGATCATGTAATCACTTTTTTCAACCTTCTGACAAGCAAAGTCAATGGGGAAGCCAGATTCACTTAATTTATCAACTGCAGTGATTCACTTAACAACTGTAACAAGAAAAGTTGTAAAATGAGGCAAACCTCACTTACCAAATGTCTCAACAACATGTTGAGCTCAATTGTGGTCATAAGTTGAGGACTACCTTATATATTAAACTAAGAAAAGTATTTTATTTCCACTGAAACTCAGAGGAGTAATAAATTAGACTAGAATTATCCTAATCTACCCTAATCTAATTATCCTACCCAAAGGATAATTCTAAACTCTGTCCTGCTGAGATAAACCAATATATTTTTGGAAACAATGAAAAATTAATTATATTACATTATGATTTCCTTCTAACATGCTAATCAATTTCTCTAATATACTAACCTTTTCAATTGTGAGCATAAATAGGAACTTAAACGAGTTGCTTCTTCCAACTGCATAAGCAAACAATTATTCTTCTCTTGTAAAAGTATCCTAAAATAAAGCAAATTTTTCCTTACTATAATTACTATATAATGTACCTTGTTATTTAGAAAATTATATAGTAGAGAATTGACTTAGGTGTTTATAGAGAGTATCCTAATTTCGAATGTTTACATACTCCTCGAGCAGGCATGTTGTATTATTATTATTACAGCTGGTCATACGTCAGCCAGATGTTTAGACTGGATTTGGCATTTTTAATCTACATTATCAAGCCTTTCCCAAGGACCTGGGATAGTCAGATGGTGTTAAATGTCATCGTTGCAGAATGTAAGCTGCTTATAAACCTACCTTTTGCAACCTACTGATGGTGATTTTCTCAATGCTGATGGTGTTCAAGTGTTACTCCAGATGTTTTGGGATTACCTAGTATTATTGTACTATCTTTGCTTTTTTCCCCATCAATCATTCTATTTTTATTTGCAGGTATTTGTATTTTATTATTTTCTCCTGTTCTTTCTCTTCTATTCTGGTATTTCCAGGTACTGCAATGTCCATTATCCAGATTTTTTGTCTTTTTATTGACAATTGTTAAGTCTGGTAGTTGTGTGGCAGATGCTTGTCTGTTTGAAACCCGAAGTCCCAGAGCACTTTAACCTGTACATTTTTTTATTACTTTCTCTATTTTGTGGTCCCACTAGTTTTTGCTTGCAGGAAAGTGGTATTTCTCACAGATATTCCAATGCGCCATTGTTACTACTTTTAAATGCTGTTGTTTGTACTCAGTCTTGTACATCCTCCTTGCAAGAGCTAAAACTAAGTGGTCCACTGCATCTTCACCTTCTTTGCAGAGGTGACATTTGCTATCTTTTCATTTCTGGCTTTGTATGTGGTTTTCTGAAGATTGATCTTGTGCAACCAGAATTAGCCCCTCTGCTTCTTTCTTCAATTTCATTGCCATGTCTCTTTTCTATTCTTCATTTTGTCTTTCTTGTAAGCTTTTTCAGTCGCTCCAGTACTCAGTAAGCCTTCATAGTATATTAGCCTCAATGCAATTCTTCGCTGTCAAAGGACAGATATTCTTCCAATGCCATTTTTCTTCTTCTTTAAGTATCTGCTGTAGTTGCAAAATTCCATGCCACTTATGATCTTTGCCAAATAGTCTGTTAACATTGCTATATGGGTGAAGGACATGATTCACTGTCATTATTTCTCTAGTTTTCCTATCCAAGACTTCTAATTCAGCCAGTCCACTAGTTCAGCTAATGATTAGAATTGCCTCAGTGTTAATATTGCATTGTCAATATACTGCACTGTGTGAAGTATATTTAGACAAAAGAATGATTATTATGTACTACAACTGAAATAAACAACATCACAAGAAAGTACAAGAGGATAGAGCAAGGACTGCACCAAAGATCTATCTTCTTTTTTTTTTTTTTACTATAAGTTTTGGCAAGCAGGACAATAAAATGATGACATCAAGAAAATGAGAGAGTTATTTTTCCATTTTTAATTTCTGGGGTATTTAGTTTTTAGATTGTCACCTAAAAACACAAGGTAATAAAGGTATAAATTATTGATATATTTTTTTTCTTTAGCAGAACAATTAGTATACAATACAAAGTTGTACAAAGGCCCCAAGGCCATAGCTGCCACCTGCTGTTATGCTACCCTGAGAATAATACTATAAGGACCTGCCCCAGTTGGCTCCTGAGGAAAGCAAAATTTGACTCCATTGAATTGCATCAAAAAAACTTTTACTGAAAGTTGTTGCAGTAAAGTCAGGCAAAATCTGAGAGCTCCGCACAAAGCTCAAAGCAATTCTTCCATTTCCCCAAACCCATTCCCTGACTGGTCCATCGGCAGCCAATGTGATGCTGCAAGGTTGTTTTGAAAACGCTGAGGTGCTAGGCAGATAACAGGGCACCCTCAGGGCACAACAGCCTTGAAGCTGGAACTGGCTGGGAGAGAGTCTTCTCCATCTCCGAAGACAATCCCTCTCTCTAATTTCCAAGCAGTTACAGCAAAAGCGAAAACATGTGAAAGATGCCACCAAACATTCCTCCCCCAACCCTTTCCACAGAATGGTAGGACATGCTGGTGGACCTGACAAGTATAACCCCATCCAGAACTAAGCATGGAAAATCATCAGATCCAGGAAGCCTTAAAACCCAAACCCACTTGGTCTTGCTAGGGTTGATATTAAACCTGTTGTATTAAACCTGTATCAAGATTCCACGGCCTCCATGCACTGAGACAGAATCTCCACAGCTTCATTTGGCCATCTGCGGTTGAGATACATAAACAGAGTATCACCAACATATTGATAATATTTTACCCTCTGCTACTGAATGACTTTAAGCAGTGGTTTCATGTACAAGTTAAACAGGAATCTGGAAAACGTTAATAATGAAGCATCCCATGTAACAGAAGTCATACAGCAAGATCTCTCCTCCCGCCCTCTTCCCCAATTAATACAGAGTGGAAATTATTCTGACCTTGGAAGAAAGAGAATCAGCATAACAGTGTACTCCCAACCCTTAATCCTTGGAGCAGGTTCAAAAGGTGTCAGAACCCAGTTATTGGAAGGGGGTGATTTCTTTATTCTTGTGGGTTCTACCATAATCCTGGGGGGAGGGGGAGGTATGAGCACTACAATGTATCCTCTCTGTTTTCCTCTATCTGCTTGCTCTTTGATCTATTTCCCTTGAATGTGCCTACGGCCATCTGCCTTATCTCTAGCTGCGAAAAAGAGGCACGAAGACCATGGGAATGGTGCCTTATCAACCCTGTTCCCACAGCGGATTCACACCTGGGGATTGGGCCATTTGACCTGGCTGGATTGACTGTTGGGGTGGGGTTTCCCAGTTATACTTTTAATCTATTGATTCACATGGGAAATCCTCAGATCCTGCCTTCTATGCCTGCTGTCACCTTCTCCTAATAAAAGTTCCTTTTGGAATGAAGCTGTTCCAGGAGCTCTGCTTTTTTGGGAAAAGGGATTGAGGCAGGTCCTTACATTAGGCAGGATCTGCAGTTTTGGTCAGCCCGGAAGGAAGACCCTTACCGTGGGGACCGTGCAAACAATGTTGAACCACGGCACAGAGAAAGGAGAAGGCAACCTAGGAGGGGAAGTTCCCCCCCCCCAGGCTGCCTAAGTGGCAGCAGTTCATACTCCTCCACTTCCTCCGACGAAGCCTTAGCCACCAAGCACCAGGATAAGCCAAGATGGTCGAAGGGTGTTGGGAAAAAAGAAGACTGGGAGGTGAAATCCAGGGTGGAAGCGAGAGATCACTCCATCTCAGTGAGGAAGATGACGAGAGACCGGCCTGCTCTAGCCGGTTCCTAAAACAAGCTATCAATATGTTGAGGGTTGCTTTTGACTCCTTAAAAGAGGAGAAGGTAAACCCATATTGGGGCTGGGTGACCACAGGCATGACAGAGGAAGACCACATGGAGAGCGAAGTCGCAAACCCGGGTCCATCCACCAGCACCACAGAGACTGCAGCGGCTGCCACCCCAGCACAAATCATACCGGCTGGCAGAGAAAGACACAGGGGCAGATGGAGGAGAGGCCACCAGTCTGGATGGAACTTCCCAGCCTCGGGGGTAAAGTATAATGGAGAACCTCAGAAATTGGGGGTTTTCCTGGTGCATGTCCTGAGATATATGGAAGAATATGGCCGGGATATCCCCAGCAACCATGGGCGGATGAGAATCGTAACCATCATTCTGGAGGGAGCAACCGCCAAGTGGATGGTGACCCTACATGACGCCGATGCTCTGGAGCTGCGGATCTTCAATCACTTCATGGCTACCCTAAGGAAGAGGTTCGAAGACCCCTTGGCCGATCGGAAGGCTAGAGAGCAGATCAAAAAGGTGAGGCAAGGGTGTCGCCCAATGGCCAAATACACAGAGGAATTCCGAGCCTTGGCAAGCTGACTCAATTGGCCAGAAGTCCTCGTGGGCCATTTTAAAGATGGACTGAACAATGATCTGTATTACGCCTGCATTCCCCAGGGGGATCCTGATCGACTACAAGAGTGATATATCCTGGCTGAGGAAGCCGAAATCGATCAAGGTCGCAGACAACGCCTGGGGATGCTCACCCTTGGAGGGGGCCTGGGAGCCGGTGAGACCACCCTCCGCAACACCTAGGTCATCAGCTTATTTCAAGTGTGGGAAGGACGGACACAGCTAAGTGCTGATCGAAGACCCTCGTATGGAAACCAGACCAAGCCGGAGGAGGAAAGTCCAGGAAAACACCTCAGCAGCCAAAAGAAACTGTCATGAAGACCGTGGAGGTTGTCGAGGTCCAAACTCCAACAACCAAGGGAAGAGGAACTCTGATCCCAACAGAAAAAAAACCACCTGAATCCTCTGAAAACAACTCAGAGGACGAAACCCTGGTAAGTGGACCCATCGCACCCCTCACCAGGGATGCCGGAAAAGGTCTCATTAAGATCCCTGATAGACTCAGGCTGCACCCGCAGCCTCAAAAGTCCAACCCTGGTGGGGAACTTAGGAATCCTGATGAGAAGGCTGAACAAGCCAATTTCGTTTGGCCAACTAAATGGGTCCATCACAGGGGGAGGTCCAGCCACCCTTGTATGCAGCCCATTCAATTTACCATAGGGGGTCACACAGAGACTTTAACTTTTGGAGTGCCTGCTTATTTTAGGGATGGCATGGTTAATGAAATGGAACCAAGAGTGGACTGGGGGAAGGGAGAACTGAGATTCCCAAAAGGAAAACACCGTGTAAGGGGAGGGGTTCCAGCCCCAGAAGGGAATAGAGGTCTGGAATGTGTAGCAATGGCAAATGATGGGGGACTGGATGGCATATCTGAGGAATATCAGGATCTAGCTGAAGCGTTCAGTGAAGAAAGGTCCAACGAACTACCTCTCCCCACTGACCCACAGACTGTGCCATTGAGATCTTACCGGGAGCGAAACTACCTAAGCCGAAAATGTATTCCATGACCCCTCGGGAGTTGGAAGACCTACAAAAATTTATAGACAAGAATTTGGCAAGAAGGTTCATACAGCCAGCAAAACCCAAAACGGCAGCCCCTGTGCTATTCTGCGAGAAAAAAGTTGGATCTCTTCGCCTCTGCGTAGATTATAGATCACTGAACGCAGTGAGTGAGAATAACCTCTACCCCTTCCCCTTAATGAAGGACATGTTAGCGCACTTGGTGAAGGGGAATTTCTTTTTCAAAACTGGACTTATGGGAGGTGTATTACCGGGTTAGAATTAAGGAAGGGGACGAATGGAAGACAGCATTCAATTGCCCCATGGGGTGTTTCCAATTTAAAGTGCTTTCATTCGAGTTGCAAGGGGCACCACCATGTTCATGCAACTGATAAATGAAGTGCTCCAGGAGCACCTCTACAAAGGGGTGTTTGTCTACTTAGACGACAACCTGATATTCACAGAAACCAAAGAAGAGCATGTCAAACTAGTCAGAGCAGGGCTAAATAAGTTACGAGCCGCCTGACTTTATGCCAAATTGACTGATTACTAGGGTACCGCATATCTCAAAATGGCATAGAGATGGATCCTGAAAAGGTCTGAGCAGTGTTAGAATGGACTCCATCTCACACCCGGAAACAGTTACAAAGTTTTCTGAGATTTGCTAACTTTTATTGTCAATTCATTCGCCCTTTTGCCCAGATCGCACTACCCATCACAAATTTGTTAAACACTTGAGAGAGGGGAAGCCGAAGCCCAGCCAGCCACTGAAATGGACTATGAAGTGCCAAGCCGCATTTGAGAAACTGAAAAGACTATTTTCGACAGAGCCGGTCTTGAAACACCCAGACACCGAAAAACCTTTCGTCATTCAGGCAGATGCCAGTGATGTAGCAGTAGGTGCACTATTACTGCAGGAGAATAATGAAGGGAAGTTACAACCTTGTGCGTACACATCGAGGAAACTCATGGAAACCAAACAGAGATGGGCAGTGTGGAAGAAGGAAGCCTATAGCATTCGCTGGGCTCTCCTGACATGGCAACATTTCCTGGAAGGAAACAAAATCCCTTTCCAAGTATGGGCTGATCATAAAAACACAGAGGCTCTAAAAACATCTATCCCCAAACAAGCAAGTAGTCCCAGCACTTCCATCATTTCAATTTCACCATTAGACATTTACCGGGGGGAAAGAACTTCCTAGCAGACGCTCTGTCACGTTTACCACAATACAACAGTACAAAAACAGACCCATCAAGGCAACTAGCGGCTCCAATAACCACGCGAGGGTAAACAAAAAATCCCAAATCCCTAGCGGTAGTAGAATTCAGGCAAGACTTAGAAAAGAATGAATGGGCTTCCAGTGGCACTGGCTGCACCGATGGCAGCTATCTTTTAGCTGTCCGTCTGAGAAAGTGTCAAAACTACGGAGACAGCAGATAACAGCTGACCCGCGGTTCGGAACTTGTCTCCCCGGGCATAGGGGAGGAGGTGAGTTTTCCTTGGATAGTGGTAGAGCTCCCCAAGACCCTAAATTTTATCTTTTTGGGTCGGAGGGTGAGCTCCCACGGAGTCCGAGGCTTCTCCACATCTCAGATGTCTTTGTTCTTTTTTTTTTGGACAAAGCAAGACGCTGCTTCCACATCTGAGCTTAAAGTGAACTTGTAAGTAAATTTCAAAGCAGACAGAGCTGACCAGGAGTATTTATAATTTGTATCTACTTTGGAACTTTAACTCTGGAAAAGAACTTTAACTCTTCTCCTTTTTTTTACAATTATAAAAGAAGTTAAAATGGCGCTGGGATATTTTTTTTCTGTGAGCAAAAGGGAAGAAAGAACTTTCACTTGGCTACATTTCACTACAGAGTTTGAATAACGTAATAGATTTTGGTTATTGATACAAAAGACAAGAGTTTTTTTTCTTTTTTTAGTTTTCTTTTTTTATAGGGGGCTTTTCTCTTTTCCCCTTTTGTTTTTTGAGATACTAAGAAGTTTTATAAATTAAAATGGCTTCGAAGCATCTCACAACTTCTGCTGTGCCTCCTCCCCGGTTGTACAGACTGTCCAACAAGCTAAGCCCCGGACACCACCATCTTCTCCATCACCACCAGCACTTACGGTAAAAGACTTACAAGATGCTTTGGGAAAAGCAGTTTGTCAGATTAGAACAGAAATGGAGGAATTAAATAGGGAAATGAGGGAGGATATAGTACTTGCTTTGCAAGGACTTGCCTCCCACGTTGAGAGGCTGAATGATTGCATTGATGATGTTGTGGAGAAAGTTGAAGGTCTGGAAGATCGGGTTGGTGAAGTGGAAAATAAGGTGGAAATGTCACAGGATGAAATTATCATGTCTCAATATAGAGAAATGGAATTTGCTTTAAGAATTAGAGGCTTGAAGGAAAACATGCAAGAAGATTTGAGAGAGCTTTGATTATAGCTGAGATTTTGGGGTGTGAACCTGAAGAAATATTGAGAGATATAGAAAAAATATTTAGAGTTAATTCATGGATTGCGAAGCAGAGAAATTTACCAAGCGACGTGGTGATTTATTTTGCAAGGAGATCTTTACATAATGAAATTATACAAGCGTTTTATAAGCAGAGATTTCAGATTGCTGCTCAAGATGTTATAATGTTAAAGGAAATTCCTCCAAAAATTTTAAGAAGAAAAGATTTTGCCTTCTTGGCTGATGAGCTTAAAAAATGACAGCCTCAGGGGGACTTCCGGCGGATCTGCATGGCGATGGTGGCTACTTTGTAGCCGTCCTCCTGGGTAAGTGTAATGAACCGCTATGAACAGCAGACATCAGCTGTTCAGCGGTTCAAAATCCCCCTCCCGGGCAAAGGGAGGGTAGAGGGTTGTCTGAATAGTGGTAGAGCCTCTTATGTACCCCCATTCTTTTTTTGGGGGGGGGGTGACAGAGTGCTCCCACGGAGTTCAGACTGTCTCCGCTTCCCAGCTGCTTTTGTCCCTAGGGACAAAACAAGCCGTTGCAAACATCTCCGCGCTTAAAGTGATCTGGTGAGGTTTTTTTAGAAGCGGACAGAGTTGATTAGAGGATTTATTTTTTTGCTTTCTTTGACTTTATATGTATTTTAAGTTTAAAGATTTATTTTCATGTTTATATTCTCTCCTTTTACTTTTTACTTTGTGCTGAAAGGGAAAGTAAAATGGCGATCGGCAGACTTTCCGGCGTTTTTTTTTTTGTTTTTTTGGGAAGTTAGAACGGCGACCGGTTTCTTCCTTTTTTTGCCTTTTTAATGACTGGATGGATTTTAGAAGCATTATTATTTTTGTTATTTAACTTTTTAGTTTTGTTTTTTTATTTTTAACAGTCTGGCTTTTTGGTGTTTAAGACTTTTAAAAGGCAGGCTTTTTGATGTTTCTTCTCCCTCTTTTCTTTCATTTTCTTTTTAATGACTGGAATGGATATTTTAACTCCCTTTTTTTTTAACTCCCTTTTTTCTTTTTATCATAATGGTTTTTCTTTTGAGGGAGTTTTGATTTTTTTTTTTGAAGGAATTTTTGTAACTTTTAAGAAGGAGTAAGTTTTTTTTTTAAGATGGCTCCAAAGCGCCCAGGAACCTCTACAGCTCCTAAATCAATAGTTCCACCCTCTTCTGTGGCCCAGCCAACAATTGTGAAGGATTTGCAAGATATGATGGGAAATGTTATAATTCAAATTAGGGCAGAAATGAAAAAGATTTTAGAGGAAAATAATAAGACTTTGAGGCAAGATATAGTTTTGGCTTTAAAAGGAGTTGCTTCTGTTCTTGAAAAGTTGAATTCCCGTGTGGAAGAAGTAGCTGAAAAAGTGGAATTAATGGAGGGAAAAATTGAAAGTATGGAAAAAGAAATGGAAAATGAGATTCTTATGCTTCAATATGGTCAAATGGAATATGCCTTAAGAATAAGAGGCTTGGGAGAGTCTTTGCAAGGAGATCTGAAAGAGATGGTTGCAAAGGACTTTGCCGTGATTTTGAATAAAAGAAAGGAGGAAATATTTAGTGAAATTGAAAAATTATTTAGAGTTAACTCCGTGGTGGCAGTGCAAAAGAATTTGCCAAGAGATGTGGTAATTTATTTTGGAAAAAGATCTTTACGCAATGAAATCATACAAGCTTTTTATAAGAAGAGATTTCAAATTGCTTCACAAGACGTTATAATCTTAAAGGAGATCCCACCCAAAATTTTAAGAAGAAGAAGGGACTTTGTTTTCTTAGCAGATGAACTTAAAAAGAGACGAATTTCCTTTAGATGGGATGTTCCGATTGGAATGGTGGTGAACTACCTGGGGATATGTTATAGACTTAATACTGTTGCTCAAGCAAAAGATTTTTATACTTCGGTCCTGGGGGTATGTTCATCGCCATCTATTAAGTTTAAAGCCTTGGAAGAAAAGAATGTAGAATTACAGTTTGAAGAGCCTATATTTATGAAAATTGGGGAATCTTTGTTTGGGAGGCCTCAACAAGCTCAGGTTGAGGAGCAGAAGACAACTTGTGCAGCACACAACTGTAAAGAAAAGCAGCAACAGAAGAAGGTTAACGAAGCCTCATATTTAGTGGTATCTGAATCTGCGGGAGAAGCAAGATTTATAAAGCCTTTGGAGCAATCCTCAAGGGTGGAATTGTTGTCTGAAGAAATGGAAAATAGGAAATCTCAGCTTGAGGGGTTTCAACAAGCTGAGAGGGGACAGAGGATAACTCGTGCAACACATAATTGTAAAGATCAACAGAATAAAGAGTTTAAGGAATCCTCACAGGTATTGGCTTCGGAGTCGTTGGGAGATTCAGGAATTTTGGAGCAATCTTTCAAGGAAGATCTCAAAGCATTTCTTTTGAGCTTGATAAGGACAAGGACGGAGAATGAAAATTAAGATTGATAAGGATCGAGAATGAAAATGGACAACTGAGACTGATAATAATAATATTAGTATGATAAGGATGGAGAATGAAAATGGATAATTGAGACTGATAAGGACTGTGTTTTTTGTGGATGGGATTTGCTATTGGTGAAGATTTAAATGTTTAATGTGTTTATTCTTGATGGAGTTTGTTATTGATAAAGATTTAAATGTGCATAAGGGAATTCTAATGTTTTAAGTTTTAAGTAATGTTTAAACTTGTGTTTTAGAGGGAGTTTATAAAGACTGATATTTTCAAGATGGAATTTGATTAAATGTGTATAAGGGGATTTTAATGTTTTAAGTTTTAAGTTTTACGTAATGTTTAAATTTGTGTTTTGGAGGGAGTACAATTTGTTTATGTTAATGTTTTAAGTTTTAACTTGTTTATTCTAATGTTTTAAGTTTCAAGTAATGTTTAAATTTGTGTTTTGGAGGGAGTATAATTTGTTTAATTAAATGTATTTAGATTTGTTTATGATTTATATTAGATTTTATATTATAGGTATAGATGTTCAAAGAAAGTTTAGAGTATATTATAATGTGTTTAATGATTTTAATTATTATTTTTTTAGAGAAGATAATCTACTTAATTTAAGGTATTCAGATTTGTTTAGGATTCATATGTGTTTTAAGTTTCTTTTTTTTTTCTTTTGGGAATATTTAGGATAAGCCTGTAATCAACTCTGGGAGGCCTAGGGGAGGGTTAGGGAGGTTTGGGGAGATGGGGGAGGGTATGGGAGGGTGGGTTTGGGGAGGGGATTTGTTTTGTAAAATTTTAAAAACTTTTAATAAAAAATGATAGCCTCAGTTTAGATGGGAGATCCCGATTGGAATAGTGGTGAGCTATGTGGAGACACGTTATAGACTTAATACAATTTCAAAGGCGAAAGATTTTTATACTTCTGTCCTGGGAGCAGGCTCACCACTATCTCCATGATCTAAAATTTCAGAGGTGAAGTTGGGAGAATAGCCAACTGAAAGGTGCCATTTCACTGGGGGTTCGAGAATTACAGGCTGAATTGTTACAGCAGCCTTTTGAGATAAAAGAAACTTCAAAGGAACAGAGAGTGACTCCAGCAGCTCATAAGATGTAAAGAGAAGGAGCAACAGAAGATGGAGGCAAGAGTATTAACACAAGAATATACTATTTCTGAGCCTGTGGGAGGAGCAAGACCGAAGAGATCTTCAACAGCAGATCTTCATGCAGTCTTTTCCAGGCTTCAGGCCAGTAGGGATGGCAAAGTTCCTGACTTGGAATGTTAATGGCTTGAATTCCCCACAGAAAAGAAAGAAAGTATGATGTTGTATGTCTGCAGGAAACTCATATTACTTTAAAGGATCAAAAGTATTTGATTAACTCTCGGTTGGGTTCACATTTTATATCTCCTGCTCCAGGGAAAAAAGGGGGCGTTGTTATCTATGTTAAGAACAACTTATCAGCAAAATTAATAGACTCTAACTCTCAAGGAAGATATGTTTTTATTGAATTGGATTTGTATGGTAAGAAACTTCTTACAGTGGGTTTGTATGCTCCTAATCAACATAAGCAGTTTTATAAGTTATTACATCAAAAATTAATTTCTTTGGATTATAAATCTGTTATTATGATGGGAGACTGGAATGGTGTATTAGACTCAAGTAAGGACAAGAAAGGACTTTCCATGCTCTCCAATCAAGCTAAACTACCTAAGGCTTTTTTTGACTCGAAAGATGATTTGGAATTGAGAGACATTTGGCGGGAACGAAATGTGGAAGAGAGAGACTTCACCTTTTTTTCTGACAAGCATCAATCATTTTCAAGAATTGATTTATTTTTAATTACTACTGATTTATATTTTAGTATTAAGAATGTTAAAATATTTCCTAGGATATTGACGGATCATAGTCCTGTATGGTTGGAATTATTTGCTGAGAATGGGAATAGAAGATCTTGGAGGTTGAATGAGAATTTATTTAGATATGAGGTGAATTCACAGAAGTGTAGAGAACACTTGAAAGAATTTTTTACTTTAAACATGTACAAGGGTACTTCAATGGCAATGGTGTGGGATGCTAGCAAAGCTTATATGCGAGGAGTTTTGATTCAAATGAATAGGGCTCATCGACGTAAACAATTGCAGAAACGTCAAGAGTTGGAAGAGGAGATTAAATTGAAAGAGAAAGCCTTAATTTTGAATCCTTTGGATAATAAGTTAAAGGCTTCTATAAAATGCTTAAAGAACAATTTAATATGTTAATGGCTGGTCAGATAGCAACCAACTTACGATATATGAAACACAATACTTTCTGTAATGCAAATAAGCCTGGTAGGTGGTTGGCTTATCAATTACGGAAAAAACAGAGATCAAGGATTATAGATAGAATAAATTATAAAGGTAAAGTGGTTTTTCAGCAAGAGTTGATTAAAAAATCATTTTAGATTTTTATACAAAATTATATACTGGTGAAAAGGTACAGATTTTGGATATAGATAAATATTTACAAGAAGCTCATTTTCCTAAGCTTACAAATGCTCAACGAGATGAGATTAATGGCTTAATTACTTCTGAAGAAATTATTATGGCAATTAAACAATTAAAAGTTGGTAAAGCACCTGGTACAGATGGATTGACAGCAATTTATTACAAAACATTATCTGAAGAGATGATAGAACCATTAAAGGAACTTTTTAATAGTATATTATTGGGTGCAGAGGTACCTCCATCTTGGAAAAGGGCTTTTATACCATTGATTCCAAAAGAAGATCAAGATCTTACTCAACCTAAAAATTATAGACCTGTATCTCTTTTGAATATAGATTATAATTTTTTTTCTAAAATATTGGCAAATAATAGATTGTATTGAAGCAAGTGATTCATACTGATCAATCTGGTTTTATAACTGGAAGATATATGAAAAATGTTAGACAAATTGTTAACTTAATTGAATATTTGGATAAAAATAACCAGATTCCTGCAGCTTTAAACTTTTTAGATGCTGAAAAAGCTTTTGATCAGTTAAATTGGCAATTTTTGTTAAGAGTGATAGAGGAGATGAATTTTGGGGATAAATTTCTACAAGCCCTAAAGGGCATTTATCAACAACAATCGGCTCAGATTATAATTAATGGAGGACTAACAGAGGCCTTTCAAATTGGAAAAGGTACAAGACAGGGATGTCCGTTATCTCCTTTGTTGTTTGTTTTAACTTTAGAAATTTTGTTAATAAAAATTCGTGAGTCAACTACAATAAAGGGAATAATGTTAAATAAGAAGGATTATAGGTTGAGAGCTTTTTACTTTTTTATTGAAAATTTTTAAAAGTTTTTACAAAAAACAGAAAAAACAACAAAAAAAAAAACAAAACAACCCTCACCCAACCCCTCCCAAACCACCCCCTCCATCCCCCCGAGCTTCCCAGAGCTAAATATAGGCTTAATTAAAATTTTAAAAATCCTCAAAAAAAGTTAAACAAGTTATAAAATAATTAACAATAAGATATATATAACAAAAAAAACATAAGCATTAAAAAGAAAAAGTACTTAAAAAAGAAGAAAAAAGAAAGAAGAGATTAAAAAAAGAAAAAAGAGAAAAAGTGCAATCTATAAAATATCAAAGTTTATATACAAGTTATAAAAAAGCTAAATGATATTTTTTTATATCCAATTTGTATTGTGTGAAATTTATCCATTTTTCCCATATGGCAAAAAATTTCTCTTGCGATTGCTCCTTTAAGAAAGCCGAAATCTTTGCCATTTCTGCCAGATAAGAAACTTTAAAAAACCACTCTTGCAAGGTAGGCAAAGATTCCTTCTTCCAATATTGCCCTACTAACAGCCTTGCGGCTGTAATCAAATTCAACATCAATATGACCTCCTTAGCATCACAATCAGTAACAATACCTAACAAAAACAATTGTGGAGTAAATTTTACCCTCTTTCTAAAAATTCTTTGAATATTCCACCATATCTTAATCCAAAAAGCTTTTATATTTTTACACGACCACCAAATATGATAATAAGTGGCGTCGAGGCAACCACATCTCTAACATTTAGGCTGTAAGTCAGGATACATAAGAGACATTTTTTGTGGATCAAGGTGCCATCTATAAAACATTTTATAAAAATTCTCCCTTAAGTTCTGGGCTTGTGTAAATTTGACATTCCTCACCCAGGTAATTTCCCAGGTTTCCAATAGAACTGGTTCACCAAAATTTTGTGCCCATTTAATCATACAGTCTGATTCTGAATCCAGTTCCACTAGAACCCCGTAAATTCTCTTAATGTGAGTTCGTCTTTGATCCTTTACTTGTTTAAAAAGATTTTCATCTTCTCTAAGCAAGCCCATATTACGATCCATCTTCCATCTATCCACTATTTGTCTATATTGAAACCATGAGTAGGTAATATTTTCATGTAATAAATCTTCCAAAGATTTTAACTGCCAATTTTGGCCATCCCATCTGAGTAATTGTGCATAAGAGACCCTATCCATTTTAACTCCTCTCCTTATCCCTTCTATCGCATGCCAAGGTATAGCCCATAATGGTATTTTAAAATCACTTTTATAATATTTCCTCCAAACCTGAAGTAGAGAAATCCTTATAATATGAGATTTAAAAACCCGATCCACTTTTTTATTAAAAATTAAATAGGCATGCCATCCAAAAAGTAAATCCCAACCCTCCAGATGGAGTATTTCTACATTTGTTAAATTTACCCAATCACTAATTAATGTTAAAACCACAGCATCATAATATAGTTTCAAATTCGGTACCTTGAGTCCACCTCTCTCACGGAAGTCTTGCATAATTTTAAGCTTTACCCTTGGTTTTTTCCCTGCCCAGATAAATTTATTAATGCCTTTCTGCCATTCATTTAAATTAACCTCATTCTTTAAAATAGGTAACATTTGAAACAAAAAGAGAAATTTTGGTAGGACATTCATTTTAATCACTGCAATTCTTCCCATAAGAGATAACTGTAACTTCTCCCAATTATTCAAGTCTTTCTGTACCCTGACCCACAGCCTTTCATAATTATTCTTATACAATTTTACATTAGAAACAGATAAAGTAACCCCCAAATATTTTATCTTATCAACAACTTCAAAATCAGTCAAATTAACCAAAATCTGCTTGTCCCGATTAGTCATATTTTTAGATAATATTTTAGTCTTATTATTATTAATTTTAAAACCCGAAACCCGTCCATATTGGTAAATCAGTTGTAGTAACTTTACTACAGAATAGGTAGGTTGAGACAAAGTAACCACCAAGTCATCTGCAAAAGCTCTTAACTTGTATTCTTTTTTGTTAACTTCTATTCCTTTTATTTCCTGCGACTCTCGAATTTTAATCAACAAAATTTCCAATGTTAGAACAAACAGTAACGGTGACAATGGACATCCCTGTCTTGTACCTTTTTCTATTGTAAAAACCTCTGACAAACCCCCATTAACAATAAGTTGTGCCGTTTGTTTTTGATATATAGCACCAAAAGCTTGTAATATTTTTTCTCCAAAATTCATCTCCTCAACTACTCTTAACATAAACTGCCAATTCAATTGATCAAAAGCTTTTTCAGCATCTAAAAATATCAGCCCTGCAGAGATTTGGTTATTCTTATCTAAATATTCTAATAAATTGATAATTTGTCTAGCATTATTTTTCATATACCTACCGGTTATAAAACCCGATTGATCCTTATGTATAAGCTGATGCAAAACCCTCATAACCCTATTAGCTAAAATTTTTGCAAAAATCTTATAATCTACATTTAAGAGAGATATAGGCCTATAATTCTTTGGTAAAGTAAGATCTTGATCCTCTTTTGGAATCAAGGATATAAAAGCACTGCGCCATGACGGAGGAATCTCTGAGCCCTGTAATATATTATTAAAAAGCTCACATAAAGGTTGAATCATCTCTTCTACTAAGGTTTTATAATAAATGGATGTCAAACCATCCGTACCCGGCGCTTTACCTAATTTTAATTGCTTAATAACTGTCACAATTTCCTCATTGGTAATTAAACCATTAATTTCTTGTTTCTGATCTTCTGTTAGTTTAGGAAAGTTAGCCTCACTTAGATAATTATTTATATCCAAAATTTGTACATTGGTACTCTTATATAACTTTTGATAATAATCTAGAAAAGATTTCTTAATCAGCTCCTTCTGATACACTAATTTACCATTATAATTTATTTTATCTATAATTCTCTGTCTCTGTTTCTTTCTTAATTGATAGGCCAACCATCTCCCTGGTTTATTAGCATTACAAAATGTATTTTGTTTCATAAACAATAAATTAGTTGCATTTTGATCAGCCATCAACATGTTAAATTGTGTTCTTAGCAACTTTATAGATTCTTTAACCTTTTCATCTGAAGGATTTAAAATCAAAGACTTTTCTTTTAATTTAATCTCATCTTCCAGTTCCTTACGTTTCTGGATCTGCTTTTGTCTATGAACATTATTCATTTTTATCAGAATCCCACGCATGAAAGCTTTACCTGCATCCCATACCATTGATATTGATGTTCCCTTATGCATATTTAAAGCAAAATAATCCTTTAAGCATTCCTTTAATTTTTGAAGATTCCTTTCTTGTCTAAATAAGTTCTCATTCACCCTCCAGGATCTCTCCTCTCATCAGCCAATTCCATCCAAACTGGACTATGATCCGTCAATGACCTAGGAAAGATTTTTACATTCTTTACGCTATTATATAAGTCAGTTGTAATCAAGAAAAAGTCAATTCTTGAAAAAGATTGGTGTCTATCTGAAAAAAAGGTAAAGTCTCTCTCCTCTTGGTTAGGTTCACGTCAATAATCCCTCAGCTCCCAGTCCTCTTTCAGATCAAAAAAGGCTTTAGGTAATTTGGCCTGTTTAAAAAAAGTAGAAGAACCTTTTTTGTCCCTTTGTGTATCTAAGACACCATTCCAATCTCCCATTAATATCACAGATCTATAGTCCAGCGAAGTTATTTTCTGATGTAACAATCTATAAAATTGTTCCTGTTGCTGGTTTGGTGCGTACAGTCCCACTATAAGTATTTTCTTACCATATAAACCAAGTTCAATCATAACATACCTTCCTTGAGGATCTGATTCTACCAGACAAACTGGTAGACTTTGCTTAACGTAAATAACTACACCCCCTTTTTTCCCAGGGGCAGGAGATACAAAATGAGATCCCAGACGAGCATTGGCTAGATATTTTTGATCTTTAAGTAAAATATGAGTTTCCCGCAAACAAATAATGTCATTATTATGTTGCTTTAGATAATAAAAAATTTTCTTTCTTTTCTGGGGGGAGTTAAGGCCGTTAACATTCCAGGTCAGAAACTTTGCCATCTCCCTTGACCAGGAGCCTGGAGAAGACTGCCTGAAGATCTGCCATTGAAGAATGTGTTGCAGAACTCTTGGGTCTTGCTCCTCCCATCGGCAACGAGACACTTTCATGAGAAGATTCTTTAACTTCTTTCTTCTGTTGTTCCTTTTCCTTATGTCTATGTGCTGCACGAGTCATTCTCTGCTCTTTGACCTCTGCTTGGCGCGACCATTCCACCTGTGACTTTCCAGCAGCCATCAGACCTAATCCTTCAGACTGCTGTTCCACCTCTTTGCCGCCCAGAGCTTTCTGAATCATAGATGAAGATGAGCCTGCTCCCAGGACCGTATTATAAAACTCTTTGGCTTTAACAACCGTATTAAGTCTGTAACGTGTCCCCGCATGGTTCAAAACAATACCCATCGGAATCTCCCATCTGAATGGCATCAGTCTTGTTTTAAGTTCATTAGCTAGAAAGGCAAAGTTTTTTCTATTTCTTAAAATTTTGGATGGGATTTCCTTTAAAATAATAACATCTTGGGCAGCAATCTGGAATCTCTTATTATAAAAAGCTTGTATGATTTCATTACGCAGAGATCTCTTTGCAAAGTAGATCACCACATCTCTTGGCAGATTCTTTTGTTTCGCAATCCAGGAATTAACTCTGTGAATTTTTTCCACTTCTCTACGTAATCCATCTTTATCCCTATTCAGAACAACAGCTAGATCATTAAGCACCATCTCTGTCAAATCTTGTTTCATATCTTCTTTCAGACCCCTAATTCTCAAAGCATGCTCCATTTCCCTATACTGAGACATAAGAATATCCTTTTGTGAGTTTTCCATCTTTTTTTCCATATCTTGGAATTTATCTTCAAGGAGGTCTACTTTATCTGCAACCTCTTCCACTCTGGAGTCCAACTTCTCGACCACAGAAGCCAGGCCTGATAAAGCTGTTACTATGTCTTGCCTCAAAATAGTATTATTCTCCACTAAAAGCTCCTTCATTTCCTCTTTACTTTCAGATTTATTCTGTTTAAGAAGGTCTTTCATTTCCTCTTTACTTTCAGACTTGTTCTGTTCAAGAAGTTGCTTCATTTCCTCTCTGATTTGGGATACAGCATTTCCCATTATATCTTTGATGTCTTGTGCAGATAAGCCTGGCAAAGGAGGAGAAGGTGGAGGTGTAACTTTAGGTTGCAGTACTGGTGGTGTAGCTTTAAGTTGTTGTTGTACTGTTAGAATTGCAGGAGAGGAAACCACCTTAGAAACTATAGAAGCTGGTTGCCTCTTTGAAGCCATTTTTCAAAATCTTATTCTCTCTTTCTTTCTTCTTAGAAAAAAAGAAAAAGAAAATACTAAGATCCTTAAGGTTTAAAAGAAAAAACCAGGGAGAGTGCAAAAAAAGAACTTCAAAACCTCCAAAACGCTTTCAAAAGAAAAGAAAAGCTTGAAATCAGTCCATACGTTTCATTTAAGTCCGTTCTTTCTTTCCGGAAAAAAAAAAGCAAAGCACTTTTAAAGCGCCATCTTACTTTCACTCTCCACACCAGCAAAAAACAAAAGAAAAAGAAATTAACATGAACTAAAAGAGAAATAAAACACTACACTCCAAATAAAATCCTTTAAACAGCTCTGTCCGCTTTAAAAGTCACTCACCAGAACACTTTAAGCACGGAGATGGTAGCGGCGTTTCACTTTGTTTCTGAAGAAACAAAAACAGCTGGGAGGCGGAGAAAGCACGAACTCCGAGGGAACACTCATTCTACCCCCCCAAAAAAAAAATCTAGGGGGGGTTAAGAGGTTCTACCTCTATTCGTGTAGTCTCTACCCCTTCCCTTCGCCCGGGAAGGGGATTTCAAGCCGTGGGCCAGCTGATGTCCGCTGCGCTCCGCAGATCTAACGCCGTCCCAGGAGGACGGCTACAAAGTAGCCGCCATCATCGTCGCTGATCACCGGAAGCTCCCGAGAGCTTTTTACTTTATCACAACTGATTCATTCGGTTTTAGATTTGTTACAGATTATAACTCAGTATGGGCAAGTCTCTGGTTTTAAGGTTAATAATAATAAGACTAAAATATTATCCAAAAATATGTCTATTAAGGATAAGGAAATGTTAGTTAACTTGACAGGTTTTGATATACTTTAAAAGGTTAAATATTTGGGAGTATATATAACAGCTTCTAATGTAAAATTGTATAAAAATAATTATGAAACATTATGGACTAAAGTGCAGAAGGATCTGAATGATTGGAAAAAATTACAATTATCTTTGTTAGGGAGAATTTCTGCTGTTAAGATGAATGTTCTACCAAAATTTCTTTTTCTATTTCAGATGATACCTATTTTAAAGAAAGATGTCAATTTAGATGAATGGCAGAAGGGTATTAATAAATTTATTTGGTAGGGAAAAAACCAAGAGTTAAGCTTAAGATTATACAAGATGTACGAGAAAGAGGAGGACTTAAGATGCCTAATTTGAAATTGTATTATGATGCTGCGGCCTTAACATTGATTAGCGATTGGATTAACTTAACAAATCAAAATATACTTTTTTTGGAGGGATGGGATTTATTATATGGATGGCATACATATTTAATTTATAATAAGAAATTAGATAGGGCTTTTAAATCGCATATTTTAAGAACTGCTTTATTGTGTGTCTGGAAGAAATATTATTATAGATTAAATTATAATGCCAATTTGAGGGATTCCTGGACACGCAGTAGAGGGGATATTGAAAGGTGTGAAGTTGGATAGGACTTCTTATAACCAATTGCTTAAATTGGAAGGGAAGGATTGGCAGTTAAAATCATTAGATGAATTAAGGCAAGATAATATTGTTTACTCTTGGTTTCAGTATAGACAATTGTTAGATAGATGGAGTTTAGACCAAAAAGTTGGTATTACTTTAGAAGATGAGAATTTGATAAAACAAATTAGAGATCAAATTCGAGCTCATATAAAAAGAGTTTATAATGTATTAGTGGAATTGGATTCAGAGATGGAATTAGTCAAAGATTGTAGATAAAATGGGCCCAAAATTTTCAAGAGCCGATTTTATTAGATACATGGGAGGCAATTTGGGTTGGGAATGTGAAGTTTACTCAGGCTCAAAATTTACGACAAAATTTTTATAAAATGTTTTATAGGTGGCATTTGGATCCACAAAAATTGTCTCGTATGTATCCTAATTTACAGCCTAAGTGTTGGAGATGTGGTTGCTTAGATGCAACCTATTATCATATTTGGTGGACGTGTAGAAATATAAAAGCTTTTTGGATTAAGATTTGGTGGAACATTCAGAAGATTTTTAATAGAAAGATAAAGTTTACAGCACAATTGTTTTTGTTAGGTATTGTTGAAGATTGTGATGTTAAAGAAACTATTTTAATGTTGAATCTTATTATGGCGGCAAGGTTATTGGTTGGGCAATATTGGAGGAAAGATTCTTTGCCTACCATAGAAGAAGGGTCGGTTAAAGTTGCTAATTTAGCAGAAATGGCCAAAATTTCTGCCGATTTGAAGGATCATTCACAAGAAAGATACATCTTGGTGTGGAGAAGATGGATAAATTTTGTACAGAATAAATATGGGATTAGAAAGTATCATTTAGTTTTTGATTAAGTTATAGTTTAAATTGGGATTTGTTTGTATTTGAGTTAAAGTATTTTAGGGATTTGGTTATTGGTATAGTTGGATAAGCTTAGTTAGAATTTGTTTGCTTATTTTTAACCCTGTAATCAGCTCTGGGAAGTGAGGGGGGGAGGGTTGGGGTGGGGGGAAGGGAGGGAGGGTTATTGTATTTTAATAATAAATTTGTATAAAACTTTTCAATTAAAAAAAAAATAATGAATGGTTCTTAAGCCATAAGAACTTGTGCACAATGAATGACGAACTGCCATGGGTGGGGGGAAAGCTCTATGTCCCAAAAGCCCAGAGACTAAACTTCATGCACTCTTGTCATGATTCCAAAGTAGCTGGACACTTCGGGTTCATGAAAATCTTTCACCTAGTGAAATGGCAGTTTTGGTGACCCTCCATAAAAAAGGATATTGAAAGCTACATGACCAGTTGTCTGGTTTGTGCAGCGATCAAACAGGATGTCAGAATCCAATTATATTTCATCTCTAGTTATCGACTATGGAAAACCCCATTTCTACCCTCTCTGGATTCTGTCATACGATGACGGGAAGGGGGGGGTGAACAAAGGGGTTTTATGGCCCTCACTTCCTTTGGTACAACTTCAAAGGGACTGAATGTGGATACCACCAAAAGGACTAAGCATAACAATGGGGCCATCAGCTTTCATCTACTCCTCTTTGAAGTCTCCCTTCCACAGGTAGTGAGGAAAAAGGGGGTGGAAATGTAATGCCTGGGATTGTCGCTGGAAAGATGGTGGGGTGGGGTGGGGCTGCTGGGGACCCCTTAAAACCTTGAACCGTAGGGCTTGGGCCCCAGGTCCTGTCTAATGTAAGGACCCACCCCACTTTGCATCTTAAAAAGACAGAACGCCTGCAACCATTTTCTCTTAATAAAGATGCCTGTTGGAAGAAATATTCCAAGAGTTCTGTCTTCTTAAGATACAAAGTGGGGTGGGTCCTTACACGGAGACTAGGAAAGACTCCAGGATTGTTGCAGACGGTGGCAACCCTGTCAGCACCTTGGAGGGAGATTTCTATGGATTTTATTGTGGAATTACCAGATACTGGGGGAAAACATTGTCATTTGGGTAGTGACAGATCTGTTCTCTAAGCAAGTGCATTTCATCCCGTGTCAAAAAAATCCCCACAGCAAAGACACTAGCAAAGCTGTTTGTGCAACACATATACTGACTGCATGGAGCCCCACAATGAATCACATCAGATGGGGGTGCAGTTTACTTCTGAGTTCTGAAAGGCTTTCCTGGACCTTTTAGGAACCACTCAAGGGCTGTCATCTAATCGACATCTGCAAACAAATGTTGGGTCAGAACGTTTGAACTCAGTACTGGAACAATATTTAAGATGTTTTATAAATAACCATCGAGACAACTGGACTGACCTGCTTCCCTTTGCAGAAGTTGCGTATCATAATGCCGTTCACTCTAGCACCAGGTATATCAAGTTGCAACAGGACAAAGGTTCTACCCGATGCCTGAACTGCCAACTAACGAACCCACCATCCCCTCTCTGAAGAAATGGATTGCACAACTCCAAAATACCTGGCTGGTTGTAAGAAAAGCATTAGATGAGGCTAGAGAGGCTTACAAGACTCAGGCAGAACCAAAACCTTTCCAAGTAGGGGATAATGTATACCTGTCCACCAAGTATTTAAAATCTCTGCAACCGTCAAAGATGTTGGGACCAAAATTTGTGGGTCCTTTTCCCATTAAGTGGATAATTAATCAGGTAACTGTAGAACTGGAACTCCCCAAAACACTAAGGCAGATTCCCCCTATATTTCACTGTAATCTATTGAAACGAGAATTAAGCTCGCCGTTAAGGCCAGCTGTAGTCCCTCGTCCTCCTCCAATCATGATAGGAGAGGAGCATTTTGAAGTCAAAGAAATCCTAGACTCTAGAAAATATCATGGTTCCACACAATATCTAATAGCTTGGAAGGACCTACCTCCTTCCCAAAATGAGTGGGTCCATAAGCGACATGTTAGGGCTCCGAGACTACTTAATAAATTTCATGCTAAATACCCTGACAAACTGGACTAACCAATATGTGCTTTCTCTCCCAATTTTGTTTCCTCTACAGGTGGATCTCTCATTTTTTTAAGGGGGGGGTGGCATGTCAGAACCCGGTTATTGGGAGGGGGTGATTTTTTTATTCTTGTGGGTTCTGCCATAATCCTGGGGGGGGAGCTATGGGCACTACAATGTATCCTCTCTGCTTTCCTCGATCAGCTTGCTCTTTGATCTGTTTCCCTTGATGCTTGCGTGAGGTGAGAATGAAATGTGCCTCTGGCCATCTGCCTTATCTCTAGCTGCGGAAGAAGAGGCATGAAGACCTAACAGCCTAATAGCCTTGGGAACAGCGCCTTATCAACCCTGTTCCCACAGTGGATTCATACCTGGGATTGGGCCATTTGACCTGGGCAGATTGACTGTTGGGGTAGGGCTTGCCAGTTACGCTTTTAACCTATTGATTTGTGCAGGAAACCCTCCAATCCTGTCTTCTATGCCTGCTGTCAACTTCTCCTAATAAAAGTTCCTTTTGGAATGAAGCTGTTCCAGGAGTTCTGCTTTCTTGGGAAGATAGATTGAGGCAGGTCCTTACAAAAGGATACTATGGTACTTAAGACCGCTGAGAGTTGAAGGAGAACAAAATGGATGTATTACTACATCCCACCCTCTCCAAAGGTCATTCTCAAGTGCAACCAGTAACTCATACCCTGGTCTGCAACCCAATTAGAAGAAGTCTATAAACTTCTGGATGGGTTGAAATCTGCTAAATATTATTATTGCTTTCATTAAGCAGCATTAACAAGTATGTTAAAAAAACAATACATTCTCAACCTTTCAGCAGCACCATGAGGAGAAGTAGCCCGAGCCTGCTGGATATCCTCCTCCAAGCGTCTTTTTTCCTCCTCAATGTGTTCCAGGTCTTCTGGTGAACGCTGTTGCTGACTTATAAGCTGAAGTTCTTGTAAGAGAGCCTCTTTTTCTTTAATAAGCTGAAGATGATCTCTATCAGCCTCCACCATTCCTGGCCAAGATTTATGGTCTTGTAAAGCCAACTGTTGCTGGATTCTGAAAATTCTTAATTACAAAGGAATATGAAAAGTTAATATACCAACAAGAAACACCTCCCCTCCAAATCTCTACAAAGATGTATGTTTTTGATATGGAAGTAATTAGTTAAAGTACCTTGAGACGAAAATAATATCTGTATATAACATAAATAGTTATAAAATCTATAGTAAATTTGACTCGCATAAACTTTCAATATAGTTAAAAGGTGTAGAGGTATCTTTGGAATTTGATGTCTTCTTAAACAGATCAATATAACTACCTCTGGAATGCTTTTTATTCTGAATTTCCACTTGTTTTTTTTTTTAAAAAAAACTCCAAAGATTTTGCCAGGGTGCAAATGTAAAAAGTGCAACTTAAAATTTTGATATTGTGACTGGACCAAGGCAGTAGCAGGAAAAACAGGAAGGAGGGTTTCTGAACATGCTGGCAATAACGTGCAAGCATGCTATGGGAAAGAAATCTGCTGCACAATGTTCTTTGCTAGGCATTAAACAGTGCCAGTTCTTCTACCATTTAAAAAGAAAATTCTGTGTCACAAATGGCCAACTAGATTAAGATTAAGTTGGAAATGTTATTAAAATTGTAAATAGCAGCACATAATTTGAGAGGGAGGGAGATATTAAAATGTTGAAAGGGCTAAGAATGAGTATGGACAGATATAAACACTAAGAATTTTTCATATATGAATATATCTGTCTGTGTTTAATTTTCTTTCAAAGAAGCAATAACAACACAACGGTTATTTGTAGTATTATTCAGTTTCAAATCAAAAGCTTTTTAATGTATAGCTTTTTTCTGTCTTAGATATTTTACCATTGGCATTATTATGATCTACAAAAAAGCTCTCATATTTTATTTCCATTTTTTAATTAAGATGAGGTATAATTTTTAGATTTCATTTACTTTCTGAAATGGATAACAAAGCATCCTTATATTTTGAGTCTACCACATTAAGTAGGTTCTTCAGTGAAAAGTATTCACAGACAAAAATTTTGTATAAGAACCTGCCAACTGAAATGGTAACATTATGTATTTGATTCTCTCGCACTTTAGCTATATGAAGAGCCTGATTAAAATATTTTAAATATATTGTAACATTTTAATTTTGTCAACTTCAATTTTAGACCAAACACAGCACATTCCACGCTCACACTGTATAACTTTAGTAGAATTTCATGAGCAAAGTTAGTCTGAACACAGAAACACTTTGTGGAGACAAAAGCTGTGCAGAATGCCAATCAGCTAACAGAAAGGAATGCATGACAAATGGACTTCCGGTTCCTGCATGCAGCGAAGCAGTTGAGACACTCGGAACTCTGAGCTCTCCAGCTGCGTTTCTTTCTGTTAGGGGCCCTAAATGGGCCAGAAGCCGCCTTAGAGAGGTAGCAATGAAGGAAGGAAATCCCAGGGACCTAGGAGAGATGGCAGTCAACCAGATCGGTCCAGGAGAAGCCTTCCAGAAACAAACAGGAGAAAGGCTGGCTTAACTTCAGAGTCCAGCCCTAGCTGCAAGCAATGGAAGTCAAAAGCACTAATTTAAGCTGATTGTAAACAGTGGACTTGAATCTGGGTAAGAATCATTGATTTTCTCTATCCTACCTACTTTCCTGAAGGGGAGAAACTCCCAAGAAGCAAAAAAAAAAAAATCCTCCGAAAGTGAAGAAAAGGGGGTTGCCCCCACCCTTTTCCTACTGGAAGTGGCGAATTTTAACCTTTCACGGAGGAATAATCTGAAAAATGAACCAGTGATGACACCTACTGGTGGAAGAGGATTATGACAGTCAAGGTAAAAACGAGAAAAATTAATCTTGCCTGTGACCTACAGCTGTGTAGATAAAGTGAGACTTTTGTTCCTGGGAGAACAAAAATAGAACAATAACAACAACAAAAAAGAACTTTGTCCTCTGGACTATAAGTATTTATCCAATTCTGACTCCAAAACTATTTCCAAAGCAGGGAAAAAAATCTGGACTTTTGGTCATCATGGAAAACCAGAGATTTATAGGAAATACTTATCAAGAAAAAATTAATATTTTTCAAGAGATATATGTAAAGCTGCAACTAATTCAAAGAACAATGATCTCAAATCACAAAGAAATTCAGAATAACTTTAAAAATATAAGTCAACTTATCTCCAATTTAAGCTTATATCAAAAAAGCCCTCAGCAAAATACAGCAAGGAAGGAACAGACAAAACAGATGACTGAACATAAATTCAGGGATAGAGATTTGAAGATGGAATTCTACAAAACAAAGGAGTATGATCCAATCCAAGTGGGAAAAAATTTACAAGAAATATTAGATTTTTCAACACTACAAAATAAATTTGAGGACAAGAAAAAAGACTGGATAAAACATTCTACAGAAATATCAGGAAAAACACAAGAACTACAGAGACAAAAAGCGACAAGAGAGCCAGAGAGAAAGAGAAGGGAAAAGATTCCTAATAAAAAGCAGTGGGCAAATGCCTCTAACAAAGATACTGACTTACTTTTTATATCTACAGCAACATTTATGAACGTACAGAAAAAGCTTTTGATTCAGCTAAATACACAGATTAAGAAAGATATTGGGCAAAGGAAAAAGATTAAGATGGAAACCAAGAAAATAGATGATGGGACCTATCAGAGAGAATACTTAAAAAAGAAACATTTGTTTGAATATGGTTAAAGAAATAGGAAAACTTTGGAATATATTATTTTAAGAGGGATGAATTTTCTAAACAACATAGCATGCTTTTTTTCTTTTGTGTTCTTCTTGCTATCAGTAACAAAAAGTTGAAATGATTTAAATAAAGGAAATGTTTTAAATACTTAAATGTGACTGAATCTAAGAAAATTAAAAAAATGTAAGAATTAAAGAACTAGATGACTAGATGTATTGAATGGAATGTTTAAAGATTAAATATATTCTTAATTATGGTTAAAAAGAATAAGAAATTAAGGAAATCAGGAGAGAGGAGGAATGTAGCTGAGGCCCTGCTGATTGGACCTCCATTGTATTTAAACTTCCCAGAGCTTGCTGAGAATTGCGACAAACTGTGAGTTGAAAAGGAGAAGGTGGGAGGAGGAAAGTAACTGAGACCCTGCTGATTGGACCTCCATTGCATTTAAACTGCCCAGGGCTTGCTGGGAATTGCTACAAGCTGTGAGTTGAAAAGGAGAAGGTGGGAGGAGAAAAGTAGCTGAGGCTCTGCTGATTGGACCGCCATTGCATTTAAACTGCCCAGAGCTTGCTGGGAATTGCTACAAACTGTGAGTTGAAAAGGAGAAGGTGGCAGGAGGAAAGTAGCGGCCCGCGCGCCTAATGGCACGTGAATCATATAACTAAAAATCAAAAACAGCAGCGGTACATTCAGGGCAAGTGCATCTGAGATTCCTTGTATCTCAAAATGTCTGGCTTAGTTTAGTGCAACACTTGTTTTGCAGCTGTCTTTCGCAGTACACTTTTCAAACTTGAAAACTGCCCTATCTGTAAACAAATCACTAGTCTACAAGAACAGAGTATTTATCTAGGGTCCGTAATCTGTGCCCTTCAGGCAGAAATTAGGTGTCCAGTTATGGAAGGGCGGGGCCAGCTGTCAAGAGGAATGGGTATGTTGAACGATTCTCCGGATCGTTTCCCCCCGCTTCCGACTGTTTGATGGACTTTTCGGGGTCCCAGGTTCCTTGGAGGGGGAATGGAAAATAAGAGGTGTCCTGAGGAGCAATCTCTGGCGGCGGCCGTGACCAGCGAACTCAGGAAAAGCCTTGGAAAAGTCGAGCGGAGGAAGGAGACAGCCCATAATGGCGGCTGCAAAGAAATGACAGCTGACTGAAAGATAGCGGCAAAATAGCGGGACAGAGACGTGACAGATCCAGTGAACAGTAATCCTGACAGTAATCCTGATGATTCAGTGGAAGTGATCTGGGGCGAAAGAACCTGCCGGAGATTTCCAAGAAAGGAAGTACAAAGGAGCCCAGAAGAGTGAGAGGAGAGAAAGTCGTTTTCTTTTCTTCTCTCCTGAAATAGTGGTGAGAAAAAAGTTTGGGCATAGAAGGGTTGCAATTGTGGAATTGTACTGGCTGGAGAAACTCAAAGTGAAGAGGAGTTTCTTTTTTCTTTTTCCAAAAAAAAGAGAAGGAAAGTCTATTCACGAGAGGCAAGTGCACTTCAAAGCCATAAAGTGAAAGTGCTGACGAAGCCAAGGAGGTAGACATTTTGAATTAAGACTGAAGGCTGAATACCAGAGATAAAGGCAAGAGAGACACCTGCTGTCTGAACAGAGAACAACTCTAGAAGGGGAAAAAATAAAATAAAGAGGAAATAACAAACCTGTGACTTTAAAGTACACTTAGTTTTGTCTGCGAGTGTAAATTAGATATTTGAGCAAAAACTCTCTGAAAGGAGCTATAGGGAAAAACTATATGAGGCAATTGTGAGTATAGCAAGGGTGACAAATCATATATATTTACTGAACTTTTTGAAATCATTGATATCTATATTAACTAAAAGAATGATTGTTAATTATATATATTGGTAAGTTTATTGTGAATATTGATCTCTGCAAAATATTGGTGACCCAGATTTATAACCTAAATAATTTAATACTAAGCGTCTATCTATGTTTGTTTTAAAATGCTTTAATATTCACTGTTAAGTATATTAATACCTGTATTTAATATATCTAATTGACAACCTATCACTATATACAAAACGTATCATTCTTAGATCTAATTGTGATAACCTTGATATATTGGAGAGAAACATAAAAATTGTAAATAAATGGGGAGGTTGGTTTGAAGAGTTGAGAAAGGTGACAAGTATTCACAATCTCATGAGAGTTGGAATAGGAAGGAAACAGACAACACAAATCATAACAATGGAATCAAGCCCAACTAGGCAAAGATCTCTGGAAGAGGTGACACAAAGAGATAGAGTGAACTCATTTAAAGACCTACAATTAATGCTGCAATCAATGCAAGAGGTAATTTGTAAAAACCATGAAGACCTAAAAAAAGAAACTGGGGAAGTGAGAAATGACACAGGAGAACTTAAGGAAAAGATGCAGTCAATGGATGGGAAATTTGAGTGTTTTCAGCAACAGATTATGAAAAATGAACAAAAGTTACAGGAAATGGAAGAAAGAATGGGAAAAGAAGAAAAGAGAGTAGATGAAATGAATGAGAGGTTAACCCAGGCTAACAGAGAATTGGAATCGACAGTCATCTCCCTGGAATTAGAGAAGGCTGCCCATTACCTACAGTTGCAAAACATCAGAGAGATGAAAGGCGAAGACCTACCAGTGATGATGACAGATCTACTGGCAGGAGCTTTAGTGACTGGCAAAGAAGAGATGGCGAACGAAATTGATGAGATCTATAGAATCCATACAAATTATGCGAGACGACATAATCTCCCTAGAGAAGTCCATATTAGATTTGTCAAGAAATCTATTAGAGATGAGAGACAATTTAGGACTAGAGACAACCCATTAGAATACCGAGGCAGGCAATTAACTGTACTTAAGCAAGTACCCAGAAGGGTGAGGGATTTGAGAAGAACCTACCAACGTATAACCTCCAAACTGACAAGAAAAAATATTAATTTCAGATGGCTGGCACCGGAAGGGATTATGGTGGTGTGGCAGGAAAAAAGGCTTCGACTAGATACAATAGATAAAGCAGAAGAATTTTATAGACAAAATTTTGGTAGTAAGGAGGAATTAATGGAAAGAGAGATAAGAGAAGATGAGATACTAGCGCAGGCCATAGAAGGAAAGGAACCACAAATTCAAGACAAGGGAGCTGGGAAAGGAGAGAATATAGATAATGAAAAAGATGATGAGGATAGATTCAAAGAGGTTAAAGAGGTTAGACCGACAAGAATGTTAGTGGAAAGAGAAAAGGAACCACAAGTTAAAGAGTCTAGACCAGTGGTTCTCAACCTGTGGGTTGGGACCCCATTTGGGGTCTAACGACCATTTCACGGGGGTCGCCAAACAACGCAATCCGCCATTTTTCCCCCTTTTCCTTAGCTGTGCTACTCCCTTTTATTCTATTGGCTTTTGAAAGCCAATAGAATAGACTCTCTTGAATAGGGTCTAATTCTATTGGCTTTCAAAAGCCAATAGGAATTGTCCAGGCTGTCTCTGCCCTGCTGAGCCCACCAAAAGTCCCATTCTGCAAACGGTGCTGCCTCAGTTGAGTAGTCTTCGACTTATGACCGGTTGGGGGTCGCGGCACTAAAAAGGTTGAGAACCACTGCTCTAGACCGACAATAATAACAAGATCTAAATATAGATAAAGAGGCAAAAGAGGGAGCTGAGATTCTATCTTTGAACGTTAATGGCCTCAACTCCCCACTAAAAAGGAAAACATTTTTAAACAAACTTAGCAAGATGAATTTGGATATAATAATTCTACAAGAAGTCCATATAAAAAAACATCAACATCTACTAAATTGCTCCAAATTGGGGAATATGTTTACATCACTGTCACAACAAAAAAAGAGGAGTTGTAGCATATATTAAAGAGGAAATTCTGACAAAACAAATTTACAAAGATGAAGATGATAGAATTCTAATAATAGAAGTAATGTTGAATAAAATAAAAATAGCTCTTGTGGGAATCTTTGCCTCGAATGAAGGGCAGAAACAATTTTATAAAAAATTACATAGTATCATTGGTGAGTTTGAATATGACAATATCTATATAATGGGAGATTTTAATGCAATTGCGGATAGATACTTAGATTATAAAAGTGGTAAGATTAAAAAAGGAATTAGAAGAACATTACCTAGTACCTTCCTTAAAACGATGGAGGAGTTTAATATCCAAGATATCTGGAGGAAGAGGAATATAGAGAAAAAGCAATATACTTATTATTCGGATCGATATCTATCATGGTCCAGAATCGACATGGCGTGGCTGTCAGCAGATTTAAATTCGGAAGTGAAAGACATTACAATTGACACAAACTCCTGGGCAGACCACAATCCAGTCAGAATTAGATGGACAGGACAAAAGACGATAAGGAGATGGACTTTGAAAAGAGCAATTTTAAAACATAAAGAATTTAAATTGAAAATGGAAGACTAAATTGGCCTGTTTTTCCAGATGAATAAAAAGGAAGATACAAACTGCCAAAATTTATGGGACACAGCCAAAGCCTACATGAGAGATGTTGCAATTGCTTATATGGCCAGGGAAAATAAAATCAAACTATAGCAACAAAGAAATCTAGAAGAAGAACTTAGTAGAGCTGAGAAAAAAACTACAAAATGAATCACAAAGATGCGACTTGAAGCAACAAATAGACCTAATTAAACACAAGATGAATACCATTGAAAAGGAAGAACTGGCGCAGCAAATAAAACGCACCAAGCAAAACAATTTTGAAAACACTAACAAACCGGGGAGATGGTTGGCTTACAGAATAAAGAAACATAATGATGGAACTTCCGGTCGTGACGGCGGTGCCGATGGCGGCTGTTTTCAGCCATCCGCCCTGGAATGTGTCAAAGCCAGCTGAGACAGCGAGCAACAGCCGTCTCGCGGCTTGGAATCTCTCTCCCTGGGCGAAGGGGAGGAGATGAGTTTCCCCCGGATAGTGGCAGGGCTCCCTGAGAGACCCCAAAGTTTTTTTTTTCCTTTGGTGGTCGGAGGGTGAGAGCTCCCACGGAGTCTGAGGTGTTCTCCACATTCCAGGATGCCTTTGCTCTAATCTTTTTGGGGGGGGGCAAAGCTAGATGCTGCTTATACATCTGCTTTCAAAATGAACTTGTGAGTAAAATTTAAAGCAGACAGAGCTGACCAGGGAGATTATATCTGTGATTATTTTGAGACTTTAACTCTGGAAAAGATTTCATCTTCTCTCTTTTCTTATTTGAGAGGGGGGAAAAATGGTGCTGAGATGTTGTTTTTAAGAGTGAAAGGACCGGAACTTCAATTTGAAACAATGTAACAGCTTTTACAAGATATAAGAACTTTTCTTTTTATATATATATATATATATATAGGGGGCTTTTGTCTTTTCTCCCCTCCTTTTGTTTCCTTTTTTCTCTCTCTCTCTTTGTTAAAGGTTTTATAAGATTTTAAGAGTTGTTTTTTTTTTTAAGATGGCTTCAAAGCATTTTGGAGCTTTTGTTTCTAAAGCCTCAATCTCCTCTTCGGTAATGCAGACAGCTCAGCAAGTTGAGTCTAAATTTCCACCACTTTTCTCAGCTTTACCAGCAGTCTTACCTAAAGATTTACAGGACGCTTTGGAAGACAGTGTACGACGGATTGAAAAAGAGATAAGTGAAATTATTGAAAATAAATTTAAGAAATTGAGAGAAGATACAGCGTCTGTGTTTCAGAAGTTTGCTGATCACATAGATCGTTTGGATCAGCGTATTGATGTTGCTGTAGAAAATTCTGAAAAATTGGAAGATAAAATAGAAAATAAGGTGGAAATAATTCAGGATGAAATTACTATGTTACAATACAGAAGTATGGAGTTTGCTTTAAGAATAAGGGGAATACAGGAAAATGATCAAGAAGATTTGAGACAAGTGGTTGTAAAGGATATAGCACTTATTTGGGAATCCGAGCCTGAAGAAATATTGAGAGAGACAGAAAAAGTTTTTAGGGTTAATTCAAGGGTTGCAAGACAGAGGAATTTGCCACGAGATGTGGTTATTTATTTTTTTAGTAGATCACTTCGTAATAAAATTTTACAAGCCTTTTACAAGCAGAGATTTCAAATTGCAGCCCAGGATGTTATACTTCTGAAAGAACTACCTTCAAGAATTCTCAAAGTAAGAAAGCATTTTGCTTTTCTGGCTGATGAGCTTAAGAGGCGACAGATTCGTTTCAGATGGGAGATACCGGCTGGAATAGTGGTGAATTATGCGGGGACACGTTACAGACTTGATACAATTTTAAAAGCGAAAGATTTTTACACTTCTGTTTTGACGGCGGGCTCTTCATTACCTACAGCTGAGATATTAGAAGAAAAGTTGGAAGAGCAACCGATAGAAGATATGCAGGTTAAACCTTTGCAACAATCTCTCTTGACAGAAGATTCATTAATGAAATTGAGTACTTGTGGAACTTTTAGAAGTAAAATAAAGGTGGAAGAAAAGCTGGAAGAGCAGCTGATTGAAGAAAATATGCAGGTTGAACCTTTGCAGCAGTCCTCCTCAACAGAAGATTGGGCATGACTCATGCAGCTTTTAGAAGTAAAATAAAGGAACAGCAGAAGGTTCTTCGTCATTTTCTAAGCAATAGATAATAGAAGGAAAAGTTGGAATACCAGCCAGCTTGTTATAAAGAGTTTTGTTAAATCTTTGTTATTTAGGGGAAAGTTTAAAATTATGATCTCTGCTTGGGAGAAGACTTGATAGGTTTTAATTTAGTGATTTAATATCTGAGAGTACTTATTATAATTTTTAATAAATGTATAAAGTTAAATTTTTGTTGTTTAGGGGAAAGTTTAAAAGCGTAAAATTATGATCTCCGCTCGAGAGAAGATTTGATAGGTTTTAATTTGGTGATTTAATATTTGAGAGTACCTATGATACATTATGATATATTAAAAGTGGATAAGAAGCTGTAAGGTTTTGATTTGGGAGAAAAGGTTATTAACAAAATTTATTTGGGTTTGGGGAGGAAAGAGTTAAGAGCCAAGTTTATATTGTTTAAAAGAAATACACATCTCGGTGTGGAGAAGGTGGATAAATTATATGAAGAATAAATATGGGATTTAACGGGTAAATTATGATTACAGCAGATATGATTAAAAGTATTGTTTGGATTGTGAACAATTTTTGTTTTAAATTTGGAATTGTTTATTTGATTTTCATAGTTGATTTTCTTTAATTTGTTTAAATTTGTTTTTTTTAAATTTGTTTTGTATCTGAGTTAAAGTAACTTATTGAGATTTAGTTTGTATTAGTTAAAGTTAAAACAAATATGGGATTTAATGGGTAAATTATGATTAGAGTAGATATGATTAAAAGTATTGTTTTGATTATGAATATTTTTTGTTTTAAATTTGGAATTGTTTATTTGATTTTCATAGTTGATTTTCTTTAATTTGTTTAAATTTGTTTTGTATCTGAGTTAAAGTAACTTATTGATTTTGTTATTTATATAGTTGGATAGGTTTAGTTAGATCCAGTTTGCATTAGTTAAAGTTAAGTAGATATTGTTTAATATGTTTGAAAACCCTGTGCCAAGCTCTGGGAAGTGGGGGGGAGGGGAGGTTGGGGGTGGGTGGGTCTTTGGGAGTGGGAGGGAGGGGGGTTGGGGTGGGTGGGTAAGTAGGTTAGACGATATTAAAGTAAGATAATTTGGGATAACTTATGAGAGAGATGTTGCGTGGGCATTTCCCCGGTACTGTATCCGAAGAGGGATGAGAGAGGAGGAGAAAGGTTAGGGAGGAAGTAGGATGGTGAGAGGAGAGGGGGAGGGGAGAGAGAGGGGAGGGGAGGGAGGAGGAGGGAAGTAAGGGAGAGTGTAAAAGAGGGCGGATGCAGTTTGGGGAGGATGGTGGGAAAGCAACATCTAGGTGTATTTATTTTACTTTGTCAAATGTGAAATTTCTTCGGAAAGATGAGCAAATCAAAGGATTGGAGATTAAGGAGCCGAGGTGGCGCAGCAGTTAGAGTGCAGTACTGCAGGCCACTTTAGCTGACTGTGTTCAGCAGGTCAGCGGTTCAAATCTCACCAGCTCAAGGTTGACTCAGCCTTCCATCCTTCCGAGGTAGGTAAAATGAGGACCCAGATTGTTGGGGGCAATGTAAAATATATATATATATACACATTGCTTACTGGTGTACACCGCTTAGAGAGTACTTGCACTTAAAGCGGTATATAAGTCTCATAAATAAATAAATAAATAAATAAATAAATAAATAAGAGAGAAATATTTAAAATGCAAGCCTTTGCAGATGACCTTGTTTTTATAATTGAAGAGCCACTACAATCAGGGACAAGGCTAATGGAAGTACTGGGTGAATATGGTGAAATAGCAGGCCTAAAGATAAATAAAGAAAAAACTAAAATGCTTGTTAAGAATATGACTAGAGCACAGAAAAATGAATTAGTTGATAGATTAGGCATTCAGATTACAAAGAAAATAAGATATTTAGGGATACAATTAACAGCTAGATGTGCCACACTTAAAGGAGAAATTACAACAAATTAATGGAGCAGATTAAAATTGATTTGGATACGCGGACAAATCTACAGCTTTCTTTTATGGGAAGAATCGCTGTAATTAAAATGAACGTGCTACCCAAAATACTATTTTTGTTTCAATGCATACCGATCAAATTAGATAAGGAATTTTTTCGAAATTTTAACCAAATCATACTCAAATTTATTTGGCAAGGGGAAAAAAATCAAGGATTAAATTAAAATTATTGCAAGACTCTAAAGCAGTGGTTCTCAACCTGTGGGTCGGGACCCCATTTGGGGTTGAGCAACCATTTCACGGGGGTCGCCAAACAACGCAGTCCACCATTTTTTCCCCCTTTTCCTTAGCTGTGCTACTCCCTTTTATTCTATTGGCTTTTGAAACCCAATAGAATAGACTCTCTTGAATAGAGTCTAATTCTATTGGCTTTCAAAAGCCAATAGGAATTGTCCAGGCTGTCTCTGCCCTGCTGAGCCCGCCAAAAGTCCTATTCTACAAACGGTGCTGCACCAGTTGAGTAGTCCTTGACTTACGACCAGTTGAGTAGTCCTCGACTTACAAACGGTTGGGGGTCGCAGCATTAAAAAGGTTGAGAACCACTGCTCTAAAGACAGGGGCAGATTCGGTCTCCCGGATTTGGAAAAATACTATCAAGCTAAAATATTAATATGGGTGCAGGACTGGATACAATTGAAAAATAGGAGATTATTAAGATTAGAAAGTCATGATATGCAGATTGGGTAGCATCCCATATTATGGGATGAGAAATACAAGGTTGACCAGTACTTCTGGAGGCATTATATAAGACGTGCATTAATAGATGTATGGGTTAAAATTAGGCAACAAAATTATATTCAAATTCCTAATTGGATTTCAACATTGGAAATGCATATACAACCAATGTTCATACAACTAGGGAAAGTAATTACGTATAAAAATATATTAGATGAGAGAGGAGAATTGAAATCAAGGAAAAAGCTTCAAGATGAAGGGATAGAATTGGAATGGTGGGCATATCTCCAATTGCAATCAAGATATAGGAAAGATAAAAAAGATTGGGGTATAAAAACAGAGCCGACAGAGTTAGATAAAATATTATTAGGAACCGAGGACAAAATGATTAAAAGAATATATCATTACCTTCTAGACCAGGCAATGTATGAAGAGCAGGTCAAGGAAACTATGTTAATGTGGAGTAGGGATTTCGGCTTCAATATTGATCTGCATATCTGGCAAGAATTGTGGGAAAGAAACAGGAAACTTACTTTGGCTACTTCTTATAAGGAAAATCTCTATAATGTGTTTTACACATGGCATTTCCCACCTACGAGGTTAGCCAAAATGGACCCAAATCTTTCACCTATATGTTGGAAATGTAAAATAGCAATAGGGACTTATTACCACATGTGGTGAGAATGTCCTAAAGCCGGTGATTATTGGAATAGGATAAGAAAATGGCTGAAAGAAATGTTAATTTTAGAGATAGAGCTAAAACCTGAACTCTTTTTATTGGGCATAACCACAAAGAAATATGATAAAGGGACAGTCTACGTGATGTTGCATATCTTGACCGCTGCTAGACTGGAGTATGTGCAAAAATGGAAGAACAAAGACACTCCTTCAGATGAAGAGATACTGCATAAAATACTATCTTGTGCTGAAATGGACAGGCTTACGATGGACCTGAAAGATAAAAGTGGATCAGAATATTGTGAAATCTGGGATAAATTCTACCATTGGTGGGAATCGAGGAGGACTGTTGGGGTTATAGATTAGCGACAAGATGGAAATATATATAATCTTAGGTTAGGTTACTCTATTGAGCCTCCGCGCTATCAGCCCCCTGTACCACAAAGATCCTGCAAGAGAAGGGTAGTGTGGACAACCGTGGGATCTGGCAGGGTGAGAGCTGTGAACCAGAAACACAAAGCTTTCACTGTGTCCCTGCACAATAGATACACTGCCCTTGCTGACTTTAATAGGGACATTAAGGAGACAGGTAAAGGTATTTGTGATGATAACTCAAATAAGCAGACGACTGTAGTCCGAGATGAAGAACTTGTTTTTGACAGGGAGAACTGCAAATCAGGTATTACATATCAGTCATGCAAGAACGGAAAGACATCCAAAAAGAGAAGCCACCTTCTGGTTGGTGATTCAATTATAAGGGATGTAATTTAGGAAAGGACACAGAGGTTTTGAAAGAGGTCAGGTGTCTTTCAGATGCTACTGCCAGTAGGGGACAAGAAGCGTATTTCTAAAATAGTCCAGAATGCCAGCAAGGATTGTGATGTGGAGGTTATTGTACATCTTGGCACTAACTATCTTTCCCAAAAGGAGGTACTCTATGCAGAATAATTTCCAGAGCTTGGGGTAGTAACTTAGCAGGATAGGCTGTAGGCTTACTTTTTCAGAGGTTTTACCAGTGTATAAGGAGCAAAACGGAAAAGGCTAGCATATAGCAGAATTCAATATGTGGCTAAAGGGGAAGGTTTTACAATATCTGTAGCTGGTCCAATGAAACAATGTGCAAAAAAGATGGTTTGCATCCTTCAAAGAAAGGGACTGAGTTACTTGGCAATAAACTCACAGATTTTCTGGAGGAATATGGTAGCACCTGACCAGCCTAGATGAGTTCAAATCAAGGTTCTCAAGGAACTGGCAGATGTGATCTCAGAACCACTGAACTATATTTTTCAATGATCCTGGAGCACTGGGGAACTACCAGAGGACTGGAAAAGAGCTGATGTAGCTCCCATCTTCAAAAAAGAGAAAAAAAAATAGATCCAGGAAACTACAGACCTATCAGCCTGACCTCAATACCTGGGAAGATTCTGGAAAAGATAATCAAACAACAAATTAGCGAACACCTAGAGACAAACAAAGTCATTACTAAAAACCAACATGGCTTTGTCAAAAACATGCCAGACAAATCTTATTGCATTCTTTGACCAAGTGACAAAATTAGTGGACCAGAGGAATGTTGTGGATACAATTTACTTGGACTTCAGTAAGGCATTTGATAAAGTAGATCACAACCCACTATTTGATAAGATAGAAAAATGTGGGTTAGACAGCATCACTACCAGATGGATTCATAGCTGGCTGACCGGCCGTACTCAGTGTGTGCTTCTCAATGGAACTGCATCTACATGGAGGGAAATGTGTAGTGGGGTGCCCCATGGCTCTGTTCTAGGCCCAGTGCTCTTCAACATCTTCATCAACGATTTGGATGAGGGGATAGACAGAGAAATCATCTAATTTGCAGACATCAAGCTAGCAGGAATAACCAACACTCCAGAAGATAGGCTTAAGATTCAGGAGGATCTGGACAGACTTGAACACTGGGTGCTATCTAACAAAATGAAATTCAACACTGAAAAAAGTAAAGTTCTACATTTAGGCAAGAAAAACCAAATATACAGGTACAATATACAGGGTACCTTGCTCAACAGTAGCAACTGTGACAGGGATCTCGCAGTCCTAGTGGACAATCACTTAGATATGAGCCAGCCGAAACCCACACAGTGCTAGGTTGCATTACAGAGGGATAGAATCAAGATCACGTGAAGTATTAATACCACTTTGCAATGTCTTGGTAAGGCCACACTTGGAATACTGCACTCAGTTTTGGTCACCACGATGTAAAAAAGATGTTGAGACTCTAGAAAGAGTACAGAGAAGAGCAACAAAGATGATTAGAGATCTGGAGGCTAAAACATATAAGGAACGGTTGCTGGAATTGAGTATGTCTAGTTTAATGAAGAGAAGGACAAGGGGGGACATGATAGCAATGTTCCAATATCTCAGGGGTTGCCTGAGTCAACCTGTTCTCCAAAGTGCTTGAAGACAGGACAAGAATCAACAGATGGAAACTAATCAAGGAAAGAAGCAACCTAGAACTGAAGAGAAACTTTCTGACAGTTTGAACAATTAACCAGTGGAACAACCTGCCTCGAGAAGCGTTGAATGCTCCAACACTGAAGTTTTCAAGGAGAGACTGGACAGCCATTTGTCTGAAATGGTATAGGGTTTCCTACCTGAGCAGTGGGTTGGACTAGATGACCTCCAAGATCCCTTCCAACTTTATTATTATTATTGTTGTTATGGATCATCGCACAGTCAGCCAGATGTTCAGACTGGATTTGGCATTTTGTCTACCTATCGAGTCCTTAGCCAGGATCTGGAATAGGCAGATGTGGATGTTTGATGGTATTACAGATATCATCACAGGATGGAAGCAGTTCCTAGTAAGGCCGCCTTTTGCAATTGACTAATAGCAAATTTGTCAATGTCAATGGTGTTCAAGTGGTGCTCCAGTTGTTTTGGGATTGCACCCAAGGAGCTGATTACTATTGGTACTACCCTTGCTTGCTTTTGCCACAGTCTTTCTATTTCTATTTGTAGGTCTTTGTATTTTGTTATCTTCTCCAGTTCTTTCTCTTCTATTCTGCTATCTCCAGGCACTGCCACGTCCACTATCCAGACTTTTTTGTCTTTCTTATCGACAATTGTTAAGTCTGGGGTGTAATGTTGCAGGTGCTTGTCTGTTTGAATTCTGAAGTCCCAGAGCAGTTTAATTTTATCATTTTCTATGACTTTCTCTAGTTTATGATCCCACCAGTTTTTGCTTACAGGCAAATGATATTTTTTGCAGATCTTCCAATGCACCATTGTTGCTACTTTGTCATGCCGCTGCTTGTAGTCAGTCTGTGCAATCTTCTTGCAGCAGCTTACCAGGTTGTCCACTGTTTCTTCAGCTTCTTTGCATAAGCAGCACTTACTGTCTGTTGCTGTCTTCTCAATTTTGACTTTATATGCATTTGTCCTTAAGGCTTGGTCTTGTGCAGCCAGAATTAGTCCCTCGGTCTCTTTCTTCAATTTTCCTGCTCTTAGCCATTGCCAGGTTTTATTATTATCTGCTTTTCCAGCTATTTTTTCATGTATTGGCCATGTAGTGCTTTGTCTTCCCATGCCTCTATTCTGTTCTTCATTTGGTCTTTCTTATAGGCCAGTTTGGTCTCTCCAGTAGTCAGTAAGCCTTCCTGATATACTAATTTCAGTGCATCTTCATCATTGTTCTTCAGATAGTCTTCCAAAGCCATTTTTTCTTCTTCAAACATCTGATGTACTTGTAGCATTCACGCCCACCTATTTGCCTTGGTAGATAAAGTCTGTCAATGTCACTGCGTGGATGAAGGGCATGATTCATTGTCATTATTTTTCTGGTCTTCCTATCCATTGCTTTTAGTTCTGCTTGAGTCCAGTCCACTATTCCAGCTGTGTACCTAATGACAGGAATTGCCCAGGTGTTGATTGCCTTTATGGTATTTCCTCCATTGAGTTTGGACTTTAAGATCTTCTTCACTCTCTTGATGTATTCACCGCTAATCTTTTTCTTGACTTCAGTGTGCTTGATGTTGAAGGATACCCAAGTATTTGTAGTAATCTTCCTCATCCAGACTCTTAATGTTACTTTCGTGGGGCATCTTGATTCCTTCAGTTTTCACTATTTTTCCTTGTTTGATAGTAAGTGTGGCACATTTGTCCAAGCCAAACTCCATAACAATATCTTAGCTATATACATGGACAGTGTTGAGCAGCAATTCTATTTCAGATGATGTTTTTCCATACAGCTTCAGATCATCCAGGTAAAGGAGGTGGGATAGTCTGGCAGATGTTTTTGATGTTTGATAGCCATGTCCTGATTTATTCAGTATTGTTGACAGAGGAAACAGTGTAGTAACAAATAGTAATGGTGACAATGAATCTCCTTGAAATATTCCTCTCTTGATATTAACCTCTCCCAGTCTCTCACCATTGACCTGCAACTGTGTCTTCCATTGTGCCATCGATCTTTGAACAAATTTTCTGATGTTTCTACTGACTCCTGTTATTTGTAGGCATTTGATTATCCACTCATATGGCAGAGAGTCAAATGCCTTTTTGTAATCAATCCATGCCACATTCAGGTTGGTCTTCCTTTTCTTGCAGTTTTCCAAGATCATTTTGTCTATTAGGAGTTGATCTTTTGTTCCTCTGCTATTGGGGTCGTTTCCTTTCTGCTCAGGTGGAAAGAGATTGTTTTCAACTAGATGCTGTTGTACTGCATCAGCTACCACACCAGTTAGTAATTTGAAAGTTGTTGGTAAGCAGGTAATTGGCCTGTAGTTGCCTGGTGTTGCCCCTTTTGCTGGATTTTTCATTATTAGGTAGGTTTTCCCAGTTGTTAGCCACTTTTCAATTTCTCCTCCTTGTAGTATATTGTTGAACTGCTTGGCAATGAGTGGGTGTATAACAGTTAGATGTTTCAACCAAAACCCATGCAGTTCATCTTCACCTGGTGCTGACCAATTTTTGATTTTCCTTGCTCTTTTTTCTACCATTTTTGTTGTTATTACTAGTTCTTTCATTTCAACTTCTGTTTTATTTGCATCCACCTCTTTTAACCAAGCCGCATCCTTGTTGTATTTCTTTGGGTTATCCCATATCTGCTTCCAGAACTGCACTGTTTCTTCCTTGTCAGGTACTGACTGATTCTTGCAGTTTCTCCATTGATGGATTGGTAGAAACGTTTCTGATTGGATTGAAATTGGAGGTTCTGCCTATAGTTTGCAATTTGAGCTTCATATCTACTGATTTTCTTGGCTATAGCTGTTATTTGTTGCTTTATTATTTCCAGTGCTTCCTTGATCTTCCTTGTTTCTAAGTGGTATTTCTTGATTAGGTATTCTTTGGTCTTCTTGTTCTTCAGCTTCTTTTCTTTCATCTGTTCTAGCTTACTTGCATGTGATCTTAACTTGCTGATCTTATTTTCTAGTCTAACCTTCCATTTTTCTGGTGCATTGTTTGTTTTTCTTCTTTGTTGATTTTGCATCCCAGGTATTCAGTTATAACTGCAGCTGTGCTGTACATTAGTTGGTTTGTTTCTTGCAGTGAATTGGTACTTATACTTGAAATTGCAGTATTTGCATCTTTTGATGCTTGTGCTAGCTGTTTCTTTGGAACAAGCTTCAATGCAGGCAGCTTTATTCTGTTGTTTTTGTGCTGTTCTAGATGCTCAGTTATTCTTTGTTTCAATTCTTTTATTTCTTTAGAGGAGTTTGTTCTTCCTGAGGAAAAGGTGCCTGGTTTCCAAATGAGAACAGCTGTATATCTCTGCTGGATTCTTTCACTGCCAACTCCCCCTGGTTTGCCACTACATTCTGAATTACTTCTGGTAAGCCTTTGATTTCTTTGGCCTGGGTAAACTTTTGCAGTTCGTCCAATTCTGTTTCTGTGAATACTTTATTTCTTATTATAAATCGGCATTGATCTTCTAGTCTCTGTTCTGTTATTTCTGATTCTGGATGTTGTTCTTTCCAGAACTGGTGCATTCGTTTTAGATATCCTCTTCTTGTTGGACTTGATCTGTAGTAACAGATCATTATTTCTTTGTTTTCAATCACTGTGTATCTGCGACGGGTAAACACCTTTTCTTCCAGTAGTTCTGCAGTTGCTGGCCCTGGTTGCTCAGCCAACAGTCCTGAGTCCTGTAACCCATTTTTCACCAGATATCATCATCATCATCATCATTATTGATGATTGATCATCGCACAGTCATCCAGATGTTCAGACTGGATTTGGCATTTTGTCTACTTATCAAGTCCTTACCCAGGACCTGGGATAGGCAGATGTGGTTGTTTGATGGTATTACAGATATCGTCGCAGGATGGAAGCAGTTCCTAGTAAGGCCGCCTTTTGCAATTGATTATTATTATTATTATTATTATTATTATTATTATTATTATTATTATTATTATTATTATTATTATGATCATCGCACAGTCAGCCAGATGTTCAGACTGGATTTGGCATTTTGTCTACCTATCGAGTCCTTACCCAGGACCTGGGATAGGCAGATGTGGATGTTTGATACAGGTATCGTCGCAGGATGGAAGCAGTTCCTAATAAGGCCGCCTTTTGCAATTGACTAATAGCGAATTTGTCAATGCCAATGGTGTTCAAGTGGTGCTCCAGTTGTTTTGGGATTGCACCCAAGGAGCCTATTACTATTGGTACTACCCTTGCTTGCTTTTGCCACAGTCTTTCTATTTCTATTTGTAGGTCTTTGTATTTTGTTATCTTCTCCAGTTCTTTCTCTTCTATTCTGCTGTCTCCAGGCACTGCCACGTCCACTATCCAGACTTTTTTGTCTTTCTTATCGACAATTGTTAAGTCTGGGGTGTTATGTTGCAGGTGCTTGTCTGTTTGAATTCTGAAGTCCCAGAGCAGTTTAATTTTATCATTTTCTATGACTTTCTCTATTTTATGATCCCACCAGTTTTTGCTTACAGGCAAATGATATGTTTTGCAGATCTTCTAATGCACCATTGTTGCTACTTTGTCATGCCGCTGCTTGTAGTCAGTCTGTGCAATCTTCTTGCAACAGCTTACCAGGTGGTCCACTGTTTCTTCAGCTTCTTTGTGTAGGCGGCACTTACTGTCTGTTGCTGTCTTCTCAATTTTGACCTTATATGCATTTGTCCTTAAGGCTTGGTCTTGTGCAGCCAGAATTAGTCCCTCGGTCTCTTTCTTCAATTTTCTTACTCTTAGCCATTGCCAGGTCTTGTTATTATCTGTTTTCCCAGCTATTTTTTTAATGTACTGGTCATGTAGTGCTTTGTCTTCCCATGCCTCTACTCTGTTCTTCATTTGGTCTTTCTTGTAGGCCAGTTTGGATGATGATGATGATGATTATAATAAATATATATTAGCCTAGGAGGGATAGATATTTTAAATAGTATCCTTATTTCTTATGTGTCTTTACTATTGTTTTCCTTTCTCTTTTTTCTTTTCTTTCTTTTTTTTCTTTCTCTTTTCATTGTTTTATCTATTTCTTAAGAAATGTAAAACTGTAGGATGGCTTATATGGAAAAAAACAGAGTTAAATTTGTAAATGTAAATGTAATTAACCTTTGAGAAAATCTTCACCAGCAAGAATATCTAGAATTTGGTGGGAGAAATAAACTAAAATAAGGATTGTAACAGGATTTATGATGAGGCAATTTAATAGAAAAGTAATATTATACTAATATGATTATTATTTTTAGGTATATTGGAAAAAATTATATATTCAATTGTTATTTATCAAAATAATAAGAATCGTATTAACCCAATGCTAGCAAAAGAGGTTATTTTGGGGAAAGAGGAAATCAACTAAAATTAATATGTGGAATATGGATTAAAGAAATTAATGATGCTTTTACAAATGTAACCCAGACAACACACTGTTCACCAATTATTGACGGGGGGGAATCAATAAAATATTTTTTAAAAAAGGAAGAAAGGAATGCATGAGAAATGAAGAATTTGATAACCTTAGATAACCTAGAAGAAACAAATGTGTCTTAACTCTTTGATTTAAAATTTAAAGACCATGTTACACATTTGTAAAAATAAAATTTGTGAACAGATGAAAGAGACAAATATAGAATTACAATTAGGAATAATACTTTTTTAATAATGTACGCTCACCATATATATTGATTGTGTTATGACAGAAAAACACCACCAGGCTTACAAAATATACAAACATTTACTACTAGCAGTTTTGTATAAATCTTGGTTTACTTTTCATACTTATATCTCAGATGAGTCCTATTTTATTCTTTTCCCATTTTTCTAACTTAAGGACTTGTATTTTGCTGTCAACCTGACACTTCAACATTAACTGGAATTGTAAGTGATACTTATATTATTTTCTTAGACACTTCTGGAATGTGTGATGTAAACTAATTGTATAAATATTCAATGGGAATGAAATTACCAATATATTTATAAAGGAATGAACTGAATGTAGCAACATCTACCATAGGCTTGGAGTATGAAAACATTCTGTCTAATAGATGCATTTTGAATACCATACCCTTTTCCACCAGGGCAACTGAGTAATCGTCTAACAAAATATAAGTAGAGATAAAGGTTTCCCTGTCTAGTTGGGTCCAATGCTCATCTCCATTTCTTGAGTGACGGAGCCAGCGTTGTCCAAAGAAATTTTCCGTGGTCATGTGGCCAGCATGGCTATACACCAAAAGCATATGGAACACCAAGTGGTATCTACTAATCTACTCTCATTTGCCTGTTTTTGAACTGCTAGTGAGGGGAAAAAGTATTTGATCCCCTGCTGATTTTGTACGTTTGCCCATGGACGAAGAAATGATCAGTATATAATTCTAATGGTAGTGTCCAACCTTCAAACAATTTTGGCTGCAGCCATCTTCACTTCGTTTTCAGTTGGCACAGCAATGGGAGGGGGGAGATGCAGTCTTCTGGTTTAGTCATAACAGCAACATTCTTGTGGAAATCAAGGTCAAGCTACCTAGGTTTTGGCGGGCTGGGGCTTCCGTTAGAAAGCCTGCCAAAGTAGTTAATTGGGGATTGTGATTTATGACATATTACAGGGGTGGGAAGTTCAACTTGTTACCATGTAACCTTGAGGGGGGGGAAGAACTTTCAGTCTTGGTTTCACCTTTGTACTTTCCGATATTATGTAGCCATTAAAAGTGTTCTTTGAGGAAAGCAATTGCCTGAATTCTTATTCCTACTGGTCTCATCTATGGGAACAATGACATTAAACCAAGACTCCAAAATTCAATAATTTAATAACCTAAGAGGTCCTGAGCCCCAGTCGTCTACCTAAATCTTGGGAGGATGACAAAGACTCAGGGAAGACACAGAGATGGAAAAGAAAGGGGAGTCAATCTCGAGCCTTGGAGTGGCGGCAGATGGAACGCAGGCTGCTGCTTTGGTGGAGAGTGTGGTCCCAGCAGCTGGAGCGAGACCAAAGGCCCGTGAAGTCCCATTGGAGAAGCTGACTTAGAGGGAGGAAGCTATTGTCCTCAGAGGGACCTGGTAGTCAGATGCTGCCCTACTGCTGAAGAGCACGCTGAAAGCTGCAGAGGCCAAGTTCTCACTAATCTCATCACAAGGTTTCCATTCACCTGTAATGATGAAATCTAAATGACCGGCTGCCTGGGATGAATCCGAAGAGTGGAAGTATCTGACTGCAATCCACAGCCACTCGGTGGAATGTCTGAAGGAGAAGTTTGACAGGATGGAGATGGGCGAAGGACAGGCCACATGCTAGGTGACCTCAGGAGGGTGAGAAGAAAAGCAGTCCCGTGTGCCTCTGCCACCCCGGTGAAATCCCAGTCCTATCATGATTGAGTGGACCGCCTCCCCACTGCTGAAGTCTCACCTGATGTCGAGCCCAGTGCACTGGTGGAGCCAACTGCTACTGGCCCGCCAGCCTGGATCGACCCCAGCGATAGGTTAGTCCTAAATATTACCAGCGGTCTACCAGGCCCAATCAACGCAGGCGTCCACTAGCCCAGATAGATGACACTGTTCTCCTAGTCCTGATCACTACTGATGCCTGGCAAACCCTGACCGCTATCGGCGCTATGCCAGCCCCGAGCGCCAATAGCATCCAGTCAGCCCAGATTGCCACCAATGCCCAGCTGATCACGATCCCTATTGGTGCTGTGCCAGTCCTGACCGCCAACAGCACCCTGCCAGCCCATGACCTCCGCCAGGGGTTTTCTGTTGGGGAGGATTTCAGCAGCCCCAACCACAGTTGCCTGGCTTACTGCAGGCTCTCTGGGATCGCCACCCTGCAGATCTACCTCCCCTCAAGCCCATGTTTGATGGAGACCCCAAGAAAGTGACTATTTTCATGAACCAGGTGTGGTCTCATGTGAATCGTTATGACCGGGCTTACTTAGACAAAGCTGTAACCACAAACTTGGAAGGGGAGGCTGCAAAATGGATGGATGCCCAAGAGAGGAGCAGGCCACCCGAGCTATGGGTTGAGGGCCAGATTCAAAGATGAATCCCAGGCTATACAAGCAGAAAAAGACATCCACGATGTTAAGCAGAGGGATCGGCTCGCAAGAAAGTATGTAAGAGAATTTCAAAGGGTAGCAGGGCGGATCAGGCAGTGGCCTGAACTGTCATTGAACCATTACTTCAAAATGGGGTTGGACCGTGATCTATTCCAGACATGCATTGCAGGCGTAATCCTAATCAACTTCATGATTCGTGCCATTTGGCTACAAATTTGGGTATTGAGCTGACATGGTACCATAAGCCTGCAACTTCGAGACCTCAACAAAGACGAGATCCGGTGAGAGGTCAACCGTCGCAGCACCCCTCACCTGCCACAGTGCGTAGGTTCGTTCAAGCTCCCACTGGGTCTCAGATTGCTTCAGGTGTGGGCAACTTGGGCATCAAGCTGCAGATTGCCCGGTTCCTTTTCTCCTCCAAAAAGTGCAACCACAGCTCCCCTGAAGCCAAAGAGATAACCTCGGCCAGTGCAGGAGAAGTCAAATTGGGTTAGTCATGGGCAAGTTGTACAAGTTATCTCTCCTCCCCAGGAGAAGCAAGAGGAATCAGCTGAATGCTTGCCTGCACCTGATCCATACGACAGCGATGATGGGGGGGGGGAGACGACCCAATGGTGAGTCAGCCTATCCCACCTTTTGCCCTTTTTGCCAAACTATTGGTGCCAAAATCAGGGACTCAGATGGACTTTAACATTTTAGTTTATTCAGGATGCACCCAATGCTTGATCAACCTTCCTATCGTACTAAAACTGCGCATTAGAGCAAAATTGCTACCTCTACCCATGAGATTCGAGCAGGCCAATGGATCTCTCATAGGAGGAGCTCCGGCTACTCACCTAACTGAACTAGTGTGCCTAGAGATAGGCGAGCATTGGGAGCTAATCCATTTTGTGGTGATCCCAAAAATCACAGAAGCAGTGATTCTGGGGCTGGGCTGGCATGCCCTATGATCTGGTGGGAGGATGGAGTGAGGACTTTAAGATTAGAAACTGGACTGTCACCTCCTACCCCAATCAATAGCCCAGTTGAGAGCCAAGGGCAGCCTCTGGAAACCTTGAAATCTGCTGTGAGTTCCCCACCAGGAGAGCAAATCATCCCAAGTGAATATAGAGACTTAGCGGAAGCATTCAGCAAGGTGGGATGCGATGTCCTACCTCCCCACCAAACACTGACTGCGCTATCAAGATTTTACTGGGGGCCAAATTACCTAACCCAAAAATGTATTCAATGATCCCATCCCCCGTGAAGTGAAGGAACTGAGGGCATACATTGATAAGAACTTAGCCAGAGGATTCATCCAGCCAGCAAAATACCAGGTAGGCGCCCCAGTGCTGTTTAAAGAAAAGAAAGATGGGTTGATGAGGCTGTGCGTTGACTATAAAGGGTTAAACTGTGTCAGTGTGGACATTTGGCAAAAGGAAAAGTTTTTACCAAATTAGACCTAAGAGAGACTTATTACCGAGTAAGAATGAAGGAAGGAGACAAGTGGAAAATTGCTCTTAACAGTCCTTTGGGGAATTTCCAGCTCAATGTCATGCCTTTTGACCTACAGGGAGCCCCTGCTGTGTTCATGCAATTGATAAATCAAGTACTGCATAGTCACCTGTACAAGGGGGTTTAGTTTACCTTGATGACATCCTAATCTACACAGAGACCATGTTAGAGCATGTCAAATTAGTACGTGAAGTTCTCAGAACCTGCTGAGCGCTAAACTTTATGCTAAGTTCTCAAAATGTGAGTTCCATTAGACACGCCTGGATTACCTAGGATATAGGATTTACAATGAAAGCATTGAGATGGATCCAGCTAAGGTGAAAACTGTGCTAGAATGGCAACCTCCTCAGACTGTAAGCAACTCCAGATTTTTTGGGGATTCACAAACTTGTCCAGCAATTTATCTCCTCCTTTGCTGAGATTGCTTTGCCGATTATCAAACTGTTAAAAACGGGGGAAAACAGGAGGAAGCCACGACCCTGCCAGCCCCTGCCATGGTCCATAGAATGCCAGACTGCTTTTGAGAACTTAAAGAGACTGTTTGCAGCAGAATCCATTCTTAAACATCCCAATCCTGAAAAACAATTCATCATCCAGGGTGATGCCAGTGATGTGGCAGTAGAAGCCGTTCTTTTGCAGAAGAATGAGAGTGGGGATTTGCAGCCCTATGCCTACACCTCCAAAAAATTAACGGACACTGAATGAAGGTGGGCAGTCTGGGAGAAAGAGGATTTCGTGGTGAGTGGGCTCTACTTACATGGCATCATTTCCTTGAAGGGAACAACCTGCCTTTTGAAGTATGGACTGATCACAAAAATGTAGAGGTACTGAAAACTCCCCATAAGTTATCTCCTAAACAAGTTGGGTGGGCGCAATACTTTAACCATTTCAACTTCATACTAAAATACATCCCAGGAGGAAAAAAATTCCTAGCTGACACCCTATCCAGATTGCCCCAATACAAAAGATTGTGAACTCCATTATTCCACAACCAGAGTCGATCTCTCAAGTAACAATAGGGGGGCCATCACAGACAAAATTGACTGGACCTGATAGCCCGTTAACAAAGAGGCTAAAGGAGAAGTTGAAAACCTATTCCTTGTTCCTGGCAAATAAAACCATACTGACTTTTTGGGACAGGTTGGCTTGGAAGGGGTCCAAACTGTATCTACCAGAAATCCTCAGAGTTCAGTCCCTTCAACGCAGCCATGATAGCAAACAAGCAGACCACTTTAGCTACCTAAAAACTTAGCATCTACTTCGATGGCAGTTTTGGTGGCCAGGGCAAAAGAAAGATGTTGAGAATTATGTGAAAAGCTGTGCAACTTTGCAACAATGAAAGAACGTCCAGGTAAGCCCCCTGGATTATTGCAGCAAGTCCCAGACCCTTTCCAACCCTGGGAAGAAACTGCCATGGATTTTATTGTGGAATTACTGGAAAGTAGAGGAAATACGGTAATATGGACTGTGATTGACCTTTTTTCTAAGCAAGCTCACTTCATTGCCTACAACGGTCTTCCCTCCGTAAAGAAGCTGGCAAGAATGTTTCTCAAACATATCTACCGACTCAATGGAGCTCCAAAGCGGATTATTTCAGATAGAGGGGTGCAATTCATTACCATGTTCTGGAGAGATTTTCTGAAACTGATTGGGTCCACGCAGGGTTTGTCATCAGCTTTTCATCCGTCTACTAATGGAGCTGCTGAAAAAGCTAACTCTATGGTGGAATAATATATTAGGTGTTATGTTGATTACCAACAAACATGGGCTGACCTCCTTCCCCTTGCTAAGGTGGCTTACAATAACACAGTACATAGCAGCACTGGACTCATTCCTTTTAAAATACTTACTGGTAGGGAATTCATTCCCATGCCTGAATGATCTCAGGACTCTCCTGTTTCTCAAACTTTAGATCAATGGGTGACTTCTTGGAAAACCATGTGGGACAATGAGAAAGAGGCTCTAACAAAAGCCTCAAAAATCTACAAAGAACAGGAAGACAAGAGAAGGGCCCCCCAGAGGCCATTTTGTGTGGGTGAAAAGGTTTACCTTTCTACAAAATATCTAAGACTCAAGCTGCCTAGTAAAAAATTGGGACCAAAATTCCTTGGACCCTTCCCCATAGTGTGGATTATAAACCCAGTCACCGTGGAATTAAACTCGCTCCCCTTTTAGGGAAAGGTCACCTTGTATTCCACTGCAGCCTATTGAAGCAATACAGAGAGTCCTCATTAAGACCTCCTCCCAAGCAGGCACCTGGTCCCCTTGTCATGGAGGGAGAGACTCACTATGAAATAAAACTAATCCTTGATTCAAGGTTGTATAAGGGAAAGTTACAGTGCCTAGTGCAGTGGAAAGGCTACCCACTATCAGAGGCCACCTGAGTAAAAAGTGCTGATGTAAAAGCTGATAGTGTCAAGACTGCTAACATCAGATGTTCTTGCTTGCCATATATGTAGAAGCAAACCTGTTTTATTTAGCCGTATAGCATTTCTAGAGTTAAGGCAGATAGTAGTAGTTAAGGGATGGGAAAGTATGCAAGTTAACCATAACAATGTCTGGGCACAGTGTGGCCAAGGTCAGCTCAGCTGCAACGGGAGGGGCACCTCACACTTCATATTAATTGGAGAATGTGATTGATGACTGTAAAATGAAGGAGTGAGTTATGCTTTGTTACAGATGCTTGGGGGAGGGAGGATTCAGTTTCTGGCTTAACTTTGTTAGTGCCGAAGCTATGCAGAATAATAAAAGATTCTTTTAGAGGAAAAAGCCTCAAACTTCTTTGAAAATCTGCTTTCTTTCGGAACCATGTCAGATAGATTAATACGTAAATGTTATGATAAGCATCCAAATAAGCCTAGGGGTGATTCCTGACTCTAATTCCTTTTTTACCTACAGGATTTCACTTCTTTAGAGGATCCAACTGTCAAACCTTCAAATGATTTGGGCTGCAGCCCTTTTCACTTCGTTTTTGGTTGCCACAGCAATGAGAGTGGGGAGATACAGTCTTCAGATTTAGTCGTAACAATAACTTTCTTGTGGGAACCAAGGTCAAGGTACCTAGGTTTTGGTGGGCTGGGACTTCCGTTAGAAAGCCTGCCAAAGTAGTTAATTGGGGATTGTGATTTATGACATATAACAGGGGTGCGAAGTTCAACTTGTTACCTTGTAACCTTGAGGGGGGAATCTTTCAGTCTTGGTTTCACCTTTGAATGTGCCAATACTATGTAGCCATTAAAAGGATTCTTTGAGGAAAGCAATTGCCTCAGAGCTCTTATTCCTACTGGTCTCATATATTGGAACCATGACAGGTAGCTTTATTTTAACAGTGAGAGACAGAATAACAGCAAAAAATCCAGAAAAACGCATTTCAAAAAAGTTATAAATTGATGATTGATATAAATTTATAACTTTTTTGAAATGTGTTTTTCTGGATTTTTTTGCTGTTATTCTGTTATCTCATTGATCCCGAAGGACGATCAAGATCTTACTAAGCCTAAGAATTATAGTCCTATATCTCTTTTAAATGTTGATTATAAGATTTTTTCAAAAATTTTGGCAAATAGATTAATGCAGGTAATGAAGGATTTGATTCATTGTGACCAATCAGGATTTATAACAGGAAGATATATGAAATATAATGTAAAACAAATTCTTAATTTAATAGAGTATTTGGATAAAAATAATCAGATTCCTGTGGCCTTTATATTTTTAGATGCTGAGAAAGCTTTTGACCAATTAGATTGGAAATTTCTATTTTCACTGATAGAGAAAATTAATTTTGGAGATAAGTTTTTACATGCTATCAAGGCTATATATCAGCAACAGTCTGCTCAAATTATTATTAATGGGGGATTGACAGAGACTTTTAATATTGAAAAGGGAACAAGACAAGGATGTCCATTATCCCCATTATTATTTGTTTTAACAATGGAGATTTTGTTAATTCAGATTCGAGAGTCAACGGTAATTAAGGGAATAAAAGTAAACAGGAATGAGTATAAATTGGAGAGCTTTTGCAGATGATTTGGTTTTAACTTTAGTACAACTGACTCAAGTAGCTGGTCATTTGTTGGAACTCATATCCCAGTATGGGAAAGTTTCTGGTTTTAAAATAAATAATAATAAAACTAAAATGCTATCTAAAAATATGTCTAATAAGGAAAATGAAATTTTAGTTAAACTTATAGGTTTTCAGATGGTGAAAAAGGTTAAATATTTGGGAGTATATATAACAGCTTCTAATGGAAAATTATATAAGAATAATTATGAATTATTATGAGCAAAAGTACAAAAGGATTTAAATGACTGGAAAAAGTTGCAATTGTCATTGTTGGGGAGAATATCAGCGGTAAAAATGAATGTTCTACCAAAGTTTCTTTTTTTGTTTCAAATGTTACCTATTTTTTAAAAAGATGCAAACCTGGATGAGTGGCAAAAGGGTATTAATAAATTTATTTGGGCTGGGAAAAAACCAAAGGTAAAGTTTAAGATTTTGCAAGATGCCCGAGAAAGAGGTGGGCTTAAAACACCTAATTTGAAATTATATTATGATGCAGCCACCTTAACTCTGATAAGCGATTGGCTTAATTTAACAAATAAAAATATCCTTTCTCTTGAAGGGTGGGATTTATTGTATGGTTGGCATGCATATTTGATTTTTAATAAGAAAGTAGATCGGGCTTTTAAATCACATATTTTAAGAAATGCTTTTCTTTGAGTTTGGAAGAAGTATTATTATAGGTTAAATTATAAAATACCTATTTGGGGGATTCCTGGACATGTAATTGAGGGAGTTTTTAAGGGGATGAATTTTGATAAAATTTTGTATAAGGAATTATTAATTTGGTCAGGTACTGATTGGCAGTTAAAATCTTTAGATGTACTAAGACAAGAAAATATCTTACAGTCATGGTTTCAATATATACAAATTGTGGATAGGTGGACTGTAGATAAGAAAGTTGGAATAACATTGGGACATGAAAATTTGGTAATTCAGATTAAAGATCAGAATCATGCTCATATTAAAAGAATTTATGACAAGTTAATAAAACTGGACTCGGAAACAGAGTTAGTAAAAGATTATATGATTAAATGGGCCCAGAATATCCAGGAACTGATTTTATTGGATTTATGGGAGACTATTTGGATTAGAAATGTTAAATTTACACAGGCCCAAAATTTGAGGGAAAATTTTTACAAAATGTTTTATAGGTAGCATTTGTATCCTAAAAAACTGTCTTGTATGTATCCTAACTTACAGCCCAAATGCTGGAGGTGTGGTAGTACTGATGCAACTTATTTTCATGTTTGGTGGACCTGTAAGAATGTTAAAGCTTTTTGGATAATGATTTGGTGGAACATTCAAAAGATTTTTAAAAAGAAGATAAAGTTTACTCCTCAATTATTTTTGTTGGGTATTTTTATAAATTTAGATGTTAATGAAACTATTTTAATGTTGAATTTAATAACCGCAGCAAGGTTACTTGTAGGTTTATACTGGAAGAAGGATTCGTTGCCTACTTTAGAAGAATGGATATTCAAGGTTTCTAATTTAGCAGAAATGGCAAAGATTTCTGCTTATTTAAAGGATCATACACAAGAAAAATATATTAGGGTATGGAAAAGATGGATAGATTATATTCAGAATAAATATGGAACTTTAAAGTTCCATTTATTTTATGATTAAAAATTTTTCTTGAAAGAAATAATGATTATTATTTATAGAATTTTATAATGATTTATAATAGATTTGTTTACATCATTATGATGTTAAAGTTTAGAGGGAGTTACGGGTTAAGTATGAATTTGTTTATTGTATAATTTTTTTATTTTAAAAGTTATAGATTGTGTTTGTTTTGTTTACAATAACCCTGTATTCTGCTCCGGGAAGTGGGGGGTGGGGGGGATGGGTGGGATTAAGTAGGCTAGATAAACAGAAATATTAATGTATAAAATAGGTAGAGTAATTTAGAGAGAGGTGCCGCTCGGGTATTCCCCCTAAACTGTATCCGAAGAGGGATGAGAGGGGAGGAGGAAGGGATGGAAGGAAGTAGGATGGGAGAAAGGGATGAGGGGAGAGACGTGAAGAGAGGAGAGAGGGAGGAGGGAAGTAAGGAAGGAAGGTAGAGAGGGCGGATACAGTCAGGGGGAGAGATGGACGAGCAACACCTAAGGTTATATGTATGAATTTATTTCAAAGGTATTTTTTAATAATGTATTGAATGTATCAAATGTATTGAAAAATGAAAAATAATTTTTTTTCAAAAAAAAAGTTATAAATTGATTTGCATTTGAATGAGTGAAATAAGTATTTGATCCACTATCAATCAGCAAGATTTCTAGCTCCTGTCTTTTATACAGGTAACAAGCTGAGATTAGGAGCACTCTCTAGGAGTGCTCCTAATCTTAGCTTATTACCTGTATAAAAGACACCTGCCCACAGAAGCAATCAATCAATCAGATTCCAAACTTTCCACCATGGCCAAGACCAAAGAGCTGTCCAAGGATGTCAGGGACAAGATTGTAGACCTACACAAGGCTGGAATGGGCTACAAGACTATCACCAAGCAGCTTATTCACAAATGGAAGAAACACAAAATAATTGTCAATCTCCCTCGGTCTGGGGCTCCATGCAAGATCTCACCTCGTGGAGGTTCAATGATCATAAGAACTGTGAGGAATCAGCCCAGAACTTCCCAGGAGGATCTTGTCAATGATCTCAAGGCAACTGGGACCATAGTCACCAAGAAAACAGTTGGTAACACACTACACTGTGAAGTACTGAAATCCTGCAGCGTCCGCAAGGTCCCCCTGATCAAGAAAGCACATGTCCAGGCCTGAATGATTGAGAGGATAACTGGGTAAAAGTATTGTGGTCAGATGAGACCAAAATTGAGATCTTTGGCATCAACTCAATTCACCGTGTTAGGAGGAGGAGGAATACTGCCTTTGACGCCAAGAACACCATCCCCACCGTCAAACATGGAGGTGGAAACATTATATTTTGGGGGTGTTTTTTTGCTAAGGGGACAGGACAACTTCACCGCATCAAAGGGACAATGGACGGGGCCATGTACCATCAAATCTTGGGTAAGGACCTCCTTCCCTCAGCCAGGGCATTGAAAATGGGTCGTGGATGGGTATTCCAGCATGACAATGACCCAAAACACATGGCCAAGGCAACAAAGGAGTAGTTCTAGAAGAAGCACATTAAGGTCTTGGAATGGCCTAGCCAGTTTCCAGACCTTAATCCCATAGAAAATCTGTGGAGGGAGCTGAAGGTTCGAGTTGCCAAATGTCAGCCTCGAAACCTTAATGACTTGGAGGGGATCTGCAAAGAGGAGTGGGATAAAATCCCTCCTGAGATGTGTGCAGACCTGATGGCCAACTACAAGAAACGTCTGACCTCTGTGATTGCCAACAAGAGTTTTGCCAACAAATATTAAATCATGTTTTGTGAAGGCGTCAAATCCTTATTTCAGTCATTAAAATGCAAATCAATTGATAATTTATTTGAAACGCATTTTTCTGGATTTTTTTGTTGTTATTCTGTCTCTCATTGTTAAAATAAACCTACCATTAAAATTAGAGACTGATCATTTCTTTATCAGTGGGCAAACGTACAAAATCAGCAGGGGGTCAAATAATTTTTCCCCTCACTGTAAGTGGGCAAGAGCTGGGGCAGGAACAGGAGCTCACCCATTATATGGTACTCGGGTCTCGAACCCAGGCTATCAGATTTCCAGTTGACAAGCTCAGCGTCTTTAACTGCTGAACCATCACGTCCCCTCAATGAAATATAACTGGTGTCTATTCCATGTCTAGCAAGGACGTATATTTTTTTGGTTTGTGATATGCGATTTTTACACTCCCTCATTACAACTTGATTAGGTCTTTTTTATTTCATCTATCAAGACCTATAGAGATGTTACCTCAAAAGCTATAGCCAAAATATAAAGCAATCCATAATATCACCTTAATATATTTATTTAAGTATCTTTTTTCTTTATAACATAAACGTTTTGCCAAACCAAAGACTTAGAACAGGGGTGTCAAACTCAATTTCATTGAGGGCCGCATCAGTATTGCGGTTGCCCTTGGGGGGCCGGGTGGGTGTGGCCAGGGTGGTTGCAGCCTACTGGGTGGGTGTGGATGGAATGGGTGCGGCCTACAGGGTGGGCATGGCCAGCTCTACATCGTTTGCGTCAAGGGTGCCTGTTGGGGCCTGGGCAGGAGTGAGATAGATCTGAGGGTCTCTGCAGAACGGGGTGGGACCAGGTCAAGTGCAAAGGCATGGTCCACTGGAGGAGCCTCACTGTTCCTCTCAGGCCATGTGGGGTGGGACTGGATGATGGTGCGGGCTGCCCAGAGCCCTGGGCAGCAGAGGTCAAATGCACAGCCTGGCCCTTGAGCACCTACAGCACCAAGCCCAGCCCTACTTCCCCAAGGGGGCGCTCAGCTGCACTTACCTCCTCCTCAAGGCTGCTGCTGCTGTGCTTGCTCTCCTTAGCCAGGTTGCTCATGATGGGTACGAGGGCAAAGTCAAAGGGAGGCCCATTCCCTCTCCATGGGAAGAGACCCGGTTTTGTATCCAAAGCTTCCTTAGCAATAGGATGGGAGACCCCCAGGATAGGCCAGGAGGAGGGGGCAAGGGGATAGTGAAAGGGCAGCAGAGCAGGACTAAGGCAGGACTTCCCTCAGACCATCCCTCTCCTTCTTTCCTTCTTTGTTTCCTAAGTACAGAGTGGTGGGAAAATATTTGAGATGAGGGAGGGAGAAAAACAGGCAAGAAATGCAGCTGGGGAGGTGTCACCCTTCATGAAGAATGAAGAAATGCACCATTGTCTGGAAGTGGCCAGCAAATGGCCCTCACCTACTTCACATATCTGGCTTGGTGGGCTCTGGGGGAGGGGATGCCATGAGCAGCATGAGAATCAACATTACCTGTGCAATGCCACCCAGCCCTCAGCCTGCCCAGTCTCAGCAGGCTGCGGGGCGCTCTCCTCACAGCACCGAGAGGTTGAGCCAGGCGGTGCAAAGCTCTCCAGCTTTGCACCTTGTTGTCTGCTGAAACTGGGCAGGCTGGGGGCTAGGCAGCATTAAACTTCTCATCAGATTCGTGCTACCCAGCTCAGTTCTTGGCACTATGAGAGCTCCCCACTGCCTCCTGAAACCGGGCAGGCTAGGAGCTGAGTGGCCTCGCGTTTCTTTTTGGATTTGCGCTGCCCGGCTCAGCCTCTCGGCACTGTGAGGAGAGTGCCCCGCTGCCTGCCGAAACCCTTCCCCCAGAGCCCATCAAGCCGGATATGTGAAGTAGGTGATTCCTGGCCACTTCCAGGCGATGGTGCATTTCTTCATTCCTCACAAAGGGTGACACCTCTCCAGCATGCACCCAGGGGGCTGGGCTGACGCGGCAGGGGCTGGTTCCTTACTGTTTCCAGACGGCCTTGTGGAGCTAAGACTCAATGCATTTCAGCATAGATGGCCACCACAAAATTGTACATTGCCTCCCGGCCGACCTGGGCCAGGGCCAAGACAGCAGGGGCTGTTCCCTGTTTCCAGGATGGCTTCGCAGGCCACATGAAACCACTTTGTGAGCCGCATCTGGCCTCCGGGCCTTGGGTTTGACATGTCTGACTTAGAATGTAATTTCTTTTTTATATCACTTTGAAAATTTGCCTAATCTTAAATGTGCAATATTGGACAGTTACTTAGTGTTCTTCAGATTATTAAACTATGCTAAATATCTCGTCACACGTATTCAAAACCCCAACCAAGGTGAGACTTCCTAACAGATTAGTTGCCACATTAAAAATAGCACTTTAACATATTCACCTTTTTTTGGTCTCTTCATACTGCCAAATCAGTTTCATTTTGTCTAGATATCTTGTTGTATCTTCCAATCCAAGCTTTTGTAAAGAAAAGAAAAACAAGAAAATAATTATTAGAGCATGAGAATAAATAAATTATGGAGAAAGATACAAAAATTATCTATTATTAATTTATATTAATCAGCAGGGAAGATTTAGTTGAGGAGTAGGTAGTTAGGAGATACACTGTAGGAAAGGGTCTGTGTATATTGCTGGAATTCCTCATTTTGAAGCACATACATTTAGTCTGAATTTCCCCCAAAAGATCAATGATGATGACGACGACGACGATGATAATAATAATAGTAATAATAGTAATAGTAATAATAATAATAAAAAAAGTTGGAAGGGACCTTAGAGGTCATCTAGTCCAACCCCTTGCTCAGGTAGGAAACCCTATACCATTTCGGACAAATGGCTGTCCAGTCTCTTCTTTAAAACTTCCAATGTTGGAGCATTCAACGTTTCTGGAGGCAGGCTGTTCCACTGGTTAATTGTTCTAACTGTCAGGAAATTTCTCCTTAATTCTAGGTTGCTTCTCTCCTTGATTAGTTTCCATCCGTTGATTCTTGTCCTGCCTTCAGGCGCTTTGGAGAATAGCTTGACCCCCTCTTCTTGGTGGCAACCCCTGAGATATTGGAACACTGCTATCATGTCCGTTGTTTATCCTAAAAAGTCTTTATTTTTTGTATAACAGAGTGTAGGCACGGCATGGATGGATGCAAAGATATGAATTTCCCCTCCTCTATTTTGCAGTCATAAATCACATTCTCCAATCAGCCCGAAGGGCAAAAGTTCACTTCCGTTCTGCAGCCCGCATATTCCTTATCTTAATTATTCCCTACACATATTCTTTCTCCTCCCCTCCCAGCATCATCTAAGTTAACTCTAAAAATACCAGACAGTTGTGCATATTTTGTCAAAGCAAGAATATCCAATATTAGCAGCGTTGGCATCTGGCTCCCCTTACAAAAAGGATAGGTCCTGTATGTAAACAAAAGCATATGTCAGGGATTATCTCTTGGTTTGTTGGGGGTTTTCTCATGAAACTTTTTGATGAGTTGGTCAGCCTTCGCATCGCTAGATTCCACCCAAGTAGCTTGAGACAATAAGTACCCCTTCCATTGTACTAGGTACTGCAATTTCCTTTTAAAAAATCTAGAGTCGAGAATACGTTTCACTTCATAGTGAGTCTGACCCGCTACTACGAGGGGCCCGGGTGCCTTCTTAGGGGGAGGTCTTAAAGTGAAGCCTTGACAAGGTTTTAACAAGCTGCAATGGAAAATAGGGTGAATCCTCCCTAAAAGCCTAGGGAGTTTTAATTCTACTGTGATGGGGTTGATGATCCTTACAATGGAGAAAGGCCCCAAGAATTTTGGCCCCAATTTCTTGCTGGGCAATTTGAGGCGTAAGTATTTGGTTCACAGATAAAACTTTTCCCCAACTTGGAATGTTCTTTGGGGAGCCCTCTTTTTATCAGCCTGCTTTTTATAGGTCTTAGAAGTCTTTTTTAATGCAGTTTTTGTGTTTCTCCAAACTTCTTCCCACCCCCTCACCCATTGGTCAAGTGTCTGGGAAGTGGAGGACATCTGAGGGTATTCAGGTATTGGGCTGAATTGTTTTCCTGTGGCCACTCTGAAAGGCATGTAGCCGGTGCTCCTGTGCACAGAATTATTGTACGCCACCTCCGCAAAAGGGAGGTCAGTCCAGTTTGTCTGTTGGTAAGAAATGTAGCATCTATGATATTGCTCCACCATTTTGTTAGTGGGTTCTGCAGCCCCACTGGTGGTCAGATGAAAAGCAGATGATAAACCTTGAGATGATCCAATTAATTTAAGAAACTCCTCCAAAACTTCGCTGTGAACTGCACCCCCCGTCTGAAATTATTCGCTTAAAGGCGCCATACAGATGGTAGATATGTTTCAGGAACAATTTGGTCAGTCGTTGGGCGGATGGGAGTCCTTTGCAGGCAATGAAATGAGCCTGCTTCGAGAACAGGTCTATCACAGTCCAGATGACAGTATTTCCTCTTCTTTCAAGTAGGTCTACTATAAAGTCCATAACTATTTCTTCCTATGGTTGAGAAGGGTCTATCACTGGCTGAAGTAACCCAGGGGTTTTCCCTAGGATTCTTTTCATTGTGGCACATACAGTACAACTTTTTACATAGTTTTCCACATCCCGTTTCAGCCCCGGCCATCAAAATTGCCAGCTGATGAGATGTAGAGTTTTTAGATATCCAAAGTGTCCAGCCTGTTTTACATCATGGCTGTGTTTGAGAGCATTAAGATGGAGGGCTTCAGGCAAATATAGTTTCCCCCCTTTGTAAGCCAAGCCATCCCTGCATGTTAGGGAGATTTGATTATCTTTGAACCATTGATTAATAAGGAGCTCTTGTTTTATTTTCTTTACCCCAGGGTCATTAGGATTAGGGACTCTGCGAGGCATGAGTTGAGCGGCAGTTTGTGGATTTGAGATAATTTCCTCATTAACCTCTTTGCTTTGCTTTGGTACTGGGGCAATCTCGATAGCGCATCAGCTAGGAAGTTTTTTCCTCCCGGTATGTACTTTAGAGTGAAATTGAAACCGTTAAAGTATTGTGCCCACCGTACTTGCTTTGGGGACAATTTGTGGGGAGTTTTCAGTGCCTCTAGGTTTTTGTGATCTGTCCATACTTCAAAAGGCACTTTGCTCCCTTCTAGAAAGTGTCACCAGTTTAATAGCCCCCGCCTAATCGCGAAGGCCTCTTTCTCCCAGATTGCCCATCTCCGCTCACTTTTAGTAAATTTTTTAGAGGTGTAGGCACAGGGTTGCAGGACCCCTTTTGTTCTTTTGCAATAATACAGCTCCAACTGCCACATTGCTGGCATCGGCTTGAATTATAACCGGTCCTAAAGCAGGGGTGCTTTAGGACCGGTTCAGGAGCAAATAGTCTCTTTAAATTCTCAAAAGCTGTTTGACAGCCCATTGTCCATGCTAATAGTTGGCCTGGTCATGGCTTTCCTCCTCTTTTGCCTGTTTTGAGTAGTTCGAAGTGGTAGGGCAATCTTGGCAAAAGAGGGGATGAACTGACGATAGAAGTTGGCAAAACCTACAAAGCTCTGGAGGTGTTTGCAAGTTTTTGGGGGCTGCCATTCGATTATAGCTTTCACCTTGGCTGGATCCATTTCAATGCCCTCGTTGAAAATTCTGTAGCCAAGATAATCTAATCGAATCTGATGAAATTCACATTTTGACAATTTGGCATTCAATAGTTTCTTTAATACTTCTCTCATCAGTTTTATATGATCAGCCGCATTTGTATTGTATATCAGGATGTCATCAAGGTACACCAGAACCCCTTTGTACAAGTGATCATGTAGGACTTCATTATTCAACTGCATGAATACGGCTGGGGGCCCCTGTAGTCCAAATGGCATGACTTTGAATTGATAGCTCCCCATGGGGCAGTTGAAGGCAGTTTTCCACTCGTCTCCCTCCTTTATTCTCAGCCGGTAATATACCTCTCTCAGGTCTAATTTAGTGAAGATGCTCCCCTTAGACAGATGGGTTAGTAAGTCCTTCAGGAGGGGAGGAGTTATTTATTTTCCACACTCATCACATTCAGATCTTTATAATCCACGCAAAGACGAAGAGACCCATCTTTTTTTATTTAAATAACACAGGGGCTTCCACGGTAGATTTGGCCCATTCAGTGAACCCCCTTGCTAGGTTTTTGTTTACGTATCGCTGCATCTCTTCCATTTTGAGGGGGGGACATAGTGTACATTCTCGGTTGTGGGAGTTTGGCTCCTGGCACCAGTTTGATAGAGCAGTCATTGGGTCTGTGAGTGGGCAGGGCATCACATTATTTTTCACTAAATGCCTCCATTAGGTCCCGGTATTCACTGGGGAGGAGTGGTTCATGTGCTCTCGCTCATTAGGTGGCCTAAAGTGCCCCGCATTGTTGATTGAATCAGTGGGGGGGGGGGTTGGGCCCTATAGGTAGTCTCACAGTTCTGATTCCTTTCTCCTATCAGATAAATGGTTTCCATTTGTCCAACCAGGCTAGCCCTAGGATCACCGCCTCAGTCATTTTTGGAGCCACCAGGAAGCAAATAAACTCCCAGTGCTCATCTATTTCTAGGCATAGGGGCTCAGTTAACTGCGTGACAAGAGTCTCTCCCATCAGGGAGCCATTGGCTTGCTGAAACCTCACGGGCTTGGAGAGCAGTTTTGCTCGTACGCCCAATTTCATGGCAAATGGCAAGCTAATGATGCAACGGGAGCATCCTGAATTGATTAGCACGTTTAAGTCCATTTGTGACCCCGACTTAGGGATTATAAGTTTGGCGGGCAGTGAAAAAGGCGGGACTTGTCGACTCACCATCGGGTCGTTTTCTCCTTTGTCGTCACTGTCAAAGGAGGGTAGAGCAGGGGCAGGTCCACCTGGAGTCCTGCTGTCCTCCTGTGTGGGAGGTGTAATCTGGGCAATAGGTAGGGGACTGGACAGTTTGCTGCTCAATGTCCCTCCTGTCCGCACTGGAAATACTTAATTGACAGGCCTGCAGGTGGCCTGGGTCTCTCAGCCATCACAGTAGTTGGAGATTTTCATGGGGGTGATTGCTGTTTGGGCTGCTCTAGCTGCTGCTCGGATTCAGGTGGGGGAGGCTTCTTATAGCAAGCGAGCTGAATGTCTAGCTTCACTGCTTGGTACCATTCTTGCAGCTGATTAGGTACTGCTCGATAGAAGCAGACCTGAGAGAGGTGATCGTCTAATCCTTCAATGAAGTGATGGATTAGGGATTGCTCAGGCTACCCCTCTATTCGACCTGCTGATGTCGTGTGTCTGACTAATGAAACACTTCAAAGAACTTTCAGGCATGGTTTAACCTAAAAAGCCTTTATTAGTGTAAAAGGAGTGTCAGCACGGCATGGAGAATGCCAAGATCTGAATTTCCCTTCCTTTGCATATAACATTCCAGGCATTTCCCCTCCTCTATTTTGGGGTCATGATTCACACCTTCCAATTAACCTAGAGGGCAAAGATTCACTTCCGTTCCCTTCCGTGAGCTTTTCTCTCCTCTCTCATTCTCATCTGAATTAACTCTAAAAGTACCAGACAGTTCTGCATATTATGTCAAAGCAAGAATATTCAATATTAGCAGCGTTGACAGCTATCTTGCGAAAACCTCGCACGTACTCCAGGCCTGCCAGCTTGTTTTATTTTGTGGATTTGTTCTCTTGCCTTGAGGCCAATGGATGGGTCCTCAAATCTTTCTCTCAGCCCTAGCAGGAAGAGGTGGGGGTCCTCCAATTCCAGGGCTTGCTTATTATATAAATTGTTCAGCCATTCAGATACTTCTCCCTCTTGGTTGGATACAATCACATCGACCATGATGCCTGGGTCTGGGTAGAGATAGGCCCAGCAGTTCAAATGAAAGCGCACTTGATTGAGGAAGAAAATCAGCTTTTCTGGGTCCCCATTGAAAGTTGCTCTGAAAGATGAAGCCCCCCATTGTGGCTGCTGCACCCCCAGTTGCTACATGTTCGGGGCGGTGGCCAATCTCCTTGCTATGGTCATTCTCCCACCAGCTGCTGATCTCCTGGCTTCTGCTGTTGCAAGGCCTCTATTAACTGTGGCAAGCTCAGAGGCTGCTGATCATTTACCTGCGGGGGATGCCAAACTCCCCATTGCTGCAGAGGCCTCAGACTGGGATTCCCTCTCTCTTCAGGGCTGTAGTCCCTGGCAGGGGAAGACAGGGTCTGGAAGGCTGTCTGATTTGCAATGGAGGGGCTGTAGGCTCCTCTCTGCAGGAGTTGATTTCTGCTTCTCACCTCTAGCTTTTCAAATCTTTCCAGTGACTCACCCGAACCTTCAGTGGCAGGCGATCTGGTAGCTCTCCACTGATCTGTATTTGCCTGCCAGCTGTTTGTCTGCCAAAAATCATCTTCCCACAGCATGCTGTCTGTTGCTTCCCCGGGTTATCGTCTTCAAGCAAACTCCCTTTTCCCATGATAGATTTTCCTCCTGAATCTTTGCCAGCTAGTCTCAAACCTAGAGACAGAGATGGAGTTCAGGATCCCAGGTTGGTTGAAAAGGATTTAGATCTTGGGATGATGTCTTGGTTCCAACTATTGAAACACTTCAAAGAACTTCCAGGCATTGTTTATCCTAAAAAGTCTTTATTTTTTGTGTAACAGTATCGGCACAGCATGGACAGATGCCAAGATCTGAATTTCCCCTCCTCTATTTTGCATTCATAAATCACATTTTACAATCAGCCCGACGGGGAAAGGTTCACTTCCATTCTGCAGCCCACGTATTCCTTATCTTAATTACTCCCTACACACATTCTTTCTCCTCCTCTCCCAGCATCATCTAAATTAACTCTAAAAATACCAGACAGTTCTGCATATTTTGTCAAAGCACGAATATCCAATATTAGCAGCGTTGACATCATCATGATCGGCATCGATCATCACAATCTCCCAACAGGCACCACCACCGTGATAATTCCAGACAGGGGGATTACTATGACAGCCCCGACAGACCCCCTTGCTACCAAAGCTCAAGCCACCACTGGTACAGTCGAAGCCCGGATTGTTACAGGTATTGTGGGAGCCCTGACCATCGTTACTATCAGTCACACAGCCCTGAGCATCACCGTCAGCGCCGCCTGAGGTCCGAGGCCTGTGCAGGGAGAAAACCCAAATGTGGGCATTCAATAAGATTTAAATCAACAACTGTGCCACCTGTTGGACAGGCAGCAACAGGTTGGGGCGTCGCAGCTGCTGGGTGGCCTGCAGCCACCACTGGGAGGTCAACAACCATTAGGAGTGCAGCCATGGGGGGGGGGGAACAGCAGCCCATGAACACACAGTAGCCCCCCGGCTTCAGCAATTGGGGATGCCGCCGCCACCACCGGGAGTTCAACAACCATTAGGAGTACAGCAGCAATAGGTGGGAGCAGCAGTCCATGATGGCACCACACCTCAAAGCAACTTTTGATGGCGATCCGGATTTTCTTCCTTTTTTAAAAAAAACAATTTTATTGGTTTTTTAATTAATACAAAGTGCTCGAGACACACCATGGGGCTGGGTAATCAAAAATCCAAAAACAAAACATATATAAGTAATTCAATCAATACATCAAATATTCCCTCTCTATTTCCCTCAAATAACTTATATATTTAGACTACTCTATTTCTACCTTAAATTTCTATTAATCTTAAACCTGTTTTAAAGCTTTGTGCAATTACAAGACCATAATTAAATTTGACTTCAAATACACACATTATCAGTTCAGGTATCCCTTCTAAATATGTCCTAATTCTTTAATTTCATCGTAAATCTTATTTATTTCTTGTTCCACAAATATCTCCCAATTAAAATAAAAATTAATCTATCCTATACATATATAACCCATCAATCCATCTATTTTTTTGTTAACAAAATAATAACAATCTTAAATCATTTGAGTCCCTTAAACAAGGTTCTGTTTTCATCCAATTAAATTATCAAACCTAATATCATCCATATTATCAGAGAGAACACATCATGTTATTAAAATCACAATTAATTATTAATTCAATCCCGATCTAAAACATCTCTTCATTTTTCTTCATTCCATTATATAGTAATTTCCATACATTAATCACCCATTTTTTCTTATTTCTATTCAAAAACTTAATCCTTAATTCAGTCCATAGTTCTAAAATGCCTTATATCCAATATATATAATTTTAAATTTCTCTTTTCAGTCTTATTCTAGGCTTTTTTTCCTGCCAAACAGGTTTCCACAACAACGCTTCCCTTCCAACAGGTAAATCTCTCTTTGTTGCTTGTGATGTTATTTGAGGCAGTAATAAGCTTCCTGTCGTCTGGATTGGACCTCCATTTCTCTTATTCTTGAAGCCTCACTGCATTAAAGGTTCAAATCTCAATCTTTGTTTTTTCTGGTCCTCACAACTGTAGATAAGATGCTTGTAGGATGAAATAAGTTCCTCTGTATCCTCAATGAAGTCCTCTTTTAGTGTATTTTGGTTTGTAGAGTAGTTCGGTGTAATCTGAATGTCACTTTTAAAATTTGAAGAAGAATCTCTGATTCTTAGTTCTGTGGTGATCTCTTTCATTGTAACAAATTCCTCTTTAATTTCCTTTAATTCCTCTTCTGGTATGTTTTGTTTTCTAGCATAAACAGCTGTAATCTGAAGGTCAGTTTGAAAGTTTGGGGTAGCATTGATTCTTCATTCTGTAGCAATCCTTTTCCTTATAGCACATATTTCTTCAGAAACCTCATAAATCTTTTCCAGTATAAGCTTGCAATTTAAATGAGAGTGGAGTTTCTCCATTTTAAAAGTAATTTTAAAAAGCCTTTTCTTTATTATTATTATTATTTTTTTAATGAAGGCTGTAATTAAACAGTGTCCACCCCCTCAGTTCCCACAGCTGCACAGCTTATCTCTTCCAGGAATATTTTGAAGATCAGGTTTCTATCCAAAGAATAGTTGCAACATTAACTTTTCACCACTAGATGTCCTCAGTAAATAAAAAAGAAACTTTTCCAGACACCATTTTTTCCCTTTTTTCTTTCTTTTAAAGGAAAGAGTGGAGAAAGAAGTATTCTTCCAATATTAGCTCTTAATAAAATTCAAAAAAAAAACATGTTTTTTTTTTTCTGTATCCCAAAAGGAGTGAAAATAGAGTGTAGTCTTTAAAATTTTTTTATCTCAATGCCTCTCTTCCCACACATACAGAAGCTGCCCTTTCCAAACGGGGAAATAATTCCAACCCAAGTTTTTTCAGGCAAAAAAAAAAAAAAAAAAACCAAGGAAGGGAAAGAGAGGGGCTAAAGGGGTCTCACCCGGATCCTCCGCAGTGGATCTAATATTGCTTAGCTGTAATTGTGACTTCGGCTGGTGCAGCAGGATAAGGACGATAATTGCCCCGCCGGCCCTAAAGAAATAGCTGGAGCCCTGGGAGAACCTGCCGCTCTCCCGCAGCCACCAGCAAGCCTCCTTCTCGGTGGTTGCCCCTCCAGGGCAACTTTCGACCCACTGGGGGGTCTACCGACGCAGAAAACCCAGCTGGGCTGGAGACAAATCCCCAGATGCAACTGGCATTGCCGCATAGTGGAATCGGAAGTCCAGATTTTCTTCCTTAATCAAGTACGTTCCCACATGAATCACAATGCCAATTTTTACCCAGATCCAGTTACTATGGTCGATGTTGTCGCAGCTAATCTGGAAGGGGAAGCATCTGAGTGGCTAAACCATCTGTACAACAAGCGAGCACCTGAACTGAAAAATCTCCATCTCTTCCTCCTTGATTTGAGGGCCAGTTTCGAGGACCAATCCATAGCCCTCAAAGCAGAGAAACAAATTCACAAAATAAAGCAAGACAGTAGACCAGCATTGGAATACGTACAAGAGTTTGGCAAGATAGCAGGTTGGACTGAAAGGTGGCCTGAGCATTCCCTACTGCATCACTTCAAGGAAGGACTAGATGATCACCTTTCCCAGGCCTGCGTCGACTGGGCTGTCACTGATCAATTGCAAGAGTGGTACCAGGCAGCAGTGAGATTGGACATTGAGCTTGCTCGTTACAAAAAACTGTCCCTTCAAGAAGCCGGGCCAAAACCAGAGCAGACCAGGCGGCCGCCTCCATGAAAACCCCCAGCCATCGCAGCTGTGGAAACCCTCAAGCCACCTGCCGGTCCACCAATCAAATGCTTCAGGTGTGGACAATAGGGGCATCGAGTGGCGAATTGTCCAATCCTGTACCTCCAACAGGGAGGAGAAACCAGCCCAAAAGCCGGCAAAAGAAAAATCAAGCTGGATCACACAAGAACCCATTACCCAGGTCACATCGTCCACACAGGAGAGCGTCGAGGCCCAAGCTGGACCTACCATCGCTCTACCCTATGACAGCGACGACAAAGGGGAGAACAACCTGATGGTGAGTCGACCCATTCCACCTTTTTCTCTCGCTGCTAAGCTCGTAGTCCCTAAGACAGGGGTACAAATGGATCTCAAAGTGCTAGTGGACTCAGGATGTTCCTGGTGCATTATTAGTTTGCCAACTGCCCTCAAGATGGGTATACGAGCAAGATTGCTTTCCAGGCCCATGAGGTTCGATCAGGCAGATGGCTCCTTAATGGGAGGGACTTTTGTCACCCATCTGACAGAACCTACATGCTTAGAAATGGGTGAACATTGGGAGTTCATCCGTTTCATGGTGGCCCCCAAGATGACTGAGGCTGTGATTCCAGGTCTAGCCTGGTTAGACAAGTGAAAACCTTTTATCTGATGGGAAAAGGGGATGAGGACTGTGAGATTGCCCATAGGGCCCAAGCCCCCTCTTGAGTCTGCCGACATTACTGGAGGGTCTAAGCCATTTGCCGAATCAGAAAAGTTAGCTGCCATTCCCTGGCCAGGTGAACCACCCATTCCCAGCAAATACTGAGATTTAGTGGAGGTGTTTAATGTTTAATTCATCCTCGAAATGGATGAACTATAGCAATATGTCAACAAAAACCTAGCGAAAGGCTTCATTGAGCTGGCCAAATCCCAGGTGGGGGCTCCAGTATTATTTAAAGAGAAAAAAGACGGGTTGTTTTGTCTCTGTGTGGATTACAAAGGGTTAAATGCTGTGAATATAGAAAACAAGTACCCCCTCCACCTCCTGAAGAACCTACTAACCCATCTTGCAAAAGGGAGCATCTTCACTAAATTGGACCTAAGAGAAGTATACTACTGAGAATAAGAAAAGATGAATGGAAGACTGCTTTTAACTGTCCTATGGGTAGCTATCAGTTCAAAGCTATGCCATTTGGACTACAGGGAGCTCCAGCTGTCTTCATGCAGCTGATCAACCAGGTGCTACAAGATCATCTATACAAGGGGGTTTGGTGTACCTTGATGACATCCTGATATACAGCAAGAACATAGCTGACCATGTGAAGCTAGTGCGAGAGGTGTTAAAGAAATTATTAAATGCCAAACTATATGTTAAATTGTCGAAATGTGAATTCCATCAGACCCGACTGGATTATATAAGCTACAAAATTTCCAGTGAGGGTATTGAAATGGATCCTGGAAAAGTGAGAGCCGTAATTGAATGGCAACTCCCAAAGACTCGCAAACAGCTTCAAAGCTTTATGGGGTTTGCCAGCTTTTACCAACAATTCATCCCTCATTTGCCAAAATTGCTTTACCTCTCACAGATTTGTTAAAAAATGGCAAAGATGACAGAAAGCTGCGACCGGGCCAGCCGCTAACATGAACTATGAACTGTCAAACTGCTTTTGAGAATCTGAAAAGACTATTTGCAGTCGAGCCGGTCTAAAGCACCCCTGCCCAGGGAAGCCTTACGTGATTCAAGCTGATGCCAGTGACATGGCCATCAGAGCCGTACAATTGCAAAAGAACCATGAGGGGGTCCTACAGCCCTGTGCCTACACCTCAAAAAAGTTCACTGAATGTGAGAGAAGGTGGCAGTGTGGGAGAAGGAAGCCTTTGCAATTCGTTGGGCTCTGGCGGCACTACGTAGAGGAGAGCAAGGTTCCTTTTGAAGTATGGACCGATCACAAAAACTTAAGAGGCAATGAAAACTCCTCGCAAGCTTTCCCCGAATCAAGTATGGTGGGTGCAGTATTTTAACCGGTTTAACTTCACCCTGAAGTACATACCGGGAAAGAGAAACTTTTTAGCTGACGCTCTATCCAGATTGCCTCAATACAAGAGTCAATGAATCAATCATACCTACACCGCAAGTTGCGTCTCAATTAACACCATGAGCCCCATCTTCGAGAGTCCCAAACCCAGATGATCCTGGGACAAGAAAACTAAAACAGGAACTCCTCAATGATCAATGGTTCAAGGACAATCAAGCCACCCTGGTATATAGGGATGGATTAGGATACAAAGGGGGGAAGTTGTATTTGCCTGAAACCCTCTGCCTTAACTGTCTCCAGCATGGTCATGATGTGAAACAAGCTGGACACTTCGGCTATGTGATGACCCAGGGCCCGAACGGAGGTAAAGCAATCTGCTGGCAAGAGCAATAGTCTTTTTAATCTCTGCCAATGTTCACTCAAAAGCCCCCACATATGCTGGCATGAATTCAAAGAAAACAGCCAGGGAAGTTTACACTGTTCTTAAAGAAAGACAGATAACAAGAAAACGTAGAATCCTTTTAACTCCCAGCTTGCCTGTGAACTGTGAACTGCGAACTTCAGACTGCAAAGGGAGATCAAGAAGGTAGTCTGTGGTCATGCAGCAGGAAACAAACTGGTCTGGAATACAAAGTGTCCAGGTTACAGGAGCACACTATCTCAAGATTTCACGTTTGTTCCCAGCAAATGCCCACCCCACAGTGTCTCCTTAATTCCTACTCCCTAGGTGTGCCTTGTGGAGTGGAGCGGGATGCTCTCCTCCCGAGCAAGTGAGCCTGCCTCCGTTGTTCCCTCCTCCTCTCTGCTCTCCTTGCTCTAGGATCAGGTGGGGAGAGGGCTTGCTCCTCGCCTGTTCCAAACCTGTAGGGCCCTGGCCTGCCTCAGCCTGCTCTTCCCGACAGTCCTCTGAAGCCACAGACACCCACTCCTGGGCCTCAACAGGGAACTCCATGTCTTCCTTGGAGTCAGGCTTGGACGAAGGCATGACACTATCTCCCCCACAGGATCCCCTCCCTCGGGACTATGCAGCCTGGGACAGTGTGGGAACTGGGTATGAAAGTCGCGGACCAGATGAGGGGCATGAACATCGGTGGCATCGACCCACGTGAAGTCCTCAGGTCCACAGCCTTTCCATGCCACGATATACTGAAACCAGCCCCGCAACCAAATACTGTCCAGTTCATACTCCACATCTCCACTTGTCCACAGCTGGAACTGCAGAGTCCGATGCAGCCAATGGAAAGAGCCATGGATGAAATCCGTAACTGGCAAAGAACGGTGACACACGGGTAGATGCATGCTGGGCGTTGTTACAGGCGTACTCCGCCACAGCCAGCAGCTCTGCCCAGTTGTTCTGTTGGGTGTTGCTGAAACAGTGGAGGTACTCTTCCAAGATCGCATTCACCCTCTCTGTGCCCCCGTCGGTTTTGGGGTGATGGGCGGAGGACAGACACGCTTGAATCTGCAGGTCCATGAATAGGGTCTGCCAGAAGCGTGCTGTAAATTGAACCCCCCGATCTGACATAACTCGGTCCAATAACCCATGCAGCCGAAATACATCGGCGATAAACAACTGGGCTGTCATCCTTGCTGTAGGGAGACCCACACACGAGATAAAATGAGCCATTTTGGTGAGCATATCCACCACCATCAAGAGGGTTGTAGCACCCTTGGACGGGGGCAACTCAGTAATGAAGTCCAACAAGACCGCCCCCCCAGGGTCTTTCTGGCATGGGTAGCGGCTGCAAGAGACCAGGGGGCGCGCCAGTAGCATACTTGTTGTGTTGACAAATGCTGCACGATGCCACATAACTAGATACCTCATGCCGGAGTTGCGACCACCAAAATGTTCTGGAGACACGGTGCAGTGTTTTCAAGACCCCGAAGTGACCCGTTGATGGACTATCATGCCATTGTTTCAGAATATTGCCACAGAGGGGTCCCCCAGGAACATAGATGCATTCTGGAAATGCAACAGATCATCGTATACATCCAAGGGGTCTTATCTCCCTCATCGCCAGCCAACTCACAATGTCGAGCTGCCATGAATGAATCCTGACGCTGCGCTTCATGAATTCTGCCCCGTAGATCCATGGGCTCCTCTGTGGCTGCCAACCGTTCCAAGGGAATAACCATTCTGGGCATGATCTTGTCCTCCTTTCAGGTGAATTCGGGCTTCCAGGATAGCGCGTCCGCACGCTGATTCCGCTGCTAGGGACATAGGTCACCCAAAAGTCAAACCTCGCAAAAAACAATGACCATGTCACCTGTCGCTGATTTAGTGTTCTGGCAGTCCGTAGGTGCTCTAGGTTCTGATGGTCTGTTCAAACCTCGACTTGGTGACGGGCCCCCTCTAAGTGGTGCCGTCATGTCTCCAAAGTGACTTTGACTGCCAACAACTCGTCCCATATCGTATAATTCCGTTCAGGGGCCGACAGCTTCTGTGAATAATAGGCACATGGGAACAAGGTACCTGCGGGAGCATAAGCTTGCAGAAGCATAGCCCCAATGGCCACATTCGATGCATCCATCTCCACCACGAACGGCCTTAAGGGATCAGAATGCTTGAGGATAGGCTCTCAGGCAAATGTGGCCTTAATGGCATTCAAGGCCCCTGCTCCTCAGCGCCCCAACAGAACTTCACCCCTTTCCTTAACAGATTGGAAAAGGGAGCAGTCAGGGTCGCGAAGAGAAGAATGAACGTGCGGTAATAATTCGCAAATCTCAACAATCGTTGCACATCCTTGACCCTTTGCAGAGGCTGCCATTCCTGTAGTGACTTTACTTTCTCCGGATCCATCTCCATACTCTCAGGCGAGATGTGATGGCCCAGAAAATCAATCGTGGTTTGCTTGGCAAAGAGATGGTTTTCCTGCAATCGTTGCAACACAAGCCGAACATGGTTCCAATGCTCTCATGGTTTGGACAAGTAGATCAGGTCAAGAATGTCAAGGTAGATGACCACAAACGTGTCCAACAGGTCCCTGAACACGTCATGCATAAAGTGCATGAACACTCCCGGCGCGTTGGTCAAGCCAAAGGGCATAACCGTGTACTCAAAATGGCCATAACGCATCCGGAAGGCCATCTTCCACTCATCTCCCACTCGAACTCAGATTAAGATGTAAGCTCCCCGTAAGTCCAACTTAGTAAATATTTTGGCCTGGCGGAGCCTCTTGATGATTTTGGGGATGAGTGGGAATGGGTCCAATTACGTACATGATGGCATTCAATTTCTGGTAATCACAGCACAGTCTATGATTTCTTCACAAAGAGCACTGGCGCAGCCAACGGGGAGGTGGAAGGCCATATAAACCCCTTCCGGAGGTTCTTGTCAATGAAGTCCCTCAAGGCTGCCAACTCCGGATCCGACAGACAGTAAATCTGGCCAACCGGGAATTTGGCCTCGGGCACGTAATCAACTGGGCAGTCATAAGACCGATGCGGGGGCAACTGATCTGCCTCTTTTTCCCCAAAGACATCGGCATAATCCCCCAACTCTGCCAGTAGGTCCAGGTCCACATAGGTAGCCACATTCCCTGCACAGACGTGCAGGTGATGGGTAGCACACTTCTTGCCAGGGAACCGCACTGCCCCAGGCGACCAAATAATCTGCGGATCATGAGTCCTTAACCACTCCAGTCCCAACACCACTGGAAAGTGGGAAACGGTAGCCACATAGAACACGGCTTCTTCCACATGTGGCCCAATACGCATGTGAAGGGGTCTGGTTGCAGCAACCACTGGGCCGGAATGAAGGGACCACCCATCAGTCGTCTTCACCAAGACTGGAGGTGACAACTGCTGCTGGGGAATGGACTAAAAGTCGAGTCCATGAAATTGGCAGTAGCCCCTGAGTCCACCAAGGCCTGGACCTCCACCGCTCCTTCACCGGACACGAACACAGTCGCTGGTAACATAAGGTGCTTAACAAGAGTCTGCTGAGGTGGAGGTAGTGGACCCGTTTCCAAGCGAGCCCAGCCTACGGAGCCCTCTAGGCCGGACCCGGCCCATTTCCTGCCGTTGCTTTGAGTGCCTTCACAGGACACTTGGCCGCCATATGGCCTGGACCACCACAATACAGGCAAAGGCCTTCGCGGCGGTGGCAATCTTTTTCAGCTTGGGTCAGTTGAGGTCGTGCAGCCCCCAACTGCATTGGCTCATCCAGAGGTGGTGCCAACGGTGCCACTGTCTTAACAAGTGCGGGAAAGGCCTCCGTCCGTCGTCATGCCCGTTGCTGCTGGAGTCTTCCATCGATACGGAGACACAGGTGCATGAGCTCCTGCAAGGAGCAAAGGCATTCAGTGCGTGCCAGCTCATCCAGGAGTTTGGACCAAAGTCCTTCCTGAAACTGGTCCATAAACGCCGCCTTGTTCCACTGCAGTTCCTGACAAATCAACTGAAATGTAGCAATGTAGTCTGTCAGCGAACCACGCCCCTGCCGCAACTCTCTTACCCGATGGTTTGCAGTCTGAGCCCTAACCGGGTCCTCAAATATGGCCTTGAGTTGCTGGCAAAACTCTGCATAATTGTCCAGCAGCTGATTGGTCTGGGTCAGCAGGGGTGTTGCCCAACGTGCTGCTGTTCCTGTCAACAGGCTTATCACAAACCCCACCTTATCCCAGTCAGTGGCGAAGTCCTCAGGCTGAAGGCTCATACACAACTGGCACTGCCCGAAGAACGATGGGAATCGTGCCTGTGAGCCATCAAACTTTTCTGGCACTGTAACAGCGCCTCTGCGGCATGGCCGAGCTGCTTGCATCTGTGCCATCTGTGCAGTCAGGAGTGCCACCTGCTGTTTTAACTGATCATTTTCCGCACGGAGCTGATCCATGGTTGCCCAACTTGGTCTGGAGGAGCAATTGGGAGTGGGCCGGGAACAAAATGTGATGACCCAGAGCCCCGAACGGAGGCAAAGCAATCAGCTGGCAAGGGCAATAGTCTTTTTAATCACTGCCAATGTTCACTCAAAAGCCCCACATATGCTGGCATGAGTTCAAAGAAAACAGCCAGGGAAGTTTACACTGTTCTTAAAGCAAGACAGATAATAAGAAAACATAGAATCCTTTTAACTCCCAGCTTGCCTGTGAACTGTGAACTGCGAACTTCAGACTGCAAGGAGAGATCAAGAAGGTAGTCTGTGGTCATGCAGCAGGAAACAAACTGGTCTGGAATACAAAGTGTCCAGGTTACAGGAGCACACTATCTCAAGATTTCATGTTTGTTCCCGGCAAATGCCCCACCCCACAGTGTCTCCTTAAATCCTACTCCCCAGGTGTGCCTTTGGGATGCTCTCCTCCCGAACAAGTGAGCCTGCCTCCGTTATTCCCCCCTCCTTTCTGCTCTCCTTGCTCTAGGATTAGGTGGGGAGGGTCCTTGCTCCTCGCCTGAACTCTGCCTTCCCTGTTCCAAACCTGTAGGGCCTTGGCCTGCCTCATCCTGCTCCTCCCTACAGTCCTCCAAAGCCACAGACACCCCCTCCTGAGCCTCAACAGGGAACTCCATGTCTTCCTCGGAGTCAGGCTCGGACGGAGGCATGACAGGCTATTTAAAAACACTGCATTTGGTTTGTGAGCAATTTTGGTGGCCAGGTTTGAAATGGGATGTAGAGAACTACGTCAAAAGCTGTGTGGTGAAAGATGAAAGATTTATACAATCTGAAGAGAAACCAGACTGGAGACTATATTATCAAGCAGCTATTTTACCATGTCTTAAAGCAGCGGTTCTCAACCTGTGGGTCGCGACTCTTTTGGGGGTCACACGAGCCTTTCACAGGGGTCGCCTAAGACCATCGGAAAGCACATATTTCCGATGGTCTTAGGCAGGGCTTGTCAACCGCCTTCTCTCCCCCCCCCACTGCTCCACCTCACTTGTTTGTGGAAAATATGCTGCTTGGTGGCAGTCTGCACGAACTCTACCAAACGTGCCCTGCAGGGGGCGCATGAAGAGCGCAGGTGCAGAGCAAGGCCCTGCTCTCCCCAGAGTCTCATTGTGCAGCAACCGGACTGACTTCTTCTCGTGCACGCAGATGCCACAGCACCCAACTCCTGCGCCCGTCAGCTGGCACCCCCCGAACTTGCGCTTGTCAGCCACGAGTTCTGGCGACGGCTGCCGGTCTCCTTGCCACCCCGACCATCCTCGACTCCTCTTCCCGTTCATGTTGAGCCCGCTGGGGCTTGACAGGGAGAGAGGGAGGGAAGGAGGGACTCCTCCTCCTCTCCTAAACTTCAAAGCACCATCGGCTTCCCAAGGGCGCCACAATCCTCACGAAAGCGGGGGGGGGAGAAGCAAAGGGGGCAAGAAAGTTCACAGTGGGCTCGAAGGAGCACCTGTCAGCGTTGGTGACAAGAAATTCTCCACAAACCCAGGGAAGGGGTGGAAAAAAGGAGCCCCCTTTGGGAGGAAACCGCCACCTTCTCCTTGGCTTTGCGCTCTTCTGTTATTCGGAAGCTGGGCTGCCAAGCCTCTGCTGGCTGGAACTTCCTTTCCTTCCCTTCCTCTTGGTCCCTTCCTTCCTTCCTTTCCTTCGCCTGCCTCTTTGTCCCTCCATCCCTCCCTCTCCCCCTTGTCCCTTCCTTCCTTCCTTTCGCCTCCCTCTTTGTCCCTCCTTCCCTCCCTCCTTCCTCTTGTCCCTTCCATCCTTCCTTCCTTCCCTCTTGTCCAGTATCTGGGCGAGCCTCTACAGCTGATCTGCGCTTCTGCAGCTGTAGCTGCTCTCCTTGGCTCCTATCCAACAAACTTGCTCGAGCTTTGCTAGAAAACATGCTGCTTGCTAATTTAGCAGAAGCGCGAATCAGCTGTAGCCCGGCGCTGATCCTGAGGACTACCTATACTTTCCCATTTTTTCCTCTTTTTTTGGGTCAAGTTTTTGATACCCCCGGCCAGCTGGATGGGGGGGGGTTGGGGGTCACCACATGAGGAACTGTATTAAAGGGTCACGGCATTAGGAAGGTTGAGAACCACTGGCTTAAAGAATGGATAATTCTGAGATATAAAAGACTACTGTACTTAGAGTGGCATGACCTACAAATGGGTTGGCATGCCTTTCTATGGTAAGGGAAAAATAAAACACACAGATATTTCCAAAATCATGCTATAAGGAATGTACTTTTTTTAGAATGGGAAAAAATAAAACAAAAATTTTATAGTAAATGTCCTGAGTGGCTTTCAGCAATGGAAGCTTTTGCTTACCCAAATTTAATTAACTATGACAAAGTTGTCACTTACAAGGATATTCTGAACAAGGACGGAAAACTGAAAGATAGGCAAGACTTACAACAATAAGGTATTGACTTAGCATGGTGGCCCTATTTGCAAATTCAAATAAGATATGAAAAAGATGCAAAGACAACGGGATTTTATAAAGAACAGATAGAATTTGATCAAATACTCTTAAAAACAGATGAAAACTTGATTAAGAAACTTTACAGATTTCTTCTAAATTTGAAGATGGAAGAAGAACAAGTAAAAGAAACAATGATAACATGGGCAAAAAACTTTGGATATTCTATAGATTTAGAAGATTGGAAAAAGTTATGGGATAACTTTTAGTCAGATAAACTGACTAAAGCAGATTCATATAAAGAAAATTTGTATAAAATATTTTATAGATGGCACATGACACCAGTTAAGACTAGTGAAAATGCTGACTTCCGGTGATTAGCGACGATGATGGCGGCTACATTGTAGCCGTCCTCCTGGGACGGCGTTAGATCTGCGGAGCACAGCGGACATCAGCTGGCCCGCGGTTCGAAATCCCTTCCCGGGCGAAGGGAAGGGGTAGAGAACTACACGAATAGAGGTAGAACCTCTTAACCCCCCCTGGAGTTTTTTTGGGGGGGGTAGAAAGAGCGTTCCCTCGGAGTTCGTGTTCTCTCTGCCTCCCAGCTGTTTTTGTTTCCTCGAAAACAAAGTGAAACGCCGCTACCATCTCTGCGCTTAAAGTGTTATGGTGAGTGACTTTTAAAGCGGACAGAGCTGTTTAGAGGATTTTACTTGCAGTGTTTCATTTCTCTTTTAGTCTATGTTGATTTTTTTTCTTTTGTCTTTGCTGGTGCGGAGAGTGAAAGTAAGATGGCGATTTGAAAGTGCCTTTTTTTTTCCGGAAAGAAAGCATTGATTTAAACGGAACGTAATGGACTATATAGTTCTTTTCTTTTAAGCTTTTCTTTTTTTTTCTGAAAGTGCTCTGGTGGTTTTGAAGCTTTTTTTGCACTCTCCTTTGCTTTTTTTCTTTCAAACTTTGAGGATTTTAGTACTTTTTTTTTCTTTTTAAGAAGGAAGAAAGAGAGAATATGATTTTTTAAAAATGGCTTCAAAGAGCCAACCAGCTTCTACAGTTTCTAAGGTGGCTTCTTCTCCTGCAATTCTACCAGTACAACAATCTAAAGCTACACCATCAGTACAGCAACCTAAAGTTACACCTCCACCTTCTCCTCCTTTGCCAGTATTATCTGTACAAGACATGAAAGATATAATGGGAAATGCTGTATCCCAAATCAGAGAGGAAATGAAGGACCTTCTTGAACAGAATAAATCTGAAAGCAGAAAGGAAATGAAGGAGCTCTTAGAGGAGAATAATACTATTTTGAGGCAAGATATAGTAACAGCTGAGAATCATAGGTCTGAAAGAAGATATGAATCAAGATTTGATAGAGATGGTGGTTAATGATCTTGCTCTTGTTTTGAATAGAGATAAAGATGGATTACGTAGAGAAGTGGAAAAAATTTACAGAGTTAACTCTTGGGTTGCGAAGCAAAAGAATTTACCAAGAGATGTGGTGATTTATTTTGCCAAGAGATCTCTGTGTAATGAAATCATACAAGCCTTTTATAATAAGAGGTTCCAGATTGCTGCCCAAGATGTCATCATTCTAAAGGAAATCCCATCTAAAATTTTAAGAAATAGAAAAGATTTTGCTTTTTTAGCTAATGAACTAAAAACAAGATTGATGCCATTCAGATGGGAGATTCCGATGGGTATTGTTTTGAGCCATGCGGGGACACACTACAGACTTAATACTGTTACTAAAGCAAAAGAGTTTTATAATTCGGTCCTGGGAGCAGGCTCATCTTCACTCATGATTCAGAAAGTTTTGGATGGCAAAGAGGTGGAACAGCAGTCTGAAGGATTAGGTCTGATGGTTGCTGGAAAGTCACAGGTTGAATGGTCTCGACAAACAGAGATCAAAGAGCAAGAATGACTCGTGCTGCACATAGACGCAAGGAAAAGGAACAACAAAAGAAAGAGGTCAAAGAATCTTCTCAAGAAAGTGTCTCGTTGCTGGTGGGAGGAGCAAGACCCAAGAGCTCTGCAACACATTCTTCAATGGCAGACCTTCAGGTAGTCTTCTCCAGGCTTCTGGTTAAGGGAGATGGTAAAGTTCCTGACCTGGAATGTTAACGGCCTCAACTCCCCTCAGAAGAGAAAGAAAATCTTTCATTACTTAAAGCAACATAACAATGATATTATTTGTTTGCAGGAAACACATATTTTCCCTAAAGATCAAAAATACTTAGTCAATGCTCGTTTGGGATCTCATTTTTATCTTCTGCTCCTGGGAAAAAAGGGGATGTAGTTATCTATGTTAAGCAAAACTTACCAGTCTGTTTGGTAGAATCAGATCCTCAAGGAAGATATGTTATGATTGAACTTGGTTTATATGGTAAGAAAATACTTATAGTGGGATTGTACGCACCAAACCAACAACAGGAACAATTTTGTAGACTGCTACATCAGAAATTAAGTTCGTTGGACTATAGATTTGTGATATTAATGGGAGATTGGAATTGTGTTTTAGATACACAAAGGGATAAAAAAGGATTTTCTACTTTTTTCAAACAGGCTAAATTATCCAAAGCTTTTTTTGATTTGAAAGAGGACTGGGAGCTGAGAGATTATTGGCGTGAACGTAATCAAGAGGAGAGAGACTTTACTTTCTTTTCAGATAGACATCAATCCTTCTCAAGAATTGACTTTTTCTTGATTACAACTGACTTATATTTCAGGGTAAAGAATGTAAAAATTTTTCCTAGGTCGTTGACGGATCATAGTCCAGTTTGGATGGAGTTGGCTGATGAAAAAGAGGAAAGGAGATCGTGGAGGGTGAATGAGAACTTATTTAAACAAGAAAAGAATGTTCAAAAATTAAAGGAGCATTTAAAGGATTATTTTGCTTTAAATATGCATAAGGGAACTTCAATATCAATGGTATGGGATGCAGGTAAAGCTTTCATGCGTGGGATTTTGATAAAAATGAATAATGTTTATAGACAAAAGCAGATTCAGAAACGTAAGGAACTGGAAGATGAGATTAAATTAAAAGAAAAGTCTTTGATTTTAAATCCTATAGATGAAAAGGTTAAAGAATCTATAAAGTTGTTAAAAACACAATTTAATATGTTGATAGCGGATCAAACCGCAACTAATTTATTGTTTATGAAACAAAATACATTTTGCAATGCTAATAAACCAGGGAGATGGTTGGCTTATCAATTAAGAAAGAAACAGAGACAGAGAATTATAGACAAAATAAATTATAATGACAAATTAGTTTATCAGGAGGAGTTGATCAAGAAATCTTTTTTAGATTACTATCAAAAATTATATAAGAGTACTAATGTACAAACTTTAGATATAAATAATTATTTAAGTGAGGCCAACTTCCCTAAATTAACAGAAGATCAGAAACAAGAAATTAATGGTTTAATCACCAATGAGGAAATTGTGACAGTTATTAAGCAATTAAAATTAGGTAAAGCACAGGGTACGGATGGTTTGACATCCATTTATTATAAAACCTTGGTAGAAGAGATGATTCAACCTTTATGTGAGCTTTTTAATAATATACTACAGGGCTCAGAGATTCCTCCGTCATGGCGTAGAGCTTTTATATCTTTGATTCCAAAAGAGGATCAAGATCTCACTTTACCGAAGAATTATAGGCCCATATCTCTTTTAAATGTAGATTATAAGATTTTTGTAAAAAATTTAGCTAATAGGCTTATGAGGGTTTTGCATCAGTTTATACATAAGGACCAATCGGGTTTTATAACTGGTAGGTATATGAAGAATAATGTTAGACAAATTATTAATTTATTAGAATATTTAGATAAGAATAACCAAATTTCCGCAGGGCTGATATTTTTAGATGCTGAAAAAGCTTTTGATCAATTGAATTGGCAGTTTATGTTAAGATTAATTGAGGAAATGAATTTTGGAGAAAAAATATCACAAGCTTTTGGTGCTATATATCAAAAACAAACGGCACAACTTATTGTTAATGGGGGTTTGTCAGAGGTTTTTACAATAGAAAAAGGTACAAGACAGGGATGTCCATTGTCACCGTTACTGTTTGTTTTAACTCTGGAAATTTTGCTGATCAAAATTCGAGAGTCGCAGGAAATAAAAGGAATAGAAGTTAACAACCTACCTATTCTGTAGTAAATTTATTACAACTGATTTACCAATATGGACGAGTTTCGGGTTTTAAAATTAATAATAATAAGACTAAAATATTATCTAAAAACATGACTAATTTGGATAAGCAGATTTTGGTTAATCTGACAGACTTTGAAGTTGTTGATAAGATAAAATATCTGGGGGTTACCCTATCTGTTTCCAATGTAAAATTGTATAAAAACAATTATGAAAGGCTGTGGGTCAGGATACAAAAAGATTTGAAAAATTGGGAGAAGTTACAGTTATCTCTTATGGGAAGAATTGCAGTGATTAAAATGAATGTCCTGCCAAAATTTCTCTTTTTATTTCAAATGTTACCTATTTTAAAGAATGAGGTTAATTTAAATGAATGGCAGAAAGGTATCAACAAATTTATTTGGGCAGGAAAAAAACCAAGGGTAAAGCTTAAAATTATGCAAGACTTCCGTGAGAGAGATGGACTCAAGTTACCGAATCTGAAATTATATTATGATGCTGTGGCTTTAACACTAATTAGTGATTGGGTTGATTTAACAAATGTAGAAATACTCCATTTGAAGGGTTGGGATTTACTTTTTGGATGGCATGCCTATCTAATTTTTAATAAAAAAGTGGATCGGGTTTTTAAATCTCATATTATAAGGATTTCTTTACTTCGGGTTTGGAGGAAATATTATAAAAGTGAGTTTAAAATACCATTATGGGCTATACCTTGGCATGCGATAGAGGGGATAAGAAGAGGAGTTAAGATGGATAGTGTTTCTTATGCGCAATTACTCAGGTGGGATGGTAAAAATTGGCAGTTAAAATCTTTGGAAGATTTAGCACATGAAAATATTATATATTCATGGTTTCAGTATAGACAAATAGCTGATAGATGGAAGATAGATCGTAATGTGGGTCTGCTCAGAGAAGATGAAAATCTTTTTAAACAAGTAAAAGATCAAAGGCGAACTCACATTAAGAGAATTTATGGTGTGCTAGTAGAACTGGACTCAGAATCAGAACTAATTAAAGAATGTATGATTAAATGGGCACAAAATTTTGGTGAACCAGTTCTACTAGATACCTGGGAAACCATCTGGGTGAGGAATGTTAAATTTACACAAGCCCAGAACTTAAGGGAGAATTTTTACAAAATGTTTTACAGATGGCACCTTGATCCACAAAAAATGTCTCGTATGTATCCTGACTTACAGCCTAAATGTTGGAGATGTGGTTGTTTGGATGCTACTTATTATCATATTTGGTGGTCGTGTAAAAATATAAAAGTCTTTTGGATTAAGATATGGTGGAATATTCAAAGAATTTTTAGAAAGAGGGTAAAATTTACCCCACAATTGTTTTTGTTAGGTATTGTTACTGATTGTGATGCTAAGGAAGTTATATTGATGTTAAATTTGATTACGGCCGCTAGGCTGTTAGTAGGGCAATATTGGAAGAAGGAATCTTTGCCTACCTTGCAAGAGTGGTTTTTTAAAGTTTCTTATCTGGCAGAAATGGCAAAGATTTCGGCTTTCGTAAAGGAGCAGTCGCAAGAGAAATTCTTTGCGGTATGGGAAAAATGGATAAATTTTATACAATATAAATTGGATATAAAAAAATATCATTTAGCTTTTTTATAACTTGTATATAAACTTTGATATTTTATAGATTGTACTTTTTTATATCTCTTTTCTTCTTTCTCTTTTTTTTGTTTTTTATTATCTCTTTTTCTTTCAAGTACTTTTTCCTTTTAATACGTATGCTTTTTCTTACATATATTTTATTGTTAATTACTTTATAAATTGTTTATGTAAGGTATTTAGATATATTTATGATTTATATTTTTCAATTTTTTTAAGATTCTTAAAAATTTTAATTAAGCCTATATTCAGCTCTGGGAAGATCGGGGGGGATGGAGAGGGAGGGTTGGGGTGGGTGGGTTAGGGTTGGTTTTTTTTGTTTTTTTGTTTTGCTTTTTGTAAAAATATCTAAAAATTTTCAATAAAAAAAAAGACTAGTGAAAATGTTTAAAAATGCTTCGAACAACTGTTGGAAATATAAACAAAAGCCAGGTACCTACTATCATAGCTGATGAGTATGCCCTAAAGCAAAAAAATTCTGGCTTAAGATTCATACATGGTTGAAAAAGATGACTCAATACAGATAGAATTTAAACCAGAATTGTTTATGTTAGGAATACTAGGAGCCAAGTATGAGAAGGAGAATGACTATTTAATATTGCATATATTGACAGCAGCGAGAATAGCATTTGCCCAATACTAGAAAAATGAAAATTTACCATCTGAAAAGATCATAATTAAGAAAATTTTAGAATGTGCAGAAATGGACAGACGAACTTTAGAGATTAAAGAGAAAGAAGATTCAGTTTACTTTAAAACATGGGATAATGTTTACCAATGGTTAGCAAAACGAACTAGTGAAAAATGAATGTGATATCTTATCGTGAATATATACTAGTAAGATGAAGGATATGTATTGATTAACTGACACTGTTTATGATTATTGTTTCTCATATTCACTATAGCTATTTACTATTATATGAATTAGTGTTATTGAACATATGTATCCGGACAATAGTCTGTTTGCTAAAGCTTGAAAATGTTTATGGGGGTAACACCATTGTTGTTCCCATCCCTGTCCCAATCCCAACCCTGATTCCCACCCCAAATCCCTACTCCCATACTGACCCCATCCCCTCCCTAACCTTATAAAACTCAATAAAACTTTATTTAAAAAAAGCTGTGTGGTGTATGCCACCATGAATAGGATTCCGGGAAAGCCCCCTGGACTATTACAACCAATTGCGGATCCTTCCTAGCCATGGGAAGAAATTGCTATGGATTTTATAGTTGAGTTACCTGAGAGTAGTGGAAATACGGTGATTTGGACTGTGATTGATCTTTTTTCGAAGCAGGCTCATTTCATTGCTGCAAAGGACTCCCGTTGGCCGAGAAATTAGCTAAGATGTTTCTTAAGCACATTTACAGGCTGCAAGGCGTGCCAAGGCAAATAATCTCTGACAAAGGAGTGCAATTTATGGCCAAATTCTGGAGGGGTTTTCTCAAACTAATTGGCTCATCGCAGGGACTGTTGTCGGCTTTTCATCTGTCTATGAATGGGGCAGCTGAAAAAGTGAACTCAGTGGTGGAGCAGTACCTCAGATGCTATGAGCTATATAGATTATCAGCAAACAAACAGGACCGATCTCCTCCCTTTCACAGAGGTGGCTTATAATAACACTGTTCATAGCAGCACTGGTTTTACGCCTTTTAAGATTGCTACGGGAAAAGAATTCAACCCAATACCTGAATATCCTCAGGGACCCTCTGCTTCCCAAACTCTTGACCAGTGGCTGAAAGGGTGGGGAGAGATTTGGAACAAAACAAAACTCACTCTGAAAAAGGCTTCCAGAACATATAAAAAACAAGCGGATAAAAAGAGGGCTCCCCAAAGGTCGTTCCAGGTTGGGGAAAAAGTTTACTTATCCACAAAATATTTACAACTCAAGTTGCCTAGTAAGAAATTGGAATCGAAATACCTCGTTCCCTTTCCCATCGTAAGAATAAATCCAGTTACGGTGAAGTTAAAGCTTCCCAGACTCTTAGGGGAAGTCCACCCTGTGTTCCATTGTAGCCTATTGAAACCTTTTCGAGGTTCTACTCTACGACCTCCCCCAAGAAGGCACCTGGCCCGCTGGTGGTAAACAGACAGACGCATTATGACGTGAAACGTATTCTTGATTCTAGACTTTACAAGGGAAAGTTGCAGTATTTAGTACAGTGGAAAGAATATCCATTATCCGAGGCCACTTGGGTAAAATCTAGTGATGTAAAAGCCGACAGGCTTATTCATAAATTCTATGATAAACACCCTAATAAACCAAGAGGCAAGCCAAGCTATGGTTTTGTTTGAATTGCAGGCTTTATCCTTTTTGTAAAGGGGGGCCGGATGTCAACACTGTAACAATGGATGTTCCTGCTCTGACAACTAATGGAAATTGCAGCCATTTTTACTTTGCTTTAACATGCTTTTTCTTGTTTAGAAATCAAGTGTGGAAGGGGGGATGCGTGAATGCTTAAGCTCAGCTAGCCATAATAATAATGCAGCTCCATGGGAACTCAAGGACACAAACCGGTAACATTTTGCCAGACTGAGGAGCTGGGGAGAGAGCCTGTGCTCCGGGATAATTGGAGAATGTGATTTATGACTGCTTTGTGGGGGTGGGACTTGCAACTTATTACTTTGTATCTGGGGGAAGGGAATCTAGTTTTGGATTCAACTATGTAGTGCTGATACTTTGTTTCCTGAATAAAATGTTCTCTAAGGAAGAATTCTTGCTTTAAAGTTCTTTACTGGATTTCATCTATCGGAACCATGACATGTGGATTTAAAGGCCACCAAAAATACTAGAATTTCAGAGATGCAACCTAGGAAGCGTATCAGTTCCCTGACATCTTCAGAACTGGTTTCTCTCTCAAAACTCCAGCACTAGCAACAAAGAGAAAATGTTGTTGATCCAGTGGAACTAATATCCTATCTGTTTTGAAATCTGAAGGAAACAAATTTCTCAATGATCTCAACATGAGAAAATATTCACAGGCACCTAAATCAATCAAACAAACAAATGAAGTTGTATGCATGCTCTTTAAGGAGAAAATTCTTCAAGAATTTCTTTCTCACTTCTGTAGTTTTGTTTCTCAAGATGTGGAAGTTGTTTGACTTCCTCAACATTACTAGTAAGGAAACCTGAACAGCTAGGCATTTTACTTTGATTTTTGTACTTCCTTTTTAGTTAATGCCTTTGTGCCTATGATTTATTATTGATCATTTGACCATTGTATTTAAAAATGTATATTTGATAAATCTGTCTGCTCTATATTTTCTAGATTTTTTTTTAAAGTAATTCAGCATGATTGAAATAGATAACATGCTGGGCATAAATGTGATCCGTAAGATTTCTAAATTACCTTTTGCTTCAAGAGCATACAACATGTTTTTTTTTTCTTATTTGCACCAATGCATATGAAACACTGTTTTGATTTGATTAAATTATATTAAAATATTATATGTATTGTATGTAACAGAACAGTAGCCATATTTTAATACAATAGTAATGACAACTTTTTCTCTGAAAACATAGTATACCTCGCCAATGATGTCAGTTTGAGAACAAGCATCACAATATAGTTGAGATAGATTGGAGTCATTGAATGAATCAGAACTGTGCTGAAGATCATGAAAAGATTCTGTAATGCAAAAACTATTTCTGAATCCATCCGTCAGCTTGGCCAGACTCTTGAAAAAAAAAAAGAAACATTAAGAGCACAATTATATGAAGCTTTTTCATGGTTTAATAGTTTTTTTAAAAAAATAGCAAAATAGCAAAAAAAGTTCACAAAACTTTCCTTAGTTATGGAAAAAATAGAGAGCACAATCTTTACAAGGAAGAAAGTTTAAAGAAATATTAAATAGAACACAAACATTTTAAAATAGCTCCCAAGTGTATAAACACAACAATAGCCATGGACAAATCTGAAACCAAACAGTAAAAATAATATGCTAAACCCTCTATGAAGGATGCTTTTATTTCTTAATTTGAGGCAACTACCATCCAATAGAAATAGACAGATGGTAGGCAGCTGTGTTCTACAGATCTCTTAAGCCAGGGGTATCAAACTGCCGGCCTGCAGGCCAGATGCGTCATGGCGAAACCATGCCCATCCCATTGCCAGTAATGGAAAAAAAGTCGCAATACTTCACGAGACGTTGCAAGTTTGATACCCGTCTTCAGCAATTCTGTAGCATTCATCCATTGTAAAAATAAAAAGTATCTTTTAAGAAAAAAAACCCACCCTTTCTTACAGCACAAACTTCAATGCTTGCACCTTTATTTAGAAATTTTGGGTTTCAATCAGATTATTCCTCCAAAACCAAGCTGAAAGAAGATTAATTTATCACTTTATAATTTAAAAACATAGCTTCCTGACTTGTAACACAATTTACTTATTTTTATTTTCAGTTCATGAAAATACTTGGTTTATAAACTGAATTCATTTGGATGGATTCTATTCCCCTATGGGATTTTTTTTTAAATTATGTTTTAACTGCATTTTAAAATCTGTTAGCAGTCAAGAACACCAGTCACTTCAATGAAAATTAAAAATTAAAATAATACATACATACATAAAAAATGAACAAATGAACTTCCACACTGCAAAGAATATAACAGTATAGGTAGTCCTCAACTTACAACCACAACTGAGCCCTAAATTTCTGTTGCTAAGCCAGACAGTTGTTAAGTGAGTTTTGCATCATTTTGTGACCTTTTTGCCACAGTTGTTAAGTGAATCACTGCAGTTGTCATGTGAATCATGCAATCATTAAGTGAATCTGGCTTCCCCCATTGATTTTGCTTGTTGGAAGCTGACCGGGAAGGTTGCAAAGGATGATCACATGACCTCAGGACAGTCCAACTGTCATAAATACATGCCAGTTGCCAAGTGCCCGAATTTTGATCACGTGACTGTGAGGATACTGCAATAGTTATAAGTGTGAAAAACAGTCATAAGTCACCTTTTTCAGTGCTGTTGTAACTTTGAATAGTCACTAAACAAATGGTTGTAATTTGAGGACTACCTGTACCAATAAAGAGGGGTGAATAAACTTGTAAATGGAGAAGGAACAGTTCTCAAATTTATAAGAATTAAAGTGACGCAAACTTAGACTTTGGAGACATATGCTACAAGGTTTTAAATTCTGTGGTCTGTACATTATAAACATCAGAGACAAAAAAAGAAACATTTTTTAAAAAAATTATTCTGTGTAGGTTTTCTGCTTTCCTACTTAAACATTCCTGTCACTCTATTTGTCCCTTTAGCCAGGTTGAAGACAGTTGATTCATACTGCAAAGAATTTGAACCAACAAAGAAAACAAAACAGTTCTTTCTTGAACTGTTCTTTCTTGAATTTTTGTAATAGCCCGTTTCTATTATATTTCCAATGTTATTTTGATTTTTTTAAAAATAAAATTATTGTGGTAGTAATTTTGCTCACCTTAATCAACTATGTGTAAATGATATGATTTATAAATTGTTACATTCAAATGCTTATACATGATTATTGCCTTTCTTTTGTTTTTTTATACCAAGCAAGCACACACACAAAATAATAAATTACCAATCACTTTACTAATAAACTTGTTAGATTAAGTGATACATGTAAAATTTTATAAGATTTTATACTTTAGTTTAGAATATCCATCTACTGAAATTCTGTGGTTAGACTTTTGTGTACAGCACAAAGATATAAAGGAGATGGGTGATTTAGAAACAGGGAATATAAATAAAAATATCTTCAAACTAATATTGCTGTGTATTAATGATGCAAGTATAGACAACTTTTAAGTTCTTTTCATTAAAAAAAAAAAACCTGAATTGTTCCTTTGAACCTTACTAGTAAAACAACAGCATTTTTACTTCAATTAGATCATTTTAACTACCATACTATAATTTTAGATGTGATGAACATCTCTCTCTCTTTTTATACTTTTCAGCAAAATAACTATCATTAAATTTATAACGGATAGGATTTGTTTTAATGAATGCTGTCCATCTATTCCAAAATCATTATTAAAGCAATATTTCTTTATTTCTTTTAACTATATTTCTTAATTTCTTCTCATTTTTCTTTTTGGAAAAACTGACATTTTAAAATTTTCATAATTCTAAACCTTGTATAACTATGAATATTTTGCTCTTATATTTTAAAATACCAATATACATGATAATAGTCATGGCAGGTAAAAAGTAATATAATTAACAATACAGTAATGGATGATGACTTAAGAGTTATGGTCTACCTATATAGATACATGTATGTGACTCTTTAAAAAGAAAAGTAAATAACTTTCAAAGTTAGGTTGTTTTCAGCATTTATCTTACAATTATCATGAGGTCAACATTATCTTCAAAGATTAAAAAAAGATTAAAAAAGGTGTCTGTTCCAGCAACATTATAAAATTATAGCTCATCTGTAAACCAAGGCCAAACTCATAATAATTCCTTCATTTCATTCCAGTTCTAACAGATATTGGTAAATTCAAGATGAGTTAAATAAGAAATTGGCCTGCAAAATACCATTGCTTTTGCTGTAGTAGTGATTCCTACACTGGTCTAAGAGTTGTATTTGGTTAGCTATTTTAGATATGAAGTAATAATTGACATTACAGGTATAGCCAAGACAAAGTCAGTTAAAAACATTATTAAGAATTAGAAAAAATGTTTATATTTCTATCTATCTAATTTTTATAGCTACCCATCTCAAAGGCAAGTGACTCTGGGTATCAATACAACAAAATATGAAGTGCATATTTTCATGCTTCAAAAATATGCCAATCATTAAATAACAAAGTACAGTAATTCATTTTTTTTCTATTACTGGTTAAGAAAAAGGACATCCCTAAGAATTATAAGAGTTAGCAGACATTATAAAACCATAAACATTATTATTTACTTCTTACCTGCATTAAATCTTGCCTTTCTCTTTCACCCAAACATATGGCTTTCCTGATGCTTCGAAGTTCATTCATTATTGCTTGGGCTTCATCCAATTTATAATTCATATGAGAATTAGACATCTTCCGATCAATCCTAATACACAAACATACACTGGAAAGTTTACTCACTTTTGGTAATACGAATCTGAATAAACCTTGAAGTCTGATATTAAGATTTTTTTCCCTTTTTTTTTCAACTGGATGGTCAAAAGTAATGGTGGAGGTGACGAGTAGTAAAACCTTTTTCCGCCTTGCCGTTTATATTAAATTATGCAAAGTACTGTCCTTCCAACCCTTCCATCAATAGATACAGATAGAGAGGGAAAGAAGAGGTGGAAAAGTAAAAGGATCTACTGTATACAATTCACAGATGTCATGAGAAGGGAGACACTGTTCTTTACAAATACTACTTCAGTAACACCAGGAGAGTTATTTCTTAAGTAAAAACTATAGTTAAAAAAAAAAACCTACTCACACCACTAAAACTGAAAATAAAATAACATATAAAATTATTTTATATCATTATTTTATCATCTTTTTGTTGCCAACATTATAAAACATTAACGTGAACAACAGCCCTGTCCTTTTATATTTCAACTTACTCTTGTAGTGTTTCTACTCCTTTTTCCTTGTACTGTAGTTCTTGCTTCATCTGTGTTAATTCTCTCTTTAATCTAGAAAGCTTGAGATAAAACCATGAAGAAACAATTGTGCTGATAACCAAACAAATTATTGCAATTGATAGTTCAGCTGATGATCACAGTTTAGTTTCTTAATATAGGCTTGTTGAGTCTGAGATTACAGTATGAGCTTTCTGTGCTTAACTAAATTAGCTAATTAGACAGAAAAATCTAATAGCATTATATTTCTTCCAATGTACAATAAAATTTGCAATTTGATTTCAAACTGTATGAGCACTACTATGAAAACCAATATTACATTGTGATATTCAATGTTATTTTTAACATATTAATAAAAAATACATTCTTTGTCATAGACCAGCTTTAGATAATCTAAAACTATAAAATTTACAACCAGTATTTATAGCATGTTAGAGTATAAAATATAAAAATAATTAAAATATTAGAAATAGTATTATGTCATACTTCCCTAAATTAATCCCTGCATCCTAAATTGCAATTGCTTCTCAAAATGTTACCATAAATAAAAAAATCACACAATATAATGGCTTAATTACTACCAGAATGTATTATATACTTTCTGGAAAAAAAGTACTTTAAATATTTATGCATATATTACACCAATTTTTCCTAACAAGCAATAATTCTATTGTGGTAAAATATGAATTTAAATAATTACATTTAATATACAATATTTTTAAAAATGTTACTCACTCTATCACGTCGACTAGCTATTTCTGCTTTAATCTGAGACGGGTTGTATTTAGTGTTGGTTGAAAATCCTGAATATGCTGAAAATCAGAAAAAATAAGTATTCAAAATAAATTCTAGAAAATGTTCCTAACAAGCACAAGAAGGGAAGGGAATTTCATTCCGTTTCACAGAAAATTCTTATTTTGCTACTAATAAAGTGATAGCAGGTAATCTATCTGTTCATCTAAAATTATGTTTTCACCTAAAAGCTAAGTCCACTGTTCATCAAGAGATACAACATTAGTATTTATTTTACAATCAAGAATTAGAATTTAGCATTTTATAACATAAACGGTAAGGAAAGGGAAATAAACATATTACTCCAAGTTAGTGAAGAGTAGTATTTGTAATAATGTCCAATTACTTCAATTCAAAATACTGTATTGTATAGAACAGGGCTTTTCAACCTTTTCACCTATTGTACCACTTTTAGGATATGGCAATATCCGAGTACTACCAGTTGCCTAGCAAGGTGTCAAAAACTTGATGACCCCCCCCAAAAAGGAAAAAATGATGAAGTACAGGTAGTCCTCAACTTACAACAGTTTGCTTAGTGACTGTTCAAAGTTACAATGACACTGAAAAAAGTGCCTCCCAAGCCACAGCTGAGCAAGACACCTGCCTGCCCGCCCAGCAGCGCTCTTCCTCCTGTCTGAGATTTTCATTGTTGTGAGCATTTCTGTTGAGGACTGGCAGCGGGGGTGGGGTGGAGGGCTGTTTGGTTTTTATTCCCCCCACCTGCTGGGTGGTTGCAGCAGGTTTTGGTCACTTCACATGACCCTGGGACACTATGACTATCATAAATATGAATCAGTTGCCAAGCATCTGAATGTAAATCACAAGACCCTGGAGATGCTGCAACATTCCAGCTGATCAGCGCTTCTTCTGGGCTCAGCAGAAGTGCCAAGATCAGCGCTGAGCTCGAGTTGAAGCCTGGCACTGATCCTGGCACTTCCACTGAACCCTGACAGTCCCGAAGAAGTGCTGATCCTGGCACTTCCGCTGAGCCCTGACAGCCCTGCAGCTCCAGCCGTCTCTCGCTCAGGCTTGTGCGGTACTGCCACCAGTTCAGCTCATTCCTCTCCCCCGCTACCATTTTTCTTGGATGGTCGCGTACCACCTGCCAAGTGCCAATGTACCACAGGTGGTACCCGTACCACTGGTTGAAAAGCCTTGAATTATAATACTAAAAGTGAAGCTATTTCCTCTGCCAATTTTGATTTTTTTTCCCTTGCTACTTTCTTCATAAAGGTAGTCCTCTGCTTATGACCACTATTGAGCTCAAAATTTATGTTGCTAAGCAAGATATTTGCAAAATGAGTTTTGCCCCATTTTACAACTTTACTTACCACAGTTGTTAAGTGAATCACTTCAGTTGTTAGTAACATGGTTGTTAAGTGAATCTGGCTTGTCAGAAGGTCACAAAAGATGATCACATGACTTCAGGATACTGCAACCATCATAAATACATGCCAGTTGCCAAGCATCCAAATTTTGGTCACATGACCACGGGGATGTTGCAACAGTCATAAGCATGAAAAATGGTCATGTCATTTTTTTCAATGCCTTTATAACTTCAAATGGTCACTAAATAAATGGCTTTAAGTCAAGGACTACCTGTAGTTTATGGGAAACCTTGGTAATTAAAAAATAATAAATTGGCTTCCAGTGGGGATGCTGTGCTGATGGCAGCTTTTTTTGGGCTGCCAGCCCTGTGAATGTGTAAAAGCGCGCGGAGACAGTGAAAATCAACTGTCCTGCGGCTTGGAAATCTCCTCCTCAGGAGAAGAGGGGGGGAAGAGTTTACCTCAGGTAGAGGTAGAGCTCCCCTAGACCTCCTTAATTATTTGGAGGTCGAAGGGTGTGAGTTCCCTCGAAGCCAGAGGCTTTCTCCGCACTCCAGGATGCCTTTGCTCCGAGCTTTAGGAGCAAAGCAAGACGCTGCACCCACATCTGCATTTCAAAGGGACTTGTGAGTAATTTAAAAGCAGACGGAGCTGACCAGGAGAAGTTAAAATTGTGAATGCTTGAAACTTTAACTCGGGAGAAATAATCTTCTCTATATTTTAATTCGCCTTAAAGGAAAAAAATGGCGCCGGAATGTTGTTTCTTTGTTTGAAAGGACAGTGTTAAGAAAGAGCTACATTTGGAAACAAAGTTTAAGCAATGAATTAGACTTTGGTTATTTATTTAAAAAGCAAGAATTTTTACAGAATTTTTTTTCTTTTTCCTTCCTTTTTCTGGGATCTCGCTTTTTACTTTCTTACTTTGTAATTGTTGATTTTACACGTGGACTTATACAGACAGGAAAATGGCTTCAAAGCGTTTGGGAATTTCTGCTGTTCCTAAAAGTTCAATTTCTTCTCCTGTAACACAGCCTGCACTGCAAACTAAACCTAAATCCCCCCCACCTTCTCCCCCACCACCGGCATTTACGCTTAAAGATATTCAAGATGCTTTAAAAAAAGCGACACAAGAGATAAAGGAGGAGGTGGCCAATCTCCTCGACAGTAAAATGAAGAAAGAGATGGCAGAGCTTCTTGAGAATAAAAATAGAGAAATGAGGGAAGATATATTGTTTGCACTTCAAGGGTTAGCTACTCACATTGAACGCTTGGATGACTGGTTGGATGAAGTTGTGGAAAATACTGAAAAATTAGAAAGCAGAGTTGTCAAAGTTGAAAATAAGATTGATATAACAGAGGATGAAGTTACCATCTCACAATATAGAGATATGGAATTTGCATTGCGAATAAGAGGATTAAAAGAGAACTCATGAGAAGATCTGAAAGAGGAGGTGGCAGGAGCTATAGCTCCCATCCTGGGATGTGAACTTGAGGAATTATCAAGAGAGATGGATAAAATATTTAGGGTCAATTCATGGATTGCGAGGCAGAAAAGTTTAACCAGAGATGTGGTTATTTATTTTTCTAGGAGATCACTTCGAAATGAAATTATTCAGGCTTTTTATAAGCAGAAATTTCAAACTGCAGATCAAAATATTATAATCTTAAAAGAAATACCTCCAAAAATTCTTAGAAAAAGATTTTGCTTTTCTGTCTGAGGAGCTTAAAAATCAACAGGTTCAGTTTAGATGGGAGATACCTGTTGGAATAGTGGTGAATTATGCAGGGACACGATATAGACTTAACACAATTTCAAAGGCAAAAGATTTTTATACTTATGTCCTGAAAGCAGGTTCACCACCATCTTCACGACCTAAGAGAACGGAAGAAAGGCTGGAAGATAAACAGCCAGTTGAAGGCGCAATGTCATTGGTTGTAGGAGATTTAACGCAGGCTGAACCTATTGAACAGAGTTTGGAGGTAAAAGATGATTCAAAGGAACATAGGATGACTCGTGCTGTGTATAGACATAAAGAAAAGGAGCAGAAGCAGAAGGCTAATTTTGGATCAATAATACAAGGTCCGATTACTACAGAGCCTGTGGGAGGGACACGACCGAAGAGACCAACGGCTGATCTTCAAATAGTATTCCAGAGGCTTCAGGCCACTAAGGATGGCAGTTTCTGACATGGAATGTTAATGGTCTGAATTCACCACAGAAAAGAAAGAAATTATTTCACTACTTGAAACATAAGAATGACATTATTTGCTTGCAGGAGACTCATATTGCTGTGAAAGATCAAAAGTATTTGATTAGTTCTCAGTTGGGATCACATTTTATAGCTTCTGCCCCAGATAAAAAGGGGGGAGTAGTTATTTATGTAAGAAGAGATTTATCGGCTAGCTTAATTGAATCTGATACACAAGGAAGATATGTTATTATTTAGTGCTACAAGGCAAGAAATTTCTTATTATTGGATTATATACCCCTAATCAACAACAAAAACAGTTTTACAAGTTGTTACATCATAAGCTAACTCAATTGGATTATAAATCTGTTATTATGATGGGTGATTGGAATGATGTTTTGGATTCAAGTAAAGACAAGAAGGGATCTTTCAAAACTTCCAATCACTCTAAATTACCTAAAGCTTTTTTTGATCTGAAAGATGATTTGGAACATAGAGACATTTGGCGAGAACGGAATATGGAGGACAGAGATTTTACTTTTTTTTCGGATAGGCATCAAGTGTGAGTGAGAGAGCAAGTGAGGGGCTTTTGCGAGCAAAGGGTGAGAGAGAGAGCAGGGACGCTTTTATAAGCAAAGGGTAAGAGAAAAAGGGAAAAGTGAGGGGGAGAAGGGAAAAAGAAAAGGCACTGACTTCTGACTTCTGATGTTGTGGTAGAAGGAAGCATTAACATTGAACCTCAACTTTTTACTTTCCCATAATATTACAAACTAGCCATTTCAATAACAACAAATGAATCTAATCAGTAACGCCCCAAATCCCCCCCTTTTTTAATCATCAAGTTTTTGATACCTTGCTAAGCACTGGTAGTACTCAAATATTGTCATGTGAAAAGGTTGAAAAGCTTTGAATTAGAAAACAGGTGGTAAAGGTGCTGGTTGGCTAAAGTTTTCTAGGTATTTCACAATAAAGATTTATACACAGGCAAGTATATTTGCCTATAAGGGAGAGTGGTATTTAATGACTGTGATGCCTCCTAATTTCTTGACAAAGTACGGTAGAACAATGAAAATGGTACCACATGGAAGTGTATACATTTATCTTCACTTTGAGACTAAAGATTATTATCTAGCTGTAATTTATTGTTCTTTATTGCAAGGCATATTTGTCTTGGTCAGATCTACGCATCATATAGTTACATCTGGTGGCTTGTGAAAGTATTATTGCCTAACATTTCCAAGGAACAGTTGTGTGATAGTTTCCTTCAGAAGTCAAGATGCCTCCAAACTGTGTAAACAATACAGATAACTTCAGCTATAGTTGTGGTGAGGTCACATTTGCATCTCGAAAGTGCAATATGACAGCAGTTGTAAAAAAGGCATACCAATTATATTTTGAATGCAAAATAGGAGATCAGGACAAGAGTTGGGCCCCTCATTATTGTTGCATTACATGTGCAAGTTATCTGCGTCATTGGCTAAACAAGAAGAAAAAGTCCTTTCACAGTCCCAATGGTGTGGAGGAAACCAACCAATTATAGTAGCAACTGCTATTTTTGCATGGTTCCTCCAATTGCAAAAGGGATCTCAAGAAAGAAGAGGTGGACTGTGGGATATCCACACATTCCATCCACTGCATTCTGTACAGTGAGGGAAAAATTATTTAATCCCCTGCTGATTTTGTATGTTTGCCCACTGACAAGGAAATAATCAGTCTGTAATTTTGATAGTAGGTTTATTTTAACAGTGAGAGACAGAATAACAACAAAAGAAATCCAGAAAAACACATTTCAAAAAAGTTATAAATTGAATTGCATTTTAATGAGTAAAATAAGTATTTGATCCTCTATCAATCAGCAAGATTTCTAGCTCCCAGGTGTCTTTTATACAGGTAAAGTGCTGGGATTAGGAACACTCTTTTAAAGGTAATGCTTCTAATCCCAGCCTGTATAAAAAACACCTGTCCAGAGAAGCAATCAATCAATCAGATTCCAAACTCTCCACCACCGCCAAGACCAAAGAGCTGTCTAAGGATGTTAGGGACAAGATTGTACACCTACACAAGGCTGGAATGGTCTACAAGACTATCGCCAAGCAGCTTGGTGAGAAGGTGACAACAGTTGGTGCGATTATTCAAAAATGGATTATTCAAAAATGGAAAAAACACAAAATAACTATCAATCTCCCTCAGTCTGGGGCTCCATGCAAGATCTCACCTCATGGAGTATCAATAATCATGAGAACGGTGAGGAATCAGCCCAGAACTACAGCCCCTTGTCAATGATCTCAAGGCAGCTGGGACCATAGTCACCAAGAAAACAATTGGTAACACACTAGGACTGAAATCCTGCAGCGCCCACAAGGTCCCCCTGCTCAAGAAAGCACATGTCCAGGCCCGTCTGAACTTTGCCAATGAACATCTGAATGATGTTTAGCAAGTGGCGTGTTTTCAGGGGAAGGGTACGTCAGCGAGCGACGTGTTCAGCGAGTGGCGTGTTTAGCGAGCGGCATGTTTTCGTGGGAAGGGCACATGAGCGAGTGGCATGTTTAGAGAGTGGTGTGTTTTCGGGTGAAGGGTGCATGAGCGAGCGGCATGTTTAGTGAGCAGTGTGTTTGGGGGGATAGGCGCGTGAGCAAGCGGCGTGTTTTTTGGGGAAGGGCGTGTGAGCAAGCAGCGTGTTTTGGGGGAAAGGGCGCATGAGTGAGCGGTGTGTTAAGCAAGTGGCCTGTGTTTGGGGGAAGGGCGAGCAAGTGAGCTGGGCAGGAGCCCAGGATTGGCACGTACAGCTACAGTTGATCAGCACTTCTGCTGAGTCCCCGAGAAGTGCCGATCAGCTGGAGCCCAGCTTTCTGGGAGAAGTGTATGAGAGAGACGGAGGAAAGGCTTTCTGGGAGAATGTGTGAGAGGGAGACTGAGGAAAGGCTTTCTGGGAGAAGTGTATGAGAGAGATGAGGAAAGGCTTTCTGAGAGAAGTGTGTGTGAGAGAGACAGAGGAAAGGCTTTCTGGGAGAAATGTGTGAGAGAGAGCGGGGGGCTTTTGCAAGCAAAGGGTGAGAGAGAGCGTGGGGGATTTTGCAAGCAAAGGGTGAGAGAAAAAGGGAAAAGTGAGGGGGAGAAGGGAAAAAGAAAAGACATTGACTTCCAATTTTCTCTGTTGCAGTAGAAGGAAGCATTAAAATTGAACCTCAACTTTTTACTTTTCCATAATATTACAAACTAGCTATTTCTATAACAACAAATGAATCTAACAGTAAAACCCCAAATCCCCCCCCCTTTTTAGTCAAGTTTTTGACACCATACTAAGCACTGGTGGTACTCAAATATTGTCATGTCCTAAAAGTGGTACAATCTCTGGAAAGGTTGAAAAGCCCTGGCCTACGGGGCCATCCTGGAAACAGCGAGGGAACAGCACCCGCTGCCATTGACTGGGAGCCAATGTACAATTTCATGGCGCCCATTCATGCTGGAACACATTCAGTCTTAGCTCCACAAGGCCATCCTGGAAACAGTGAGGGACCAGCCTCTGCTGCCAACCCCCAGCCTGCCCGGTTTCCGCAGGCAGTGGGCACTCTCTTCACAGCACTGAGAGGCTGAGTCGGATGGCGTGAAGCTGGCGAGAAGTGCAATGCCGGCCAGCACAGCCTCTCAGCACTGTGAGGAGGGTGCCCCAGAGCCTGCCAAAACCAGGCAGGCTGGGTGCTGGGCAGCGTTGCACAGGTAATGTTGACTCTCACGCTGCTCGCGAAGTCCCCTCCCCCAGAGCTCACCAAGCCGGATATGTGAAGTAGGCGAGGACCATTTGCTGGCCACTTCCAGGCGATAGTGCATTTCTTCATTCCTCATGAAGGTGACACCTCCCCAGCTGCATTTCTTGCCTGTTTTTCCTCCCTCCCTCATCTCAAATATTTTCCCACCACTCTGTTCTGAAGGGAGGGAGGGAGGGAGGGAGGGAGGGAGGGAGGGAGGAGATAGAAATGAGAAAGAGGGAGGCAGGGAAGAATGCAGGGAGGGAAACAGGAAGGAAGGAAGGAAGGAAGGAAGGAAGGAAGGAAGGAAGGAAGGAAGGAAGGAAGGAAGGAAGGAAGGAAGGAGATTGGAATGAGAAGGAGGGAGGGTCTGAGGGAAGTCCTGCATTAGTCCTGCCCTGTTGTTCTTTCGCCATCCCCCTGTCTCCCATCATATCACTAAGGATGCTTTGGTTACAAAACCAGGTTTCCTCACATGGAGAAGGAGTGGACCTCCCTCTGACCCACTTACTTTACCCTCCTGCACCCACCATGAGCAACCTGGCTAAAAAGAGTGAGCACAGCAACAGCAGCAGCCTTGAGGAGGTAAGTGCAGCTGGGTGCCCCCTTGGGGAAGTGGGGCTGGGTTAGATGCTGCGGGAACTCAAGGGCTGGGCTGGGCATTTGTCCTCAACTGCCCAGGGCTCCAGGCAGCCCACATCACCGTCCAGCCCCCCCACACTACCTGAGAGGGACGGTGAAGCTCCTCCAGTGGACCATGCCCTGGCGCTTGCCCCAGTCCCACCCCCCCTCTGCTGGAGACCCTTGGATCTGCCCCAGTCTTGCCCCACTACAGGCACTCCTGAAGTGACGTTGAGCTGGCCATGCCCGCCTAGTAGGCCACACCCACCCCAGCCACACCCACCCAGTAGGCTGCACCCACCCTGACTACACCCACCCAGCCCCCACAATGCTGATGCAATCCTCAATGAAATTGAGTCTGACACCCGTCATAGGGTAGCTCTACAACAGACGTCTGAAACACAAGGCCCGCTTCACTTCATAATGAGTCTGTCTGACCACTATGAGAGGTCCAGGTGCCTTTTTAGGGGGAGGTCATAAGGTGGAACCCCCAAAAGATTTCAGTAGGCTACAATGGAACACAGGGTGGACTTTCCCTAGAAGTCTGTGAAGTTTCAATTCTACCATGACAGGCTTAATGATTCTTACTATGGGGAAAGGACCCAGGTACTTCAGTCCTAACGTCTTACTAGGCAACTTAAGTCGTAAAAATTTTGTGGATAAATAAACTTTTTCCCCAACTTGGAATGATCTTTGGGGAGCCCTCTTTTTATCTCCTTGCTTTTTATACGTCTCAGAAGCCTTTTTCAGAGTGATTTTCGTGTTTTTCCATACCTCCTCCCACCCCCTCACCCACTGGTCAAGCGTTTGGGAAGTAGAGGGGCCCTGAGGATATTCAGGTATTGGGTTAAACTCTTTTCCTGTGGCAACTTTAAAAGGCATAAAACCAGTGCTACTGTGAACAGAGTTATTGTAAGCCACCTCTGCGAAAGGGAGGTCAGTCCAGTTCGTTTGCTGATAGTCCACATAGCATCTGAGGTACTGTTCCACCATTGAGTTCGCTGATTCAGCCGCCCCATTTGTAGATGGGTGAAAAGCCTACGACACTCCTTGCAACGAGCCAATTAACTTGAGGAAATTCCTCCAGAACCTGGCCGTAAACTGCACCCCTCGGTCTGAGATTATTCGCTTTGGCGCGTCATGCAGTCTGCAGATGTGCTTTAAAAACACCTTGGTTAATCTTTGGGCTGAAGGGAGTCCTTTGCAGGCAATGAAATGAGCCTGTTTTGAAAACAGATCTATCACAGTCCAAATCACTGTATGCCCCCTAATTTCAGGCAATTCCACTATAAACGCCATAGCAATTTCTTCCCATGGTTGAGAAGGGTCCGCAACTGTTTATAATAGTCCAGGGCACGGGTCAGCAACCCACGCTCTTTGAGCCATCCCCTGCGGCTCCGGAGCCTCCCCCCACCATTTTCAGAGAGAGACAAGGAGAGAAAGAGGCACATTCTCTCTCTCTCTCTTTCTCTCATGTGGACTTGCCCCTCGCAGGGCTTCTAATAGGCCCCACGCCCGGGTGTTTTGGGAGAAGGGCGGCCAGGAAGTCCCTTTCCCGGGCTGGTCCCATCTGAGGCACACATGGCTGGGGAGCCATGCAGGGAAGCCCCAAGATCCCCTCTAGGAGCGGCCTGCCCGAGCCTCCGCTGAGTGAGCCAGCCCTTCCACAAACCGCGGCCCCAAGGGAGAGCAGCCGCTCCAATGCCCAGCCGATGCGACTGTTGGCCAAGCAGCAGCAGAGCTGGAGACAGAGAGTCAGTGGCGGGGGGAGAGAGGGGGCTCTGAGTCCATGGAACACCGCCACAAAGCGGCCGCAGGGCAGGTGGCGCACCCCTGGCTTACTTGTTCCAGGTGGCAGTCTCGGCTGGGGCATCGCTTCCTGGGCCATCCCTGGGCCGCTCCCTAGGCAGCCGAGCCAGCCACGTCTCCCGGGGCTGGGCGGCAGTCATTGCTGGTGCAGCGGCCAGCGGGGGCATCGCTCCCCGGGAAGCTGAGCCGGCCACATGTCTCCCCAGGCTGGGCCGGGCGGCAGTCATGGCTGGGGCAGTGGCCAGCATGGGCATCGCTCCCGGGGAAGCCGAGCCGGCCACATGTCTCCCCAGGCCAGGCGGGGCGACAGTCAGGCATGAAACTCGCCTGGCTGCCATAGGGCTCTCCACCACCCGGCCCCACCTTGGCCCCATTGTTGGTACCTTCCTCGGCCACTTTCAGGGAGCCGCCACCACCTCCGCCCTTGGTGCTGCAGGAGACCTTGGGCTGTGGGGTCGGCAGGGCCGGCAGCGATCGGGACCCCCCCCATCCCCGTGATGGCATTCCCCATTGCTGGCGCAGCTGCCCATGGTGCACCCAGCCTTGGCGCCCTCCTCTTGCAACGGCAAAGTGGCTGAGGATGTGGTGGGGACAGGGGACAGGCAGGAGGCAGCGGGGACTCCAACCATGCTGCAGCTGCCGCCACCCGAGCTGCCGCAGCTGCCGCCACCAGAACTGCTGCCTCCCGTCCTCCCCCTCTGTTCGGCTGAGGACGCAACAGGGGTGGCGGCTGAGAGCCGCCGCCTCTCATCCTGCTCCCCCTCCCCACCTGTTCGGCTGAGGATGTGGTAGGGCAGGTGGCTGGGAGCCGCTGCCTCCCGTCCTGCTCCCCCTCCCTGCCTGTTTGGCTGAGGATGTGGTGGGGGGGCGGCTGGGAGCTGCTGCCACCCATCCTGCTCCCCCTCCCTGCCTGTTCGGCTGAGGATGCAGCGGGGGTGGCTGGGAGCTGCTGCCTCCTGTCCTGCTCCCCCTCCCCATCCGTTTGGCACCATCTGCCTTTCGCTCTCTCTCTCTCTCTCTCTTCACCTGGAGGGAGAGGGAGAGAGAGAGAAAGAGAAAGAGGGGAAAGAAAGAAAGAGAGAAAGAAAGAAAGGGGAAAGAAAGAAAGAAAGAAAGAAAGAAAGAAAGAAAGAAAAAAGAGAAAGAGGAAAGAGAGACAGAGAGGAAAGAGAAAGAGAGAGGGGGAGAGGAAAGAGAAAAAGAGAAAAGGGAAAGAGAGAGAGAGGGAAAGGAAAGAAAGAAAGAGAGGGGGAGAGGAAAGAGAAAAAAGATTGAGAAAGGAGAGGAAAGAGAAAGAGAGGAAAGAAAGAGAGGAAAAAGAGAAAGTTAGAGGAAAGAAAGAGGAAAGAGAAATAAGAGAAAGAGGAAAGAGAAGGAAAGAGAAGAGAAAGAGAGAAAGTTAGAGGAAAAAGAGAGGAAAGAGAAAGGAAGGAGAAAGAGGAAAGAGAAAGAGAAAGAGAGAGAAGAGAGAGGAAAAAGAGAAAGAGGAAAGAGAGAAAGAAAGAGGAAAGAGGAAAGAGGGAAAGAGGGAGAGGAAAGAGAGAGAAAGGAGAGGGGGAGAGGAAAGAGAAAAAAGATTGAGAAAAGAAAGGAAAGAGAAAGAGAAGAGAAAGAGGGAGGAAAGAGGAAAGAAGAGAAAGAGAGAGGAAGGAGGAAAGAGAGAGACAGAGAAAGAGAGAGAGAAAGTTAGAGGAAAGAGAGAAAGGAAGGAGAAAGAGAGGAAAGAAAGAGAGAGAGAGAGAGAGAGAAAGAGAGAGGAAAGTGACAGAGAGAGACCCTTTTGACATCTAAAATGAAAATAACACTGCATATATCCTTTTTTTACCTTTATTTTACACACACACACACACACACACACACACACACAGAGAGAGAGAGAGAGAGAGAGAGACATTAAAGGTAAAAAAGGATATATGCAGTGTTATCTTCATTTTAGATATCAAAAGGGTTTTGCGGCTCCCAGTGTTTTGTTTTCGGTGGGAAACGTATCCAAGTGGATATCTTTGAATGTTTTGGGTTGCCTATTCCTAATCTAGACATTCTCCTTATGCAGCTTTTGTAGATCTCTCATCTGCATTTGATTCCACTTTCTTGGGATGTGAACCATGCCTATGAAATCTTGACTAGTTTAATACATTATCTGATTCCTATCTATCTGTAGTTCAAGGACAAAGTTTCTGCTTTGCATTCAAAATTTCCCAGATTTAATTCCTTGTCTCATAAATTAGCGTTAGGAATCCCAAGGTCAGTTTCCAGTCAATTCAAATAATACTGAGTTAGATAGACAAATTGAAATAAAGCAGCTGCACCCTATATTAGTAGTATAAAACAGAGGTCCCCAACCCCCGGTCCAAGGATCAGTACTGGTTCACGGCATGCGAGCAACTGGGCCACACAAACAAAGCCCCATCCACGGGATGCAGGCAGCACACAAAATCATGCCCCCTCCAATCTGCGGAAAAACCTCTCTCCATGTAGCTTCCACTACTCTTTCTGTGAGGTAACATTTTCTAATGTTATTTTTGAATTTCCCCTCCTGTCATCTCTGTCAGCCAAATAACATCCAATGTAGTCTTAAAATTACACTGTATTCTGCACCATAAAATATGACACTAAATAAAGCACACATAAAGAAAATTAGAAGTATAGCAGTATATTCTCCCTTTACAAACCACAGTGATATTCTATGTTGCAGTTTTGTCTTCCTCCTCACACCCAAAAACTTCTTTAAATGCCAACCACATATTAATCAGCATAATAATCTACACAGATGATGCTGTGATCCTCTCCAGGACACCTCTAGGTCTTAAAAGAGCTTTGCAAGCCCTCATCCTATATTCTAATTACAATAAACTGGACATAAATGACCAGAAAACCAAGATTATGGCCTTTGCAAAAAGGCCAAAACTCTATTCATGGTATCTTAATGGTCATAATATAGAGCAGTGGTAGTCAACCTGGTCCCTACCGCCCACTAGTGGGTGTTCCAGCTTTTATGGTGGGCGGTAGGGGTTTTGTTCGATACTGAAGCACTTTCCTTTTTTTCAATTTAATTGACTTTTTAAAAAAAATTTCATAGCATTATTTAAAAACATTTTCATTAGGTTTTCATAAAATTCCCCGTGACAATTTAAATTTCTGAAAATATACTATTTGTATCGCCCGCGCATAAGTTTAGTTCACATTACCTAAGTGAAACTAAATGGCGCTATAGTGCGACCGCAAACAAAAGAGCCTCATCTCAGAATAGCTCACGCATCTCCCCCCACACCACCAGCTGTAACAGACAAGCAGAGCTGGTAGCCGGCGCCCCCCAAACCCAATCCACGATGCGTGAGAGGCATGCACAGACGACAATACACGGCGCAGGATCTTTTGTTTGCAGTCGCACTGGTCAGTACACAGTTAGATTTGTGAGAGTGAGCACGTGCCTACAGCTTCAAACAAAATATTGTGAGTCCATGTCTCAAAAAATGAAATACGCTTGTGGCTATTTGCCAGAGTATCTGAAGATGGGTCTCATAGAATCTGTTGTAAATAAACAACATCTAATGTGTTCATTGTGTCATAAAACATTATCCAATGAAGCAATGACGCCAAGTCGATTGCAAGAACATCTTTCTACAAAGTATCCAAATGATAAGGACAAGCCCATTGAATATTTTCAGGAAATATATAAAAAATTTCAAAATCGTTCAACAATCGTTGCATCATTTAAGAAACAACATGCAGTGAATGAAGATGGATTAATTGCCACTTATCGTATTTCACAATTAATTGCAAAAAGTGGTAAAAGCTATAATATTGGAGAAACTGTAATACCCTCTATAAAAGAATTTATCTCAACAGTAATGCATCAGGATATACCTGAAATTTTAAAAATGTTGCCCATAAGCGATAGCACAGTAAAGCGACGAATTGAAGAAATACCAGTTAATGTTGAAAAAAACCTGATAAGTATTCTCCAAAACTCTTCCATTTTCCATGCAATTGGATGAGTCTACCATTGCAGATAATAATGCTTTATTGATGGCATATGTACGTTATTTTGATGAAACCAATACATTACGAGAAGAAATGCTATTCGCAATAAATCTCATTACAGATGCAAGAGGATTATCTATATTTAAAACTGTGAAATCATACTTTACAAAAAATAATATTCCTTTGAATAATATTGTTGCATGCACTACTGATGGAGCACCATCAATGATAGGTCGCTATCGTGGATTTGTTGCTTATTTGAAGAAGTGCCAAATGTTTTATATATTCATTGTGTGCTGCACAGACAACATCTTGTAGGAATATATCTAAGTACAAGTCTCCATTCATCATTAACTATAATAATTTGAGCCATAAACAAGATCAAATCCAATGCAAAAAATGATAGAATGTTTTGATAGCTTTGCCAGGACAATAATGAAGATTTTATTATGTTACTTTTGCACACAAAAGTTCAGTGGCTGTCAAAGAGTACATTTTTGGCTCGTTTTGTAGCATTATATGATAGTGTCATACAATTTTTTGAAAGTAATAATGAGACCAATCTGTGTCAACAGTTAAAAACAGTAAAGAATGATGCCTTTTATTTGGCAAATATTTTCAAGAGATTTCATGATGTCAATTTGCAGCTTCAAGGAGCTAATAAAACTCTTATAGGTTGCCAAAGTATTGTGTCATTTTTTATTGACAAACTTGAACTACTTCATTATAATCTATTGAAGAGAGAATTTCATCAGTTTCCTGAATTATCATCTATAAAAGATGATGTAATTCCAGAGGATATTGACAGATTCAGTAGCCACCTCAACGAACTTAAATTGGACACGGAAAAACGATTTGAAGATATTTTGAAATTGAAGGTGTATGACTGGATGAAAAATCCTTTTACCACAAATATTGAAGAGGCTGATACAACTTGCCAAGAAGAACTGTTAGAAATTAGATATGATGAAGAAAGAAAACATAAATTCGATAGTGGTGGATATAAAAACCTATGGCAAAGTAAAAAAATGTCTGTCTTATATCCAAATATGTGGAAAATGATATTCAGTTTATTGATACCTTTCCCTACCTCATATCTTATGGAATCAGGCTTTAGTGCTGTTAACCAAAGAAAGAAACTGCCTGAATATTTCTGAAAGAGAAGACCTTCATTTGTTCCTTACAAAAATTGAGCCAGATATCCAGTATTTAGTTTCGCAGCATCAGCCTCAGGGATCTCATTAATAATTTAATTAATTAAATGTAATTTCATCAGACTTCATGCTTCTATGTATGCAAATTATAAATAAAAAGATAGATTTAACTACAGTAAGTTGTTTTATAAAGATTTATTCTGCCAAACTTAGCAAAAGTCCGACATAAAGTATTTGAGTATATGAGCCGAGGTGGCGCAGCAGTTAGAGTGCAGTACTGCAGGCCACTTTAGCTGACTGTGTTCAGCAGGTCAGAGGTTCAAATCTCACCGGCTCAAGGTTGACTCAGCCTTCCATCCTTCCGGGGTAGGTAAAATAAGGATCCAGATTGTTGGGGGCAATGTAAAATATATATATACATTGCTTACTGGTGTACACCACTTAGAGAGTACTTGCACTTAAAGCGGTATATAAGTCTCATAAATAAATAAATAAACAAGCAAATAAATAAATAAATAAATAAATTTGGTAAGTAATTATTATTATATGCTTTAACTTGCTCTAACTCTGCTTTATAAATTTTATAAAGTAAAGTTACTTCCCTACTTTATAAATCACCATTACTGTGGAACCGGTGGGCGGTTAGAAAATTTTACTACTAACAGAGATACAAAAGTGGGCGGTAGGTATAAAAAGGTTGACTACCCCTGATATAGAGCAAGTAATCACCTTTAAATACTTACAGGTGGTCATCTATTCCATCGGTTCAAGAAAAGCACATAGTGAATATGCGGCTGCCTCTGCCCAAAGATCAGTGAACGCTATTCTCAAATTTTTACGCACAAAGGGAGGATATTATGTTCCTACCGCAATTAAACTCTTTCAGGCCAAGTTGCTAGCACAGCTTCTTTACGCGACCTTGCTCAGACCCTCAGCTTCAGGTGTCATAACATTAGAAAGCGTTCAATCCAAATTTATTAGAGCAATTCTCCAGTTGCCGTGTTGTGTCTCAAAAGCACTTCTGCATCGGGAGACCAGATTGATAAAAGTCGAAGCAAGAATCTGCATAGCTTCTTTGAACCTTTGGCTAAAACTTAATTTCTTTCTGCAAGGCTTTGCTCCATTAATCCTCCAAGACAAATTCTCCTCTTCATGGATCAAGGCCCTTGGTAGTCCAACCTTGCCAAACTATGCTTTTCTCCAGCTTCAATACTCTTCAAGTTGGATTACGACCAAGCAAAACAAACCTTGCAACAAAGGATAGAGGACATTGAGAGGCAAGCCGATTTAGGGATTAATCCATCATAGCAGCAAACCCTTTTGTATTACTATTCTTTTGCATTTTAGTATTTAATGACCACGAGCTTCACAGTTTAGGGATTGATGTAGTATAGCTATGCCATGCTGTACTTTACTTATGTGTAACTCACATATTGGATGCCAAATTGTGATTTTAATGTAGATTTTATCTGTTATTATTTTATTTTAGATTTTTTTTTATCGGATATTCCTTGAGTGTTTTTAACTTGTCCTAGTTTCTGGTCTTTGACTATAATAAACTGACATGATCTGATGAAAGGTCAAATAATTATGTTGTCTGCAGCAACATATTATCAAAGTTTTTCATAACTGCAATAGTGCATTTCAAATAGTAGAACCTAACCTTTAAGAAAAAAATCTATTAAAAATTCCAATCTTATATACACTAAATGTGGAACAAAACCTATTGAGTTCAATGTGATGTTTGGGTAAATAGACAGAACATCTCTAATTTATTAAAATGAAATTTAAAAGATAAAGTTAGTAAAAAAACTTATTTTATATTGGCATTTTCATAACAGTTACAAGTAAATGAATATTTGCAGCTAGGCAGTGAAATTTACTTTAACCTAATGCTGTTTTAAACAAGCTATTTTTCTAGACTCGTAAAAAGTTTGGAGCACTCCAATCAAATAAAGAAAAGGTAGGTATTCCAATATTTCTGCCTTGCAAAAGACAACTATAATTGCTTAAAAAAGGTTGGGGGGGAAGTAGTAGAACTATGGAAAAATAGTTTTAAAAAACTAAATAAATCATGCCATAAGTATTTTGATTTTAAAATATAAGTGTAAGTTATCTAAAAAGCTGCAGCAGTAGCACAAAACATTCAAAGTACATTACCACAAAATAATAATAATAATAATAATAATAGTAGTAGTAGTAGTAGTAGTAGTAGTAGTAGTAGTAGTAGTAGTAGTAATGGTGACAATGAATCTCCTTGAAATATTCCTCTTTTGATATTAACCTCTCCCAGTCTCTCACAGTTGCAGATCAATGGTGAGCGACTGGGAGAGATTAATATCAAGAGAGGAATATTTCAAGGAGATTCATTGTCACCATTACTATTTGTTATTGCACTGTTTCCTCTGTCAACAATACTGAATAATTCAGGACATGGCTATCAAACATCAAAAACATCTATCAGACTATCCCATCTCCTTTACATGATCTGAAGCCGTATGGAAAAACATCATCTGAAATAGAATCGCTGCTCAACACTGTCCATATATATAGCCAAGATATTGTTATGGAGTTTGGCTTGGACAAATGTGCCACATTTACTATCAAAGAAGGAAAAGCAGTGAAAACTGAAGGAATAAAGATGCCCCACGAAAATAACATTAAGAGTCTGGATGAGGAAGATTACTACAAATACTTGGGTGTCCTTCAAGCTGACAACATCAAGCACACTGAAGTAAACAAAAAGATTAGAGGTGAATACATCAAGAGAGTGAAGAAGATCTTAAAGTCCAAACTCAATGGAGGAAATACCATAAAGGCAATCAACATCTGGGCAATTCCAGTCATTAGGTACACAGCTGGAATAGTGGACTGGATTCAAGCAGAACTAAAAGCAATGGATAGGAAGACCAGAAAAATAATGACAATGAATCACGCCCTTCATCCACGCAGTGACATTGAAGACTTTATCTACCAAGGCAAATAGGTGGGCGTGGAATGCTACAAGTACATCAGATGGTTGAAGAATTAAAAATGGCTTTGGAAGAATATCTGAAGAACAATGATGAAGATGCACTGAAATTAGTATATCAGGAAGGCTTACTAACTACTGGAGAGACCAAACTGGCCTACAAGAAAGACCAAATGAAGAACAGAATAGAGGCATGGGAAGACAAAGCACTACATGGCCAATACATGAAAAAAATAGCTGGGAAAGCAGATAATAATAAAACCTGGCAATGGCTAAGAGCAGGAAAATTGAAGAAAGAGACCGAGGGACTAATTCTGGCTGCACAAGACCAAGCCTTAAGGACAAATGCATACAAAGTCAAAATTGAGAAGACAGCAACAGACAGTAAGTGCTGCCTATGCAAAAAAGCTGAAGAAACAGTGGACCACTTGGTAAGCTGTTGCAAGAAGATTGCACAGACTGATTACAAGCAGCGACATGACAAAGTAGCAACAATGGTGCATTGGAAGATCTGCAAAAAATATCATTTGCCTGTAAGCAAAAACTGGTGGGATCATAAAATAGGGAAAGTCATAGAAAATGATAAAATTAAACTGCAAGTAAAAGACCAAAGACGAACTCATATCAAAAGAATTTATGGGGTGCTAGTAGAATTGGATTCAGAGGCAGAATTAATTAAAGATTGTATGATCAAATGGGCACAAAATTTTGGTGAACCAATTTTACTAGATACCTGGGAAATTATTTGGGTGAGGAATGTCAAATTTACACAAGCCCAGAATTTAAGGGAGAATTTTTATAAAATGTTTTACAGATGGCACCTTGATCCACAAAAAATGTCTCGTATGTATCCTGACTTGCAGCCTAAATGTTGGAGATGTGGTTGTTTGGATGCTACTTATTATCATATTTGGTGGTCGTGTAAAAATATAAAAGCCTTTTGGATTAAGATATGGTGGAATATTCAAAGAATTTTTAGAAGGAGGGTAAAATTTACCCCACAATTGTTTTTATTAGGTATTGTTACTGATTGTGATACTAAAGAGATCACATTGATGTTAAATTTAATTACAGCCGCAAGGCTGTTAGTAGGGCAATGTTGGAAGAAGGAATCTTTGCCTACTTTGCAAGAGTGGTTTTTTAAAGTTTCTTATCTGGCGGAAACGGCAAAGATTTCGGCTTTCTTGAAGGATCAATCGCAGGAGAAGTATTTTGCCGTATGGAAAAAATGGATAGATTTTATACAATATAAGTTGGATATTAAAAAATACTATTTAGTTTTTCAATAACTTATATTTAAAATTTAAAATATTTTATAGATTTTATTTTTTTTCTTTTTTTTATATACTTTCTTTTATCTTTTATCTTTCTCTTTTTTCTTTTTCTTTAGTCTTTTTTTTTCTCAAGTATTATTTTTTTGGTATTTATGTTTTTTTATACATATATTATTGTTAATTATCTTATAGTTTGTTTAATTAATGTATTCAGTATTTAGATTTATTCATGGCTTATATTTTTTTTAGATTATTTGAAGAAATTTTAATTAAGCCTATGTTCAGCTCTGGGAAGGTCGGGGGGAGGGAATGGGAGGGTTGGGGAGGTTTGGGGATGGGTTGTTTTGTTTTTGTAAAATTTTAAAAACTTAATAAATATTTACAAAAAAAAAAAATTAAACTGCTCTGGGACTTCAGAATTCAAACAGACAAGCACCTGCAACATAACACCCCAAACCTAACAATTGTCGATAAGAAAGACAAAAAAGTCTGGATAGTAGACGTGGCAGTGCCTGGAGACAGCAGAATAAACGAGAAAGAACTGGAGAAGATAACAAAATACAAAGACCTACAAATAGAAATAGAAAGACTGTGGCAAAAGCAAGCAAGGGTAGTACCAATAGTCATAGGCTCCTTGGGTGCAATCCCAAAACAACTGGAGCACCACTTGAACACCACTGGAATTGACAAATTCGCTATTAGTCAATTGCAAAAGGCGGCCTTACTAGGAACTGCTTCCATTCTGTGACGATATCTGTAATACCATCAAACATCCACATCTGCCTATCCCAGGTCCTGGGTAAGGACTCGATAGGTAGACAAAATGCCAAATCCAGTCTGAACATCTGGCTGACTGTGCGATGATCCATAATAATAATAATAATAATGGTGATGATGATGGTGATGATGATGATGTAGAAATGCTATCAATACCGCCAGAAATCATGGGCACTCCATCACTGGAAATTTTTAAGAAGAGACTGGACAATCACCTGTTTGAGATGGTATAGGTTCTCCTACTTGAGCTGGAGGCTGGACTAGAAGACCTCCAAGGTCCCTTCCAGCTTTATTCTGTTCTGTTCTATTCTATTCCTTTTTAAAAGATTCTGTAAGATTCAGATATTCCTTAAGTTTTGTCTCAAGAAAGAATATGGATTCATTTTTGAGATGAAAATTATATTCCTGAATTATTTAAACTACCCCCCACTTGAAATATGTGACATTTTTCTTTCATTTTCATATACACTGAACACACTGATCTGTATTATAAATACAACAGAATTCGCAAGAACTGTATCTTCATGGTATAACTTTTTAAATTCTTTTATATTTTATATAAAATGTTTATTTATTTTGAATAAATAATTTGAACTTCCAATTTATACTTCAAACTCATTATTTGGTGAATAGTGACCTTAAGCATTCATTCATAAGTGGAACACTCTATTTACTACACAAAAAGAAGACACTGATTAAATATAGTATTGTTAACATTTACCAATATTAAAAAGAGAATACTGTAGACACACTATTTTCTGCATAAATATTTCCTGCTGATATGATCAGATCAAACCAAATCTCTAAATTTGTACAATTGGATTGGATTAAGACTAAATGTGTTGCTCTAAATGCACTGAATAATTGGGACTTAGAAGGGGCGTTGTCTTACGTGAACGCCTTTTCTCAGCATGGAGATGAAGAATCCACAAATGGGTTAACTCTGTCTTTCTGCCCATTAGACTAAGTCAGTCAAACCTGTCACGCCCCTCCTGGACCAGGACATTCCCAGTCTCGACGAGGGCGAAAGCTATTGACGACAGTCTGACGTGATGGCTCCCAGACCCCTAACACTGGACCTGACAGACCCTAAGGGGTGGGAGTGGATTCTCCATCTCCATGCTGAGAAAAGGCGTTCAGGTAAGACAACGCCCCTTCTCCAGCATAGGAGATGGAAAATCCACGAATGGGACATACCAAAGCCACACTGTCCCTATGGGAGGGAAGCAGTCAGGGCTGGTGTCCTGTCCTTTGGCACCACTTGTTGGAGCACTCTGCATCCGAAGGAGGCTTCCACAGAGGCAAACCTGTCCAGTTTATAATGCCTCACAAATGGTGAAGGCGACGACCATGTTGCTGCCCTACAAATGTCCAAGATGGATGCCTGAGTGGCCCATGCTGCTAAGGTCGCAGCACTGTGCGTCGAATGTGCAGTAACATGACTTGGATCTGCCAGGGAATGCGACTGATACACCCCCACAATGCAAGCTCTGATCCACCTGCCTATGGTAGAGGCAGATACTTTCTGTCCTATAGAAGAATGGTGAAAGGAAACAAAGAGGGCTTCTGACTTGCAAAAGGCCACTGTCCGCTTGATGTAATAGCCCAATGCCCTGCGGACATCCAGTGCATGCCATTGATGTTCCAAGTCATGAGACGGATTAGGGCAAAAATCTGGCAATACAATTTCTTGAGCCCTATGAAACAGGGTGTTGACCTTGGGAATAAAGGTAGGGTCCAAACGAAGGACCACTCGGTCCCAATGAAAAATGCATAGGTCATCCCTAATACAAAGCGCTGCCACTTCAGAGATGTGCCTGGCTGATGTAATGGCTACCAGGAAGGCGACCTTGAGGGACAAGGACTGTAGATCACAAGTCCTGATAGGTTCAAAAGGCAGTTTGGTGAGGGCCTGTAGGACCCGCGGCAACTCCCAAGAGGGATACCTATGCACCACAGGGGGCTTGGTGTTGGTGGCACCCTCGATAAAGGAGCGTATCAAAGGATGTTGAACCAACGGTGCCGAGTTGCCACAGGTAAGTAGAGTGAATAGAGCCGCCACCTATCAACAGATGGTATTAGGTGCCAAGCCCTTATTGAGGCCTTCCAATAAATAGTCCAAGATCCTTGGAATAGTCATATCCGAGATAGCCAAGTGGTGTCTTTTGCACCAATGGCAGAAATCCTTCCATGTGGAGTCATAGATGCGATTCGTTGCCGGCCGTCGGGAGGCCTGAATCATGGAAATGATGCCTGACAAATAGGATTCCCGAGACAGGATCTAGCGTCCAAGTGCCAGGCAGTTAACTGAAGCCACTGGGGTTTGGGATGCTGCAGAATCCCCTGGCTGAGTTTGATGCGATTTGGGGGAATCCTCCACAGCGGAGATCTGGAGAGATTCACGAGGTTGGCAAACCACGGTCTCCATGGCCAGTGTGGGGCCACAAATATCACCTCCGCCCGCTCTTGCGGTATCTTGCGAATAGCTGCTGGGATCACAGGGAGAAGGGGAAATGTGTAAACCAGGCCCCATGGCCATGGACTCCGAAGAGCATCCGCTCTCTCCACCCCTCGGAGACGGGAACCAGGAGAAGAATCTCGGGAGCTGGGAGTTCGCTGAAGAAGCGAACAAGTCCAGGACCGGTCAGCCGAACCTCTCCGATATCTGTGCGAAGAGGTCCTGGTGCAGGCGCCATTCGTAATGGTCCACAATCGACCTGCTTAAAAAGTCCACCTGTCAATTTGCCTCCAACGAGATGTGCTTGGCCCTGAGGAAGGAAAGATTGGTCTCTGCCCAGGAGCCCAACAACTGGGCCTCGACCATAAGGGATCCAGAACGGGTGCCCCGTTGCCGGTTCATGTGGGCCTTTGCCGCCACGTTGTCCATGAGGACCAGCACATGTTGCCTCGCAACCCTGTTGCAGAAGGGGCAGAGAGCCAGGTGTATGGCTCTAAGCTCCAACCAATTGATGTTGTGCCTCAGGTCTAACCGGGACCATTGGCCCTGAGCCAACTGTGACTGAAGGTGTGCTCCCCAGCCAAACAGACTGGCATCTGTCGTAAGGGTGAGCTGAACAGGTTCCTTGAAGAACGAATCTCTGGCTACCGCTGGGGAGGACCACCACTGAAGGGAACGTAGGGTCTGAGCAGAAACCCTTACCCTTTGGTTGGAGGAGCCGATACACAATCTTTGAAATGGGAGCAAGAACCATTGGAGATTCCTGGAGTGCAGTCTGGCCCAAGGCACTATTGTGATGCAGGATATCATCTTTCCCAGCAACTGGGAAAGCACGGCCAGTGTCACCACGCGTTCCCTGCAAACCTTGCGAACCAGGGCTCGGATGCTGTTCTGACGTTCCCGAGACAGGTAAACCTGGCAATGGTCTGTGTCTATGACTGCCCCTACATGGAGGAGGCGGGTCGAGGAAACTGTCTGGCTCTTTTGAAAGTTCACCGACAACCCTTGGTCTTGGAGGGTCTTGATCGATAATGCCAGATCTGACTGGGGGGCTGGAACGGAGGGCAACTGGATGAGAATGTCATCCAGATAGCACTGAATGTGTACTGGCACCAGTCTCAATTGTGCGGCAAGCACCGACAGGATCTTGGTAAACACTCTTGGAGCCGATGAGAAGCCGAACGGCAGGGCTCTGTACTGGTAAGGGTGGCTCATATAACAGAACCTGAAGAACTGCCGATGATCAGGTAGGATGGGGATATGTAGGTATGCTTCTGTCTGTGGACATCAGGAAGTCTCCCTTCCTTACGCTAGCCAGGATGGACCGGAGTGTTTGCATCTTGAATTTCCTGTATGCAATGTGGGAGTTCAGACCTTTCAGGTCTAGTATTGCCCTCCATCCCCACGAGGCCTTGGGAACCACAAAGAGGATGGAATAAAATCCTCTTCCCAGTTGACCAACCTGGGTTCTATGTCTTACCTCCAAGAGATGTTGAATGGCCTTGTGCATGAGTTCCTTCTTGACCGGATTTTTCAATTCCAGGCAAGAAATGAAGCGCCCTGGCAGGTTGGACACAAATTCCAGGGACAGGCCATATCGGATGGTTTGAAGGACCCAGGAGTCTGTGGTGGTGCTTCCCACTGGTGGGCGAAAAGAGCCAGTCCGCCACCTATGGGAGGCGCCTCCCAGAAGTCACTTGGGCCTTCTGAAGGGGCGACCCCCCATGTCCCAAAAGGGCCGCTTGCCCTGGTACTGCTGTCTGGGCCTGGCACCCGATCTCTCAGATGGACGGTCTGGCCGTGCAGAACCTAAGCCTGCCTGACCGTACGCCTGTGGGCGTACGGATTGGAACGTCTGTCTGCCCGTCTGCTGAGGTGAGCCATCACCTTCCGCTTATCCTTATTCTCAATTAGATAGGGTGCCAGGGCCTCTCCAAACAGCTGACCACCCTGGTAAGGGGCTGCAACCAAGCACCACTTGGATTTGGCGTCAGCTTGCCAATGTTTGAGCCACCAGAGCCGCCAGGCGGTGAGATTGGAGGCTATGGCTCTGGAAGAAAACCTGGCTGCGTGTAGAAATACATCAGATATACAGTGGGGCAAAAAAGTATTTAGTCAGCCACCAATTGTGCAAGTTTTCCCACTTAAAAAGATGAGAGAGGCCTGTAACTGTCATCATAGGTAGACCTCAACTATGAGAGACAAAATGAGAAAACAAATCCAGACAATCACATTGTCTGATTTGGAAAGAATTTATTTGCAAATTATGGTGGAAAATAAGTATTTTGTCAATATCAAAAGTTCATCTCAATACTTTGTTATATATCCTCTGTTGGCAATGGCAGAGGTCAAACGTTTTCTGTAAGTCTTCACAAGGTTGGCACACACTGTTGCTGGTATGTTGGCCCATTCCTCCATGCAGATCTCCTCTAGAGCAGTGATGTTTTGGGGCTGTCGCTGGGCAACACGGACTTTCAACTCCCTCCAAAGGTTTTCTATGGGGTTGAGATCTGGAGACTGGCTAGGCCACTCCAAGACCTTGAAATGCTTCTTACGAAGCCACCCCTTCGTTGCCCGGGCGGTGTGTTTGGGATCATTGTCATGCTGAAAGACCCAGCCATGTTTCATCTTCAATGCCCTTGTTGATAGAAGGAGGTTTGCATCAAAATCTCACGATACATGGCCCCATTCATTCTTTCCTGTACACGGATCACTCATTCTGGTCCCTTTGCAGAGAAACAGCCCCAAAGCATGATGTTGCCACCCCCATGCTTCACAGTAGGTATGGTGTTCTTTGGATGCAACTCAGCATTCTCTCTCCTCCAAACACGACGAGTTGTGTTTCTACCAAACAGTTCTACTTTGGTTTCATCTGAGCATAGGACATTCTCCCAATCCTCTTCTGGATTATCCAAATGCTCTCTAGAAAACTTCAGATGGGCCCGGACATGTACTGGCTTAAGCAGGGGGACACGTCTGGCACTGCCAAATCTGAGTCCCTGGTGGCGTAGTGTGTTACTGATGGTTGCCTTTGTTACGTTGGTCCCAGCTCTCTGTAGGTAATTCACTAGGTCCCCCCGTGTGGTTCTGGGATTTTTGCTCACCGTTCTTGTGATCATGTTGACCCCACGGGGTGAGATCTTGCGTGGAGCCCCAGATTGAGGGAGATTATCAGTGGTCTTGTATGTCTTCCATTGTCTAATTATTGCTCTCACAGTTGATTTCTTCACACCAAGCTGCTTGCCTATTGCAGATTCAGTCTTCCCAGCCTGGTGCAGGTCTACAATTTTGTTTCTGGTGTCCTTCGACAGCTCTTTGGTCTTCACCATAGTGGAGTTTGGAGTGTGACTGTTTGAGGTTGTGGACAGGTGTCTTTTATACTGATAACAAGTTCAAATAGGTGCCATTAATACAGGTAATGAGTGGAGGACAGAGGAGCCTCTTAAAGAAGAAGTTACAGGTCTGTGAGAGCCAGAAATCTTGCTTGTTTGTAGGTGACCAAACACTTATTTTCCACCATAATTTGCAAATAAATTCTTTCCAAATCAGACAATGTGATTGTCTGGATTTGTTTTCTCATTTTGTCTCTCATAGTTGAGGTCTACCTATGATGACAATTACAGGCCTCTCTCATCTTTTTAAGTGGGAGAACTTGCACAATTGGTGGCTGACTAAATACTTTTTTGCCCCACTGTATACTCCGAGGCTGCAACCAATTTGCTCAGGTCTTGGTGCGTGCATAAGTCCTCCGGAAAGATAAACAAGTAGCTGCTCTTATTGCCCATGCCACCACCTGATGTGTCCTGCGGAACGTCAATTCTGATCTCTTATCCTCAGCCTTCAATGTCTCGGCCATATCCCCCGACACCACAGATGAGGACAAAAGAGGGGTCAAGGGTTCATCCACCGTTGGTACCTCAAGAGCGTCCGCCAAGGCTGGTGTTGCGCTAACCAGTTTTCTGTCCATTCCCTCCAGGGAGGGGAAGGTGCCAGGTGAAGCCCATTGCTTTAGAGGGGGACAGGGCACATGGTGCTGAGTCACAATAGGCTCAGAAAAAAATGGATTTGGATCCAAACTGGTTGAAGGGTCTGGCTGAGGAATTTGATCAGGACCTATATTTGCAGTGATGCTGGCTTTGCAGAACAGTGGCAAGAAAAGGGCCGGGTTGAAGAGACCCCCAAATGGAGGGGGTTCTGGAGAGGGATCCTCCTCCGACCATGGTGTGTCTGGTTGGTCATACTCCACAGGAGATGAGGCCCTGCTGTGAGAGGATCGGGCCGGCGAGAGAGAACCATGGTACTCAGCTGCTCCCAACTGGAGAAGATATGATGGAGGTAAGGAGGCAACCAACTCGGGCCTGGACCTATGGTAAGATCTAGAGGCGAAGGCCTGGTCGACTGCCTGAGAGATTAATGCCTGAAGATGCGCAGAGGAAAACGCCCCTTGAGGCTCTGTTGCACTGAGCCCAGCTGCTGTGGGAGTGAAGGTGGCCTCTGGGGCTGATTGAGGAGCCCGAGGTATCAAAGATGCTTGATGGATGTTTGGTTCCTCGGTATGAGGAAAAAATTGTTCCTGATCGTCTCCAGAAGAAGGAAGGTGGCTAGGGATCCCTTCCGGGGACCAGACCTCCTGAGTAGAAGCGGGGAGCCCCAGGGGAAGATCAAAGACCGAGGTCTCTGCCTGCTCCATGCCCATCATGGCCTGCCTCTGCGCTTTGGAGAATTCTTTTTCCAGCGCCTGGTGCCTCCTGTTAGCCTGTTTTTCTGCCAGTTTGGAAAGTTTCGTTCCTGAGATGTTTTTTCCCCTAGCCTTGAGCTTGCTGGCCGCCTCCTGTTTGGAGGACTTATGCCTCCTTTGGCCAGTGGATAAAGGAGTGGTGTCTTGTGGAGGCTGGGGCACTGTGTTGTCAGCCATTATAGGGCGAGATACCTCAGTGTTGTGCTGAGAGAGAACTTGAGCCCTCGTAGCCCAGTATAATATGTGGCTGTGCACCACCTGGCGGATCAGATTAGTACTGGTGGATACAAGTTAAGTCATAGGACTTGTTCCACCCATCGTGCTCCCCTGGATAACTACCAGACCGGTAGTTGTCCAATTGGTGGCCCAGTCGTGTCTATGGCCGCGGCAAAATCACATATGTGATGACAGCCAGCTTGCTCGTAGAGTGCTAGGTGGTGACAAAGCCAAAGACAGTGAGTGTTAGCACGCTCGCGCAGTGGGATGAATCTACGGTGGCGGTAAAATCATGGCCGTGATGACAACCAGCACATTCGTAGCCCACTGAATGGCGACCAGGTCAGTGAACACGAGGGCACCAGTTGAGGCCTATGTTTTATAATGAACGATTGTCTGAGAATGACCACCCCCCCTCGTGTTCCCTCTGGAAGGGATTGGCTCACGGCTATTGAGGCCGTCCAAAATAGCGACCGCAGATGCTGCAGCCTCTGCTAGGTTGAGCCTGGAAAAATGGGCGGAACGACCTGATTATGATGTAGATGGTCGTCTGCCGATTGCCTGCTGAGGAGGGGAAGGAGTGAGCCCTCAGGAGAGATCCGACTGGCAGCGGCGGCACATCACATAGTGGCCTAAAATGGCGGCCACGCTGGTCAGGCCATGAAAAAACTGAAGCGAAAGAGGCCAAGCGATGGCCCCCACAATGACTGAGGGGCGTCAGAAGAAAAGGCCCAGGGTTATAACTAGAAAGGGAAGCTGTGAGCCCGCTGGAGAAGGCTGATTGGTGGCGGCAGCAGCGGCTCGCTACGCGGCAGCCAAGATGGTGGCCACGACAGTCCAACCACGAAGAAAAGGCCAGCGAAGGCCTCTGTAACGACTCAGGAGAGTGGAAGTGAGTTCTGATCTCTTAGAAAAAAACCCAGGGCTGTAGCACTGATCGCAGCGCTGACGTGATGTGAACGGAACGATCGGCTCGAGTGTAAAAGAGCGGAAGCCTCCACTCTTGTCACTGGAGCTCTGTGAAAATCCCTCAAGCCTTCAGCCAGTCAATCTGGGGCAGCACTGATTCCAGTGCTGTTAAGATGACCGTGGAGATCAAGGAAGAAGGATCCAAGAGTGGGATAAATCTAACACAACCTGCTGCTAAGCTGGGAGCCAAAACTGTCACGTCCGTCTGGGCTGCAGACTAAGTCGAGACTGGGAGTGTCCTGGTCGAGGAGGGGCGTGACAAGTTTGACTGACTTAGTCTAATGGGCAGGAAGACAGAGTTAACCCATTCGTGGATTCTCCATCTCCTATGCTGGAGAATACAAATTACCAACTTTTCAAAATATTTCAGTAGTTTAACTTACTGAAGTTAAGTTAACTTCAGTAAGTTAAATTTTCAATTCATTTTGAAAATATCACATTCTGAATTCCAGAAAGTGAATATCAGAATGTTATTATATTTATCAGTTATTCTTGTTGGCCTGTTAGGGGGTTCATAAAAAAAATGTTCAAGTAAGCTGCAAAAAATTTAATATCAGTGTAATCAAGGAGACTTGCTCAAACAAATGTCTATTTGTTTCTTTATTATTTCACTTAAAATAAGCAAAAGAAATCAGGATTCTGAAGCATCTCTAAAAGAAACTACAGTCATTCCCACTTTGTTCACTGTGCTCGTTTTTCAGGGAAAAATAAGAGTCACACTCAGAACAAAACAATGTATATCAGCCACTGTAGCAGCCACTATAGGAAGCCAAAAAGATCAGATTATCTTCAACCATGCAAGCTCAATGGTTGATTTCCCCATGCTAGCTATCAGGCTAGCTACCATAAGTTTGTGGAGAAAAAGTATTATATAAATAAAGCATGGTTCTCAGTTACTACAGTGTATAAAGATGAGTGACAGTCCCTTTGTTAGTAATAAAATTAATATTTGTAAACCAATGTTACCAATAGTATATCTTATACTAGCTTTCCATTAAACAAAAATATTGTGAAATAGCATCCCAACCTTTGCATTTAGATTTGTACTTTATTCTGTAAGTATCTTCAGATAAGAGTTAACATCCTTCTGGGCAAGGAAAAAAAACCAAGAGTAAAGTTTAAGATTTTACAAGATGCTCGGGAAAGAGGAGGGCTTAAGGCGCCTAACTTGAAATTATATTATGATGCGGCGGCCCTAACAGTGATTAGTGACTGGGTTAACTTAACAAATAAAAATGTACTATCTCTTGAGGGATGGGACTTATTATATGGATGGTACGCATATTTGATTTATAATAAAAAAGTAGATCAGGCTTTCAAATCCCATATCTTAAGAAGTGCCTTATTGCATGTCTGGGAAAAGTACTATTATAGGTTAAATTATAAAATACCAATTTGGGGGATTCCTGGACATGCGATAGAAGGGGTATCTAGGGGTGTGAATTTGGATAGGATCTCTTATAAGGAATTATTTTGATTGGTAGGGAGTGATTGGCAATTAAAATCTTTAGTTGAGCTAAAGCAAGAAAATATACAGTCTTGGTTTCAGTATAATCAATTAGTGGTTAGGTGGAATTTAGATCAAAAGGTTGGTATTACTTTAGGGGATGAGAATTTGGTAAAACAGATTAAAGATCAAAGAGAATTTATAAAGAGAATTTATAATGTTTTAATAGAATTGGATTCTGAAATGGATCTAATTAAAGATTGTATGGTAAAGTGAGCTCAAAATATTCAGGAACCGATCCCATTGGATACATGGGAGATAATTTGGGTTAGAAATGTAAAATTTACACAAAATTTAAGATAAATTTTTTATAAAATGTTTTACAGGTGGCATTTGGATCCCAGAAAGCTGTCTTGTATGTATTCTGATTTACAGCCCAAATGTTGGAGATGTGGTAGCTTGGATGCAACCTATTTTCATATTTGGTGGACTTATAGAAATATAAAAGCTTTTTGGATTAAAATTTGGTGGAACATTCAAAAGATTTTTAAAAGAAAGATAAAGTTTACCCCTCAATTATTTTTGTTGAGTATTATTGTAGATTTTGATGTTAAAGAAACTAATTTGATGTTGAACTTAATAACAGCAGCAAGGCTATTGGTAGGGCAATATTGGAAGAAAGAGTCCTTGCCTACTATAGATAGAAGAATGGACGTTTAAGGTGTCATATTTAGCAGAAATGGCAAAAAATTCTGCCTATTTGAAGGATCATACACAAGAAAGATATATTTCGGTTTGGAGAAGATGGATAGATTATATTCAGAATAAATATGGGATTAAAAAGTTTCATCTATCTTATGAGTAAATTTTAGATTAGTATTGATAGTATAATAACTCATTTCAGATTTGGTATTACTATGGTTTAATTAATATTGACTTGTTTATATTATTCTTTTTGTTTTAATTTGTTTATATTTATCTTAAATGGGAGTAAAATATTTTATGGATTTGGTTACTTATATAGTTGGGTAATTTTAATTAGAATTTGATTATTAATTTGTAACCCTGTACTCAGCTCTACTAAAAACCCTCTACTCAGCATACTAAAAAGCAGAAACATCACCCTGCCAACAAAAGTGCGTATAGTCCATGGTTTTCTCAGTTGCAGTGTATGGCTGTGAAAGTTGGACCATAAGAAAGGCTGAGCGCCAAAGAATTGAGGCCTTTGAACTATGGTGCTAGAGAAGACTCCTGCGAGTCCCTTGGACTGCAAGGCATTCAAACCGGTCAGTCCTAGAAGAGATCAACCCCGACTGCTCTTTAGAAGGCCTGATCCTGAAGTTGAAACTCAAATACTTTGGCCACCTAATGAGAAGGAAGGACTCACTGGAGAAGGGCCTAATGCTGGGAAAGATTGAGGGCAATAGAAGAAGGGAACGACAGAGAATGAAATGGCTGGATGGAGTCACTGAAGCAGTAGGTGTGAACTTAAATGGACTTCAGAAGATGGTAGAGGACAGGAAGACCTGGAGGAACATTGTCCATGGGGTCGCGATGGGTCGGACACGACTTCGCAATTAACAACAACAACAACTCAGCTCTGGGAAGTGGGGGGAGGGTTAGGGGTGGATGGGTTTTGGGAAATTGTATACTGTATAAAACTTTTCAATAAAAAAAGAGTTAACATCCTAAGATTTTTAAGGGAAAGATTATTAAAAATAACTGCAATTAAATATAAATAAATAAATAAATTGCACATAGTATCAAATGTAATAATAGTCTTCAATGATGCAAAACCCTTAAGTTATCCAAGAACCATTTTTGGAGGATTGGGATTTTTAACTTAGCTAAACTATATAAAATCTTAACTTCAAATTTGTATTATTTGAAGAGGAAATGCAAACTTACTACTTGCATAAGAGCGACTGTCATCCTCACACATTTTATTCAACTGTTGATACTCTTCTTGTGCTAGCTCAAATCGCTGCTGCTTAATTTGATAAATTTCCATCTTGGCATTAAGTGCTTCCTGAGCGACAATTAAATATTCCTTTAACATGCGCTCCTGTTCTCTTCTCCATTGCTCTCTTGGGTCTTCAATTTGTGTGAGTTCTAATTAGAAAAAAAAAAGAGTTCCAACATGTTAAATGAAAAAACAGGGAGATGTTCAAAATTCACATATTATGGCAACTAAGTCATATTTTTATTTTAAAAAAGAAAACTAATGTCCAAAACTATACCAACATTTAATTTAAACTTAAAAAATTGTATTCTATCCAGTCTACTAGGATTTCAAAGATATGTACTTTACAACCAAGCTACACAAGGCGTAATGCTAAATAGATAATGATCTGAATCAAACTAACAATTAGATATAATTTTATCATTGCTTCCATAACCTGCTCCATTTCTTCACTTTTTGCTCAACTTGAAGATACTGGAATATTTACTTTATTTTGTAAGTCCTTGGCTTACAACCATTAGTTTAGTGACCATTTGAAGTTACAATGGCACTGATGACCATTTTTCACACTCACGACCATTGCAACATCCCCATGGTCACGTGAACAAAATTCAAATGCTTGGCAACTAGTTCATATTTACGACAGTTGCAGTATTCCAGGGTCATGTGACCACCTTCGGTGATCTGATAAACAAAGTCAATGGGGAAGCCAACTGTGTTACTAACTTAAAAACTGTAGTGATTCATGTAGCAACTATGACAAGATCATAAAATGGATCAAAACTCACTTTACAAATGTCTTGTTTAGCAACATAAATTTTGGGCTCAATTGTAGTTGTAAGTCGAGACTACCTGTATAGTTTCTTATCTTGTCCTAATTGGAAAACATAGTTAATTTTAAATATATTATATCTGAACAAGCCAAGACAATGATTCTCAATTTGTCTTTTTCTTACAAAATACTATTATAAATAGTTTTGATACAACAACAAACTGCAACTACAATTAGTCCCTGACTTAAAATTACAAATGGACCCAAAATTCCCATCACAATCATTGCGATTGTAACTCAAGTCGAACCTCATTTTATGATTACTTTTATGGTGGTTACTAAGCAAGTCACCGTAGTCATTATATAAATCACATTGTTGTTAAGCAAATTACATGGTCATTAAGTGAATCCTGTTTCCGCAATGATATATTTTGCCAGAAATCACATGATTATTATAGACACTGCAATTGGTCTCAGATGCAAGCTAGTGCAATCATATGATTGCAGGGAGGTGTGAGGGTTGTAAATGCGAGTATAGATCATAAATTTATTTTTCCAAGGCCGTAACTTTGAACCATCATTAAACAAATGGTCGCAATTTGAGGATTACCTATATTGGAAAACTGAACTGGATGTCTCATGATCAAGTCAGAAGTTATACAAATTCAGTCACTGATTTGTTCAAGGTCTTCACTGACCTTGAAGGTTGAACAAGAACTTTCCATAGCAAGATGTCCATATTCATTTAATTAATGCATGAAATGTGAAAAAGTCCATATTTTCCAAATATTTAAGTGGCAAGGAGCAAGGAATACTGATCAGTTATATCCCTTGCAATTTTATTGGTTTTTTAATTCTTAACAAAAAGTACTCAGGACACTCCGTGGTGTTTGGGTAATCAAACATTCAAAAGTGAAAACATATATAAACAACTCAACTCAATACATTCACTGTCCCCTCTCTATTTCCCTCAAATAGCATAATACGTCTAAAATATTCCATTTCTAATTTAAATTTCTATTACTGCTAAACCTCTTTTAAAACTTTATCAGTTTACAATTACCATAATCAAATTTAACTTTAAATCAACAAGTTATCAATTCAGGTATCCCTTCCAGATATATTCTAATTCTTAATTTCTCACATCCCTCATTTTATCACCAATCTCATTTATTTCGTCTTCCACTACACAATACATATCCTAATTAAAATAAAATATTAATCTACCCTATACATATATAATCCCACAATCGATCAATCTCTTTAAGATAACAAAATGTTAAACCTTAAATCATTTCAATTCATTAAACAAAATTCAAATTTCATTCAATTGATTATCATGCCTTATCACATCTATGTTACCATACAAAAAGGTCATCTTACTAATTTAAAACACTCAGTTAATTATTGAAACCATCCAAATATAAAAAATCAACATTTTTTTCAATTCCAATACATAATATTTTTCATCAAAATAAATCTATTATTCCAAAAGGTACATTCTTAATCTATTTAAAATATCTATTCTAATAATCTCTCTCAGCTGAAAACACGAAGCTGAAAACACCAGCCTGAAGATGACGAATGGGACTTCGTCGAAACGTCGCCAAGACACTTCCAATTTTACGCGGGAGAAAACCCGAACAACCAAAGACCTACATACAAACACCAGCGAAAACCTCAGAAAACACGAAGTTGAAAACACCAGCCTGAAGATGACGAATGGGACTTCGTCGAAACGTCACCAAGACACTTCCAATTTTACGCGGGAGAAAACCCGAACAACCAAAGACCTACATGTATGTATGTATGTATGTATGTATGTATGTATGTATGTATGTATGTATTCTTACTTCTAACTCTGTCTTAATCCTTAAAACAGTCCATAAATCCAAGATTGCCTTTTAATCCATTACACAATTTTAAATTTCTCTTTTCAGTCTGATTCTGGCTTTTTTTCTGTGCCAGACAGGTTTCCATAACCAAGCTTCCCTTTCAACCAGTAGATCTATTTTTGTTGCTTGCAGTGGCCTTTGAAAGGATAGGAATCCCATTCTCTGCATTAGGCATCTATTTCTCTCATCCTTAAAGCATCGTTGCTTTGTAGTCAGATGTAGTCTGGACATCAGTTTGAATGTTTGAAGTGAGATCTCTGGGTCTTAATTCTGTAGTAAACTCTTTCATTGTAGCACATATTTCTGCAGTAGCCTCATAAATCTTTTCCAATATAAGTTTACAGTTTAATTGTAACTGAGGTTTCTCCATTTTGATAGTAATTAAAAAGGGTCTCTTTTTTTTGTGGAGGCTATATTTAATAAAAGTTAGGCAGTGTCCACCCCCACAATTCCCACAGCTGCACGGCTTATCTTTTCTCTTCAAAAATAATTTGAAGGTCAGATCTATTCCATCTTCAAAGAGTAACCAGAAGTTGCAGTATTAAGTTTTCGCCACTAGATGTCCTCAGTAGATTAAAAAAAGATCTTTTCCAGACACCATTTCCTTTTTTCTCTCTTTTAAAGTATAATGTGAAAAAAGAAATAATCTTCCAGCATAAGATAATAATACAGTTCTTAGAAAGAGAAAAAAAATTCTGTACCCCCCAAAAATATGGAAATAAAATATAGTATTTAAAATTTTGTTATATTTTTATACAACGCCTTTCTTCCCAAACATGTAGAAGCTGCTTTTTCAAGCCAGGGAAATAATTCCAACAAGGCTCTTACAGGCACAAAAAACAAAAGGGTCGTTGTCTTACCTGAACGCCTTTTCTCAGCACGGATAATCCACCAATGGGTTGAGACTGTATTCCTGCCCAATCAGATCAGTCAGCCAAAGTTGCCACGCCCGTCCTGGACCACGAGATTCCCAGTCTTGACACGAGCGAAGCCACTGACTGACACCAAGACGTTTTGGCTCAACTATTTTGTCCCTAGCTATTATGGTCTGCAAGGGTGGGTGTGGATTATCCATCTCCGGGCTGAGAAAAGGCGTTCAGGTAAGACAACGCCCCTTCTCCAGCACTGGAGATGGATAATTCACCAATGGGACATACCAAAGCCTATTGTCCCTCGGGTTGGGGAATAGACTGGTTCTGTATGGAACTTTGGTTTAGCACCTGCTGAAGAACCCTCCTACCGAAGGAGGCCTCTGCAGAGGAGTATTTGTCAATTTTGTAATGGCGAATAAATGGAGATGGCGATGCCCAAGTGGCTGCCTTGCAAACCTCCTCAATGGAAGCCTGTGTGGCCCATGCTGCCGAGGTGGCAGCACTCCTTGTGGAGTGAGCCGTGACATGTCTGGGGACCGGCAAGGCCTCTGCCTGGTATGCCCCGGCGATGCATGCCCTGATCAACCTGCCAATGGTGGAGGAAGAGACCTTCTGGCCCCCAGAGGAGGGGTGGAAGGATATGAAGAGCGCCTCTGAATGGCGGAATTCCGCTGTCCACGAAATGTAGTACCTTAGTGCCCTGCGGACGTCTAATGTGTGCCATTGTCGTTCTAGGGCATGCCATTGTCGTTGGATTTGGACAAAAGTCCGGAAGGACTATTTCCTGTGACCTGTGGAAAAGGAAATTGACCTTTGGGATGAAGGAAGGGTCTAGTCACAAGACTCCCGTCCCTGTGAAAACATCACAGGTCTTTCCTTGTTGAGAGTGAGGCTAACTCGGATATACGACGAGCCGACGTAATTGCTACCAAGAATGCTACCTTATGGGTTAGGTAGTGAATGTCGCATGTTTTTACTGGTTCGAACGGTGGCCTGGTGAGAGCTTGTAGAACACGTGGTAGCTCCCACGAGGGGTACCTGTGTACAGTTGGTGGCCTAATGTTTGCAGCCCCTTTGAGGAAGGAGCAGAGTAGGGGATGCTGGCCCAAGGGTTCCCCAGGGTTGCCCGAAAGTATTGTTGAGAGGGCGGCGACCTGTCTACGCAGTGTGTTTGGCGCTAGTCCTCTCTCTAGGCTGCCTAATAGGAATTCCAGAATGTTGGGAATTGTTAGCTCCCTGAGGGACAGGCTCCGTTCAGAGCAACATGATTGGAAACCTTTCCACATGGCCTCGTAAATACGGTTCGTGGATGGATATCTTGGAAGCCTGTATAACCCTGATTACTCCTTGTGAGCAAAGTCCCCTAGTTAGGATTGACCGCTCAAGTGCCAGACGGCTAGTTGTAGCCATTGTGGCTCCGGGTGAGAGATCGCCCCCTGACTGAGAGAGATCTTCTCTGGAGGAATCCGCCATGGATCCGCTAGAGAGAGACTTCTCAGGTCTGCGAACGAAGGCCTCCTTGGCCAATATGGGGCCACAAGGATTACCTCGGCTCGTTCCTGGAGGAGTTTGCGGGGGAAGAGGTAGGGGGGGAAATGCATATAGGAGCTCCCTTGGCCATGGGCTCCGTAACGCATCTGTCTGTTCTGCTCCCCTGGAAGGAAATCGGGAGAAGAAGCAAATCAGCTGGGCATTGGATGGTGAAGCAAATAGGTCTACCTGAGGGCGACCGAAGCGGTGGCAGATCTCCCTGAAAATCCTCAGGTGGAGTTGCCACTCCGAGTGATCTACTATTGTCCTGCTCAACAGATCTGCCTGGGTGTTTGATTTCCCTGATATGTGGTCGGCCCTTATTGGGGCCAGGTTTTGTTCCACCCAAGTCCCCAGTAGGAGTGCCTCAGACGATAAGGAGCGAGAGTGGATGCCCCCTTGGCAATTTATGTGAGCCTTGGCTGTCACGTTGTCCGTTAGAACTAATACGTGGTGACGTGTCAGCATGTCGTGGAAATGTTTTAGCACTAGGTGAATGGCTCGGAGTTCGAGCCAGTTTATGTTGTGTCGGAGGTCTGCTGTGGACCAGCGGCCCTGTGTCCACTTGGTCCCCAGGTGAGCTCTCCAGCTAAACAGGCTTGCGTCGGTTGTGAGTACTATTCTGTCTGGCTCCCTGAAGTGTGAGCCTCTGAGCAGGGCCAGTGATAGCCACCACTTGGGAGAGTGTCATACTCTTAGTGGTAGTCCTACTCTTCTTCGGGATGCCCTGAGTTTCTGTCTCTGAAACGGAAGCATGAACCACTGCAACTCCCTTGAATGTAGTCTTGTCCATGGGACGATTGCTATGGTCGAGATCAGCTTCCCTAACAGTTGGGAAAGGCAGACTAGTGTTACTGACTGACTGCGGTTTACCTGTTTTACTGTCTCCCTTATGTTGTTATACACCTTGCACTCCACTGTGTCTATGACGGCTCCAAGATGCAGTATTCTCGTTGTTGGGATCAGGTGGCTCTTGAGGAAGTTCACTGAGAAGCCGTGATCCTGCAGCAATTTTACTACTAATTTTAGATCTGCCTGAGCGTGACGGGCGGACGGTGACTGGATTAGTATAGCGTCAGACTGGACTCTGACCAGTATGGTCCTTAGGTGAGCTGCCAGAACCGCCAGTATCTTGGTGAACACCCTGGGAGCTGATGACAGGCCGAATGGGAGCGCTCTGTAGGCGAACCGTAGAAACCGGCGGTGGGCCAGAGAGATGGGGATATGTAAGTATGCCTCCGTGAGGTCGATAGACGTCAGGAAATCCCTTTTCCTTACGCTTCCTAGAATGGAGCGCAGTGTCTGCATTTTGAATTTGCGGTATGTTAGGTGAAAATTTAGTCTCTTTAGATCCAGAATGGCTCTCCACCCCCCTGATGGTTTTGGAACCACACAGAGTATGGAGTAGAATCCCTGACCTCTCTGGTCCGAAGGCACCGGTTCTATGGCACGTATACTTAGTAGGTGTTGAACGGCCTCATTCATGAGTTTTCTCTTTGCTGGGTTTCCGGGACAGGGGCGGAAGCGGATCAGGGGTTTGGAGAGGAATTCTAGGGAGAGTCCATGACGTACGGTGTCCCTGACCCATACGTCCGTGGTAGTTTCCTCCCATTGGTGGGCAAACTGGGCGAGTCTGCCCCCTATGGGAAGGACTGAGAGGGAGTCATCTGGCGTGGTGAAAGGGGCGGTTGTTCCCCCGAAAGGGCCGCCTTCCTTAAGCCTGCTGTCTAGGTCTTGTGTTTTGTCTCTCAGTTTGTCTTTCCTGTCTATCCTGCATAGACTGAAAGGATTGTGATGGATGGAAATAGTTGAACGTGGTTTCCATACAAAAGGACTGTTTCCTTCCGAAGAAACCAGGTCGTCTGTCCTGTTTTTTGAGAATGTGTTTAAGGACCTTGCACTTGTCCTTTTTCTCTGTTAGGTAAGACGTTAGCACGTCTCCAAACAATTTGGTTCCTTGATATGGGGCCGAAGCCAATTTCTATTTGGATTTGGCATCAGCTTGCCAATGTTTTAACCAGAGAAGGCATCTGCCCGTAATGTTTGACGCTATTGCTCTGGCTGAGAATCTGGCCGCTTGGAGTGTTGCGTCCGATGCATACTCTGTGGCTGCTACCATCTTGCTGAGTTCCTGTTGGGTGCGGATGTCTTCCACAGGTACTCAGCCTTGTAATTCTCGGAGCCAATAAAGTGTAGCTCTGGTGAAGAAGGAGGCAGAGGTAGCTGCTCTAGTAGCCCATGCTATTGCCTGGTGTGTTCTCCGGTAGGTGGGCTCACCTTTCAGTCTTCTGTCTTAAGGGCTTCTGAAAAATCCCCTGATATGGCCGTGTCCGATATCAGGGGCCCTATGGGCTCGTCCACAATTGGTACTTCCAATGCTCCCTCCAGATCCTTGGCTATATTAAATAGCCTCTTGTCCGTATTGCTTGGAAGAGGGAGAGAGGCGGGTGATGACCACTGTTTCTGGATTGCGTTTAGAAACAGAGTCGGGCAAGGTATGCGGTGTTGAGTGGTTACCTTTTCGGCGAACCTGGGATCGGCCTCCGCATCGAGTGGGATGGGTTCTGCTGGGGTCCCCTGACCAAGATGAGCTGTGGATTCTGCCTTACGCAGTATGGTGACAAAATAGAGAATGGTTAAAGAGGCCATTAAAGGAAGGCACCTCAGGTGAGCTGTCTTCCTCTTCAGATATTTGGATCTCCTGTGACATGCCTGGTTGGTCAAGGTAAGAGTCATCGGAGAGTGATGAATCTGAGGGGGAAGAGGGTCCCTGTTGGTCCTCTGCTTCCTCCTGGTGCCCAGATTTATGCTTGTGAATTGTCAGCTTGATGGTCTGGGCCCTGGTCTCAAATGCGCGGTCTACAGCTTGCGCTATTAAGGCCGCTAGCCGGTCCTCCGTTAGAGAAGCTGGGGTCGGAATTATTTGCGTCCCTGCTGCTGCCAGCGTAAATGTGGCCTCAGGGGGTCCGTGTGATCTACGTGGCGAGGGAAATCGGGATAGGGATGAGAACTCACCTGTCCCACCTCGCGCTGGAGACTGAGATGATTCTCCAGTTGACCAAACACCCAGTGGGGATGATGAGACCCCCAGTGGTAGTTCGGGAACTAGCCCCCCATTCTGGCTCTTTTCTGGGCCCTGATGAATTCTTTTTCCAGGGCTTGGTGCCTTCTGATTGTCTGTTTATCCGCCTTCCTGGATGACTTTTTGGCAGCCTTGATCTTGGAGGCTGTTGAAACTTCAGAGCCCTCTGAACCGGGTGCTCCTGAAGTTGAAGACAGGGCTCCAGTAGAGGGAATGATAGCTTCCTCCATTCTCCACTAGCGCAGGGTCACGATAGGGGAACCCCGGTGGTAAGAGAGTATACTCCTGGATAAGCACAGGCGCACTACAGGGGACGCCTGGAACCCAGGTACAGCCTCTGTGATAGATTTCAAATTAATGGCTGTGCACGGATAAGAACAGGCACAGTAATGGGGATGCCTGGAATCCGGCTTAGATTGCCGTGGGTAAGGACAGGCACACGACCAGGGATGCCTGGAACCCAGGAATTGACAAGCCAGATACTTACAGGCCCCCCAACGGAAAGGCCCGAGATCTGGATGGAGCCAGAGACATAGTAGAATTTAATCCAATTTGAAAATTAATCTGGTACTTAACTATAGGCGTGGAGGCACCAGGTCCTTGAAAGAGAGGTGATAGAGGCTGTCTGCCTATATATGCCTTGCTCCTGTGTCCTTATTGTGTCTAATATGGCCGCTGCCCTCAGGAAGCTATTGCGCATGCGTTATAAGCAGGCACGCATGTGCAAGAGCTTCCTCTACTTGGCCAAGCCACGTGGGTCTGGGACAAAGGAGCCACGCATGCACCGGACTGCTCTGCTAATGGCGGCTGATTCAAATACTTCAGGAATCCTCTGGTGAGTGAAAGTACAGATTCACTCTACCAGCTGATCCGCGCCACTCCAAGCAGTCTCCGTTGTTTACCTCCCCCCCCCGCATGCACTCTGTTGCCAGAAAAACCGGTTTAACTAGCGTGGAGCTGTAGCAAGAATCTCCTTTCTTTCAAGCTCCACTAACAATTGATCCGTCTGCCTCAGACGGTTCGCTGACCAGCGAATGCCCCGGGGCTGAGGTTTGAGTGGGGGGAGGAGGAGGGGAAGGGAAGGCAAGGGACTGAGCTTGGGAACTTCCTAGGGAACTTGAGCTCTCCCCTGGGAATCTGACTCTCAGAGTTTAACTTTAGAGTTTAAATTTAGAGTTTTGTAATCTATATAGAGTAGAATAGGTTAACAAATTAATTGATACCAACTAATCTCTGCTAGGATCTTAACTGCTAGAAACAAAATAATCCACCAATGGGAATGAAACTGTACCTGCCTAGGAGCCAAAGTTGTACGTCTGGTCGCTGGGCGAGATCAGTCAAGACTGGGAATCTCGTGGTCCAGGACGGGCATGGCAACTTTGGCTGACTGATCTGATTGGGCAGGAATACAGTCTCAACCCATTGGTGGATTATCCATCTCCAGTGCTGGAGAATAGAGTAGAGAGAGTAGCAAGGAAAAGTCTCACCCGGATTCACCACGTGGGTTCAGCGTAGATGTTCCTTGACTGATGGTTTGAAGCGGCAGGGTGATCGGCCATTTTACTGGCCGATCTTCTCCGTCGGCCCTCAGAGATAGCTCGGACAGCTGGAGGAGCCACCACTCCTTCGCAGCCGAGCAAAGCCTCGACAGAAGTCACACCCTCCAGGGCGACTTTCGACCCGCATAAGGGTCTACCGGTGGAGGGAAAACTAGCCGATGAGGAGACAAGTTAAGAGACCTACTCTTAACAGGGTTGTAACAATTATTCTTTATGAACCATAATGTGGAAGGAAACAGCTTTAGAACTAACCTTTTAAAATAAAAGTATTATGAAGAAAGGGAAACAAAACTATCAACACATTCATCAGTCAGACCTGGAGTCATTTTCACCCAGATTAATCCTGATATCAATCCTCACTGATAAGGAAAGGATGACTTTAATTCCTCTTACATCTTTAACAAACACTTTTAGTGTTGATGTGGCTAAGAATATTTAAAAGTCAGGAAAAATAGTACATTTGGGTTTATAGGTTAATTATATAAATGTAAAGGCAGGATTTCAAGAAAATTCTCAATCTGAGCACTGTTTCCAAAAAGTTTCCTGCTGGTCATTACATTATATGAGACCGTTGGCACCTAGAAAATACTCAAAGTATGAACACATTAGTATGTGATATCCTATTACTGAATCCAAAGCAGAGAGTCGCTAACTAGCCTAGTGACCCTTAAATAGTTTTTTTTTGGCACCAGCCATTTTAGTAAAAACTTGAAATGTTCTACTTCAAAGTATCTGTAGGATTTGAGGATGCCCATTGCTGCCACATGATAATTTAAAGGTAACTAATACTTTTAGCTATGAAATAAAAAGAAAATGCCTTTAAAGTTCTTTCAAAATGAGCCAAATATTTTTACATAGATTGCTCCATAAAAAAGTTAAATTTTAGTTTAATTAATGGTAACTATAACCATTAGTTCTCTAGAAAATGCTGTGCCTAACATATCTAACTATCTAAAGAAAATATTATACTGTACTAAGCAGTGACATCCCTAGGAAGAGACCCAAACATCTTCATCATCTTACCAGCTGATAAGGGGCATTGTCTTACCTGAATGCCTTTTCTCAGCATGGAGATGGAGAATCCACCAGTGGGTTTGCTCTGTCTTCCTGCCCATTAGATCAAGTCAGTCAAACTTGCCATGCCCATCCTGGACTAGGACACACCCAGTCTTGACGAGGGTGAAAGCTACTGACTATAGTCTGACGTGTTAGCTCCCAGAACCCTAACACTGGACCTGGCAGACCCAAACGGGCAGGAGTGGATTCTCCATCTCCGTGCTGAGAAAAGGCATTCAGGTAAGACAACGCCCCTTCTCCAGCACAGGAGATGGAGAATCCACCAAGAAAAAAGAAAATGCCTTTAAAGTTCTTTCAAAATGAGCTAAATATTTTTACATAGATTGCTCCATAAATGTCTCCAATGGGACATACCAAAGCCTCACTGGCCCCATGGGAAGGAAGCAGTCAGGTCCGGTGTCTCGTCCCTAGATACCACCTGCTGGAGGACCCACCGACCAAAGGCGTCCACAGAGGCAAACCTGTCCAGTTTGTAATGCTTCCTTGATAGACACCTGAGTGGCCCATGCCATGGAGGTAGCCGCGCTGCGCGTTGAGTGCACGGAGACACGACATGAAAGTGGTAGGGAATGCGATTGGTACGCCCCTGCAATGCAAGCCCTGATCCATCTGCCTATCGTAGAGGCAGACACCCTCCTTCCCATAGAGGAATGGTGAAAAGAAACAAAGAGGGCTTCAGACTTGCGGAAGGCCACCGTCTGCTTGATATAGCAGCGGAGAGCCCTGCAGACGTCCAGAAAATGCCATCACCGTTCCAGGTCATGAGATGGATTAGGGCAGAAATCCAGAAGTACGATTTCCTGAGTAGGGTCCAAGCGAAGGGCCACCTGGTCCCGGTGAAAAATGCATAGGTCATCCCTGATGGAAAGTGCTGCCAACTCAGAAATCCGCCTGGCAGATGTAATTGCCACCAGGAAGGCAACCTTGAGGGACAGGGACTGTATGTCACAGGTTCTGAGAGGCTCAAAGGGTGACCTGGTGAGGGCCTGTAGGACCCGCGGCAACTCCCAAGAGGGATACCTATGGACCACAGGGGGCTTGGTGTTGGTGGCACCCTTGATAAAGGAGCGTATCAAAGAATGTTGACCTAACAGCACCGAGTTGTCACAGGTAAGTATGGTGGAGAGAGCCACCACCTGTCTGTGTATGGTATTAGGCGCCAAGCCCCTATCAAGACCCCCCAGCAAGTAGTCCAAGATCCTTGGATCAGTCAAGTCCAAGATAGTCAAATGGTGTCTTTCGCACCAATGACAGAAATTCTTCCATGTGGAATCGTAGATACAGTTTGTCGCAGGCCTCCGGGAAGCCTGAATCATAGAGATGACACCTGACGAACAGGATTCCTCAGTCAGGATCCGGCGCTCAAGTGCCAGGCGGTCAACTGAAGCCACTGGGGGTCTGGATGATGCAGGAACCCCTGGCTGAGAGGAATACGGCCCGGAGGAATCCTCCACGGAGACCCAGAGAGGTTCACAAGGTCGGCAAACCACGGCCTCCATGGCCAATATGGAGCCATGAGGAGCATCTCTACCCTCCCATGCAGGAGCTTGCAGATGACTACCGGAATCAGAGGGAGAGGAGGAAACGCATAAAGCAGACCCTCCGGCCATGGACCTCAAAGAGCGCTCTCTCCGCCCCTGGGGACGGGAATCGGGAGAAGAACCTCAGGAGTTGGGAGTTCACCGAAAAGGCGAACAGGTCTATGACCGGTAGGCCGAACCTAGCGGATATCTCCCTGAAGATGTCCGGGTGCAGGCACCATTCTGAGTGGTCTATTGTCAACCTGCTCAAGAAGTCCACCTGTCAGTTTGCCTCCCCCGAGATGTGGTTAGCCCTGATGGAGGCGAGGTTGGTCTCTGCCCAGAAGCCCAATAGCTGGGCCTCGACCATGAGGGTCCTGGAACAGGTACCCCCCTGCCGGTTCACATGGGCCTTTGCCGCCACGTTGTCCGTAAGGACCAGCACCTGTTGCCTCGCAACTTTGTTGCGGAAGTGGCGGAGAGCCAGATGTATGGCTCTGAGCTCCAACCAATTGATGTTGTGCCTCAGGTCTGACCGGGACCACTGCCCTTGAGCCAACTGCGATCGAAGGTGCGCTCCCCAACCGAACAGACTGGCGTCTGTCATAAGGGTGAGCTGAACGGGTTCCTTGAAGAAGGACCCTCTGGCTACTGCTGGTAATGACCACCACCTGAGAGACCGTAAGGTCTGGGGAGGGACCCTTACCCTTTGGTTGGAGGAACTGGTGCCCAACCTTTGGAAAGGGAGCAGGAACCACTGGAGGTTCCGGGAATGCAGTCTGGCCCAAGATACAATTGCTATGCACAATATCATCTTTCCCAACAGCTGGGAAAGAACGGCCAGAGAAACCACATGCTCCCTCCATACTTTGAGGACCAGGTTCCGGATACTGTCCCGACATTCCTGGGACAAGTAGACCTGGCAACCGACTGTGTCTATTATGGCACCCAGGTGTAGGAGTCGGGTCGAGGGAATTGTCTGGCTTTTTTGGAAGTTTACCAAAAACCTGTGGTCCTAGAGGATCGTGATCACCAACATTAGGTCCAACTGGGTGGCCGGGAAGGACGACGACTAGATGAGAATGTCATCCAGGTAGCATTGGATAAGTACCAGCACCAGTCTCAGGTGTGCGGCGAGCACCGCCAGGATTTTGGTAAACACCCTCGGAGCTGATGACAGGCCGAACGGCAGGGCCCTGTATTGGTAGTGATGGCCCATTTAACAGAACCTGAGGAACTGCCGGTGTCGGGGAGGATGGGGATGTGGAAATAAGCTTCTGTGAGGTCTATGAATGTCAGAAAGTCTCCGTTTCTCACACTTCCCAAGATGGACTGGAGCATCTGCATCTTGAAACTCCGGTATGCAATGTGGGAATTCAGACCTTTGAGATCCAGAATCACCCTCCATCCTCCCGAGGCCTTGGGAACCACAAAGAGGATGGAATAGAATCCCCTGTCCCTTTGACCAGCCGGCACCGGTTCTATGGTGGTTCTATGGTATTTATGTCCAAAAGATGACGAATGGCCTCTTGCATGAGGCCCTTTTTTACAGGATTCTTTGATTGGGAGCAAGAAATGAAGCGCCCTGATGGCCTGGACATGAATTCTAGAGACAGACCATATTGGATGGTTTGGAGAACCCAGGAGTGTGTGGTGGTGGCTTCCCACTGGTGGAGAAAGAGGGCCAGTCTGCCACCTATGGGAGGGGCAGCCCGAGAGTCATTTGGACCTTTTGAAAGGGTGACCCCCCACCCTGAAAGAGCCACTTACCCTGGGACTGCTGTCTGGGTCTGAAGCCCGATCTATCAGATGGGCAGTCCTGTCTGGCCGTGAAGGGGCGGAAAGGTTGAGTGGGGTCTGAACCTGCTCCTGACCGAAAGAACTGTCTGCGGGCGAACGGGTTGGCACGCCTGTCAGCACGCCGGCTGAGGGGGTCAGCACCTTCCGCTTATCCTTATTCTCAGTCAAATAAGGTGCTAGGGCTTCTCCAAACAGCTGACCATCCTGATAAGAGGCCTTGGTCATACGCCACTTGGATTTGGCATCAGCTTGCCAATGTTTGAGCCATAGCATTTGTCGTGCTGTGACATTGGAGGCCATGGTCCTGGAGGAGAACCTGGCCACATGCAGTGTTGCATTGGAGACGTATTCCGATGAAGCAATTAGCTTGCTCAGGTCTTGTTGAGCGCGTACCACCTCCTGAGGGAACCTGGCCTGTAGTTGGCGGAGCCAGAGGAGAGAGGTCCTAGCAAAGAAGGATGCGCAAGTAGCCTCCCTTATCGCCCATGCCGCCACCTGATGAGTCCTGCAGAAGGTTAATTTCCACCTCCTGTCCTCAGCCTTCAGAATCTCGGCCATATCCCCCAACACTGTAGTCAAGGAGAAGAGAGGGACCAAGGGTTCATCTACCATTGGCACCTCCAGCGCATCAGCCAAATCTGGTGCTATGCTGAACAGTTTCCTGTCCATTCCTCCCAGAGGAGGGAAGGTGCCAGGTGAGACCCATTGCTTCTGGACCCCGTTCAAGAAGAGAGAAGGGCAAGGGACATGGTGTTGAGTCATAACGGGCTCAAAGAAGACCAGGTTCAGATCTGAGCTAGGCGAAGGGTACGACTGAGGGAGCCAATCAGGGCCTATGTTGGCAGTAGTGCTGGCAAGAAACGGGCCGGGTTAAAGAGACCTCCAAATGTTGGAGGGTCTGGGGTGAGGTCCTCCTCCTCCAACGATGATATATCTGGTTGGTCGTACGCCGCAGAAGATGCCCTGCTATAAGAGGATTGGGATGGTGAGGGAGGCCCATGGTACTCGGGAGCTCCCGCCAGGAGAGGGTAGGATGGGGGAAAGGATGCCACTGACTCGGCCCTGGGCACGTGGTAGGACCTGGCTGCGAGAGCCAGGTCAATCGCCTGGGAAATCAGGGCTTGAAGGCGATCATCTGAAGGTCACTGTTTTCCTTCAACAACTACTGAAGAACAATGTCATTGAAAAACCACAATACTACTGCCTTGACCCTGGGGAAGCCACTCCATGCATATATGGACTCCCAAAATTCACAAAGAGGAAACTCTACTCAGACCAATTGTCAGCAGCATCAACTCTGTTACCTACAATACTGCAAAACACCTAACAAACTTATTAGCTCCTCTAGTAGGCAAACCATTCAACATCACAGTAGTCCAAGTCTATGCCCCAACCACTGGTGCTAAAGAGGATGAAATTGACCAGTTCTATGAAGCCCTACCGCACCTTATAGAATCAACACCAAAAAATGATGTCCTTATCATCATGGGGGATTGGAATGCTAAAGTAGGAAGCCAAAAGGTAACTGGAATAACAGGCAAGTTTGGCCTTGGAGTACAAAATGAAGTAGGGCACAGGCTGATAGAATTTTGTCATACAATGGTCATAGCAAACACTCTTTTCCAACAACCCAAGAGATGGCTCTACACATGGATATCACCAGATGGACAACACAGAAATCAGATTGTCCATGTGCTCTGCAGCCAAAGATGGAGAAGTGCTATATAGTCAGTAAAAACAAGACCAGGAGCTGACTGTGGCTCAGATCACGAGCTTCTCGTTGCAAACTTTAGGCTTAAATTGAAGAAAGTAGGGAAAAACACTACGCCACTTAGGTATGAACTAAATCATATCCCTGGTGACAAATAGATTTAAGGAATTAGATCTGATAGACAGAGTGCCTAATGAATTATGGATGGAGGTTTGCGACATTGTACAAGAGGTAACAACTAAAACCATCCCAAAGAAAAAGAAAGGCAAGAAAGCAAAATGGCTGTCTGAGAAAGCTTTGCAAAAGCTGAGGAAAGAAGGGAAGCAAAAGGCAAGGGAGAAAGAGAAAGATACACCCAATTGAATACAGAATTTCAGAGAATAGCTAGAAGAGATAAGAATGCCCTCTTAAATGAACAGTGCAAAGAAATAGAAGAAAACAATAGAATAGGGAGAACCATAGATATCTTCAAGAAAATTGGAGATATGAAGGGAAAGATGGGCATGATAAAGGACCAAAATGGCAGGGACCTAACAGAGGCAGAAGAGATTAAGAAGAGATGGCAAAATTACACAGAACTATACAAGAACGAGCTTAGCGTCCCTGATAACCACGATGGGGTGATCACTGACCTCAAGTCAGACATCCTAGAATGTGAAGTGAAATGGGCCTTAGGAAAGCTGAGCAACAACAAAGCTAGTGGAGGTGACAGTATTCCAGCTGAGCTATTCAAAATCTTAAAAGATGAGGCAGTAAAAGTGCTACACGCAATTTGCCAGCAAATTTGAAAAACTCAACAGTGGCCACAGGATTGGAAAAGGCAATGCCAAAGAATGTTCAAAACTATTGCACCACTGCATTCATTTCACATGCAAGTAAAGTTATGCTTAAAATCCTACAAGCTAGACTCCAGCAGTATGTGGATCAAGAACTTCCAATAGTATAGGCAGGATTTCGAAGAGGCAAAGGAACTAGAGATCAAATTGCCAACATACGCTGGATCATGGAGAAAGCTAGGGAATTCCAGAAAAACATCTACTTCTGCTTCATTGACTATGCTAAAGCCTTTGATTGTATGGATCACAACAAATTGTGGCAAGTTCTTAAAGAGATGGGAGTACCAGACCATCTTATTTGTCTCTTGAGAAACCTATATGTGGGTCAAGAAGCAACAGTGAAAACTGGACACGGAACCACTGATTGGTTCAAAATTGGGAAAGGAGTCCGGCAAGGCTATATTCTATCACCCTACCTATTTAACTTATATGCAGAGTACATCATGAGAAAAGTAGGGCTAGATGAATCAAAAGTTGGAATTAAGATTGCCGGGAGAAATATCAACAACCTAAGATATGCAGATGATACACTCTAATGGCAGAAAGTGAAGAGGAACTAAAAGGACCTCTTGATGCGGGTGAAGAAGGAGAGTGCAAAAGTTGGCTTGAAACTCAACATTAAGAAAACCAAGATCATGGCATCTGGCCCTTCAATTCCTGCCAAATAGATGGATAAGCAATGGAGGGAGTGTCAGATTTTATCTTCCTGGGCTCCAAGATCACCTCAGATGGGGACTGCAGCCAAGAAATTAAAAGATGCTTGCTCCTGGGGAGGAAAGCTATGGCAAATCTAGATAGCACACTAAAAAGCAGAGACATCACCCTGCCAACAAAAGTACATATAGTCGAGGCCATGGTTTTCCCAGTTGCAACGTATGGCTGTGAAAGTTGGACCATAAGAAAGGCTGAGTGCAAAAGAATTGAGGCCTCTGAATTATGGTGCTGGAGAAGACTCCTGCAAGTCCCTTGGACTGCAAGGCGATCAAACCGGTCAGTCCTAGAGGAGATGGACCCTGACTGCTCTTTAGAAGGCTAGATCCTGAAGTTGAAACTCAAGTACTTTGGCCATCTAATGAGAAGGACTCACTGGAGAAGAGCCTAATGCTGGGAAAGACTGAGGGCAATAGAAGAATAGGACAAGAGAGAATGAGGTGGTGGATGCAGTCACTGAAACAGTAGGTGTGAGCTTAAATGTACTCCAGAAGATGGTAGAGGACAGGAAGGCCTGGAGGAACATTGTCCATGGGGTTGCAATGGGTCAGACAGGACTTTGCAACTAACAACAAGTCGGCAATACCACCTATCAACAATTCACAGGACTTCATCAGCAAGGTTTGGAAACTAAAACTGGATCCGAATGAGACCATAGTTTCCTATGATGTGACTTCCTTCTTCACCTGCACTTTAACAACTGAAGCTGTCATACTAGTAAAAAACAACAACAGCTAAACCTTAGGTGACATAATCAACCTCAACCCAGACCACATATGTGCCATGCTGGACCTCTACCTGACCTCTACCTATTTTAAATACAATGAAAGTTACTACAGATAAAAACATGACTGCGCCATGCCATGGGTTCACCTGTGTCCCCCATAGTGGCCAATCTCTACATAAAAGAGGTAAAAATCAAATTCTAAACTCTTTCACTACTGGTATAGGTATATGGATGATACTTGGATCAACTCTGTGGATAGATATATCAAATTCACATGGGAAGATGTTAAGGAAAATAGTCTAGCCTTCCTGAACTGTGCAATACACATTAAGGAAGACAGAAGCCTTAACTTTGAAGTTTACAGAAAGCCCCCACATAGAGATCAATATTTACATTTTGATTCCCACCACCCACTGGAACACAAAATGGGAGTTATCAGAACCCTACACCAATACCAACAAAGATGGGAAAGAAAAAGTGCTAAAATACATCAAGGAAGTTCTCAGAACACGTGGCTATATCCCAACTGCGCCTTCATCAAATCCCCAAAAAGGCCTAGCAGGAACTCCTCCATAACAGACAAACAAGAGAACAATAAACAAGCAATGTTGTTATTCCATACGTTGCAGGAATATCTGAAAAGCACAGCAGAATTTTCAACCAACGCAACAAACATGCACATTTTAAACCCAAGAATACACTAAGGAAGAAACTTGCCCACCCCAGGGATAAAACACCCAGACACAAACTGAGCAATGTGGTATATGCAGTACAATGCAGTGAGCCATGTGCAGATCTGTACATTGGGGAAACAAAACAACCACTTCACAAACACATGGCACAACATAGGAAAACAAATCCATCAAGACTAAATTCAGCAATCCATCTGCACTTAAAAGACAAAGCCTATCTTTTGAAGATAGCGAAATCCACATTTTGGACAGAGAGAACTACTGGTTTGAAAGAGGGGTCCAAGAGGCAATCTATGTCAAAATTGAACAGCCCTCTCTCAACAGAGGGGGGGGGATACAACAGTCTACAACACAGTCCTTTCAGCAGTTCCAAGAAGGCTCCACACCCATTTGCATCACTCGGTGACCTTGAGGAGACAGATAAACCTCCAAGTGGCCTCAGTGACTCTCTAAAAGAATGTAAAGAGGCATTGGTCTTACCTGAACGCCTTTTCTCAGTACGGAGATGGAGAATCCACCAATGGGTTTTCTCTGTCTGCCTGCTCTTGAGACCAAGTAGCCAAAACTTGACACGCCCCCTCTTGCTAGAAGATCCATTCTTAATGAGGGTGAAGTGGCTGAAGGTTGATGAGATGTTGGCTCTCAGTTCCCTAATAACGGCCTAACTGACCTTAGGGTGGGTGTGGATTCTCCATCTCCGTACTGAGAAAAGGCGTTCAGATAAGACCAATGCCCCTTCTCTAGTACAGAAGATGGAGAATCCACCAATGGGATATACCAAAGCCTCACTGTCCCGATGGGTGTGAGACAGATAAGGCCGGAGGATTGATCTCTGAGACCACTTGCTGGAGGACCCTCCTACCAAAGGAGGTGTCTGCCGAAGCAAACTGGTCAATCTTGTAGTGGTGTACAAGCGGGGAAGGCGAGGACCACGTCGCGGCCCTACAAATGTCCTCGATGGACACCGAGGTTGCAGCACTTCGAGTGGAATGGGCAATGAGATGACTTGGGGGCAGCAGAGACGATACCTGGTATGCTTCCGCGATACAATTTCGGATCCACCTTCCAATGGTGCCGGCGGAAACTTTCCGCCCCAAAGTATCTGGTCGGAAGGACACAAAGAGTGCCTCTGACTTGCGGAAAGACTCCTTGCGTTTTATGTAACGCCGCAATGCCCTGCGGACATCCAATGTATGCCACTGCCACTCCCAGTCATGTGTTGGGTTTGGACAGAAGTTTGGGAGAATAACTTCTTGTGTGCTGTGAAAAAGAGAATTCACCTTCGGGATAAAGGAGGGATCTAGCCTAAGAACCACCCTATCATTGTGGAAAATGCAGAGGTCATTCCTGACCGACAGTGCAGACAGCTCAGAAATTCGTCTGGCCGATGTAATGGCAATCACGAACGCCACCTTTAGTGACAGGTGTCGTAAGGAAACGGTCATCAATGGTTCAAAGGGTGACCGTATGAGAGCGTGAAGTACTCACGGCAATTCCCAAGATGGGTACCTGTGAACCACGGGGGGGTCTGGTGCTACAGGCGCCCTTGATAAAGGCGTGAATCCTGGGATGGTGAGCTAAGGGGACCGAGTCCATGCAGGTGAGGAGGGTGGACAGAGCCGCCACTTGTCTGCGAATAGTTGCAGGGGCAAGGCCTCTGCCCAGCCCATCCAACAGATAATCCACTATCTGAGGAATGGAAAGTTTGTAAATGTCAAACTGCCGCTTCCTCCACCAAAGGCACAAATTTTTCCAAGTGGAATCATAAATGCGATTGGTCGCTGCACGGCGTACCGCTTGAATCATGGTAATGGCGCGAGGGGAGAATAGTTCCTGCGTCATTATGCGGTGCTCAAGGGCCAGACGGTCAACTGTAACCATTGGAGTTCCGGATGACAGATGGTTCCCTGGTGCAGGGACACTTGGCGAGGGGGAATGATCCACGGGGGCGACTGAGACAGGTTCATCAGGTTGGTGAACCACTGTCTATGTGGCCAGTATGGTGCCACGAAAATCACTTCGTGTTATCAGCTTGCGGATAGCCGCCGGTATGAGTGGAAGTGGGGGGAAGGCGTAAAGTAGGCCTTGTGGCCACTGCATTCTTAATGTGTCCGTCCCCTCTGCCCGTGGATTGAAATAGCGGGAGTAAAATCTGGGGAGCTGGGCATTATCCAACGATGCAAACAGGCCGAGTATCGGTTGCCCGAACCTGTGGGAGATGTCTAGAAACAGGTCCGGGTGTAGCCCCCACTCCGAAGGGTCCACTGTGGTGCAGCTCAGGAAGTCCGCTTGTTGGTTGTTGATCCCCGATATGTGTTCCGCCCTTAGCAATCCCAGGCTGGATTCTACCCAGGCGAATAGGAGTCGTGCCTCTGTCATGAGGGCTTTGGACCTGGTGCCTGATGGTTGATACGTGCCTTGGCTACCACGTTGTCCGTGAGGACTAGAACATGACGGCCCTTGATCTGTGTCTGAAATGTTGTAGGGCTAGGTGGATTGCCCTGAGTTCTAGCCAGTTGATGTTGTTTCTCAGAGCTGCGGCAGACCATCGTCCCTGCACAAATTGAGAGTGCAGATGGGCTCCCTAACCTTACAGACTGGCGTCTGTCGTGATGGTAACCCTGTCTGGTTCCTTGAAGAGTGTCCCCTTGGTCACAGCCCGAGAGCACCACCAGCGGAACGCCCTGCGGATTTGCGCCAGGACTCTGACTAGGTGATTGGATGCGCTGGTGTTCTGCCGTTGGTATGGGAGCAGGAACCACTGTAGGTCCCTCAGGTGGAGCCTGGCCCAGGGCACTATGGCTACGCAGGAGACCATCTTGCCCAATAATTGGGAGAGAGTTACTAGAGGAACTGTGTGTTGTCTGTATACCCGGCGAGCCAGTTCCCTGATGCTAACCACCCGCTCCTGGGAGAGATAGACCATGCAGTTGGTTGTGTCTATCGTGGCTCCCAGATGCAGCAGCCTGGACGAGGGAACTGTCTGGCTCTTCTGGAAATTTACTGAAAAGCCATGTTGCTGAAGTACGCGAATGACGGTCCTTACGTCCGCCTGAGCTGCTCGTGGGGATGTTGCTTGGATTAAAATGTCATCTAGGTAACATTGGACACGTATTGGGATTTTTCTGAGTTTGGCAGCTACAACTGCCAGTATTTTGGTAAACACCCTGGGTGCCGAGGAAAGGCTGAAAGGGAGGGCCCTGTACTGGAAGTGTTTTCCTCTGTAACAGAAGCATAGGAACCGACGGTGATCTGGGTGAATGGTAATGTGAAGGTATGCTTCCGTGAGATCTATTGATGCCAGGAAGTTATCTTATCTGATGCCTCTCAGAATGGACTGAAGGGATTGCATCTTGAATTTTTTGTATGTTATGTAACAGTTGAGATTTTTGAGGTCCAGGATTGCCTTCCTTTGAAGTCTTGGGAACCACAAAGAGGATGGAGTAAAATCCTCTGCCTCTGTATTCCGCTGGGACCGGTTCTATGGCCTGAATATCCAACAGGTGTTGGATGGACTCCTACATAAGTCTGTGTTTGATGGGGTCCCTGGAGACTGAGCAGATGGTGAGTTGGTCTGGAGGTGTGACTAGGAACTCCAGGGACAACTCGGACTGGATGGTTTGTAGTACCCAGTTGTCTGTGGAGGTCAGTTCCCACTGGTGGAAGAAGTGGGCTAGCCTTCCCCCAATGGGTAGGTCGGGGTAGGAGTCATTTCCGGTAGGGACGACTCGTTCCACGAAATGGCCGTTTCGCCTGGTTTTGTTGCCTGGACCGGAAGCCTGGTCTGTCATAAGGACAGTCGTATGGTCTGTCCTGTCTGGGGGTGTATGGCTTGGAGGTCTGATTGATAGACGTGGTTGTCGGTTGCCGAAAGGGCTGCCTTCGAAAATAAGGCGTGGGGCGTTTGTCAGACCTTTTGTTTAAGTGCGCCATGACCTTACGCTTGTCCTTGTTCTTGACAAGATAAGGGGCCAGGGCCTCCCCAAACAGGTTGCTGCCCAAGTAAGGGGCAGTCGCTAGGCGCCACTTAACTTTGGCGTCGGCCTGCCAGTGTTTTAGCCACAGCATCCTCCTGGCAATTATATTAGATGCTATGGATCTGGATGAAAAAATGGCCGATTGGAGTGTTGCGTCCGCAGCGTATTCTGGGGCTGCCACCATCTTAGCCAGGTCCTGGTTGAGTCCTCATGTCCTCAATAGGAACCATGGCTTGCAGTTGTTGTAAGCACAGGAGGGTAGTCCGGACAAAAAAGGAGGCCGAGGTAGCCGTTTTTATGGCCCATGCCGCTGCCTGATGGGTTTTGCGGAAGGCTTGCTCCCACCTTTTGTCATCAGCCTTGAGAGCCTCCAATAGGTCCCCAGCCATGGCTGTCTGGGAGACCAAAGGAGTCCAGGCTTCGTCTACCTTGGGAATCTCTAAGGCCTCATTGAGATCTGTGGATGTGCTGTACAATCTTTTGTCCGTACCACTCACTGAAGGGAAGGAAGCAGGAGAATCCCATTGTTTCTTGATCCCTTTCAGGAAAATGGCGGGACAAGGCATGTGGTGTTGAGTTGTCACCTTCTCAAAAAATATAGGTCTGGACGTAGTGCCCGGTGTCGCCTGCGGTTGAGGAAACTGGTCTGCCCCTATGTTCGCAGTGGCAGTGGCCTTGCGGAGTATCATGAGGAAGAGGTTGGGATTAAATAGCCCCCCTGAGGGGGATGGTTCAGGGGGAAGTTCCTCATCCTCTGACATGGTAATTTCTGGTTGCTCCTCCTCTTGTGGCAAGGAGTAACCGCTCATGGAGGACTGGGCCTGGGAGGTGGGCTCCTGAATGCCTGAGGGCTCCGTGGAGAGTTCAAAGGATGGCATGGTCGAGGTGGAGGCCCCTTGATCGTGTTGGACAGAGTGCTGCATTAGAGCTCGGTCCACCACCTTGGTCAATAAGGCCTCCAGACGTCCGTCTGCCAAGATGTCCCCTATCTCATGACCCCTGAGTACAGTGGCAGTGGATGGCAAAATGGGCTCAGTGGTAGTGCCCGCAGCAGTGGCTGTTTGTTGGGCCGATGCGGGGGGCAAGCCCAGTGGTGGCGGTGTTCCCGGAATGGACCGGGACACCCTGGGTTGATGTCGATGGGCCCAATGGTAATTCCATCTCGGTGGCCGCCATTTGAACCAAATTCAATTGGGTCTGCCTCTGCACCCTGGAGAATTCCTTCTCCAGGGCCTGGTGCCTACGGCTGGCTTGCTTTTCCGCCAACTTGGAGGACTTCTTAAGCGAATGCTTTGTCTTCACTTTGCACTTGCCTGCCGCCTTCTGGCTAGAAGGTGCGTTGCAGCCATAATTGGGAGGTGGAGAGGTCGTGCTCATGGACTGAGGCAATGAGGGTCCCTCCATCCCATTTGAGCAATTCCAGGAAAACTCTGAGAAGAAGCTCTGGCAGGCAAGTAGTTGATGGAAGCGAGATTGGAACAAGTACCAAGACTGTTCCCCTGATCACCCGACCAATCAAAAATTCTCTCTGGCTACGGTCACGGTAGTTGAGGCAGGTACCGAAGGCACGTTTGGAACCACTCTCTGGGCTCCGCCCGGAGGCCTTGGGTGACCAGGCAGTGTGCACCAGTAAAAGAAAAGGACAAAAACATCAGGGCAACCTCGAGGAGGTTTGGAGGCCTGAAGTAACCAGCAGAAAAGGCACCAAATGGCGGCTACCCAGAATGAAAAAGGATACAGACTTCCCCCCCCCCGATCTGGATTTGATTAGCTGCTATAATCTATGGTTTTGTTAAAATGCTATATCCTGCCCCTAGGCCTTGCTGGGCCTTGCAGCAAGAATAAGCCTCTTGGCCTAGGATCCTCCCGTGGCCTCGTTAGGCCTATACGGCTTCACGTGGGTCCGGGGCTTCTCTACTGCAGGAGCTCACGCTGTGTGAATCCGCACGATTTTTGGGGTTAGCTACCTTCCGGAGCCTACCCCCAAGGTGTGGATTGCTAGGGATTTTCCTTTTTAAAATACCCCTTGCTCGTTGTGGCTTTAAAAATGGTGGCCGCGGGCTGTTTTCCTCCGAAAATGGGCTCCGTGGCCTCCTGGTAGTTCCTAACACCCGGGAGGATCGTGAATGAAGCGCTGGCTGTGCACTTCTATTTCGCCGCTTTAGGATGCATCCGATCTTGCTATGGAATTTCTTTTAAAGCTCCGTTGCTCGTTGTGGCTTTAAAAATGGTGGCCGCGGGCTGTTTTCCTCCGAAAAACGGGCTCCGCGGCCTCCAGGTAGTTCCTAACACCCGGGGGGATCATGATTGAAGCGCTGGCTGTGCGCTCCTATTTCGCCGCTTTTGGATGCATCCGAACGAAATTATCCTTTGCTGCCTGAAATGGCAACTAAAATGGCGCCCGCAGTTGCTCTGGGCTGCTGGGGCAAGCTCCGACGATCCGGATTCAAGTTTTGAATCCGGGTCTGGAGCTTGTTATTTCCCCCCAAATTGGGGAGAAAAAAACTTGGAGGCTGGGGAGAAAGGCTCAGCAGATGCCTTCTTCTCCCCCCACACCCGGAGCCCTGGGAATGGGATGGGGATCTGTAGGAAAATTCCCCCCCCACCCCACCTCTTAATTAATTTGAGATCAAGGATGATCTCAAAACCTGCGGGGAATTTGTTAGAAAGGGCAAAAATTTTAAAGGGGAAAGCCAATAATTTAGGGAGAATTCACCAATGGGTTGCTTTGTCTAACCTGAGAAAGCTTATTAGATGAGAAGAAAAAGAGAAAAACAAGAAAGTCTAGTTACCTCTTGAAAAAGCACCTTTGGGACAACCATGACCTGGATGACTAAGAATCTCCATAGACATGTAGTATTATACTACTGTACCAAAATTACTTGGGTGATTGAGCAAGATCCAGGAATGGATCTCTCAGGATTGGTAAAGGAAGGGTGAACTAGATGTTCTTGGACTCAGTCAACCATACTTATTGGCAATTTACTGCTGGCAGTATAAAGTCACCAATACATAAAGATTGCAGATTATTCATCTCTGCTTTAGTGGATATGCAATTCCATAAAATTATTATAATCATTTTGAAGATAAACTTACATTTTATCGTGTTTTCTGGTCCTCATTTATAACATAACTCATTAGAGATATCAGCTTAACTGTTCCACTGTTCATATATGAATTAAAATTGGGTGACAACAAAACATATACAGATAACAAGTTATTTCAATATTTGAAAAACTACTTTCAGTGGTCTTGTACAAATGTTAAACAGACACAGTCCTGCAGAACCCCAAAGCATAAATATTATAGGAGAGAACAGTAGATTCCAAGCTCCATCTTCTGGAATGAGCATCATAAGTAGGGTAACTATTTTAATATCTCTAAATTACTAAGACAGTAGTAAACTGTAACAAAAGCTATTGGGAACTTCAGGAAAATTAATGCATTGCTATTTATTTATTAAATTTACATTGTTTTCATATCAGAAATTATCAACGTAACCAAGTAATTTCTAGAATCCAGCCTCAAAATGGGTCTACAAAACAAGGGATAGATTAGAAAGCATATGCTTCAACTAACACTTTTAAATCAGCACATTGAGAGCTGATAGCCAGGTCCATTCGTTTAATTTAGGATTATTTTAATTTGGTAATATCAGCATCTGTTTAGAAGGAATCAAAAGGATGAGCACCAGGCAAATTTAGAGACTGAGGCTTAACAAACTATTTGTTCAGATTATATTATAAAGATTAAGATTAAATTTTCATTGTTTTCAATCTAACATGCAATGATTTTAACATGTTTCTGGTTCGTATGCTGATGTTTTCAAGAAAAGGAGCATTGGCTTACCTGCATGCCTCTTCTCAGCATGATGATGGAGAATCCGCCAATGGGTCAATTCAGTCCCCCTGCCCAATCAGACAAAGTCAGTCAAAGTTGTCATGCCCATCCTGGTCTAGTACCTCCCAGTTTTGACGACGGCGGAGCCAATGACAACAGTCCGACGTGATGACTCCCAAGAGAAGAAAAAGAACCAACCCCCTGACACAAGACCTAACTGACCCTTAGAGGGGTGGGTGTGGATTCTCCATCATCATGCTGAGAAGAGGCATTCAGATAAGCCAACGCTCCTTCTCCAACATGATGAATGGAGAATCCACCAATGGGACGTACCAAAGCCCCCAATGTCCCTACAGGAGGGAGTCAGTTGGGGTCTGTGTCCTGGACCTTGGCACTATCTGTTACAGTACTCTCCTGCCAAAGGAGGCTTCTGCCGAGGCAAACTTACCTAGCCGGTAATGCCGTACAAAGGGAGATAGCGAAGACCATGTCGCCGCCCTACAAATGTCCTCTATAGATGCCTTTGTTGCCCACGCAGCGGAGGGATAGGGATAGAAGCAAATATGCCCCTGCTATGCATGCCCTGATCCATCTGTCTATGGTAGAAGCAGACACCTTCTGGCCCATAGAAGAAGGCTGGAAGGAGACGAAGAGGGCTTCTGACCTACGAAAGACTGCCATCCGCTTGATATAATAGCGCAAGGCTCTGTGGATGTCCAGAGTGTGCCACTGCCGTTCCAAATCATGTGACGGGTGAGGGCAAAAATCAGGGAGAATGACCTCCTGCATTCTGTGTAAAACGGTTTTGATTTTGGGGATAAAGGAGGGGTCCAACCTGAGGACCACCCTCTCTTCGTGAAAGATCCATAAATCGTCTCTAATAGATAAAGCTGCCAGCTCCAAAATGTGTCTGGCTGAGATAATGGCTATCAAGAAGGCGACCTTGAGCAACAAGGATTGCAGAGAACAGGTTCTAATTGGTTCGAAAGGTGAGTTAGTAAGGGCCTGGAGAACCTGCGGTAACTCCAAGGAGGGATATCTGTGAACCATGGGTGGTCTGTTGTTAGTGGACCATGGGGTGCTGAGACAATGACTCTGATTTGTCCCAGGAGACCACTGTGAATAGAGCCAACTGTCTGCGAAAAGTGTTGGGTGTTAAACCCTTGTTGACGCCTTCTAATAAATAGTCCAAAACCTTTGGGATGGTCACATCCGAGAGATTTAAGTGAGTCCTGTCACACCAGTGGCAGAAATTGCACCAAGTGTGATCATAAATGCGATTAGTTGCTGGTCTCCTGGCTGCCTGAATCATGTCAATCACGTCTGACGAGTATGACTCCTGTGTCAGGGTGCGGCACTCAAGCGCCAGGCGGCTAATTGGAGCCATTGGGGATCTGGATGGGGCAGGGCCCCCTGAGTTAGAACTATGCAGCTTGCAAGAATCCGCCACAGAGGAGCCGTGGAAAGGCTCACGAGGTCTGCAAACCATGGTCGTCGTGGCCAGTGTGGTGCAATGAAGATTAACTCCGCCTGCTCCTGCAGTATCCTCCTGACAACTGCCGGAACCAGGGGGAGACGAAGAAAGGCGTATAGTAGACCCCGTGGCCATGGACTACGGAGGGCATCCGTTCCCTCCACCCGAGAGGGAAAACGTGAAAAGAATCTGGGGAGTTGAGCGTTCTCTGGCAAAGCAAACAGGTCCAGAAACGGATGTCCAAACCTCTCTGCAATCTCTGTAAAGTGATCCGGGTGTAGCTGCCACTCTGAATGGTCCACTGTTGACCTGCTGAGGAAGTCCGCCTGCCGATTCGCCTCTCCGGAAATGTGCTCGGCCTTGACGGAAAGAAGGCTGACCTCTGCCAAGAACCCAGCAGCTGAGCCTCCGTCATGAGGGACCTGGAATGGGTGCCCCCCTGCCGGTTCACGTGGGCCTTTGCCGTCACATTGTCCGTGAGGACCAGCACATGTTGTCTCGAAATCTCATTGCGGAAGTGGCGGAGGGCCAGATGGATTGCTCTGAGCTTCAACCAATTGAAGTTGTGCTTCAGGTCCAACCATGACCATCGGTCCTGAGCCAACTGAGATTGGAGGTGCGCTCCTCAGCCAAACAGACTGGCGTCTGTGGGCAGAATGATTCGGCGAGGTTCTTTGAAGAGTGCCCCCTTGCTTATGGCTGAGGATGTCCACCAATCGAGAGATCAGAGGACCTGATGTGGAACCTTCACTCGTTGGTTGGAGGAGCTGGTGCCCAGTCTCTGTAACGGGATCAGAAACCATTGAAGAGTCCGGGAGCGTAGTCTGGCCCAAGGCACTATTGCTATGCAAGATATCAATTTTCCCAGCAACTGGGAGAGCAAAGCTAGTGTCATTACATGCTCCCTGTGGACCCTGAGGACCAGGTCTCGCATACTGTTTTGACGGTCCTTTGACAGGTAAACATGGCAAGAGTCTGTGTCTATTACCGCGCCCAGGTGTAGAAGACAGGTTGCGGGGACCGTCTGACTCTTCTGAAAGTTTATCGAGAACCCGTGGTCCTGGAGAGTCCTGATTCTTAGGGCCGGATCTGACTGGGCGGTCGGGATGGAGGAAGATTGGATCAGGATGTCGTCCAGGTAACACTGGACGCGTACCGGGACCAACCTTAAGTGTGCCACGAGAACAGCCAGGATCTTGGTGAAGACTCTGGGGGCCGACGAGAGGCCGAAAGGCAGGGCCTCCTCGATGGTCCAGGAGGATGGGAATGTGGAGAAACACCTTTGTAAGATCGATGGATGTCATGAAGTCCCCTCATCTGACACTGCCCAGGATGGAGTGGAGTGTCTGCATCTTGAACTTTCGATACTCGAGGTGGGAGTTCAGACCTTTGAGGTCGATTATCGCCCTCCATCCCCCTGAGGATTTTGGGAGCACGAAAAGGATGGAGTAATATCCCCTCCCTATCTGGTCTGCTGGAACCTCCTCTATGGCCCTGATGTTTAATAAATGTAGAATGGCGTCTGTCATGAGACCCCTCTTTCTTGGGTTTATTAATAGTGGGCAAGAAACAAAATGATTTATAGGTCTGGTTACAAACTCCAGGGACAGACCCTCCCTTATGGTGCTTAGTACCTAAGAGTCTGTGGTTGTGTTTTCCCACTGGTGGATAAAAAGAGCGAGTCTGCCGTCAATGGGAGAGGTGTTCCCCAAGTCACTTGGAGTGATGAAAGGAACGGCCTCCTCTGCCTTGAAAGGGAGCCTTACCCTGGGTTTGCTGTCTGTATCGGTCCCTATAACATGCCCTGTTGAATGAATGGTCTGTTTTGGGAACAAAGGGCCGGGGTGTCTGTCTAGCCTCTGTGGGTGACCCCGTCCTAAAGGACTGAGGGCAAGCATAGGGAAAGAACCGCTTATTTGATCTCCTAATTAGATCAGAGATGGGGCGTTGTCTTACCTGAACGCCTTTTCTCAGCACGGAGATGGATTATCCACCAATGGGTTGAGACTGTATTGCTGCCCAATCAGACCAGTCAGCCAAAGTTGCCACGCCTGTCCTGGACCACGAGATTCCCAGTCTTTTATTTTTTAATTTTTATAAACTTTTTACAATAAAATACCCCCCCTCCCACCCCGTAACCCTCCCCCCGTAACCCTCCGCCCTCCTTCCCAGAGCTGAATACAGGGTTAAAGAAACAAAAACAAAACATACAAATTAAATGAACATCAATCCACTATACATACATCCAAAAAAATTTTAAAGTACTTTAACTCCAATACATAGAAACTACAAATCCAACCATACCCAATTTAAACTATAAATTATTCAAAAGCTAAATAATACTTCCTAATCCCATATTTATTCTGTACAAAATTTACCCATCTTTTCCACACAGAAATATATCTCTCTTGTGAATGGTCTTTCAGATAAGCCGAAATTTTTGCCATTTCTGACAAATGAGAAACTTTGAGAAACCATTCTCCTATAGTAGACAAGGAATCCTTCTTCCAATATTGCCCAATCAGCAACCTTGCCGCCGTAATAAAATTTAACATTAACATCACAGTCTACAATAATACCTAACAAAAATAATTGTGGTGTAAATTTTATCCTTCTATTAAAAATCTTCTGAATGTTCCACCAAATCTTAATCCAGAAAGCCTTTACATTTCTACATGACCACCAGATATGATAATACGTTGCATCCAGACAACCACATCTCCAACATTTGGGCTGTACATTCGAATACATACGAGACATCTTTTGTGGATCAAGGTGCCACCTATAAAACATTTTATAAAAATTTTCTCGTAAATTTTGAGCTTGAGTAAATTTAACATTCCTCACCCAAATTATCTCCCATGTATCTAATAAAATCGGCTCTTCAAAATTCTGAGCCCATTTAACCATACAATCTTTAACTAATTCTGTTTCTGAATCCAATTCCACTAAAGCACTATAAACTCTTTTTATATGAGTTCTACTTTGATCTTTAATTTGTTTCATCAAATTCACATCTTCCATAGCAAAACCCACTTTTTGATCTATACTCCATCTTTCTAATAATTGCCTATACTGGAACCAAGAATAAATAATATTTTCTTGCATTAATTCCTCCATAGATTTTAATTGCCAATTATTCCCTTCCCACTTAAGCAATTGTTTATAAGAAATCCTATCCATTTTCACTCCTTTCCTTATCCCCTCTATTGCGTGTCCAGGAATTCCCCACAACGGTATTCTAAAATTTAATCTATAATATTTCTTCCAGACACGCAATAAAGCAATTCTTAAAACATGGGACTTAAAAACCCTATCCACCTTTTTATTATAAATTAAATACGCATGCCATCCAAATAATAAATCCCATCCCTCCAAAGAAAGTACATTTGAATTTGTTAAGTTAACCCAATCACTAATCAACGTTAAAACCACTGCATCATAATACAATTTCAAATTCGGCACCTTGAGTCCACCTCTCTCTCGAACATCTTGTATAATTTTAAGCCTAACTCTTGGTTTTTTCCCAGCCCAAATGAATCTATTAATACCCTTCTGCCATTCTTCTAAATTTACCTCTTTCTTTAAAATGGGTATCATTTGAAACAAGAAAAGAAATTTTGGCAGAACATTCATTTTAACTGCAGCAATTCTCCCTAACAAAGATAATTGCAATTTTTTCCAATCATTCAAATCCTTCTGCATTTTAAGCCATAATATTTCATAATTATTTTTATACAATTTTACATTAGAGACAGTTATATAAACCCCCAAATATTTTACCTTTTTTACAATTTCAAAACCTGTCAAATTAAGTAAAATCTCCTTATCCAAATTAGACATATTTTTAGATAATATTTTAGTCTTATTATTATTAACTTTAAAACCAGAAACTTGCCCATACTGATTTATAATCTGTAACAACTCCAATACCGAATAGGTTGGTTGAGACAAAGTAACAACCAAATCATCAGCAAAAGCTCTTAACTTGTAATCTTTCTTATTAATCATTATTCCCTTTATTTTAGATGATTCACGAATTTTAATCAACAAAATTTCTAATGTTAAAACAAACAACAAAGGGGACAATGGACATCCCTGTCTTGTTCCCTTTCCAGTTTGAAAAACCTCAGATAAATCTCTATTAATTATAAGTTGTGCCGATTGTTTTTGATAAATACCTCTAAGAGCTTACAAAATTTTATCCCCAAAATTCATCTCTTCAACCAATCTTAACATAAATTGCCAATTTAACTGATCAAAGGCTTTCTCAGCATCTAAAAAAAATCAAACCTGCAGGAATCTGATTATTTTTGTCCAAATATTCTATTAAATTAATAATTTGTCTAATATTATTCTTCATATATCTCCCAGTTATAATCCCTGTTTGATCAGTATGTATCACTTGATTCAATACAATCATAAATCTATTTGCTAAAATTTTTGAAAAAATTTTATAGTCTATATTCAAAAGAGATATAGGTCTATAATGTTTAGGTAAAGTAAGATCTTGATCCTCTTTTGGAATCAAGGAAATAAAAGCCCTTCTCCAAGATATACTATTAAAAAGTATATTCCCAGTTTTGATGCAAGCGAAGCCATTGGCAAGACGTTTTGGCTCAAACTATTTACCCCTAACCATCATGGTCTACAAGGGTGGGTATGGATTATCCATCTCCGGGCTGAGAAAAGGCGTTCGGGTAAGACAACACCCTTTCTCCAGCACTGGAGATGGATAATCCACCAATGGGACATACCAAAGCCTATTGTACCTCGGGGTGGGGAATAGACTGGTCCTGTGTGGAACTTTGGTTTAGCACCTGCTGAAGAACCCTCCTACTGAATGAGGTCTCTGCAGAGGAGTATTTGTCAATTTTGTAGTGGTGAATAAATGGGGAAGGCGAAGCCCAAGTGGCTACTTGCAAACCTCCTCAATGGAAGCCTGCGTGGCCCATGCTGCCGAGGTGGCAGCACTCCTTGTGGAGTGAGCCGTGACATGTCTTGGGACCGGCAAAGCCTCCACCTGGTATGCCCCAGCGATGCATGCCCTGATCCACCTGCCAATGGTGGAGGAAGAGACCTTCCGGCCCCTAGAAGAGGAGTGAAAGGATATAAAGAGAGCCTCTGAACAGCGGAATTCCGCTGTCCATGAAATGTACTACCTTAGCGCCCTGCGGACGTCTAATGTATGTCATTGTCGTTCTAGGGCATGAGTTGGATTTGAACAAAAGTCTGGTAGGACTATTTCTTGTGACCTGTGAAAAAGGGAGTTGACCTTTGGGATGAAGGAAGGGTCTAGTCACAAGACTACCCTGTCCCTGTAAAAGTAACACAGGTCTTTCCTTGTTGAGAGTGAGGCTAACTCGGATATACGACGAGCCGATGTAATTGCTACCAAGAATGCTACTTTGTGGGTTAGGTAGCGGATGTCACATGTTTTGAGTGGTTCGAATGGTGTTCTGGTGAGAGCTCGCAGTACTCGTGGTAGCTCCCACGAGGGGTACCTGTGTACGGTAGGTGGCCTAATGTTCGCAGCCCCTTTGAGGAAGGAGCGGAGTAGGGGATGTTGGCCCAGGGGTTCGCCAGCGTTGCCCGACAGTATTGTTGAGAGGGCAGTGATCTGCCTACACAGTGTGTTTGGCGCTAGGCCTCTCTCTAGGCCGCTTAGTAGGAATTCCAGAATGTTGGGAATTGTGAGCTCTCTGAGGGACAGGCTCTGTTCAGAGCACCATGCCTGAAAGCTTTTCCACATGGTTTCGTAAATACAGTTCGTGGAAGGGCATTTGGAGGCCTGGATAACCCTTATTACTCCCTGTGAACAAAACCCCCTTTTTAAGATTGACTGTTCAAGTGCCAAACGGCTAGTTGTAGCCATTGTGGCTCTGGGTGTAAGATCATCCCCTGGCTGAGTGAGACTTTCTCTGGGGGAATTCGCCAGGGATTCATGTGAGAGAGGCTTCTCAAGTCTGCGAACCAAGGTCTCCTGGGCCAAAATGGGGCCACTAGGATTATCTCTGGAGAAGTTTGCGTATTACGGCCGGGAGGAGAGGCAGGGGGGGGAAAGCGTATAGGAGGCCCCTCTGCCATGGACTCCGTAACGCATCCATCTGCTCTGCTCCCATGGATGGGAATCGGGAGAAGAAGCGAGTCAGCTGGGCATTGGACAGGGAAGCGAATAGGTCTACCTGAGGAAGGCTGAAGCGGTGGCAGATCTCCTTGAAGATCCTCGGGTGGAGGCGCCATTCCGCGTGATCTACTGTTAACCTGCTCAATAGATCTGCCTGGGTGTTTGTTTCCCGATATATGGTCGGCCTTTATTGAGGCCAGGTTTTGTTCTGCCCAAGTGCTTCGGACCATAGGGAGCGGGAGTGCGTTCCCCCTTGCCGATTTATGTGGGCTTTGGCTGTCACGTTGTCTGTTAGGACTAGTACATGGCGCCGTGTTAGCCTGCTGTGGAAGTGTCGTAGCACCAGATAGATGGCTCGAAGTTCGAGCCAGTTTATGTTGTGACGGAGGTCCACTGTGGACCAGCGGCCCTGCATCCACCTGGTCCCGAGGTGAGCTCCCCAACCCAACAGACTTGCGTCGGTCATGAGTACTATTCTGTCCAGCTCCCTGAAGTTGGAGCCTCTGAATAGGGCTGGCGATAGCCACCATCTGAGAGAACACCGTACCCGTTGTGGTAACCCTACCCTTCTTTGAGATGCGCTGAGCTCCTGCCTCTGGAACGGAAGCATGAACCATTGTAACTCCCATGAATGCAGTCTGGCCCATGGGACGATTGCTATGGTCGAGATCATTTTCCCTAACAGTTGGGAGAGGCTGACCAGCATTACCGACTGACGTCGGCGTAGCTGTGTTATTGCCTCCCTTATGCTGTTGCGGCGTTCCTCGGAGAGGTATACCTTGCACTCCACTGTCTATGATGGCCCCGAGGTGTAATATTCTCGTTGACAGAATCAGGTGGCTCTTGAGGAAGTTCACCGAGAAGCCGTGATCCTGTAGCAGTCTCACTACTAGTTTGAGGTCCGCCTGGGCAGAGCGGGCGGACGATGACTGGATTAATATATCATCCAGATAGCAATGAACTCTGACCGGTATGGTCCTTAGATGAGCTGCCAGGACCGCCAGTATCTTGGTGAACACCCTGGGGGCTGATGATAGGCCGAATGGGAGAGCCCTGTATTGGAAGTGACATCCCCCGTAAGCGAACCGTAAGAACCGGCGGTGGGTCAGAGAGATGGGGATATGTAAGTATCCCTCCGTGAGGTCGATAGACGTCAGGAGGTCCCCTTTTCTTACGCTTCCTAGTATGGAACGCAACGTTTGCATCTTGAATTTGCGATATGCCAGATGGAAATTTAGGCGTTTGAGATCTAGAATAGCTCTCCATCCTCCTGATGGTTTGGGAACCACAAACAGTATGGAGTAAAATCCCTGACTTCTCTGGTCCAGTGGTACCGGTTCTATGGCTCGGATACTTAGTAGGTGTTGAACGGCTTCGTTCATGAGTTTCTTCTTTTTTTGGTTTCGGGGACAAGGACAGGGGAGGAAACGGTTTGGTAGTTTGGAGAGGAATTCCAGGTAGAGCCCGTGGCGTATGGTGTTTCTGACCCATATGTCCATGGTGGTTTCTTCCCACTGGTCGGCAAACTGGGCGAGCCTGCCCCCTATGGGAAGGGTTGAGGAGGAGTCATCTGGAGCGACGAAAGGGACGGTTGTTCCCCCGAAAGGGCTGCCTTCCCTGCGCTTGCTGCCTAGGCCTTGGGTTTTGCCTTTCTGTTTGTCTCTCCTGCCTATCCTGTCTAGCCTGAAAGGGCTGTGCTGGCTGGGAGTAGGTGAATCTGTTTTCTGCACGAAAGGAATGTTTCTTTCCGAAGTAACCTGGTCGTCTCTCCTGTCTCTTGAGAATGTGTTTAAGGACCTTGCGTTTGTCCTTATTCTCCGTTAGATAAGGCGTTAGTGCCTCGCCAAATAATTTGGCTCCCCGGTATGGGGCAGATGCCAGTTTCCATTTGTATTTGACATCGGCCTGCCAGTGTTTTAACCAAAGCAGGCGTCTGCCTGTAATGTTGGACACTATTGCTCTGGCTGAGAACCTGGCCGCTTGGAGTGTTGCGTCTGATGCATACTCTGTGGCTGCAACCATTTTGCTGAGTTCCTATTGGGTACGGATGTCCTCTACAGGGACTCGGCCTTGCAATTCACGCAGCCAGCAGAGTGCGGCTCTGCTGAAAAAAGAAGCAGGGGTAGCGGCTCTAGTAGCCCATGCTGTTGCTAGGTGTGTTCTCCGGTAGGTGGACTCGCATTTGCGGTCCTCGGCTTTAAGGGCCTCTGAAAAGTCTCCCAATATGGCAGTGTCTGATACTAGGGGCCCTAAGTACCTAGTACCATTGGTACCTCCAACGCCTCCTCCAGTTCCTTGGCTACGTTGTATAGCTTCTTATCGGTGTTATTCGGAAGAGGAAGGGAGGCTGGTGAGGTCCATTGTTTCCGGACCGCGTTTAGGAACAGGGCCAGACAAGGAATGGTTACCTTTTCGGCGAACCTGGGGTCTGCCTCCGTGTCGGGAAGGGCTGGTTCTGCTGGAGTTCCCTGCCCGAGATGAGCCGCGGATTCGGCCTTACGCAGTAGGGTGACAAAAAGAGAAGGGTTAAAGAGACCATTGAAAGAAGGCACCTCAGGCAGGTTGTCTTCGTCCTCGGACATTTGAACCTCCTGCGATGTGCCTGGTTGGTCAAGGTAAGAGTCATCGGAAAGGGATGACCCAGAAGGGGAGGAGGGGTCTTGTTGGTCCTCCGTTTCCTTCTGATGGCCGGATCTGTGTCTGGCTGCTGCTGGCTTGATGCTCTGGGCTCTGGCCTCGAGGGCACGGTCAACCGCTTGCGCTATTAAGGCTGCTAGCCGGTCCTCCGATGGAATAAGAGGGGCCGAGTTCATTTGTGTCCCCACTGTCGCGGGTGTGAATGTGGCCTCTGGAGCTCCTTGTGACCTCCGTGGCGAAGAAGATTGGGATAGGGATGAGAATTCACCTGTCCCGCATCTTGCTGGGGACTGGGATGATTCCCCTGTTGACCAGACCCCCAGAGGGGATGAAATCCCCAGAGGTAACTCAGGGGCTAGGTTCCCGTTCTGATTCTTCTCTATTCTGGCCCTTTTTTGAGCCCTGGCAAATTCTTTTTCTAGGGCTTGGTGTCTCCTGTTTGCTTGTTTGTCTGCCTTCCTGGACAACTTTTTTGTAGATCTGGCCTTAGAGGCCGTTGTATTGTAGGAGCTCTCTGAACCGGGTGCTCCTGACGTGGAAGGTAGGGCTCCTGTAGAGGGCATGAGAGCTTCCTCCATTCTCCAATAACGCAGGGTCACGAGAGGGGAACCCCGGTAATAGGAGAGTATACACGCTGAGTAAGGACAGACACACTACAGGGGATGCCTGTAGTCCTTACCCGTGTACAGCCTCTGTGTCTAGGCCCGAATTGATGGCTGTACACGGGTAAGGACAGGCACACTAATGGGAATGCCTGGAACCGGCCCGGTCTACTGCAGATAAGGACAGGCACACGATTTGGGGTGCCCAGAATCCAAGCAATAATAACCCAGATACATACAAGTCCACTGATGGGTTACCTGAGGTCCGGGTGGAGCCAGATAATATTTTTTTAAAAAAATATTTCTTTTTCTATTAATTGAATTAATTAAATTAATTATCAATTAATTTTGTTTTAATTGATTGTAGTTGGAGAGACACCAAGTCCTGGAAGAGAAGATGCTATTTTTCTATTTACCTTAATGCTCTCTGCTATCTTGCCTATTCTTCTTAAGCTTTCTCTGGTCGGATTTCTCCTTTCTGTGAGTGACGGGGAAATCTCCCCCCAAACAGCTGATGCTGCCGGGAGAAAACTCCCCCCATGTGCAGTAGCTCCTTCTTGCTGTGCGATGCCACGTGCACTAGAACAAAGGGACGCGTGTGCGCTGAGCAGCTCCAACAATGACGGTCCTTTTAAACTGTCGGAGCTCTCCGGTGAAGACGGAAGGCAAATTCTCCTGTTTTCCCTCTGTCAGCTGTTCCGCGCTAGGGCCTGAGCTTTCCCTGCGCTTTGCTCTCTCTCTCCCCCCCCGCGCCTCCCCCCCTCACAAACACCTCCCAAGCGTGCTTCTGCCCTGGAGCTGCAGCCGCAAGCTCCGTCCGCGCTGCTCAGCTGCTCCGGCTGAACGGTAAGGGAATTGAAGGGAAGGGAGCTAGGTAAAGGGAGAGGAGTACGGTAGAGGTAAGATAGGTAAGATAGAGAGGAAGGGAATTCCTTCCTCTCTATCAAGGGAGACTTCCCCCGTGGGGTTGTGAATTTTAGGCTCCCTTGAAATTTTAAAATTTAGAAATTTAGTAGGGGCCAATTAAACAGAATTTAATCCTTGCTACCAACTCTCAGCTACTGGGAATAATCCACCAATGGAAAGAAACTGTACCTGCCTAAGAGCCAAAGTTGAACGTCTGGATGCTGGGCGAGAACAGTCAAGACTGGGAATCTCGTGGTCCAGGATGGGCGTGGCAACTTTGCCTGACTGATCTGATTGGGAAGGAATACAGTCTCAACCCATTGGTGGATTATCCATCTCCAGTGCTGGAGAACACCTTATTTTTTTTTATTCTCCACTAGATAGGGTGTTAGTGCCTCTCCAAATAGTCGACCTCCCTTAAATGGAGCCGTGGCCACACGCCATTTGTGTTTACTTTCAGCCCTTCAGTTCTTAAGCCAAAGCAGTCATCACGTGACAACGCTGGAAGCCATCACTCGGGCCGAATGTCTGGCGGTGTACAAGGATACGTCCGCCATGTACTCTGAGGTCGCCACCACTTTGGTCAGATCTTGATGGATCCTGACCTCCTCTAGGGGAATCCTCGCCTGAAGCTGTCTTAGCCAGATAAGGGAAATTCTGGCAAAGAACGAGGTGGAGGTTGCCGCCTTTGCTGCCCATGCTGCTGCCTGGTGTATTTTACGTAAGGAGAGCTCAGATTATTTTATCCTCTGCCCTTAGGACATCAGAGACATCTCGTGGTAACCTGGAGGATGAAAATAGCAGGACTAGGGAGTCGTCCACCTTAGGCACCTCCAACAGATCTCTCAAGATAGGGACCATATCCACTAACTTGCGCTCTGCTCCCCTCTGGGAAGGTTGGGCATCCGATGATTCCCATTGTCTTTGAATATTTTTGAGGAATAGAGGGGGAGAAGGAATCTGTTGGCACCTGACGACCAGTTCTGAAAATAACAGATCTGGATCCTGATAAGAGGAAGGTTCCGGGGCCCATCTTACCCGTTGCACATGCCCTGCAAAGTAGAGATGGGAAGAGTGTAGAGTTAAAGAGCTCTACCATGGGATGAGGCTCTTGTGAAGGCTCCTCGCAATCCAACCACTGATCTCCAGTATAGTCATAATCAGAAGAGCTGGGAGTGTCGCATCCCGGGGAATGAGGAGGGGAGATCGAATCCGGACAATCGCACACTGTAGGTCGTGTTGAGATGGCTGGAACTGATGAAGGTCTCGGAATGGGTGAAGACTGTTGATGTCCAGAGGAAGCCATCGCTTGAAGAACTGCCTGCGATATCATGGCCTGCAGCTGATCAGCAAACGAGGGGTCCTGTGAAGGGCGAAGCCCTGCTGCTGTCAGGGTAAAAGTTGCTGCAGGTTCCGTGGAGGGGCCCTGTGGCACAAGTTCCTCCCCAAAAAGGGGTGGGCCTTCCTGACCAAAGGTCTGCATAAAGACCTGCTCAGGCTCCCGCTTCGGGGACCACGCCCGTGTTGGAGCAAGAAACTGTGAGTCAATGGCGGGAGACGCAAATGGGGGAAGTGGTGATTTGCCCACCTCCCCTGTTGCCAGTCGTTGTGCCCGAGAGAACTGCTTCTCCAAAGCCCGATGTGAACGACTGGCCTGCTTGTCAGCAGACCTACTTGGTCTTTTGCCGGATTTAGACTTAGATTTGGCCTTTACCTTAGCCGCAGCTTCTTGACAAGGGGATTTGTGTTTAGGTTGCCTGATTGAAACAGAAGCCTATGACTCAGTGTTGTCTGCCATGATGAATTGAGAAGGTTCTAGTGGAACACTGAAAATAATCTCGGTCTGCAAGAGAACCGCCAGTTGCCCACCGCGATGGGACTGACGTGCACGTGGATCAGCGTAGTCCGGCCCACCGGCAAAACCGGAATCACGCTGGGCGCGTTTGAGCATACGTCACTGAATGAGGAGCCAAAGTCAGTACTGTCCGTGTAGCACAGGCTGATAATCAGGTGAAATTAAGGCACAGTGACAAGATCTCATGTGTCTCACATAGTGGCAATGGTCAGGGTCTAGCTAGCAACCACTAAATACAGAGTAGCAGACCGGCTAAGGTGAAGGAGTTCTAAGTGGCAAAAGAACTGGTATAATGAGCTGTTGAAGAAGAGAATGTGATGTTGTTGAGAGGCTAACAGATAGAAAGGACCTACGTCTGTGGACACCTAAAATGGAGACTTCCTGTAATTTAGAGTCTGCCTGGTCAATTTTCAGGTGCCTGCTGGGACTAATAATCCTACAGCCTTCTAAGTGTCATATATCACATTATCCAATTAGTGTGAAGGTCAAAGGTTTCCTTCCTCTTTCTTTCCCAGGCTTTGCCCCACCCCCTTCTGCTCTGTATTAACCCCAAATATACCAGACAGTTCTGCATATTGTCAAACAAGAATATACAATATTTGCAGCGTTGACACTAAGTATGGATGAGGGTTGGGGCTCTCGTGCGAAAACCAAAATGGCGTCCACGACGAGCAAGGGATAGTAGCGCACCAACCTCAGCCTCTCCCAAAACTATCAAATCCTCAAGGGAAGAGCCTCCCTGCTCTCCCACAAAGGACGACTGTTTCGCGGTGCCTTAAAATGGTAGCTGCACTGCCGGGATGAAGGAGTTTGGTGGGGAAGCACGAATCTGAGGCGATCGGATCGCCTGCCTCAGATCGCAGAGAGATGCGCCTGAAGAAGTCCCTCTCACTCAGCTCAACAGAATAACTTATCCTCTGTCCCTTAGGTGAGATCGTCAAGGAAATACTTCATGGCCCACGCCAAACAGGTGAGAGGCGCGGCAGCTGCGGCGCCTTCCAGCAGCGGCGGGGAATCCGCGGCCGAGACAGCCAACAGAAAACAAAGGGAACTGTCGTGAGAATTTTCTAAAATATCGAGACAGCGGCAGCGCGCACTTGAAAACCGCGCTGATTCCAGGCCTGCCAGCTGTAGCTGGGTTGTAATGAGGCAAAAAGTTCCACCAAGGAGCTTGACAGTTGAGCGGCCCCAAAATGGCATCCGCGAGATAAGCTGAGCTCCTGACAGACGGAAAAGCCCCAGATGACAGAGGCCAGAATCCCCTGATAGCAGGGATGATCAGAGGCTATGCAGCCTCCTTCCTACCAAGGAGAATCCACTAATGGGTAAGAGAAAGGGAAAAAATTTTTTTCATCGAAGTCAAACCTGCCAAAAGAAGGAATTTGGGAGTCAAAATTGTCACGTCCTTCTGGGCGAACAGACTAAGTCGAAACTGGGAGGTACCAGAGCAGGACGGGCGTGACAACTTTGACTGACTTAGTCTGATTGGGCAGGAGGACTGAATTAACCCATTGGTGGATTCTCCATCCATCATGCTGGAGAAAAAATGAAACAATTCCAATTCTTTAAAAAAAAGATATTCATATCTACATGTCCTATTCTTTCATCACTTTCTATTGTCTTTTCTTCTGCTCTTTCCTCTCTCTGCTGCCATTGTCCATCTGCCATCTAATCTAATTCGAAGATAGTACCTTGAGCTTTTCTACTATGGCTACCATAAATGGAAAGACTCTATAAAGATTTTTAAAAAGCAATATTAAATCCAAAATTTGGAGGAAAAAGGAATTTATATAAAATCCAGATATTTGAGCATATACACCTGCACTTATCAAGCTTGCCAATATTATTCAATAGTTCTATCTCCAATAAAATAAGTCATGACAGAAATCTTCAAATAAGTTATGCAAAGAAAATCCTAAAACCCATGAGAATTGTGCATATTTTTCATATTGCAAGACAGCATCTATAATAGCAATAATTTTATAATTTTATTGTATCTTTCTCCCTTGCCCAACTCTGATTAGCCTATATATAAATGAAAATTTAAGATCCAAGTCTGAGTTTATATGTATAACTTAAAAACAAAATTGGTCACTCACGATTTATGTGGTCCATGTAATAAACACCAATCTGTTGATCATAAACAGTTTCCCATCCTAAAGGTAGTTCATCACCAACACAGTCAGCAAAAGTCAATGGCTTGGTAATCCTATAAATATTATAAAAAAACAACAACAGTTCAAACATGCTGCATTTAATTATCATTATGTATGACTATAATATAACTTTGATGAATTATGATTAAGGACATCACTTTTTAATGCCAAAACTTTTAACATAGGACAAAGAAAATCAATCTCAAATAGGAAGAAATTTTAAAATGCACTGAAAGACAAGAATTAAACGGATCAATATTTACATTTTTATTCTCACCACCCACTGGAGTAAAAAATGGGAGTTATCAGAATCCTACACCAACGAGCTGAAGGTCTGCCTACCAGCAAAGATGGGAAAGATAAAGAACTAAAACACATCATGGAAGCCCTCAGAACATGTGGTTATCCCAATTGGACCTTCATCAAATCCCCCAAAAGACCCAGCAGAAGCTCTTTGATAACAGACAAAGAAGAAAACAATAAACAAAGCAATATTGTCATTCCATATGTTGCAGGAATATTAGAAAAGCTCAGGAGGATCTTCAGTCAACACAACATAAGTGCACACTTTAAACCAACAGCTATACTAAGGCAGAAGCTTGTCCACCCCAAGGATAAAACACCCACACACAAATTGAACAACGTGGTATATGCAGTATAATGCAGTGAGCTATGTGCAGATCTGTACATTGGGGAAACAAAACAATCAGTTCATAAACACATGGCACAACATAGGCCATGTCTTCATTATGTTCTCTGATGAACACAAATACAAACATATATATTTGGCTTACTTAAATCCAATCAAAACAGACCATTAAACCAAAACTGTCAATTTATTGTGGGAAGTCAGAGCCCCTCAGAGAAGGAAATATTAAAAGGGCAGAAAAATATATTTTTCCTCAAAAGGATTTTTAAAAGCAGAAACCAACCCTGGCTCCAAATCTCTCTGTCCCCAAGCAGTAGCCAGCACTATACAAATGCAAATGTAAAACTATCAGGAAAGCTGGAGCCAGAAGACAAAGACCTAAAATCTGCATACCTCACCCAAACTCTAAGAGTCATTAGCCCAGCTCCAGGGAAGCAGGATATGACTTTTGGGACATAATAGGACTAACCCATTACCATCAAGTATACCAGAGAGGCACATCTAAACTCAGGTCAGAATACGTGACACAGGAAATAGCCACGAAGTTCATGCCACAGGAACAGGAAACTATTCCAAACAAAAGGCTAGAGAGGGTATAAAAACCTACTGCCCATGTGCTCAGTCCTTCTTTCCTCTGGTCTTTCCTGCAAGAACCATCCTTCTGCCTCTTCAACAAACTGTAACCTTCTTCCCAAAGCAGTCGCCATGTTGCTTATCTATTCCCGGCTTGGATGAACCAGGATGAAGACTTTACTTCCATTATAAAGATGAAAGTATAGTAAAATAGAAAAGTAAGTATAATTTAGTGATAATGGTTACATTATATTCAAATTTTTAATAAAGGAGTAAATACACAAACCTTAATACTATCTCATAAGATATTTGTGGTTGCATATTTATCTTTCACATTGAGGTGCATAAACAAAAACCACACCAGATTTTAAACTTCATATTTACTAGTCTCACATTTCTGAAACTATAAATATTCTACATTAAACTTTGAAAGTAATCATAAAATGAAACATGGATAAAGAATTTAAGTTGTCTCACAAAGTTCAGAAAAAAACCTTCTTACTATTTTGTCAGAACTATTGAAGAATAATGCAGAGTGGTGGGCTACAATCTTGTCATCGCTCTTTACCTATACTGACATCACTGGATGTGTCCCCAATCTTTAAGAAGGGAAAGAGAGATGACCTTACTAACTACTACTTAAAACTCTATGCAGACAGCACTGTAGATCTTTCCAGAACACCAAGAGACCTCCAAAGAGCTCTGAGAACTTTGGTCTGATACTGCAGCAATGATAATCTGGAAATCAGAAAACCAAGATTATGATTTCTGTCAAAAAGCCAAAGCTCTGCTTATGGAGCATTAATGGCCATAAAATAGAACAAGTGACTAGTTTTGATTATTTAGGAGCAGACATGCATGCTACTGGCTTGAGGAAAGCCCATTATGAATATGCTGCTGCTACTGAACAAAGATCTATCAATACCATCCTTATTTTTTTCCGGGCCAAGGGAGGATATTACATTCCAGCTGCACTTAAGCTGTTTCAGGCTAAGCCACTAGCCCAATTCCTTTATGGGACTCTGATTGGCCCTCAGCTTCGTGTTTCACTTCTCGGAGAGAGTACAATCCAAATTTATCAGAGTAGCTCTCCAGATATCACACTGGGTCTCAAACACTGGGTCTCAAACGTACTTCTACAAATGGAGACAAGTATGATATAAGCTGACTCCACAGTGTATCTAACTTTCATAAACCTTTGGTTAAAACTCAACTTCTGTCCTCAATGGTTTGCAACATTCAGGACAATTTTCAATCCACATGAGTCAAGGCTGCTGAATCTAATCTTTTAAATCTAAATTTAAATCTAAATTTAAATTTAAATTTAAATTTAAATCTAGGCTACATTCAGATTCCTACATTCCCCTGTAGGAATCTGACTTCCTGAGTCTTACAATTTATCAAGGAAATTTTTGAGTGATCAATTAAATTGAATTAAATTATCTCTAATTAGCTTTTAAACTAAGCAATTTCAGCTACTAGAAAAAAAAAAAATCCCCCCTAATGGAAAGGAACTATACCTGCCCAGGAGCCAAAAGTTGTAGATGTCTCATGGCCAGATCAGTCAAGACTGAAGGATCATGGTCCAAGACGGGGCGTGGCAACTTTGGCTGACTGATCTGATTGGCCAGGAATACAGTCTCAACCCACTGCGTGGATTATCCATCTCCAGTGCTGGAGAAAAACAGATTAGGGAAGACCCTAGCTTTCCTAACACCAGTACTCAAGATATATTGCAGTGCTGCTAGCTACACTTCACAGAACTAGAAGCAAGCAGCCATCAGTGAGCTTTCTCTCTTGCCCGATGTCATCTCTCTCCTCTGCGGTAGTGGATAGTAAATATAAAAAAATACCATTGGTATTTTCTGTGATTCTGGAAGGTGGAAACTATAGAACATGTTCTTCCTTTCTTCTAGGTTTTGTGCACCAGCACAGAAGTTCTGTTGGACCCTGACGGTTCAATCTCCTGCAATGCATTCTTTGTAACTATAATTTATTTAAATTTGAGATATTATTACTTTGTTGATACTGTTTTAGATATTATTACTTTGTTGTAATTTTAGATGTTATCATATTTAATATAATTTTAGTCTTTATATTATAATTTAATATAAGCTGTATCCTATACTGTTTTACGTAAAATAATCTAATTAATATCTATAAGTGAAGTCCAGGATACAGCCTATATTAAGCCATTTTTACAGCCTATATTATGGCATGTATTATGGCCTATATATACAGCCTATATTATGGCCATTTTTCACACTTACAACCATTGCTGCATCCCCATGGATTATCAAAATTCGAACATTTGGCAACTGTTCATATTTATGACAGTTGCAGTGTCCTGAGGTCATGTGGTCATCTTTTGCAACCTTTTATGAAGCAAGGTCAATGATTCACTTTACAACCATGTTACTAATTTAAAACGACAATGATTCACTTAACAATTGTGGCAAGATAAATCGTAAAATGGGACAAAACTCACTTAACAACTGTCTCACTTAGCAACTTTTAGGGCTCAATTATGGTGGTATATTGAAGACTACCTGTACTGAATATCCTCCTATTATAACATCTGAACAGTAAAACTGGGCTTAGCTATAAAACTGATTCAGTCTCCACCAATTAAAAACCTGAGTTCTTTCTCTACTTCACTGAAAATATTGAAGTTTAAACAGGAATGAAATTATGTCAGCTGGCATATCATATATCTAAGCTAGCCTCATGGTGCCATAAACTGATCCTGGTTTGCTCTGATTTTTATATTAGCATTATCATAATATATATTATTAGCATTAAACATATTAATGTTTTAGTTCTATCAAATTATAGAAATGAATCATTAAAATCACTTAAACAGAGTAGTCTATGTTGATAAAATATTTAATTATTATAAAGAACTAAATGTTTAATTTAGTAATTTACAATAATACTTATAAAAACTGTTTATCAGTCACAAGTTTTAGATACGCTTCATTAAGAATAATTAGATTCAGAAATGATGTTTCTTAAGCACTTAGATCTGAATATTCCTAAGAACTACTGAGATAATAGGATCCATTTAAATATGAATCACCAGGATTAAACCCATTATATACAACAACCAAACTTGTATACTCTGTGCTCTATGATAATAACTATCAGTACTTAAGTAAACTGAAATTTGTACATTAAACCAGACTTCTGCAATGTGCATAAATTTTGAATACCAACATTTAAAAAACAATTTTATTTTCTGCTAATTAACAAAAAAATAAAACCTCTCATTTACCTATCTTTAGAAAACATTGCACTATAGACCTTCTTTTATGTCTTCCCACTAAAGTCCTCCAACTCTAAGAAATATATCTAAATAGTCACCCAATTTTCTGAATTTGAGTTGAATTTCAAAGTACAGTAAATGAACTCTGTTCTACTGATGAAAATATAATTTCTGCTTATTAATCTTTTCAGGCATAATGCCTAGTAGAAAAAGTTCAGGTTTAAAATCCACTTGTTCGCCCAATATTTTTTCTAACCCCATATGTATATTTTTCCAATAAGCCTTTGCCTTCCCACATGTCCACCAAATATGATAATACGTGCCTATGTTATGTTTACATTTCCAACATCTATCTGACATATTTTTAAACATTTTTGCTAATCTTGCTGGTGGAAGGTGCCATCTATAAAACATTTTATACAAATTTTCTTTGTATGAAGTTGACATTGTTAATTTATAGTTTCTCTCCCATAACACTTGCCATTTTTCTAATTCTATATTATAACCAAATTTTTTTGCCCATCTTGTCATTGTTTCTTTCGCTTGTTCACTTTCCATATCTAAAATTAACAAAAAGTTATACAATTTCTTGATTAATTTCTCATCTGAGAATAACAAAATCTTATCAAACAGATTGGTCCTTGTAAAATCCATACATTTTTACATCTTTTTCATATCTACTTTGTATCTGTAAATGTGCCCACCAAGACAGATAAATTCCCTGATTTTCCAATTCTTGTTTAGATTTTAATTTCCCATCCATATCTAAAATATCTTTATATGTCCATGCTTTTTCAAAGTCTACCAGGTTCGGATGAATAAATGCCTCCATTGTTGATAACCACCCTGGAATTTTTAAATATATTTTAGCTTTAATTTTTTCCCATACTGTTAACAAAGCATTTCTTATAAAATGATTTTGAAAGTACTTATGGACTTTGTTTTTCCCGTACCATAAAAAAGCATGCCACCCCAATTGTAAATCATATCCCTCTAAATACAATAACTTTTTATTTCTGAGTGTTATCCACTCTTTCACCCATGTTAACACAGATGCTTAATAATACAATGTCCATTCCGGTAACCCAAAACCTCCATTTTCCTTAGCATCTTGTAATGTTTTCATCTTAATTCTAGCTTTTTTCCCCTGCCAGATAAAGTTCAAAACCAATGAATTTAAATTTTGAAAGAATTTTTTCTCAAGTTTTATCGGAATCGTTTGAAATAAAAATAAAATCGTCGGCAACACATTCATTTTTACTGTAGCAATTCTTCCTAATATTGACCGCTGGAGATTTTTCCATCTTTCCAAGTCTAGCTTTATTTGCTTCAATAATTTTATATAATTGTCTTCTTTTATTGACGAACACTTATCTGAAAGAGGAATACCTAAATATTTAACTTTTTTCACTATTTGTACCTGTTTTCTCTAGTATTTGCCTTTTTTGTTTATCTGTAAGGTTCTTTACTATTAATTTAGTTTTATCTTTATTTATTTTTAGTTCTGCCACTTCTCCATATTCTTCTATCTTTCCCCATAGTTTAGGAATCATCTCTAAAGGTTCTTCCAAAATAAACACTAGATCATCGGCAAATGCTTGTAACTTATATGTTTCATCTTTTATTTTCAATCCTTTAATTTAGTACTTCCAAAGTAAAGATAAATAATGGAGATAGTGGACATCCTTGTCTCGTGCCTTTTCTTATCTCAAAGCTCTCAGTATAATCTCCATTCACTATCACTTTTGCTGTCTGTTTACTATATATTGTTTTTATCATATTTGTAAAGTTCTTTCCAAAATCCATTATTTGTAATTGTTGAACCATAAATTGCCAAGAAACATTATCAAATGCTTTTTGGGCATCTAAAAACACTAATGCTAATTGTTTCCCTGGGTGTAATTCATAATATTCTAATACGTCCATTATCACCCTTAAATTATTTTTAATTTGTCTCTTCGGTAAAAAGCCGTTTTGATCTGGATGTATAAACTCAACTAAGTATCTTTTCAGTCTCTCTGCCATTATTGAAGTAAAAATTTTGTAATCCACATTGAGTAATGAAATCAGAAGTCTGAATCTTCTTTTGGTATCAAACTAATATTTGCTTCTATCCATGTATTTGGAAGCTTGGCCTCTAATAATAATCCATTACACACATCTTTCAATGGTTCGCTTAATACAGTGTTTCCCAAACTTCACAATTTTAAGGCATGAGGACTTCAACTCCCAGAATTCCACAGCCAGCAACACTGGCTGTGGAATTCTGGGAGTTGAAGTCCACGTGCCTTAAAATTGTCAAGTTTGGGAAACACTGGCTTAATATATCTTGTAGATTTTTATAAAGTTCCACTGGTAGCCCATCTGGGCCAGTGTTTTTCCGTTCCTCTGTCGTTTTATAGCCTCTAATATCTCCATCATTGTTATTCTTTCTTCTAACATAGTTTTGAATGTCTCTGAAATCTTTGGCAATTTACTTTCTTCTAAATATTGAGCAATTCTCTCTTTTGCAGCCTCCTCTTTGCCATACAATTCCTTATAATATTTCTTGATTATTTTTTTTATTTCTTCCTTTTTAAATTGTAAACAACATTTCTCATCTACTAAGTTATTATTTTCTTCTCTTTCTGTTTTTTAAGCTTATAGGCTAGCCATCTTCCTGGCTTATTGGCATTTTCGAAGAAATTTTGTTTTGTTCTCTTTATTTGTTCCACCAGTTTTTCTGAGTCCAACAAATTCAGCTTATGTTTTATTATTTCCATTTCTTTTTTCAAAGTCTTTTCCTGTGGGTTTTGTTGTAATTCTGTCTCTAATTTTCTAAATTCTTCTTTTAATAATAAATATTGCTGTCTTCTCTGTTTGTTTTTCTTTGCCATATACATTATAGCTATGCCTCTAAAATACGCTTTGGCTGTATCCCATACGTTTTGTAGTGATGTGTCTTCTTCTTTATTTTCTTTACAGAAGAAGTCCATTTCTTTTTTGGCCAAGTCTATGAATTCTTTATCTTTTAGTATAGATTGATTTAAAATCCATCTTGGTTTTTTTTCCTTTCCATGTCGCTTTTAAGGGATTATGATCTGCCCATGTGCCTATTTCTATCCTAATTTCCTGTATATCCATCTTTAGTTCAGGAGTCATCCAAATCATGTCAATTCTTGACCAAGATTTATGACTATTTGAGTAAAAAGTATTTTGTCGATTTTGAGGATTGATTTCTCTCCAGACATCTTGAATTCCAATTTCTTCTGCCATATCAAAAAATGTCTTAGGTAATCTTCTTCTTACGAATTTTCCTGTTTTGCTACCTTTATAATCCATTGTTTCATCTACTATCGCATTAAAATCTCCTATTAAACAAATATTTTGGTATTCCATTTCTATTAATTTCCTGTGTAGTCTTTGATAAAATTGTTCTTGACTATCATTTGGAGCATAAATTGCCACTAACAATATTTGTTTTTGATGTAAATTTATTTCAACCATTACAATTCTTCCTTCTTCATCTGAATATATTAGTTTAGAGTCTATTGTCTCTTTAACGTATATTGCCACCCCTCGTTTCTTTTGTTGCGCTGATGTATAATAAAGCTTCCCCATTTTTGGGTATTCCAAAAATTTGTAATGTTGTTTTTTTATGTGTGTCTCTTGTAAACAGATTATATCTATATTTAATTTCTGAAGTTTTCTAAAAATTTATTTCTTTTTATTGGGGAATTTAGTCCATTTACATTTACTGAAAAAATCTCATTTTTTTCTCCATTTCCTCTTTCATTACTTATATTTTGGCCTAGTCGATCTTGTAGTCCTTTGTTCTCTAGCAGTTCCTTCTCCTTCACCTGTTTTTTCACTTTTCTCCTGCTGCTGTTCTGCTTGTGCCATTGCTCCTTGGGCCGTCTCTCCCATCTGCTTATCCTCTTGTTGCTGCAATCCTTCATCCAAAATTACTCTATTTTTTACTTCAAAATCCTCTGCTTTCCAAATTGAGTCCAGTTGATATCTTGTATTATTCCAGTTTATTAAAATGCCTTCTGGCATTAGCCATCTGAAATTTATGCCTTTGGCAATCAATTTTGTAGTTAGAAAATGGTAGTGTCTCCGGGTATCTGTTCTATCCCAGCCTATTGCCGTCCTTGTTAAAGGCACAAGGACCAAACCCCTGCTGATGCAATAGGCTGGAGACTTTACAACAAAACAAAACTCTTTTAATATGGTTGACAAACCTGTCAAATAGTCCAAAACACAAACAGCAAAACTCAAGTCCAAAGGAAACACAATGCAAACAGATGAGAAGTCACAAGCAAGATGAACAGACCAGGATTCCAAGAAGCACTTTGCAAACGGTTGCCTTCAGCAACCAGCACCACCCTTTATTCAGCAGTCCCAAGGCGTTGCCTCTCATTGCCTTTACTTTTTACTCTGGAGGTGCCTCATTGTCTGCTGTTGATTTACTCTCGCTAATTGAGGACGTGTGTGGGCGTCAATTAGCAAGTCCATGAGGTGTGGGTCTTCCGGGTCTGACTCATGCTCCTCACACAGCTGAGCTTCATCAGGAACACGACTGGAGGGCCCAGGCTCTGCATCAAACTGTGTGTCCTGTAATTCATCAGAGCCTCCCTCTGCCCCTGATGGCCCTTCAAATGCCTCCTCCACCTCCTCCTCAGATTCCTCAGACTCAGCTATTGTGAGCACAGGCTGGCACGGAATCACAACAGTATCCCTCACTCTTCTAGGTATCTGTTTTAGGACCACAATTTCTTTATTTTTATATTGTAAGTGTTCCTCTCTCACTTTTCTCAGTATTTCATCTCTTGTTGATTTCTTCATGAACCTCACATGTACTTCTCTTGGTAATCTGTTTTTTCTTGCGTAGGTTGAACTCATGCAAAAAAATTGATCGGTCTCATTCTGAATGTCTACTCGGTCTGCGTTTAAAAGTTCTGCCAACAACTCAATAATCACCATTTCTATATTTTCTTCAGTCTTCAGGAATATTTTGAAACGTCAAGTAATGTTCCAGTTCTCTCATTTCTACCATTGCCATAGCTCATTCTAACTCTTGATTTGCTTGTTCCAATCCTTCGTTATTTTGCAGTAACATTTCCACCTTTTTATCAATATCTTCCGCTTTATTTTCAATTTCCTGGATTTTCTGTTCATTTTTTATAATCTTGATTTTGAGCTTCAAATTGTGCCTTTATATCCATAATCTCTTCGCTTACTTTCTCCAGTTTACTTTGTGTTTCCTCATGGTTTTTTTGCAAAGTAAGTTGAATTAATTTTAAAGTGGTCTGTGTCTCTTCTTGAGCCGTACTTGCTTTTTCACGTTGTAGCAATGTGCTGACAGAACTCTGAGTTGTTGGGCTGGCTTGTCTGACAGAGGGCGCCGAAGAAGTTTTTGTAAGTCTGGAAATATTAGATGTACTCATTTTATTGCTCTCAATCTTAAACTTATATCCAAAGCGTAATCAGGAATCAGCTGTTGTGAGGCAAAACTACGTCCTCCAGTCTCTTCTTGTATTTAAAGTGTCCTTTTTCTTTTTTTTCCCCCGAATGCTGACTATTTAGTCTTTAGCCAATGTCAACAAGTATAGCTATAAACAGTCTTTCATTTATTATCTCAGACCAAGATTTTGTTTTGCTCAAGCTTTTCAAGGTCACTGTGTTTTTAATTCTTTAATTCTTATTTTTCGCCAGTAGATGTCCTCATTGGCTTATTTATCCTCTCCATACTCCAATAGTGCGGTAATTTGTTATTCAATTAACATTTCCCCTTAATGTTAAATTGCTGCTCCAAAAGTCTCTCTGGGGGTCTTTACTCTTACAAGTTCTCCCTTTCAGGGTCTCAATATTTTCAAGCACAAGGAGAAGGAAAAGATTTCCGTTCACCCAGACATAACTTGTTGTTGGAGATCAGTTGTTTTTCATAGCTTCCCTTCCGGCTGCAGACAACTTGGGCTGCCTCGGCTCTCCTGGCAACCTTTCTTTCGCCTCTTTAGAGGAGGCATTCAGTACGCTTAGATTGATCGTCACCAAATCCAAGCACCTGAAAGATCCCTCTTTCTTCGTTGCCCCACCAGGGCAACTTTCCGTCCCTTTAAGAGACACTAGGCGAAGCGAAACCAGACTGAGAGGCTGGAGACCCAGCCTCCTATGGCCGTCTCGTTCCCTCGCCAGAAGTCCTGTGGGACTTTTTCTTTAAGGACATTAACAAGGTTAAGAAATCTGTGATCAAAAGGTAAGTTTATAACTATTTGATAAACTTTCCAGAGAAGAAGATTCTACTCCATGAAGACAAGCCGGAAGGAGTGACTTAATGAGTTTTAACTGGATTTTTCTTTGCTTGATATTTGTAACTGAAAGTCTTAATCCAAAATTTTATTTATATATGTATGTATGTATGTAGGTCTTTGGTTATTCGGGTTTTCTCCCGCGTCAAATTGGAAGTGTCTTGGCGACGTTTCGACGAAGTCTCATTCATCATCTTCAGGCTGGTGCTTTCGGCTTCATGCTCCTAGAAGCACGAAGCCGAAAGAACCAGCCTGAAGATGACGAATGAGACTTCGTCGAAACGTTGCCAAGACTCTTCCAATTTGACACAGGAGAAAAGAGCATTGTCTTACCTGAATGCTTTTTCTCATCAGGATGGTGTAGAATCCACTGATTGGGTAATTTAATCCCTCCTGCTCAGACTAAGAAGCAAAAAAACTGTGCCACTCCTCCTTCTGGGTTTGACTTTCCCCAGTTTTTTCGAGGCGAAGCATCCAGACGCAAGGCTCCAAACAAAAACAAGAAAAAGAACAAAAAAACACATGCCTAGACTAACACTAACAGGGTGGGTGTGGATTCTACACCATCCTGATGAGAAAAAGCGTTCAGGTAAGACAACGCTCTTTTCTCCATCAGAATGGATGTAGAATCCACTGATTGGGACATACCAAAGCCGCTCATTTCCCCACAGGGAGGGAATCTAGGCTTGTGTCCCCTGAGAACCAACCACTCGCTGTAGGACAATCCTTCCGAAAGCAGCCTCCGCTGCTGCAAACTGATCTATTCTGTAATGTTTTATAAATGAGGAGGGAGAGGACCAAGTCGCTGCCCTGCAAATCTCCTTGAGTGATGCCTGGGTAGACCAGGCCACCGAGGCAGCAGCACTACGTGTAGAGTGAGCTGTAATATGTGAAGGGACTGGAAGGGACTGAGAAATATAAGCCCTGGAAATACACGCCCTAATCCACCGACTAATAGTAGAGGAAGAGACCTTCCGACCCATGGTAGAAGGCTGAAAGGACACAAATAATGCCTCAGATTTCCTGAAGACCGAGGTTCGTTTAATGTAATGGCGCAGGGCCCTGTGCACATCCAAGGTATGCCACCGTCTTTCCAGATGATGGGAAGGGTTAGGACAGAAGTTAGGAAGGACTAGGTCCTGAGAACAATGAAACCCTGTATTGACCTTAGGAATGAATGCAGGATCCAGCCTGAGGACCACTCTATCCTCATGGAATGTGCATAAGTCCTCCCTGACCGATAAGGCAGCCAATTCTGAAATTCTCCTGGCCAACGTGATGGCCACTAGGAAGGCCACCTTCAGTGTAAGGAAGTGAAAGGCGCAAGAGCTCAGAGGTTCGAATGGAGGAGAAACTAAGGCCTGTAACACCTTGGACAGGTCCCAGGATGGGTAACGATGAACCATAGGTGTCCCTACATTGGCCGCGCCCTTGAGAAAGGCACTAACTGCTGGATGTTGAGACAGGGAAACTTGGTTGGCCCAGGTGAGGACCGTCGGCAAGGCAGCTAACTGCCGTTGCATGGTACTGGTTGAGAGACCTCTAGTTAACTCAAGTAAGAAGTCCAATATGTCTGGAAAAGCGGCAAAAGTCGCTTTTTTGTACACCAAGAGCAGAAACCTCTCCAAGTGGCGCCATAGATCCTGTTGATTGAGGGACGTCACGAGGCCTGGATGACAGAGATAACCCCAGAGGAGAAAAACTGTTTGGCTAGACTCTCCCACTCAAGTGCCAAGCGGCTAATTGAACCCACTGCGGGTCCGGATGATGGAGGTTTCCCTGGCTGAGAGCTACTTGGTCTGGGGGAATCTTCCATGGTGACGAGAGCGACAGGTCCACCAGGTCGGCAAACCACGGGCAATATGGCCAATATGGAGCAACTAAGATCAGCTCCGCCTTTTCCTGGAGGAGCTTGCGGATAGTTGCTTGTAGTAGCGGAAGAGGAGGGAAGGCATAAAGTACGCCCTCCGGCCATCTGCTCCGGAGGGCGTCCATTCTCTCCGCCCCCCTCGACGGGAACCGGGAAAAGAACCTGGGGAGCTGAGCGTTGTTTGGGGAGGCGAAGAGATCTAAGATGGGCTGTCTGAACCTGTGTGATATTTCCCTGAACAGACCTGAGTCCAGTTTCCACTCTGAGTGATCCACTGTGGCCCTGCTCAGGGAGTCTGCCTGTTGATTCGCCTCCCCCAAGATGTGTTCCACTCTGATGGAACTCAGAGTGGACTCTGCCCAAAGTCCTATGGCCAGGGCTTCCTGCATGAGTGACCAAGAATGGGTCCCCCCCCTTGTTTGTTTACGTGAGCCTTGGCCGCAATGTTGTCTGTCAGGACCAACACGTGTTTCCCTGACACATGGGGAGAAAACCTTTGGAGAGCCAGGTGGATGGCCCTGAGCTCCAGCCAATTTATGTTGTGTGTCAGGTCCGAACTGGACCACTGACCCTGAGCTATGTGGCTCTGAAGATGTGCCCTCCAACCGAACAGACTGGCGTCTATGGTCAGGGTAATTCTGGGAGGTTCCTTGAAAAAGGTACCTTTGTTCAAGGCGGACGAAGTCCACCATAGAAGGGAGGTCAGAATGTGATGGGGAACCCTGACTTTCCTGTTGGAGGCACTGACTTTGCGTCTTTGAAAGGGAAGGAGGAACCACTGGAGATTCCTGGAGTGTAGCCTGGCCCATGGAACGATGCCCAAGCAAGAGACCATCTTCCCTAGGAGTTGGAATAGTTGTACCAGTGGTACCCTCTTTTCCCTTCGGATCTGCTGAGCCAGCTTCCGAATGCTAACTTGAGGCTCCTGGGAGAGATATACCTTGCATAGGCTGGAATCTATCAATGCTCCCAGATGGAGCAGGCATCTTGTGGGGGTAGTGTGACTCTTTTTGAAATTCACGGAAAACCCGTGATCCTGAAGTGTTTGAATTGTGATTGCCAGGTCCGACTGACCTGATCGGAAAGATTTGGACTGTATCAGTATGTCGTCTAGGTAGCACTGTACCCGTACGGGCTTCATCCTTAGATGAGCCGCCAGCACAGCCAAGACTTTTGTAAAGACCCTCGGGGCAGATGATAGGCCGAACGGGAGGGCCCGGTACTGGTAGTGACTGCGTGCGTTAACAGAACCGCAGGAACCTGCGGTGTTCCTGGATGATCGGAATGTGTAGGTAAGCCTCTGTCAGGTTGATGGAGGAAAGGAAATCCCCCTTCCTGATACTTTCCAAGATGGACTTTAGGGTCTGCATCTTGAATTTCCTGTAAGTGAGGAAGTAATTTAGACCTTTTAGGTCCAGTATCGCCCTCCAACCGCCTGAGGCTTTGGGAACTACAAACAGGATGGAGTAGAACCCTTCCCCGATCTGGTCCTGAGGAACTCTTTCTATGGCTCTGATCTCTAATAAATGTGCGATGGCTGTCGTGACTAGTTGTGCTTTTGAAGTATTGTTTGAAACCGGGCACTGTATGAAATGATCTGGGGGAGAAGATCGAAACTCTAGGGAGAGACCCCTTCTTATTGTCTCCCTGACCCAAGCGTCCGTGGTTGTGCTCTTCCAGATGTCGTAAAACAGTGCCAGTCGACCAATGGGGTAATCCTCCTTGGCGTCACTTGGACAGCCTGTAAGTACGACTGCTCAAGCCCCTGAAGGGGCGCTTGGTCTGGGACTGACCCTGGCTCCACTAAACTGGCGGTCCTGTTGGCGATCCTGTCTGAAAGAATAGGATCGCGAGCCTCTGGGCCAATCCCAGGACTGCCCTGCCCGAAAGGGCTGTCTCCAGTCCCAGGAGTACTGGGACGGAATGCTGGTCTACGTTAATCCTGCTGGGGCCGTCTATCCAATTTTTTGGAGGGATGGGCCATCACCTTGCGCTTGTCCTTGCCTTCAATAATGTGAGGCTCTAGGACTGGGCCGAAAAGGTGGGTGCCACTGTATTTAGATGTTACTAGGCGCCACTTTGCCTTTAAATCAGTGCACCATTGCTTCAACCAGAGCAGCCTGCATGAGGCAGCAATAGATCTGGCCGAACATCTGGCCGAGTGCAAGGAAGCATCCGCAATATATTCGGATGTTGCCACAACTTTGCCTATTGCTTGGTGCACTCTGACCTGATCCGGCGGAATGAGTGCCTGGAGTTCCTGCATCCACATGATCGCTGAATGTGCAAAGAAGGAGGAAGAGGTTGCTGCCCTTATGGCCCAAGCTGAAGATTGGTGAGCTCTACGAAAGGAGAACTCGAACTTTTTGTCCTCAGCCTTCAAGAATTCAGCCATGTCCCCGGGAACTGCTGTATTGGAGAACAGAGAAGTCAGCGGAACATCCACAGATGGAACTTCTAGAAGAGAAGCGAAGGAAGAAGAGACATTGTAAAGTTTCTTGTCCAAACTGCTCTGGGAAGGCGTGGTAGCTAGTGAAGCCCACTGCTTTTCCACCGTAGTCTTGAAGACTAGTGGACATGGGATCTGCGGGTCCTCCGTGACCTTTTCCGCAAGAGGTTTGCTTCCCGGTTGGCCGAGGAAGATGGTGCCTCCTCCTGGGCCGAGGTAAGTTTTACCGTGTCAATGGCCTTTATGAGGACAGAGCGAAAAACGGACGGATCAGAGACCGGAAGAGGTCACCTGCTCAGGTGTTGGTTCCTCCTCCTCAGATAAAGGAATGTCTGCTACCCCTAGCTCCACTGATCCCTCCTCCCCTAATTGTGAGGTTTCCGAAACATCGGAGCTAGGTCTAGTGCCACGCTCCACCCGAGATGGGGGAATGGAAGTGGGAGAAGTAGGATGTGACTGCACCTGGCTATCTTCAGTGGGTGACATAAACTGCCTGAATGCATGGTGCATAAAGGCCTGGAATTGAGCCTGGGACCACATTTCCCGTTGGCCCTCCGTTGAGGCACGCCTGCTCTCAGTTGTATGGTGTGACAGTGAAGGGGAGGAACGAGGAGGACCAACCTGCTCAGTTTCCCCCTGAGGAGACCGAGGCCTTGGGGCATCCTGCGATGATTCAAATTGAGGTTCTGACAAAGGGGCGTCCAGTGGGGCGGAGGAAACTATTTCAGCCCCACTGGACCTGAGCCTTTGTGCCTTGAAGAATTCTCTCTCCAGTGCTAGATGTCTCCTTGTGGCCTCTCGCCCGGCTGACTTGGAGGTATCTTTAGAAGACAAATGTTTGGTTTTAGCTTCTTTCTTCCCCCCCCCCATGTCCAATTCCTCTGATCTGCGCTTTGCTTGTGCAGGGAGGGGCACTGGTCTGAGATGCCTGGGGCGAGGAACTGTCTGCCATTGCAATCTAGATACTCCTAGGCAGTTGTACCTAGAGCTGGGGGGAACCAACACGCAGATCACAGTCAGAGATGGAAAACCGATCCTCACTCTGAACAGAAGGCAATGACAAGAGCAGCCAGACAGTGTTCTAATGCTGTCTGCACAGGCCCTGTGACAAAAGGTCACTGACTAACTGAGAACAGGTGGTCAAAAAAGATCTCTTCGCCCTCCTTTTCTAGGCCTTAAGCCCAGAAAATAACACCTTGGCCTGCTCAGATGCAGGCAAGGCCCACACCTGGGGTAGCCCCGCAAGCTGCACCACAAGCACTGTGGTACACAAATATCTTCCCCCCCTGAACGGTCTGCTCACAGACCAAGGCACTCAGGCAACAAATCCAAATCTGCGATAATGCAGGAGTAACTGCAAATGATGTTGTAAATAAATTTAATTAGGTCTCCAAAATGGCGTCTGCCACGTGGGCCCTCTTAGTAACAGCCGCGCTAAGCCATGTGGTAAAATGGCGGCCGCTAGGCCTGAAAACCCTTGGAGAAGCAACGAGGGAAAACCCTGGGGTCTGTTTAAAAGGAGAATCTGAAAAACGAAAAAAGGCTTGACTTTTTTGTTTCCTCCCCCCCCCCAGGTCCCCAAGCATTTGCGATTGGTAGCAGCTGCGATCCGGAGTCCAGAAAAGTCTCCCTCGAGGCCTCAAGGTGAGAAATAGTGCTCCGGAGGCCTCCACGCAGGCAAAACGATCTCCGCTGTCTGGCTGATTGATGGATCACGAAGAGTCTACAGATCGTCGAAGGGAGCTCCCTTCTGAACGAAAGCCTGCAGCCCCCCTTTTTCAAAGCTCAAACGGCTGCAGAGGAGCAAGGACTCTGTCCTTATCCCCCACATACACAATCTCCAAGGATTTCTGAGTTGTGAAGCAAAAGCCAATTTAGATCAATTTTGAATTTAAGAGTAGCCAAGTTCAACGATAAATCCAAAAAAAAAAAAACCAATTAGAGAAGCAAGCTAGCTGAGGAGCCTTCCAAAACGCGTCTAGCTGAGCTCGAGACTAAGAAAAAACTGGGGAAAGTCACACCCAGAAAGAGGCGTGGCAAAGTTTTTTTGCTTCTTAGTCTGAGCAGGAGGGATTAAATTACCCAATCAGTGGATTCTACATCCATTCTGATGGAGAAAACCCGAATAACCAAAGACCTACATACAAACACCCGTGAAAACCTCAGAAATAAATAACACACACATACACATATATGCAATTAAGTAATTTCTAAAATGTTACTGAAAATGTATTTGAAAATACTTGTGTTAAGAGAAAGTTAAAGAAAATGATGTACTAGTTTAAAGAAAAACTTTGTTTTAAAAAGGATGTTTCTAAAAGGAAAACAAAATTATAAGGGTAGTTTGTAGGGTGGGAGTTAAATTTAATACTGGAGTTCAAAGCCTGTATATTAAGAAGTTAAAGAAAAAGTTAAAGAGGCATTAGAAAGTTTTAACTCTAGAAACTTGTTTAAAGAAAGTTTAGATTTTTTTTCTTAAAAAAAGAGAGTGGGGAAAAAAGAGTATTTTTCACAGTAAGGTCATAGAATTTGAAAAAATATAGTTAACTTTGTTAATAAAAATGTTGATAGTTCACAAAGATTATCAGGTGCAGATACAAATACATACTATTTCCACAGCAAGGAAGATAAAACAGGAATGGTTAAATTGTTCAAAGAGGAGAATATATTTAAGTATGTTTTTCATTTGGATACCACTTCTAGATTTTGTGATGAAAAAAAATATGAAACTTTGACTTTGGTTTTGTCGATTAAATAGATTTGTCGTTATAGAAATGCTAGTTATATATTAATGTGTAAAAGCAAAAAATTGAGGCTGGTGTGTTTTTACCTTCTACTGTGCTAAAAAGAATTGGAAGTCAATGCTTTTTTTTTTTTACCTTCTACCTCACACCTTCATTTCCCCTCTCCTTTTCCTTCCCTTAATCTCCTATTTCCATTTTTCTTTGTATTTTATATATTAAGTAAAATTTAATAAAAAAAAGAAAATTCATCACAATCTTTCCTGTTTTAAATGTCTGTCTTTTTCCGTGATTTCCGTGATTCTTCTGTGATTTCCTCTTAGATCATTAAGAATTTAAAAATTTCTGAAGAATTAAAATAAGTAAACTGTTTTTAATGTTAAATTGAAAAAAGAAATTGAAAAATTGAAAATTGAAAAAAGAATTTTCAAATTGAATTAAAAATTGAAAATGGAATTTAAAATTAAAGAAAAATTGAAAAAAGCGATTGAAAATTGAAAAAAAATAAAATTTGACAAAAAAAACTTCAGAAATTGTAAAAATTTAAGCATTTACAATACTTCTTGGTCCTTTATAAAATGTTATGCACTTCTTTATGTTGGGAATCTTAGGCTTTTTTCTTGGAAATGCTTAGCTCTTAACCCTCTACACTAGGGGTGTCAAACTGCCGGTCTGCAGGCTGGTTTCATCATACCGAACCCACGCCCTTCCCATTGCCAGCAATGCAAAAAGAATTGTAATACGTTGCGACACATCACGTGACGTGGCGAGTTTGACACTCGTGCTCTACACCCTATCTTGAAAGTTTATCTCTTTTCTCTCCTTTTCATAGGGATGAGAAGGATTTTTTTCATGTATATATGTATGTGTGTTTGGCAAGGTTGGGCATAGTAACAGAATTAGGCAGAAAATAAGGTAAATGGATGGGATCAAAGATATTACTGGAACATCCTTGGGAGAGCTGAATGTGCATTACTAACCAGCATGGCTGCATAAAGAACTCTTGACAAATTGAAAGATAAAAAGGACAAGTACAGAAAGTGGAAAGAGGGGAACATAACTAAGTCAGATTATCAGCAAATAGCCCGAGCCTGCAAAGATGAAGTGAGGAAAGCCAAGGCTCAAAATGAACTAAGGCTTGTGACCAAAGTCAAAAATAACAAAAAAAGCTTCTTTCAACACATAAAAAACAAGAAAAAAGTGAAGGAAATGATTGGTCCATTAGTGGGTGGAAGTGGCAAGAAGGTGACAAGCAACAGGGAGAAAGCAGAACTATTTAATTTGTTTTTTGCATCTGTCTTTACATAAAGGGAAAAAACAGACCAACCTATCAAAAATAGTGCCATAAAAAACAAAATAGAAACACAAATTAAGATAGGCAAGAAAATGGTAAGTGAGCACCTGTCCAGCCTAGATGAGTTCAAATCGCCAGGACCAGATGGATTACACCTCAAGGTTCTCAAGGAACTGGCAGATGTGATATCGGAACCACTGAACTATATTTTTCAAAGATCCTGGAACACAGGGGAACTACCAGAGGACTGGAAAAGAGCTGATGTAGTTCCCATCCTCAAAAAAGGAAAAAAAATGGATCCAGGAAATTACAGACCGATCAGCCTGACCTCAATACCTGGGAAGATCCTGGAAAAGATAATCAAACAATGAATCAACGAATACCTAGAGGCAAACAAAGTCATTACTAAAAGCCAACATGGGTTTGTCAAAAATAGATCATGCCAGACAAATCTTATTGCATTCTTTGACTAAGTGACAAAATTAGTGGATCAGAGGAATGCTGTAGACATAATTTACTTGGACTTCAGTAAGACATTTGATAAAATAGATCACAACCTACTACTTGATAAGATAGAAAAATGTGGGGTAGACAGAATCACCACCAGATGGATCCGTAGCTGGCTGACCGGCCGTACTCAGCGTATGGTTCTCAATGGAACTGCATTTATATGGAGGGAAGTTGAACTAACAAAATGGGCACTAACTAACAAAATGAAATTCAATGGTGAAAAAAGCAAGGTTCTACATTTAGGCAAGAAAAACCAAATGCACAAGTACAGCATAGGTGGCACCATGCTCAATAGTAGTAAATGTGAGAGGGACCTTGGAGTCCTAGTAGACAATCACCTAAATATGAGCCAGCAGTGTGCTGCAGCTGCCAAAAAGGCCAACACAGTGCTAGGCTGCATTAACAGAGGGATAGAATCAAGCTCACGTGAAGTATTAATGCCACTCTACAATGCCTTGGTAAGGCCACACTTGGAATACTGCATCCAGTTTTGGTCACCACGATGTAAAAAAGATGTTGAGACTCTAGAAAGAATACAGAGAAGAGCAACAAAGATGATTAGGGGACTGGAGGCTAAAACATATAAGGAACGGTTGCTAGAATTGGGTATGTCTAGTTTAACGAAGAGAAGGACAAGGGGGGACATGATAGCAGTATTCCAATCTCAGGGGCTGCCATAAAGAAGAGGGAATCAAACTATTTTCCAAAGCACCTGAAGGCAGCACAAGAAGCAATGGGTGGAAACTAATCAAGGAGAGAAGCAACCTAGAACTACGGAGAAACTTCCTGACAGTGAGAACAATTAATCAGTGGAACAACCAGCCTCCAGAAGCAGTAAATGCTCCAACACTGGAAGTTTTTAAGAAGAGACTGGACAGCCATTTGTCCTGAGCAGGGGGTTGGACTAGATGACCTCCAAGGTCCCTTCCAACTTTATTATTATTATTACTATTATTATTATTATTATTAACATGTTACAATGATGCATTTGTTCATAACAGTCACTTAGACTTGAACTCAACTCACTGTCAGTAGTAAATATAAAATTTACTCAGATTTTACAAATTTCTTTTGCCATTTTGAAAAACCTGCCAATGCTCATGTAAGCTATATAAAATTAAAAAGATGTTTATATATATATATCTTAAGAAAACAAAAGAACAAATTCTAAAGCAGGTAACTTAGGTAGTTAAATCAAATTACATCCCATTCAGGTAGTACATTAATGTCTTACAATAGAAGCAAACACAGGTTTATCAAGTAACAGGTAAATACATATCTGTTAGAGAATTTTAATTTCTCTATTGGTGAAAAATAAATCAGAAGCTCTCACAGTTGACTGCATTTAGCTGATTCAAATAACTTTATATTTATATAAAAATATTTACAATACCATTCTTCTTTACAGCAACATATCTTAATGAAGACTTCTTACAGAGACAGATCAGAGACAAAACATGAGACTGGAAATCCAGCTCCTAACTCAATACTCTTTTTTGCACAGACTCAGTAGCACTTTCTTCCCATTAGCTGACTGAGTTACCACATGACTCTTCCTGTTCATGAATATTCCAACACTCCTCCCTTCATGACAGGAAGAGACATCAGACCTATTGACTTAACACATTTTCCATAGTGAATACCACCCAATGGTTTAGTCATCATGTCTGCCAAATTATCCTCAGAAGAACAATGATGTAAACTAATCAATTTTCCTTTTACAGCTTCCCTGACATTACAATACTTAATGTCTACAGGTTTACTTCTGTTCTTCACCCTGTCACCAGTTGCCATTTTTATACAGGCAGCATTGTCTTCAAATACCTTTACAGATTCTTTTACATTAATATTTAAATCTTGCAACAACTGTACATACCATGTTACTTCAGAACACAATTCAGATAAAGCAATAAACTCTCCTTTCGCTGTTGAAATAGCAACAGTTGTTTGTTTTCTGGACTTTCATCCAATCAAAAGTCCTTCCAAACAATATTATAATCCCAGAATTTGATTTCCTTGTGTTTATGTTATTTGCATAGTCACTATCGACATAACACTTTAATTTCAATTCCTCAGTAATCTGTATTTGAAGACCCAAATTTATAGTTCCCTTTAAATATCTGAGAACCCTTTTTACACCCATCCAATGTAACTTTGTAGGTGCAGCAGTAAAATGACTCAAAATGCTTACTGCGCAAGCTATGTCTGGTCTGGACCAATGTGATAGATATAACAAACTCCCTATTGCTGAGTGATATATCTCTTGATCACAGGTTTCACCTTTGTCCGCACTTAAACTATTATAAAAATCCGCACTCATGGGTGTGGGAGCAGTATTGCAATCCTTCATATTATATTTCTCCAATAACTGCTCAATTTTTCTCCTTTGACTGAGAATATAACCACCTTTTTCATTTTTCTGTATCTATACACCAAGATAATTTTTTATTTCTCCCAAATTCTTTAATTCAAATTTCTTTCCTAATTTATCAGCAAATTCTTTGACTTGTGATGCATCCTTTGTGATGAAGCAAAGATCATCCACAAATGATAACAGTAGACAATTCCCTCCTTGTAACTGTCCAGTATATATACAGTTATCAGCTTTGCAACTTTTAAATCCAAGATCCTTTAAAGCAGTATCTAAACAGATATTCCAGTTTCTGGCTGACTGCTTCAGCCCATAAATAGCCTTGTTTAATTTATGTACGATGTTAGGTTTTGCAATTTCATATCCTGGTGCTTGGATCATATAAATTTCTTCCTCTAACTCAGCATTGAGGAATGCAGTTGTGATATCAAAGTGCCAGATTTTATGTTTATATGCCGCTGCCAACGCCAGTGCTAATCTTATACTCTCACTTTTCACAGTTGGCACAAATACTTCATCGTAGTGCACATTCTTTAATTGTGAAAAACCTTGTGCCACTAACCTGGCCTTATACTGTATATCATTATTTGGCAATACCTTTTTCTTATATACCCGTTTACAACCCACAGCTTTGGTTCCCTGTGGCAAAGTCACTGATTTAAATACTTCATGGTCTCCCATGGATTTCATCTCTGTATCCATGGCCTCCTTCCATTTTTCTTGTTCAGCTTTTGGTAATGCCAACACCTCTTTATAACTTCTTGGCTCATACCACACATTGCAAACCTGTACCTTGCTGGCAGAATACCTGTCAGGCGGAATTCCTTTATTACATCGCTCTGACCTACGTGGTATTAACTGCTCCTGTGTCTCAAGTCTTTCTGGTTTCATGTCTTGTTCAGCCTCTCCTCCCTGAACATTGACATCTTCTATAATCATTTTTTCATCATTAGATGAGTTATTGTCACTAAACAGATCACCGTCATTAAGTGAGACATACCCAGAATTTGCATTAATTCTGTCTCAATTTTGTTCTGCAAAATTAGCAGACCTTGAAATTATAATTCTTTTACTTCCATTGCTAAAGCGATATCCTTTTGACCTGGCTCATAGCCCACAAACCTAAGTTTTCTTGCCTTTTGCTGTTCCTTTCTTCTGATTGCTTTTGGAATATGTACCCATGCAATACTTCCAAAAATTCTCAAATGTGCCAGTGATGGCTTTCTCCCATATAGAATGGCATATGGAGTATTATTAATGGAGGAACTCCACAACCTGTAAACTATATAATTGGCAGTCAGTATGGCTTCTCCCCAATATGACCTACTAAAACTAGAATCCTCCAATAATGAATCTTTCATTGTTTGCAAAACACCATTCTTTCTTTCAGCTACACCGTTTTCTGCTGCTGTGTAAGGATTTGTACGTCTGTGTCTTATCCCCAACTGCCCCAACCATTGTTGGAATTTAGTTGACATAAATTCAGTACCTCTGTCAGTTTGCAACTAACACACTTGTTGTCTGTACCTTCTCTCTACAAAACTTAACCACTGTTTGAATTGTTGTAGCACCTCTGTCCTTGCTCTAAGCAAATAGCAAAATGAATACCTGCTATAATCATCAACAATTACCAATTCATATTTTGCTCCTCCCAAACTGGCTTGCATAGGTCCCACCAGATCTGCATGGACCAGTGCTAGATCTCTTTTTGTTTGTCTTGTGCTACATTTACTAACTGGGAATGCTTTTGACTTCGATGCTTTGCATACTGCACAGTCCAAATATGTTTTGCATCCCTTCAAATTTAGCCCTTCTGCAAAATCTTGCATTTGCTGCAAAACTTTAAAGCTTGCATGGCCAAGTCTTCAATGCAGAAGATGAACACATGAATCATGCTCTGCAACATTCTTAAATATATGGGAACATTGAATCTTTTGTCCCTGCAATACATATAGATTATCTTCCTTTATGCCTTCTGCACAAATATTCCCATTCCTTTTGATGAGACATTTCCCATTTACAAAAATGACCTCAAAACCTTGTTTGTCTAAATTAGATACACTTAACAAATTATGTTCCATCTCAGGTACACAAAGCACATTGGTAAACTTTGATTCCAAATATGGAATTTTTACATTGCCTTTTCCAATGACTTTTGCTTTTTGGCCATTTGCCAAAGCCACAGCTTCTTGTGCTACTGGAACAAACCTGCAAAATAATTCAGAGTCATTAACAATTGTCTGACTTGCCCCACTATCTATTAGCCACTTGTCTCTGTTGTTGCTATTGCAAACGTTTGCAACACCAAAATGGTCCTTTTGCAAAGGAGTCCTTTTTGCATGCACAAATGTTCTTTGCTGCAAATTGTTCCTTTGCAAACAGTTCCTTTGCAAATGTGTGCTGGCTCCACAAATGTAGCAATTCTTTACTGATAAAGCTCTCTGCTTGCAAAATCTCTCCTTTGTTGCAATTTGGTCTGGGTCTGATCTACTTGTTTCTTCTCCTCTGGAGACTTGCAGTCTGGACCCCCTCCTCAGGAATTTCTCTTCCTCGTGGCTGCTTCTAAAATGGCGTTTTTCTTCTTCATTAAGCAAACATGCCTTTAAAGCCTCAAACTTAAAGTCTTGTTCTTCTTTGCACTCAAATATTGCAGAAACTATGTCCCAGGTTTTATCTAAACTGTTCAACACCAATAAAACCTTCTGGGACTCAGGGAATTTAATCCCACGTTGTTCTAAGTCCAAAAATAAACTTTGCATTTTATTTAAATGCTGTTCCACAGATTCACCTGGTTGCAAACAGGCCCTGTAAAGTTTTCTTGACAATTGCACTATATTGCATGCAAAAACATTCACGTGCACAGCTCTCAATTTCAACCAAATTTCCTTTGCAGTCTTTAAATTTGCAACATTTAGAAATTGGTCATCATCTAAATTCAAGATGAGATAAGCCAGTGCTCTATCATGATTTTTCTGATCAACTGCTGCAAACATTTGTGGTGGATTTTCAATAATATACCATAGCTCTTTAGCTTTCAGCAAACATTCCATTTTTGCAGCCCATATAATGTAATTCTTCTGACCCAAACGAGGCACACAGCTTTCTTTAAATTCCATTGCAGCCATTCTGCTAATTCTGCCTTGTTCTTATACTTTCTAAACACAGGCAATTTCTTCCAGCTTTAAATTACAATGCAGTCCTTAGTAAGCTCTGGGCCCATAACCTGTTAGAGAATTTTAATTTCTCTATTGGTGAAAAATAAATCAGAAGCTCTAACAGTTGACTGCATTTAGCTGATTCAAATAACTTTATATTTATATAAAAATATTTACAATACCATTCTTCTTTACAGCAACATATCTTAACGAAGACTTCTTACAGAGACAGATCAGAGACAAAACATGAGACTGGAAATCCAGCTCCTAACTCAATACTCTTTTTTGCACAGACTCAGTAGCACTTTCTTCCCATTGGCTGACTGAGTTACCACATGACTCTTCCTGTTCATGAATATTCCAACAATATCTCAGCTAAAAAAATATCCCACAAAGAAGTTTAAAGATATATAATTAATATGGGTATTTTACTTTTCTGTTTAATACAGTAGTTACCAAGATGCTAAAGCTCACAGAAATGGCAACATCAGGTAATCTTACCTGTCACGTCTGAGCATTCTAATAGAAGTATCAAGTATTAAGAAAAGGTAATTTCATAAGGACTGTATAAAGTGGTTCCTATTTTGTTAATCCAATGAAAACTATAAATGCAGCTTGTGCATGTAAAACATTTTGCCCTAAAGACCAGCAAGTTTAGTAAACATTAAATTTCTTCAGTAATTTTTCTATACCAGCTGGAATTTGCACTTCTAAATTACAATGGTTAAGATATTTTAATTAATTGATGACTTCAGACTTTGATAAAATCTGCATTCATTTAATGTTTCATTACATGTTCAGTAGAGACTACCTCTCCCCAATCACATCAGTCTCCCTTATGAGATCTAGCAGAGAGGGCATGTTGCAGATACCACCAACTAGGGATTTATATTTGGTGGATTCCAGAACATGTGTCTCTCCTGCCATAGGCCCATCTTATCGAACATTCTTCACCCTGAAATTACATTAGTTCCATTATTTTTGACATTTTGAAAGTCCCTCAAGACCTGGTTATTATACTTAGGCCTGGGACTCCCAGGGAACCAGAAACACACTCAGATGCCAATTTTTATTCTTCCTTTGCTGAGAGTTTGTATATTTGTTTTAATAATAATTTTTTAATCTGAATTATTTCTTGTTTTTAATATTTGTTGTTGTACACTACCTAGAGTTGTATTTTCTGAAATGGGCAGTTGCACAAATATAAATGAATAGAAATAAATAATACATCCAACTGAACTTAAAAAAAATCCCACCCAAAAGATAACTAAGGCTGAATCTGGATGTTCTGCTACGGATACCACGAAGACTCCTCCCAGAAGGTAACAAGGAAAACAGGTCGTGAAGAGGATGTGTAGATGATCTTACGGATCCTGCTCAAGTAACGCTTCTGTGCTATGTCCTGGATGGGATCTAAATCAGAGTTAATCTATCAATATACAAGTATAGCTATCTTAATTATGGGCTACCCTAATGCCTGCTAAATAGAGCGTGGTGAAGTAGGTCAACTGCCTCATTCTGATCACGTACAGAAGTACTTGATAAAAAATGACTAATACAGGATGGTGAATCTCTACAAATTTCTTGGCTACTACCTTGTATAAGTTTTAAGTAACAGATGCAATAATATACTTTTACAGATTATTGCCTAATATTAATATATAGATAAAAACATACTATTCCCAAAGCATCTCATATGAACTCATATTTATACCTATCAGGATAACATGCTTCATCTAAAAGAGAAGTGTGTAATATATTTCATGCTATGGGCTGCATGGAGAAGAATGCAGTGGCGTGAAATCTAAAACATCATGAAGCAAAGAGAAAAGTATAATGTAATTATAAATTAACTGGTATTTAATTAGAGTTAATTAATCTTTTCTACTTCTTTAATCATATTCCCTTTCTATCAAATTCAAATTGTAATTCAGTGATAATTTGATTCTAAGACCAGAAATTGTACAGGTAATCCTCAACTTACAACAGTTCATTTAGTAACCATTCAAACTTATATAACTTACTGAAAAAAGTGACTTATGACCATTTTTCACATTTATGACCATTGCAATATCCCCATGATCATGTGATCAAAATTCAAAACTTGGCAACTGACTCAAATTTATGACTTTGCAGTATCATGGGATCATGTGATCACCTTTTATGACCTTCTGACAAGCAGTCAATGGGGAAGCCAGATTCACTAAACAACTGTGCTACTAATTTAACAATTATAATGATTCACTTAACAACTCTGACAAGAAAGATCATAAAATGGGGCAAAACTCACTTAACAAATGTCTCGCTCAGCAACATAAATTTTGGGCTCAATTATGGTTGTAAGTCAAGAACTACCTGTACACATCTTTGCAAAAAAAAGGAAATTTATTTTGTTTACACAAATAAACATTTTGATAAACTTATTCTTTTCTATATCTTGTAGTAGCAAAGATAAGCTTCAAAATACACACACAAATGCTTCAAATAAAGTTGATGATTTCCAATTAATCAAGGTAGGTGTCTTTAACATAAATGCCTTCACCTCATCTATAACGGAAATAGAGCAAAAAAATCTATTTAATACAGCAAAACCAGGTGTGGCCCAAATACATGCACCCACTTCAAATCAACTGCTCTTTCAGTTCTTACTTTTTTATGCACAATTAGCAGCAATATGTCAGAGGTTTCTTTGCAGAAATGTTCTGAATAGAGAAGACTCTTATGCAAGATTACCTTTTCTCTTAACTAAAGTTCTATCAATGTCAAATGTGTTTCTTATTTTAACTTATATGCAGAGCACATCGTGAGAAAAGATGGGCTAGATGAAACAAAAGTTGGAATTAAGATTGCTGGGAGAAATATCAACAACCTAAGATATGCAGATGATACCACTCTAATGGCAGAAAGTGAAGAGGAACTAAAGAGCCTCTTGATGCGGGTGAAGAAAGAGAGTGCCAAAGTTGGCTTGAAACTCAACATTAAAAAAAACAAAATCATGGCATCCGGCCCTCTCAATTCCTGGCAAATAGATGGGGAAGAAATGGAGGTAGTGACAGATTTTATTTTTCTGGGCTCCAAGATCACCTCAGATGGGGACTGCAGCCAAGAAATTAAAAGACGCTTGCTCCTGGGGAGGAAAGCTATGGCAAATCTAGACAGCATACTAAAAAGCAGAGACATCACCCTGCCAACAAAAGTGCGTATAGTCCAGGCCATGGTTTTCCCAGTTGCAATGTATGGCTGTGAAAGTTGGACCATAAGAAAGGCTGAGCGCCAAAGAATTGAGGCCTTTGAACTATGGTGCTGGAGAAGACTCCTGCGAGTCCCTTGGACTGCAAGGCGTTCAAACCGGTCAGTCCTAGAAGAGATCAACCCGACTGCTCTTTAGAAGGCCAGATCTTGAAGTTGAAACTCAAATACTTTGGCCACCTGATGAGAAAGAAGAACTCACTGGAGAAGGGCCTAATGCTGGGAAAGACTGAGGGCAATAGAAGAAGGTGACAACAGAGAATGAGATGGCTGGATGGAGTCACTGAAGCAGTAGGTGTGAACTTAAATGGACTCCAGAAGATGGTAGAGGACAGGAAGACCTGGAGGAACGTTGTCCATGGGGTCGCGATGGGTCGGACACGACTTCGCAATTAACAACAACAAAAAAAAGTATTCATTTTTATTTTGCATATGATGTCATTAAGTTTAGCAAGCTATTCAAGTAATTTTTATTTTGAAATACGTGAGGGGTTTAAAAAAAAAAGGATTGCCACCTATAATTTTTAGGTTTTCTAGTTGATTTTAGGTTTTCTAGTATTTGATCTTCACAATTTTTAAGATATACAATATTCCAAATCTATAAATAGTTTCTGAAACTTTTATATATTTGTCTCTTTGAAAAATAGAATATTTACAATACTTCGTTGAAATCTGATATCTGGAAGAAATCAAACAACTATGCAACTGTCCCCTATGTCACACTGCAACATATTTTTGATACTATAGACCTCTACTAACTCTACTATTCAAAATAATTTTTTTATTCCAATTCTTAGGCATACTTAAACTAATGTTATATTTTCAATATAGCAAAAATACATGAAACTTAATTGCATAGTAAACACAAAAATATTATGAAAAGACTTGTTTTGAAATATTAACATTATTGGAAATTAGCTAGCCTTACTCCTTCATTAAAGTATCAAAACAGGAATTTTATAATTTTACTTCCTTTAACAAACGCACAATAAAAGTTTTTAGCAATTACTTAACACTGCAAAATTATTTTTTGCCAGGTACCTGTGGCTAATACACAAATTATGTATAGTAGTCTTGAATGCATAGTTCAGTATATGAGAACAAATAGGTATTTCTTCTTTCACAAAACCACATAATATTGACAAATGTTTGTTTTCTTAATACATTAAACAGTTATATCTTTTAGTAACATCAGTCACTTGCACAAAAATAATCTTAAAGTAGTAGTCCTGATTTCCCAACTTTTAAAAGACACAGAGAGATGAATTCAAGCTGCTACATGTCAAATCCCATGTCCATTCTCAACCCAGCAATCAAATTTTGCCACCTCTACGTAAATTATTGGCTTAGCAGCCAAACATATTGATATAAATCCAGAATGTAAATTAGGCGTAGAAATGGCATACACAATTTCCTTTAAAAAACCCTTATCCTAATCACATTCTTGGCATATACTACATGTTTACTGTAGGATTTAGAATCTGCCAAGGACCATTGTAGTAACTATAGACTTTGGACTGCTGTTAAGTCCTAGGCACCAACTGTTTTTCAATCCTGGTGTGCATCAGAAACAACAGGTTGTTCCTGCTGATTGAAAAAAAGGAGACTGAAGCCAGGAATATCCAGCCAAGCTTAATATTAACCCAATGGTAATGTGAAAAAGTTACAGCTTTTCTCAATCTAGTGTCATTTATAGATACTAGGATTATAGTTCTTAGGATTTTCAACCAGACATAAAGAACAACAGCTTGGAGCAGAATACAACCATAATAAAACCTTACAAAGCCTTTCCAAAAAAGATTTGTATATTAAATGTCCCTATGCAATCTTAGCTGATTGTCAATTTCAAATGGTCCCTGAAAGCACATTAGATATTCCTGTGCCTTACTCTTCAGGAACTATAACTTCATCTCTACACTGTAATATCCCAAAGGTGCTTTTTCAAGAGGCAACTGGACTTACTTGTTTTTTTTTTTAAGACTTTTCGCTTCTCATCCAAAAAGCTTCAAGATGAGAAGCTTCTTGGATGAGAAGCTAAATGTCTTCAAAGAAAAGCAAGAAAGTCCAGCTGCCTCTTGAAAAAGCACCTTTGGAACAACCATGAGCTGGATGACTAAGAATCTCCATACACACCTAAACCACTTAGAATTCCTAGTGACAGCTAGGGACATTCTCCAAAATCGCTACTGAAAAACAAATTATTTAACACAAAAGATATGCTCCTGAACCTTTAAAAATGCATCTATGACTTACCAGCAAGTTTTCTAACCATTATTATTAATTGCATTTGCATTTTCAAGATTAGTATGAAAAACTATAAATATAATGGATAATTTCACCACTGTAATGGTAATGTTAAAATTGTAAAATAATTTATGTAGTATTTCCTTAATATGTGTGGAATATGTTAATATAACATTGTCCTATTAATACTAAAATACTCTGATGTGTAATTACACCTGGAAATCCAAGCAATTACAATTAATTAGAAAAACAAAGCTGCTGTGCAGCTTCCTTTTTTTTTCTTCTGCTCAGTTGTGTCCAATTCTCAGAGACTGCCTGGACAAGTTCCTGCAGTTTTCTTGACAAGATTTTTTACAAGTGTTTTGCTATTGCCTCCTTAAGGCTGAGAGAAAAAGATTGGCTCAAGATAACCTATCTGACTTGTGCCTCACAATCTCCCAGTTTCTAGTTTGATGCCTCAATCAACACACAACAAACTGTCACTTGCAGCTAGATTCATATTCAGTATTGTTCAGTGGCTCTTAAAAAGATATACAGCTTTTTGACATTCAAAGCCAATAAATGAAAAGTTAACAAATAAAAAGAAAATGTGCTTTGTCATTGATAAGATAGTCCTGGTTACAAAAATCGTAGCTACAAATGAAACGGTACCTAAATTTACAGATACATTTAACTGAACCAACTCTTTTTTTGTGTATGGACAGAATTACTGCCTGAACAGGTGGTTTGTACATTAATTTGTTTAAAGTTTAATAACTAAAATTTCCCATAAACAATTTGCTATGTTATCTCAGATATCATCTTGATTATTACAATAATTCTGCAGGGATAAAGCACACAGACTTAAGCTCATAAAGATATGTGGCTAGTACAAATTTTAATGCATGTCTAAAGCTTTAAGAGAACACTTAGAATTATTTAATATTTCAGATTTCATGTCAAGTTTACAATATTTGATATGGATCTTTTAAAAATATTTTCCAATAAATACACTGGAGAGAAATCTTTCTACTATATCAAGCAATATATTGTCAATGTCACTGGGATGCTTATAACAAAGGCAGGACTACTTTCTAGTCAGCAAAATCAAGAGATGTAGAAAGCAATACATGGACATATCTGATCTTATTTCAGACCTATTAAAACTGCAGCTTAAAAGCAAATTCTGTTGTATTAACTTTGAATAAAGAACTGGCCATCTCATTCAGGTTAAAGAGAATGATGGAGAACAAAATGGAGTTTTCATATCCAGGAATTGGGGATGTTCGTATTACAAAGCTTGCGGAAATGATCGTACAAGAATAATCTAGGCTTTAAAAGAGGTCTATTTCTAAAGTTAATTTATCTGACCACCTGCTCCATCTCTACTTTCTCAACTTAAAACAGGAATTCAGGCCCTTTCGAGAAGGCAAAGCGGGGATATCAGACTCCAGGCCCGAGATGTTGGAACCTTTCCTTCCTACCTACCAAATATCACAGGCCCCGTTGTGTTAATCGAGGGCAGGGTCAGGGCTCGGGGCTCCAGGAAGGAAAGGGAGGGGAGAGAGAAGAATGGATGCCAAGGACGCCAATGGCTTCGGCTTCAAGGGGGAGGCCTTATCCCCAGCCTTTCTGACCTGTCCCTGGGGTCGATCCACGAAGTCTGCCGGGTGTTGTGGTCGATGTAAAAGACGCGTCCGTCGTAGTCCCTCGCTTCCTCCCAACCTGCGGGCAAAGGCAATTCCGAGCTCTCTCGGCCCCGCGGCCCGCTGCCACCTCCGATCGCCGCAGACGGCACGACAGGAGGCTGCCCCTTCCCTGGTCCTCCGGGCGCCGCCGCCTGTTGCTGCTGCTGCTGCTGCCGCCGTCTCCGTCCTCCGCTAAGCCACGGCATGGCTTCGCCGACGCTCCGGGGCCGCAGCCTCGGCGGCAAGCGCTGTCTCTCCAGCAGCCACTCTTCGACCGCGGGGCTCCGAATGCTCCGCGCCGCCGGCTCCTCCAGGCCTGACTAATGAGCGGCCCAACCGCGTGAGGCCACAAGCAGTCGGCTCCGGCTGCAGCAGCACCACCGCCGCCGCTCCGGATTCACCATTCTCTCAACCTCCCGCCTCCACCCCGGCCGGGCCCCGCAACCAGCCCAGCCGCCGCCTCAGCTGTCCCTTCAAAGCGGCCCTGGCCACGTCCGAGGAAGCAGGGGAAGCAGCAGCCACAGCAAGATTCCCGCCCTTGCTGCCTGCCTGCGTGCCTGCCTCCGCGAGTGGCTTCCCCTAGCGGCTTAATTTCGCAGTCTCGTCGGCTCCTATGCCGCCAGCGTCCGCCCCGCCATCTTCTTTCGCTCCCTCGCTCTGCCCAGAACTCACGCCCCCCCCCCGTCCGCTTCCACTACGCCCCTTCTGCTACTGCGGCTGCTGCTTCGGGATACCCACTTGGAAGCCGTCCGGATTTCCCGGACAAGCCGGCGGGCTGAGGAGGCTCCCTCGGAAGGAAAAAGTAAGACGTGGGAGGGGAACGAAAACGTTGCTCAAATCGCTCCTAACTTCGGCCTTGAAGCGATAATTGACAGACGGGACTTTTAAAAAGATGAGAGATTCCGGATTTCCTTTCAGGACAAAGGGAAAGAGGAGCGGTTGTTAAATAACTCACTTTCCTGACAGTGTATGCAAGCGGGAATTCTTTTCTGAACCGTACAAAATGTTGGCACTTTTTAATCAAAGATCTACCCTGGAAAGTCCCGCTAACGAGTCCGACTGGTTTAAGGTGTGGTGTGCTTCGAATATACTGAAGGTAAACGAAATATGCCAAAAATCTGTAAATGGAACTGTGGGACATGCGAAAGTCAGGACTTCAGGTAGTATAAACTCATTTATATCCTTTACTGCGGAGGCAGAAACATATTTATATTACATTTTCAGCATATTTAGCTATCAATCAGTTCAGTGGAATTTACGGTATTTTAAGTCGGTGCCTAACAATGACATTGCTACAGGAGCTGTTCCCACTTTTATCTCTTGAAAGCTCATTGGTTGTTCCTTTTTGGTAAAGCAATTTGGTTAAATGCATAGTGGATTTAACTTGTCTCAATAACTGGTTTTAGAGAGGCGCTAGTTCTTTAACAATTCTGTCCTTTGCTTAAAGAAATTAAGCTGAATTTGTTTTTCTGAGGGTGAAAAAGTAATCAGGTTTTCTCCAGTGTAACAATATTTCTAAAGTTTTCTATGTATTTTTAGACAGCCAGAAAAAGCTATTATTCTTCACAATAATTATTTAAATATAAAGTAATAAATTGCATACATATAAATAATTGCATAATTGCTCCTAATTCAGTAGGAGTACCTCCTAATTGGGGTATCTGAACCTTTTTAAAAAATATAATTCCAAACCTCACAGGGTGGGGTGGGATTGTCAGAGCTTAATACTGAATAGCTCTCATAATAATGATCTCCATTTCTCTTCCCTTTCCTGGGACATTTTAAGGCAAAATGCATTTTCCCAGTCTTTCTCACACTTTTTCCCATATGTAATAATGCAGGAAACCCGGAACAGTGTTATAGTCAAGAAAATTGTGCACAAGAAGTTTGGCTTATTTTTTTCCCTTTCTCTCTAAGGATGCATGAATTTCAAAGGAAGCCTCTACTGATAATGAGAAGATTGGTTTTTTTATTTAATTGCATTAAATACATTATATGTATATGAATTTTATTTAATTACATTACATGCATCTTTATGCAGGCAATCCTTGTTTAGCAACTGCCATATTTAACAAATGTTCGCATTTTCAATGGTGATGAAAAACAACTATGACCAATACTCATATTTATTTTATTTTATTTTTAAAAAACAAGTTTTATTAGTTTTTTTCATTTTACAAACAAGTGCTTACGAATCAACATGGTGGCAGGGTAGTCAATTGTCCAAAAACAAAGTCATACTCATATAGTTCAGATTAAATCATTAGAAACCCCCTCTCTATTCCATCTAATGATATATTATATTCAAATTAATGTATTTCAATACAACTAAAGTCAATCCAAACAATCATCAATAACATTTCATCTAAATAAGTCCAAATCCTGTATTAAGCGTTACTATTTCAATTGCTATATTCCATATTGCTAGTATAAATACATAATTAACACTTCAGGTGTCTCTCCATTCCCTTTTTCCTTAACATAGTCAATAATCATTTATTAATATCATTTCTTCTTTTTTCTTATTCTTCTTCCATAACAAAATAACTATCATTTCTAATAGGAAAAATATTAGTTCAAAAAAGAAAAGAGAAAGAAAACAAAAAACAAAAACAAAACAAAAAAGAACAAAAATACCTTTCTACTCTATTATACTTTATAATCTATCAATCCCTCAATATATGTTTCAGACTCCTTTAACCCTTCCCAAAATTACTATATCCACAACAAACATGTTAATACATAAATAAACTTCTTATTTAATTCAAATCTTTAATTAATTTTTATTCAATCTAACATCTTATTTGACTGCCTTAAACCATAAATCAATCCATGTCTAATAAACCTTTTAAACCCGTTATATAAAGCCTTGAGTCACACTCTTAAAACTTATTCTAGCTTTCTTTTTATTCCAGACAGGTTTCCATAGCAATGCCTCTATATCAATGAACAAGTCACTTTTTGTGCCTTGTAGTATCCTTTGGGTCAAACAAAAGCGTCCCGTTTTCTGTTTTAGAGACCTAGCTCCTTTGTAAATAATCCCATGTTGTTTTAAAGAGTCAAGTCTCCACATCTCAAACTGTTGAATAACAAACTCAGTTATGTCCAACTTTGTAGTTAATAGTTGCTTATCCAAGCTATCTTGGTTCTCGGTTAGTTGAGCTTGTCTATCCATTTCTGTTGGTTTTGGAATTGTAAGTGGTTTAATTACAGTCCTTTTTGGTTCCTCAGGGATCTCATCAGAATGCATATGAAGTAAAGTGGAATCTTCTTTAATCTTAGTTGGTTCTGCTTCTGTTGTTTTTTGGTCTGTAGAATGCTCAGATAGAGTCTGGGGGTCAATTTGTAGATTTAAAACAGAATTTCTGTTTCTTATTGCTCTAGTGTACTCTTTTATTTGCAAACATATTTGGTCAGTAGCTTCATAAAGTTTTTCCAGTATGAGTTTATGGTCAAGTTGAACATAGGGTTTCTCCATTTCAAAAATAATTAGAAACAGTTGTATCTTTTAGTAGAGGCTGTGTTCAAGGAACATTTAATCAGTATCCACTCCCACAAATACAGCTGTTAAGTTTCTTTGTCTTTTCCCTTTTATGGTAATCTGAAGGTCAAAGTCAGTCTCACCATCAGAAAAAGAAACAGTTGCAATTTTGACTTTTTCCACAAAGTGTCCTCAGTAAAATATAAAATCTCCTCCCAGACACTAGGGATAATGTTAACAAGATCAGAAAACACACGAAAAAGGAAAATTCTTCAAATGTAGACTAAATCCAGTAATAAATTCAATACTAATTTTTTTTTCCCAGGACCCCAAAGTGAATAAAAAAATAAAAAAATAAAAAAGTCACTTTAAATTAATTCAATCCATTTAAGCTTCTTTTCCCACACTCATAAACGCCGCCTTCTTAGAGTAGGGAAATAATTTCAAAAGTGCTTTTTACAGGCACAAAAGAAAAAGGAGAACCAAGAGAGGGGGGGGGGAAATCTCACCTGGCTCAGCCATGGTGGTTCCTGCGCTTAGATGTTCTTCTGAGTTCTGGTTACAGCGGCAAGGTGAAGGGCTATTTTAATTGCCGGTCTTTCCACTGTCGGCCCAAAGGAGCAATCTCGGGCTGTGGAAGAAGCTGCTGCTCTCCATGGATGACAAGGACCTCCTCAACGGTAGCCGCCCCCCCCCCAGGGTGGCTTTTCGACCCGATTAAGGGTCTACCGGCAGCAGAGAATCAGCTGGTGAAGAGAGCAGTCTCTTCGCACAGCTGCAAGCGCCACGATCCGGAACTGGAAGTCACCAATACTCATATTTATGACCCTTTTTGTTCTGTAAAGCAAAGAGAAGCTGAAGTAAGATTCATAAGTACAGTTGAAATTTCATATAGCCGCCACTTTATTTAATGACAGTTTCTGGCAATATTCACTAAATGAGGACTACTTATATACTTTTTGAATGAATATTAAATAATGATTTGTCCATATATGTTATAAAAGAAAGCTTATATGGGATGTTCTTACTTTTTCACATGACTGTAAAATCTGTTGCATTTTTATATTAAATATCATATAATTCTAATTTTTAAAGTATAGATCAGAGGTCCCCAACCTTTTAGGCATCAGGGACCGGTTCAATGGACCCCTGGTATAGATAATTATATTTATGACTCATTTGTACATATAGCAGTATAATTTGAAAAGAATTTCTGTATTATGTATTACATCTTTTGATTACATGTTGTAATTTCAGGAGCACAGATCAATAATTCAGGACAAAGAATGTCGTTGAAGCCATGCAGAAGATTGTAGATGTTCACTGCAGAAATTAGAAGACATTTCATTCTATCTCTCTAATGATTGTGTGATCTGTAACTCCATTAAATATTCCTTCCATATCAATGTCATTAATTGAAAATGTTGAAGAATATTATGCCTGGGGTTGAATCTTACAAAATCACATTTAGTACATCACCACTTTGATGAGAAACGGTTGACAATCATTATGATTTGAAGCTAGTTGGTAAATTTTGCTGCAACAATTCAAGAAACTAGTATGACCTTCATAAGCTTCTCTTGTTCTTCATACATCTCTCAGTTCTACAAAGAAATTCCTCTTTTTAGATGGATATAGTTTAATTTTTCTTTTATTTATAACATATCCATCTTTGTTTACAATTGAAATACTGGGTTATTGATATGATGGAATTTCCTTTTTCCTTCCCCTCCCCTTTATCCCTCATAAAAAAAAGCTTTCAAACACTTGTCTACATCTTGAAGAACTAGGATTGTTTATAAAGTTAAAACTCATGACTCCTCTATGACAGAGGGGGTAAACAAATAGAATGAAATATAAGAGGAAACAATAAAATATATGGAAATGTTTATAGATGGATGGTAAGGACAATCAATGACTTAGCAGTTTTTAGTCACTTTTAATCACCAAACCTCAACTGTAATATAGCCACCTAGAATTCATGACATAAAAAGTTACTGTATTGGCTGGATTCGTATATGGCGATAAAAGATTACACATTAAACATGCTGTCATGGTCTAATTCCCAGGCAGTGTTCGGTAATGAACCATTATTTACACAGTTGAATACTTGGTTTTCTAGATTATAGAAAAACCAAAGGAACCATGTTATGACTAGCAAGATGTTCAGTTTTCCCTGGATTTCATATATTGTTGTTGTAACGTGCAGAAATAAACCATCCGTTGTTCCTATCACTGAAACTATATAGGATATAATTAAACGACACCCCACAAAATACAGCAGCCTCTGTCATGGTATTTTAATTTTTTTTACTTGAGATGTTGCCTTTCTGTTTAAAAGGAACACTCAAGACACCTTATAATTTAAAACAATAGAAAAGTAATCCATCTTTAAAAGCCAAGCTGAAGAAATACATCTCACTTTTTTTATCTTTAGAAAAAGGTAAGTCACAGGGACAATGTTGTGTCACTCGGGAATTAAGGCAAGAGAAGATCCTCTTGACATACCTGCCAGGCAAGCCTTCTGAGATCAGAGTCACCTTCCAAAGGACATCTGCACATCTTACTCAGATAGGTTTCTAAATGAAGAGGCACCTATGCAACAGTTGCAGCTGATGTATAGCAGTTATGTAAGTAGACCACGCAGCACTATCTGATCCAGTGACAATCAGTCAAGGAGATTTGTTTCCCCATGCTTCTATCATTGTCTTACTCAAATCAAATGTGTGCCCATTATAGGTAGTCCTCAACTTACAACAGTTCATTTAATGACAGTTCAAAGTTACAATAGTATTGAAGAAAGTGACATGACTATCACACTTGTGGCCATTGCAGCCTCCCCATGGTCATGTGATCAAAATTCAGACAATTGGCAACTGATTTGTATTTATGACAGTTACTGTGTCCCAGAGTCATGTGATTACCTTTTGTAACCTGACAAAGTCAATATGGAATCCAGATTCACTTAACAACCATGTTATTAACAACTGCAGTGATTCACTTAACAACTGTGGCAAGAAAGTTTGTAAAATGGGGCAAAATTCACTTTTAGCAACATAACTTTTTGGATTAATTGTGGTTGTAAGTCAAGGACTACCTGTACTAATTTTCTATTTTTTATTCCCTGAACAGCCAGCCAGCCATCTAGCCAGCCAGCCAGCTGAATCTTCACTGACCTGTTCAGCAGCATTTAAAGCAATTGCTTCAAAAAGCGTTTTATACAACATACAGATCTGTGTATAAAATACTTCTCTTCAATCTGTTAAGGCAGGCTATCCTCACTAGTGCAACTGTTTCAGTACTGCTTTTGGATATCTTCATACATAAGAAATCATAGCTTTGTTGCAAAATTAGTTGAAGGGAAGGATTTGATGTGTAATATATATTGCAAAACATGTTTTTTGAAGCATTTACATGGCCCCAATATCTCTTGGATCTATATTGCAAATTTTAAGATACAGTTCTAGAAATAGCTCTCTTGTAAAAGTGAGGCCACATGTATATAAAATAGAAATGCATAACTATTTATGAAGCAATAAAATTGCTATAAATTATTCTAGTTGAATGGCTAATAATACAATAACTAAATTTGCATAAAACAAGTTTATAAAACTAAATATATATTGATACGAAAATCTACTATTATATACTAGATGTACCAAAAACAGGAAACAAAGGTATAAAAATATGTACTTTACACACAAACCTTTGTGTGAATAGTAAATATTAGATGGTCATATTATTAGATTTTACGTATGTATATTAAATTTTAAAATGTTCATAAATAGCTTCTTAATTTCATTTAAAGTTCTTATGAAATGAATTTTGCTTTCTTACCATTTCCTTTAGCTTTACAGTATAACACTATTGCATTAGATAAATCATAAATGTGTACAAACCTAATGGATTCAGACTTACAGGTTAAGGTGCTCAACATACGGCCATTTGATAAAACTCAAAACATGCTATTTTTTTGTAGAGTTGGATTCTTGAATTTCTTGCCCTATACTACCATCTTGTGGTTATGGTGGTTTATTATTTCATGCTTTCTCTTTTTCCCATATAGTATATAAATTATAAGTGTGCTACATAATATTTAGAAGAAGAAAGTAAAATTGCCTATTTAAAGATAATTGTCTTTCTAATAGTAAAATGCAAATTTGGTGTTAACTATTCATTGCTTCATTGACCTTTTTAGCAGCCTACAGAATTCTATGTGCATGTAAATATTTTTTTGAATCTTTTTCTTTTTTATTAGTTTATAATACAAAATACAAAAATAAAATAGTAGGAAAAATAGGGGAAGGAAAAGGGAATGTAGAAGAGTGTAGAAAAGAAGGGAAAAAGAAAGAAAACGCGTTGAATTTCTACTCCCTTTGGTGCAGTAACATAAGATAGTAACATCAAACCTCATTTTTGTATTTTACATAATACTATAAACTAGCGATGAGAGGTCCTTGGTGCTCTCTGAACTTGCTTATTTTCTTGCAAACATTTCATTACTCTAACTAGTTAACATCATCAGTGCTAAGTTGGTAAGAAGTGCTATTTGCTGTCAGTTTATATTTTGGTGTCTTGCCTGTGTGGTCTTAGAGATTCTTTGGTTGGGCTGTTTAGTAATGGCTCTTTGGCAGTTTCTTGATTGGGTTATTGATTACTTGATTGTTGGTCTGAAGGTGACTTTGGAGTTAATCTATGCCAGTGGTGGCGAACCTATGGCACGCGTGCCAGAGGCGGAACTCAGAGCCTTCTCTGTGAGCACAGACACCGTCACCCCAGCCCCGTCTCCCCCCGCAGCCTCCTCACCAGCAGCCCCCCCCCAGAGGAGAGTCAACCACAGGTGCGGACTGCGCAGAGCAGTGCAGCGAAGGACATGGCAGCCGGGACAAGACTCCACCCTCCCGCCCCATTGCACGCAGATGATGCTGCAGGGTGCAGGCGGAGAGTGGCCGCAATGGCACTGCAGGGCCACCTGGGCAATCTGCTGTGATGGGCCATGGAGGTGGTAGGTGGCCCAGTGGGCGGGGCGAGGGCAGGGCAGTTTTTGGGCACTCAGTGTCTAAAAGGTTCACCATCGCTGATCTATGCTGATCTGAGTGCTGATTACTGATGGAGAGGTGCTGGAGTCTTTTTCTCTTTGGGGATGATTGACTGTCTTTTCATAATCTATAGATGTTGTTACTGTCTACAGTATATGTCTTTTGATAGCTGATTTGTCAGAGTCCCAGGCTTCTAGAAATTCCCTGGCATTGTTAGATTTAGCCTGGTCTAGGATTTTCACATTTTCCCAATTGAAACTATGTTTAAACCTGTCTATATGTTGTGAAATTAAAGACTTTTCATCATGCCTTTTAACTGCCTGTTAGTGTTCATGGATGTGTTCTGCCAGTCTTCTGCCTCTTGGTCCTACATAGTGGGTATTGCAGTTCTTATACTGTATTTTGTAGATGACTCCTGGGTTTTTTTTCTGGGGTTGCTGGGTCTTTAGGTTTACTTAGGATGTTTTGAAGGACTTTAGTTGACTTATGTGCTACACTGATTGCATGTGCTTATAGTAGCCTATTTGCAGTTTCTGAGATATTCTTGATGTATGCAGTGTAATTCTTTTTAGACTTTATGTTGGTTGTGCTGTATTGGATTAAGTTGTCAGGGACATTTTGATGAAGTTGCATGGGTATCTATTTTGTTGGAATGCGTTGTATAGATGCTCCATTTCCTTTTTCTGCTGTTCTGGATTGCTACAGTGTGTTTGGGCTCATTTAAATAAAATCCTTACACAAAGAATCCCTAAGACTGTTCCCACCCACACAGACAGGCAATGCCATGGTTCCGAAAGTAGAAGCTCTTCAAAGAACTTTTGAGGCATTGTTTTCCTTAAAGAATCTTTTTACTTGCTACGTAGCTTTGGCACGTACATAGTGAAGCCAAAATCTGAATTCTCCTCCCCCCAATCACCTGTAACAAAGCATAACTCACTCCTTCATTTAACAGTCATCAATCACGTTCTCCAATTAGTACATTCTTTCCCCCCTCCCTTCCAACACTATCTGACTTTAACTTTAGAAGTAATACACAGGTTAAATAGAAAATGTCTGCTTCTTCATATATTGTCAAGCAAGAACGTTCAATGTTAGCAGCCTTGACAGGCAAGACACCAGAATATAAAGTGACAGCAAACAGCACTCCTTACTAGCACTGATGATGCTACCTAGTTAGGTTAATGAAACGTCTGTAAAAAAACAGGAAAACTCAGAGAGCACCAAGGACCCCTCATTTCAATCTTGAGCTACAAATATTCTCCTTCATTGAAGCCATTTCTACATCAAGAAATCTATCTAATTGATAAAACCCAAAATCAAAGTTTCATTTTTTTCCCATCTCAAGCACAAAGATCAGAAGCGGTTTCCAAGTAGAAACAAGAGTAGTTATGTTTTTTTTTTCATTTATCAAAGTAGTCAATTTAGCCATCTCCGCTAACTCCTTCAACTTTTGCAGCCATTTGTCCATTGTAGGGATCAAAGTGTTCTTCCATTTTTGTGTATAAAGTAATCTTGCTGCTGTCAACATATATAACATCAAAGTTCCCAAAAAAATTTCCAAGTTTTTTTCCATTAAACCCAAAACAAAAGTTTCTGGTTTTATCTTTATATTCACTTTAAGAATCTTCTGTATGATAGATTTAATTAAACATAAGATGGATATTATTGTGAAGGAAGATCTAGGACAGCAGATAAAACGTATTAAACAAAATTTCTTCGACAACGCCAATAAACCAGGGAGATGGTTGGCTTATAAAATCAAAAAACATAACAATAAGCAGAGGGTTACTAAACTTTATAATGCCAAAGGTGATATGGTATGCCAGAACGAAGGAAAGAAGCTAGTGGCATATGAGTTTTATAAGAATTTATACAAGGACGACGAAAAGAGAAATAACTATGACATAGTACAGTATTTACAATTAGCCGATTTACCCAAGGTGCCAGAAGAATTTAAAACTCTTCTGAATAAAGAGATAACACATTTAGAGTTCTCGGTCGCAATTAAGAAACAGAATAATAATAAAGCACCTGGGCCAGAATCTTTAAGCCCAATGCTGTTGGATTTATTTAATGAGGTTTTAACCCAAGCTAAAATACCAGCTTCATGGAAGAAGCCTTCCTCACTTTGATTCCTAAAGAAAACACAGACCTGGCGCAAATTAAAAACTATAGACCCATTTCTCTTTTGAATTCGGATTACAAGATTTTCATGGCAATAATGGCGCAAAGATTTGAAAGGTTCTTAGTGGATTTTATACATACTGATCAAAACGGCTTTCTATCTAAAAGATATATAAGAAACAATATTAGGACTGTTTTGGACATATTGGAGTATTATGAAGTACATAATGAAAAGCAAATGTGTTTAATTTTTCTTGATGCACAAAAAGCATTCGACAATGTAAAATGGGATTTTATGTTCAACCAATTATTGTATATGGACTTTGGGGGAAATTTCTTAAATATGTTTAAATCAGTTTATTCTAAGCAAGTGGCCAAAGTAATAATCAATGGAGAACCGACTGAGAGTTTCCAAATTCAAAAAGGCACGAGGCAAGGTTGCCCACTATCACCACTGTTGTTTATATTATCTCTTGATGTATTAACTAGAGTAATCCGGCAAGATGAACAGATCCAAGGTTTAGAAATCAAGAAAGAGACATTTAAAATACAAGCCTTTGCAGATGATTTAGTCTTTATAATTGAAGAACCACTACAATCAGGGACAAGACTGATGGAAACACTGAATAGATACGGGGAAATAGCAGGTTTAACGATAAATAAAGAAAAAACTAAAATGCTCGTCAAAAATATGACTAAAATACAGAAAAATGAATTGGTTGACAGAATAGGTGTTCAAATCACAAATAAAATTAGATATTTAGGGATACAACTGACTGCCAAATGCACTACACTTAAAAGGGATAACTATGATAAGTTAATAGAACAGATTCAAAAAGACTTTGATATTTGGACTAACCTACAGCTCTCTCTTATGGGCAGAATTGCGGTGATTAAAATGAATGTGTTGCCAAAAATCTTATTTTTGTTCCAATGTATACCTATAAAATTAGACAAGAAATTTTTTCAAAATTTGAATAAAATAATGTGTAAATTCATCTGGCAAGGAAAAAGAGCAAGGATTAAATTAAAATTATTGCAGGACTCAAAGAAAAGGGGGGGATTTGGTCTTCCAGACTTGGAGAAATATTACCAGGCTACAGCATTACTATGGGTAAGAGATTGGATATTACTAAAAAACAGGAGACTATTATGTTTGGAACCTACAAATTGGATGGCATGCCACATTATGGGATCATAAATATAAAGTACATAAATATTTTCGAAGACACTATATTAGGCAAACTCTTATTGATGTATGGACAAAAATTTGGCAACCAAATTATACCCAAGTACCTAGTTGGATCTCACCGTTAGAAATATATGTACACCCAAAATTTACCCAATTAGACAAGACCATAACATATAAAAATATCTTAGATGAAAGAGGGGAATTGAAATCCAGAAAAACCCTCCAGGATGAAGGGATAGAATTAGAATGGTGGGCATACCTGCAACTGCAGGCGAGATATTGGAAAGACAAAAAAGAGTTAGGCATTAAATTAGAATCAATAGAATTGGATAAAATAATATTGGGGTCGGAGGATAAAATGATTAAAAAATTATACCACTATTTGTTAGATCAGGTAATGTACGAGGAACAAGTAAAAGTGACTATGTTGAATTGGAGCAAGGACTTTGGTCTTAATTTGATCTGCACATCTGGCAAGAACTATGGGCAAGAAACAAGAAGCTTACTTTGGCCACCTCTTACAAAGAGAACCTTTACAAAATGTTTTATAGATGGCATCTCCCACCCACAAGATTGGCTAAAATGTGTACCAATGTCTCCCCTAAATGTTGGAAATGTAATTTGACAAGTGGAGCTTACTATCATATGTGGTGGGAATGCACGTGAGCTCGTGATTTTTGGAAGAGGATTAAAGTATGGTTGGAAGAAATATTAGAGCAAGTGGTATAACCAAAACCAGAGCTCTTTCTATTAGGTTTAACTACCCAAAAGCATGACAAAGGTGTACTTTATTTAATGCTACACATTTTAACGGCTTCCAGACTGGTTTTTGCTCAAAATTGGAGGAATAAGGGAACTCCAACGGAAGAAGAGATCCTGCATAAAAAAATTTTTTTTTCAATTTTTATTATTTTATTTTCATTACAATCATAAGAAAAAAAATTCCAATACATAAGAAGTTAAAATACAACACACAATTTCCGACATTGCTCACCCATTTCCCCCCAGACCGCATCCCCCTCTCATCTCTTCACTTCCCCCTTCTTTCTACCTCCTCCTCTCCTCTCTTTCTCCTCCATCTTTCTACTTACTTGTCTCTCTCCTCTTCTTCTCAATTGGATGCGGTCTGCGGGAAAATGCCCGAACAATCCTCTATCACCAAAATCTGAACTATTGAACATACTACCCATACTCCCCCTCCCCCCTCCCCCCACCCCCTTTCCCCCCCCCCGACTTCCCAGAGCTCCGTACAGGGTTACAAAAAAAAAGAAGAAAAGAAAAAAAAAGGAAACTAAACATAGTCAACTTAAATTTACTATTTATACAATAACCGGAATCCTAATAACCCTTAACTCTCTGCAAACTTGAATTCATAATTTAATAAAAATCCATTATTCATAAAATAAATGAAACTTTGTTGTTCCATACTTCTTCTGAATATGCAGGCAGAGATCCTGCATAAAATTTTATCATATGCTGAGATGGACAGGCGTACAATGATTATGAAAGACAAGACAGAACACGAATACTTCGAAATCTGGGGCAAATTTTACCGTTGGTATGAATTAAGGAGAACTGCTCGGACTTCAAGTTAATGGTAGAATTAAAAGATATATATAACTGTACATATAATTGTATATATAATTGTATTGTATAGAAGATGAGGCTTATATAGAGGTTAAGAACGATGTATTAAGCTTTTGTACCATGATAGGAACTGATAGGAATGTCATGTTTGTCCATTGTTGTTTTAATTGTATTATGAATAAAAATTAAAAAAAAAGAATCTTCTGTATTAGAATATGAATCCTACTCCAATATTTCTTTGCTTTGTCACATGTCCATCACAGATGATAAAAAGTCCCTTCTTTACATTTGCATTTCCAACATTCATTTGAAGTATCTTTATACATTCTTGATAACTTATCTGGTGGTAAATACCAATGATACATCATCTTATAAAATTTTTCTTTTAAATTGTAATTTCATGTAAATTTTAAACCTTTTGTCCACATATTCTCCCATTGTTCAATTTTTACTTTATATCCAAAGTTCCTTGCCCACTGAATCACATGATGTTTTACATATTAACTTACCAAGTTCTAATTCAATAATGTTTTATAAACCTTAGCAATAATATATTCATCACTACCACACAGTAGGATTTCCCATTCATTTTTAACAAAGTCAAACCCGTAACTCTTTTTGTCTAATTTCAATCTTTCTTTCAATTATAAATACGTAAACTAATGGCAGACATCTCCTGATTCTAGTCTTGTGGAAAACGCAAGGACTCTTACGAATTCCAGAGGGTTTAGCAGAGAGATTTATTGCGCAGGTTCAGAAGCAATAGAGACAAGCAATTCTGAACCCCGAGGGCGGATTCAGGCTTCAGTTTTATACTTTATCTTTCTCAGGAACAAAGAACTACACATTCTAATACACATTGTGATACATTAGGTCCGTTTCTCATGGGTATACAATAGAGAGTTTTGCTACATACATTGTATCCACGTGCAATGCATATTAGGTTAGTCACATATTGCTAACAGCATTATTTTAGTAATTATGCAGACACATCATTATTTTAGTGATTGTTCATTATTATTTCACCTTATTCCCCCCCTTTGGAAGTTCTCCTGCTTAAACTTCCATCATTCTACCTCCAATTCAGGATCTTTAGAGGGCAACATTTTATATTCCCATAAAGCTAACATTGTTTCATGTTTTGCAGTTAATTGGGCTGTACTTTCTGAGATTCTTCGAATCATTGCTATAACACAGGGGAGTAAGCAGGGAATCAAAATACATCCTACAAGACTGCTATAACTATGATGGTTTGTAGGCCTGGTAACTTTGGCCACCATCCTGAAAATATGTCTTCCAAATTAAATCCTTTCCAGGTTTGCACCGGAACGTGAGCTAGTTTGACCATTTTGTCTGTTATGTCCTTCAACACTTTTCCACTTTCATCTATTTTGATGCAACAGTTTGTTAGGTTGAATTTTCTACATACCTCTCCTTCTTTGGCCAACAGATAGTCCAGGGCTAACCTATTTTGCATAATATGTGTCCTGGATTTCACATTTTCTTTGGCCAATTCAGTTAGTCCCTTCACAGTCTCATTAGTGATTAACTCTACCACCGCTTGTAACCGAATGAGCCTGTTAAGCATATAAATAGGGGTATAGTATCCATACATTCCATCCTCAGCCCAAGTAGCCGGACCATAAACTAGGATGATGTGGCAAGGTGGCCATTCATGTTTTTGCCAAGTGACTCCTGTGCATTGGGTGTGTGCACTTAGTTCCCTTCTTTGTCTTATATTGCCAACTTCATCATAGATGGGAACTCCAAGAACTTGCTTAGTTTTTAATGTTAACAGGAAAAATCCTGGTCGAATTATTCCCAATACACAAGATCCACACCAGTTCTTAGGTAGTTGTCCGTATGCCATTTTCCCGCAAATCCAGTACATTCCATCTGGGGCTAGCCAAAGGAGACTGGTATTTGTGGGGTCTTTTAGATATGGCATCCCAGATACGTTAGTAAGGGCATAACAATCCATAGTAGTGGTTTCGTTGGTTCCAGACCACCATTTATCGTTTTCCCAAGTCCCTGTGCATAGGAGGTCACCTACTGCTACGCAAGATTCTGTTTTGTTCCTTGAGTAACATATATGTCCTACCAGGTTGGAAGTGAGAGTCCAATCACCATCTTTCCCGCTTGTATAGGTTAAACTACTATTCTCAGACATTTCTAATACCTTGGTATAATTTAACTCTTGTGCCTCCCATGGCCATTTTTCTCCCATATTTGTTCCACCATACACAAAAAACAGTTGGACATGTCTAAAGTATGGGCAATATCTTCAGCTAACTTAACAAAGGTATTGGTTACATGTCTAGGTATTTCAGGAATACTTAGTTTCTCCATTTCCTCATAATATGACCAAAATAATGATTTTTGTTCTGATCTTTTGGTTGCAGTTATAATTTGGATTTCTACCTCTGATATTGGGTCATAGCCATTGGCATCTATTCCTATCCCAAACATCCAATTTTGTCTTTCCCATCTATTTTGTTCCAGGAACCAACTGCCATTCTTGACTGTGAGAGTCACCAAATTACAGTTATCTGTTCCACAGGAGTCTGCTTTTGTATTATTCTTTTCAAACAAGATGTGCTCCATCTCCTTTGGGTCTTGGGTATGCCACTTAATACATGACCACCACTTACATCTGACCGTGGAGATTGCACATCCATCCGGTGGGCACAAGTACTTATGGTTTGGGATATAGCTGTGGATATGACTGATCCCTCCGCAACTATCTATTGCAGCCCAATAATTAGCTGCCTTACAAACATCAAAAGTGATGCTAAAATTGGGAGTGTGGGTTGGATTTCCATTGAGAGATCCCTAATAGTGCCTGGTCCCTAGAACTCCCTCTTGTTTTATGTGTTCAGATTTGTAAGGCCCAACTATCAGGATCAGACTTTGGGTTATAACACTGATCTTGGACCCCTTTTCTACAAACTTTGTATGTAGTTCTATTGTATGTACAGGAGCTAGGGGAGCTATCTTGGCACACTTCTGGTTTCATTGTATGATAAACCAAAGTCTTAGTTATCTGGCTTCCTTGTTTTGTAATTTTGATGCAGTTTTGACAATCCTGATTTCCCTGTGTTTTTGTTCTTTCTTTGTGTGTACTACTCAATAGTTTTCTATTAGAAAGTTTCTGCGGTATGACCTCTCGTGTAGCCATTGCACTGATTTGTGTAGGAATGTGTGTGTATATTCCCCATATTAAATAATTAACAGATATTATGAGCTGTAGAATCCTCATATCTTCCACCATGCGTAGAGAGATAGCTTCCGGAGTGTCTCAGCAAGGTTTGTTGTTCACACCGTGTGTTGAGAACCTGTTGCCGGTGGGGTTCGACAGGGTGTATTTCTTGTAAATTTCAACACTAAAGGTTTGTCAGTTTTATCCACCTTGTAAATTACTGAATCGGCAGGTGCAGCTGCTTTCAATCTACTCCAGTGGACCCAGGACTTCTCTCCAAGGTTTTCACTGCCAAAGGGGAACACATGACAGCAGTATATGGTCCTTTCCATCTTGGGCTCAAGGGATTTGATTTCCAGTGTTTTTGTTGTTGTTGTTAATTGCGAAGTCGTGTCCGACCCATCGCGACCCCATGGACAATGTTCCTCCAGGTCTTCCTGTCCTCTACCATCTTCTGGAGTCCATTTAAGTTCACACCTACTGCTTCAGTGACTCCATCCAGCCATCTCATTCTCTGTCGTCCCCTTCTTCTATTGCCCTCAATCTTTCCCAGCATTAGGCCCTTCTCCAGTGAGTCCTTCCTTCTCATTAGGTGGCCAAAGTATTTGAGTTTCAACTTCAGGATCTGGCCTTCTAAAGAGCAGTCGGGGTTGATCTCTTCTAGGACTGACCGGTTTGAACGCCTTGCAGTCCAAGGGACTCGCAGGAGTCTTCTCCAGCACCATAGTTCAAAGGCCTCAATTCTTTGGCGCTCAGCCTTTCTTATGGTCCAACTTTCACAGCCATACATTGCAACTGGGAAAACCATGGCCTGGACTATACGCACTTTTGTTGGCAGGGTGATGTCTCTGCTTTTTAGTATGCTGTCTAGATTTGCCATAGCTTTCCTCCCCAGGAGCAAGCGTCTTTTAATTTCTTGGCTGCAGTCCCCATCTGAGGTGATCTTGGAGCCCAGAAAAATAAAATCTGTCACTACCTCCATTTCTTCCCCATCTATTTGCCAGGAATTGAGAGGGCCGGATGCCATGATTTTGGTTTTCTTAATGTTGAGTTTCAAGCCAACTTTTGCACTCTCCTTCTTCACCCGCATCAAGAGGCTCTTTAGTTCCTCTTCACTTTCTGCCATTAGAGTGGTATCATCTGCATATCTTAGGTTGTTGATATTTCTCCCGGCAATCTTAATTCCAACTTTTGATTCATCTAGCCCTGCCTTTCTCATGATGTGCTCTGCATATAAGTTAAATAGGCAGGGCGACAGTATACAGCCTTGCCGGACTCCTTTTCCAATTTTGAACCAATCAGTGGTTCCGTGTCCAGTTCTCACTGTTGCTTCTTGACCCGCATATAGGTTTCTCAAGAGACAAATGAGATGGTCTGGTACTCCCATCTCTTTAAGAACTTGCCACAATTTGTTGTGATCCACACAATCAAAGGCTTTTGCATAGTCAATGAAGCAGAAGTAGATGTTTTTCTGGAACTCCCTAGCTTTCTCCATGATCCAGCGTATGTTGGCAATTTGATCTCTAGTTCCTCTGCCTCTTCGAAATCCTGCCTGTACTTCTGGTAGTTCTCGATCCACATACTGCTGGAGTCTAGCTTGTAGGATTTTAAGCATAACTTTACTAGCATGTGAAATGAGTGCAATGGTGCGATAGTTTGAACATTCTTTGGCATTGCCTTTCTTTGGAATTGGAATGTAAACTGACCTTTTCCAATCCTGTGGCCACTGTTGAGTTTTCCAAATTTGCTGGCAAATTGAGTGTAGCACTTTTACTGCATCGTCTTTTAAGATTTTGAATAGCTCAGCTGGAATACTGTCACCTCCACTAGCTTTGTTGTTGCTCAGATTTTCTAAGGCCCATTTCACTTCACATTCTAGGATGTCTGGTTCGAGGTCAGTGACCATCTCATTGTGGTTATCTGGGACGTTAAGCTCATTCTTGTATAGTTATTCTGTGTAGTTTTGCCATCTCTTCTTAATCTCTTCTGCCTCTGTTAGGTCCCTGCCATTTTGGTCCTTTATCATGCCCATCTTTGCATGAAACGCTCCCTTCATATCTCCAATTTTCTTGAAGAGATCTCTGGTCCTCCCTATTCTGTTGTTTTCTTCTATTTCTTTGCACTGTTCATTTAAGAAGGCATTCTTATCTCTTCTAGCTACTCTCTGGAATTCTGCATTCAATTGGGTGTATCTTTCTCTTTCTCCTTTGCCTTTCGCTTCTCTTCTTTCCTCAACTATTTGCAAAGCTTCCTCAGACAGCCATTTTGCTTTCTTGCATTTCTTTTTCTTTGGGATTGTTTTAGTTGCTACCTCTTGTACAATGTTGCGAACTTCCATCCATAATTCTTCAGGCACTCTGTCTATCAGATCTAATTCCTTAAATCTATTTGTCACTACTACTATATATTCATCAGGGATATGATTTAGTTCATACCTGAGTGGCCTAGTGCTTTTCCCTACTTTTTTCAATTTAAGCCTAAATTTTGCAACAAGAAGCTCATGATCTGAGCCACAATCAGCTCCTGGTCTTGTTTTTACTGATTGTATAGAGCTTCTCCATCTTTGGCTGCAGAGCACATAGTCAATCTGATTTCTATGTTGACCGTCTGGTGATGTCCATGTGTAGAGCCGTCTCTGGGGTTTTGGAAAAGAGTGTTTGTTATGACCATCGTATTCTCTTGACAAAATTCTATCAGCCTGTGCCCTGTTTCATTTTGTACTCCAAGGCCAAACTTGCCTGTTATTCTGCTTATCTTTTGGCTTCCTACCTTAGCATTCCAATCCCCCATGATGATAAGGACATCATTTTTTGGTGTTAATTCTATAAGGTGCTGTAGGGCTTCATAGAACCGGTCAATTTCATCCTCTTCAGCACCAGTGGTTGGGGCATAGATTTGGACTATTGTGATATTGAATGATTTGCCTTGGATTCGAATTGAGATCATTCTGTCATTTTGGGGATTGTATCCCAGTATTGCTTTTCCTATTCTTTTATTGACTATGAAGGCTTCTCCATTTCTTCTGAGGGATTCTTGCCCACAGTAGTATACCTGATGGTCATCTGAGTTAAATTCACCCATTCCTGTCCATTTTAGTTCACTGATTCCTAAGATGTCGATGTTCAGTCTTGTCATCTCTTTTTTGACTACGTCTAGCTTTCCTTGATTCATGGATCTTACATTCCAGGTTCCTATGGAGAAAAAATCTTTACAGCATCGGACTTTCCTTTCACCACCAGATATATCCACAGCTGAGCGTCCTTTCGGCTTTGGCCCAGTCGCTTCATTCTTTCTGGCGCTGCTAGTACTAGCCCTCTGCTCTTCCCCAGTAGCATATTGGACACCTTCCGACCTGAGGGGCTCATCTTCCAGCGTCATATCTTTTTGCCTTTTAATACTGTCCATGGGGTTTTCATGGCAAAGATACTGGAGTGGTTTGCCATTTCCTTCTCCAGTGAATCACATTTTGTCAGAACTCTCTGCTATGACCTGTCCGTCTTGGGTGGCCCTGCACTGCATAGCTTATAGCTTCATTGAGTTACGCAAGCCCCTTCGCCACGACAAGGCAGTAATCCATAAAGGGGTCCAGTGTTTTACCCATATTCTATCTCCTGGTTTGAACCCATGTGTTGCTGTGACCACTGGAGAGGGTTGTTGTTCCATCATATAATGGCATAAATTTGAGACAGCCAAATTATGAAGCTGTAACTGATGTAACAATTTCTGTTGGTCTATTCCCCCCTTATGAGCCAAGTCCGGCCAGCCCTGACTGTCAGGTATAAATAGACAAGGGGATGGCCAAACTCATAAGGGCTAAGTTGTAATTTAGTGCGGGGAGCCAGTCTGATTGCATACAAAACCATAGGCAAAACATCTGGCCAATGGAGATGAGTTTCCAAACAAAATTTGGTAATAAGGGTTTTAATTGTGCTCTGAGCACGTTCCAACCTACCAGCCGATTGGGGGTGAAAAGCACAATGGAATCTCCACTTAATTCCTAATGCCTGGGCTAAAGCCTTATTAATTTGGTGTACTAACTCAGGGCCATTATCTGATGAAATCCTAGAAAGGCAACCAAATCTAGGAATAATTTCTTTAAGAAATATTCTGGCAACCTGCATAGCTTTCTTATTTACAGTTGGAAAGGCCTCAATCCACCCTGAATAGGTATCAATTATAACTAACAGGGCTACATATTTCTTACTCCTAGGCATATCAGTAAAATCAACAACGACCTAGTCCATTGGAAAATAAGCGATTGATTGTCGACCAGGTGATACTACTGGTCTTTGGCATGCATTGGTTTGGGTACAAATGGAACATTGAGAACATACTTGTGCTGTTAGTGAAGAAGCAAAGGGAAGATAGAAAAATCGTTCAAGCTGTTGTAATAATGCAGTTTTTCCCAAATGATGCTGCTTATGGACCTGAAAAATAAGGGGGCGGGCAAGCTCAAGAGGAACAGCAATGTGTCCATCAGGAAGGGTGTACCAGCCTTTAACCAGTTCGGTTTGTACATCCTGCTTCAACTTTTGGCTTTTCTCTTTCGTATATGTAGGATCAAGTTGTTCTAAATACATGAACCTGATGACATCCGACTGAAGGGGGGGCCTTCTAACGCAGCTCTTTTGGCTTCTTTGTCTGCTTTCCTATTGCCCTGGGTAATAAGGCTTGAGTCTTTTTGATGTCCAGGACAGTGGATAATTGCAATTAGATGGCAATTGGGCTGCCTTAATAAGTCTTTTAATCAAAGTTGCATATTGGATACTCTTGCCTGTGGAGTCCAAATATCCTCTTTCTTTGTAGATTGCTGCATGTGCATGAATTGTCAAAAATGCATACTTACTGTCCGTATATACATTTAAAATCATTCCTGCAGCTATTTCTAATGCTCGGGTTAAGGCATATAATTCTGCAAATTGTGCACTTGCTTGGCTAGGTAATTGTGCTGATTCTACAGTTGCAGTTTGAGAAACAATTGCATAACCAGAGTATCTAATTCCTTAATCCATAAAGCTGGATCCATCAGTAAACCACTGAAAGTCTGGATTATGCAATGGTTGGTCCATAAGGTCAGGTCTGCAAGAATATTGTAGTTCTATTGTTTGCATGCAGTTATGCACAGGCATAGTTGAATCTGGTATTAGCATAAGAGTGGCCGGATTGAGAGTAGAGCACTGTTGCAGTGTAACTTGTGGATTTTCTAATAAAAGGGCCTGTATCTTATGCATCCTTTGATTGCTAATCCATAAATGTTCGTTACTGTCAATAATTGTCTGCAGGGCATGACTAGTACAGACAGCCACCGGAGCAGAAAAGGTTAACTTATTTGCCTCCTGTAGTAAAAGCATAACTGCTGCTAGAATGTTTAAACATTGTGGCCAACCTTGAGCCGTCATATCCAGCTGTTTTAACAGATAAGCGACTGGGAGATTCCAATTTCCCTGCTTTTGGGTAAGGACTCTTAAAGCCACATTCTGTCTCACATTGACATAAAGTGAAAATGACCTAGATATACCAGGTAGTCCTAGAGCTGGTGCTGTAGTAAGTGACTTTTGAAGGTGTTTCATTGCTCGGGTCTGCTCTGGTTGCCACAAAAGAGGTTCCTTTTCTGGTCCTCTTAAAATTTGGTACAATAGTTTAGCTGTGAGAGCGAAGTTAGGAATCCAAATTCTACAGAAGCCTGTAATTCCCAAAAAGGCTTTAACTTCCTGTTTTGTTTGGGGGATGGGAATCTGTAACACAGCTTGATTTCTCTGGGGGCCCAGAGTTTTTTGTCCTTGTGATAGTTCATAGCCTAAATACATTACAGTCATTTGAACTAATTGTGCTTTCTTTTTGGATACTCTGTAGCCACAGTCTTGTAACATTCGGAACAGTCTGGATGTGTTTTCAAAGCAATCCTCCTTGTTTTGTCCAGTTATCAGAACATCATCCACATATTGAAGACAACAATCCTCTTATCTGACTAACTTCAAATATGCAAGATCTTGGGCTAAAGCTTGACGAAAACACGTAGGTGAATTCTTGAAGCCTTGTGGTAGTCTAGTCCAGGTATATTGAGTCTTAACTTGTGTCTTTGGATTAGCCCATTCAAATGCAAAGATCGGCTGACAATCCTCAGCTAAAGGTATGGTGAAAAACACATCCTTTAAGTCCACAACTGAAAATCATTTAGCAGATGCAGGTATTGTACTTAAAAGAATATATGGATTAGGAACAGTTGTGTGTAGGGTTAAGGTCAATTTATTAATGGGGTGGAGATTTGCACTGGTCTCCACTGTCCATTGGGCTTACAAACAGGTAGAATTGCAGTATTCCAGGGTGACTGAATTTTTCTAATGATTTTTGCTATCAAGTATTTTTGGATTAATTCTTGAATGGCAGTAACAGCCTCTGGAGTACAATATTGATGAGGCACTCTACCAGGATATACATGTGGCCTTAGTTCCACCATAACAGGCGTGGGATATTTCGCAAATCCAGGGGGGTTATCCTCTGCCCACAGGAATGGGACATTAAATTGCTACCACTTAGTGCCTCCTACTTCTTTTTCTGTCACTATCATCAAATGCCATATTTCTTTCACTGGGTGGCGCACTTGAATTAATTGCGCCCCATTGTCAAAGCAAATGGTTGCTTTTAACTTATTAAGGAAATCTCTTCCCAGTAATGGGACCGGACAGTCTGGGGCATATAAAAATTGATGTTTAATGATTCCTTATCCCACTTGGCATGTTAGGGGTTCCAGGAGTGGTCAAAATTGAGTTTCTCTGGATACTCCCTGAATTTGGATGGTCTGGTTTAATGGCTTGCCAATAGATTTATTTAGGACCATGTCAACTAACATTGGGACGATCTGTCCTCCCACCCATATTTTAACAATGGGCTCCGGGGGTGGGACCATAGAACTTTGTCCTCTTCAGTCTCCCCATTCCATTTCGGCTAAGCCAATCATGTTTTCTTCTCTTTCTTCCGTCTGACTGGGATAGGCTGGACGCCCTCTTCCCCTGAAGCTTCCCTTACAACTTCTATGGAAAGTCCCTCTAAATCCTCCTCGTCCTCTTCCATGCTGGCGAGATTGTCCCCTAGGTTGGCCATTCCTCTGGGGGCACTCCCTTTGTCAGTGTCCTTCCTGTCTACAGATGGCACATTGGTTGGGTCCAATACGCATCCCCCCAAGGCCACTGCTAACATTTCAACCTTCCTTTTCTCTTTATGATCTGACTTACATTCTTCTTCTTTTTCACAGTTACGGAACACCTTCTGAGCTATTTCCATAATCTCTGCTACATTTTTATCTAATGCCCCTTCTGTGCATTGTAATTTTTTCTTTATGTCTGGGGCACTTTGGGTGATAAATCTTTCAATTAGGAGTGAGTGGTTTTGTGCCATCTCCATATCAAGACCTGTGTTTACTTTATAAGCTTCTATCCCTCGGCTGAGAAAAGCGGTTGGTGACTCATTTTTATCTTGCCAAATACTAGTTACTGCAGCATAATTAACTGGACGAATTACAGCTTCTCTCAGGGCTTCTAAACACAAAAGCCAATAATTCTGCAACAAAGTTTGGTGTTGTGCATCATTAGCATTCCAGTCTGGTCTTTCTTCTACTGCTTCGGCATTTTTGCTTGCCTGATAATTCGCTCCCCCTTCGGGGTGTCAGCAGGCAAGTACTTTTAGTTTCCCTAACCTATATTTTTCTCTCCCCTCCATATCCAGTAAAGTAGAAATAAGTTGTTGCATATCATCCCACGTGGGGTTATGCGTCTGAATAATGGTGGAGAATAGGTCTATTATTTCTTGAGGTTTTTCTGAAAATGGTCCATATTGCCGATGCCAATTAAGTAGATCAGTGGTTGTAAAGGGAACATACTGGAGCATCAGAATATTGGTGTTGTTTGGTCCAGGGACCAAAACTTCTCTTAGAGGGGCTATCATTTCTTCTGTTTTGACCCCCATTTTACTTCTAGTTCGACTAGAAACTGATGTTTTGCTGTCATCGCTATCCAAGTCCTGGTCTTTCTTCTGAATGGTTTTATCTTTTTTTATCTTTCTTTTCACACCGGTTTCTGGTTGAAGATGGACTTCATTTCTTTCAACCGGAGGGGGTGGAATTTGCTGATGTATCCCCCCTTCTTCTCTTCTAGGAACATAGAGCGGGGGCCTGGCAACTTCCTCCCTTTCTTCCTGGCTCAAAATCTTTATCTGAGGTTTGGCTTTTTGGTTTGCCAAATATATTTTAGCACATTCTATCTGACACGTTGCTAACCATCGAGGCTTTTCTTCAATATTGATCTGCCATTGGTCTATATAGGGATATTGGTCCCACTTTCAGTCACAATTTGATGAACCCGTGCCACGAGTTCGGGATTCGCCGATCCCTCTTTGAGCCACCCTACGCCAAAGGTGGTCCATTCAGATTCACAGAATCTTTTTAACATGGCTGGATTTGGTTGTTGGTCCCCATAATCCCTAGAAAAACCCTTTTTGAAATTTCCTAACATGCACTAAAGCGGCGTCTGACCAACGCCCTTCTTAATCTGGTTCCCTCCCATTTCTCCCTAACACATTACCACCGACCTGTAGTACTGGACGTTCCAACGGTCACTCTTCAGGAAATGCGATGGTTTAACCAGCCACACAGTCCTACCTATTGAAGACTTAAAGATGCCGCCTTGTCTTCTAGGGGGTGATCAAGCCCCTCTTCCGATCCAAACGGGATCAGGTATCCCTTTTACAATACTTGCCTGCAGGCATTCCAGATGCTTCCGCGGATTAAAGACCTGTCTGCTACCCTCAGTGGATCCTTGACTGGAGTGCTTCGCTGGCGGGTGTGTTCCCCTCCCTTCCCATCGAGGTCTCCCTGTAGACAAAGGCCACAGAGCCGGCTTGGAGGAGTCATTGTTAGGAGAGGGCCTACCCACCAGGGCAGTCTGTCTGGAAGGTCAATGGCCTCTTCCTAAAAGTCCCGGCGGAGTTGCCATAGATCTTGTGGAAAATGCAAGGACTCTTACGAATTCCAGAGGGTTTAGCAGAGAGATTTATTGCGCAGGTTCAGAAGCAATAGAGACAAGCAATTCTGAACCCCAAGGGCGGGTTCAGGCTTCAGTTTTGTACTTTATCTTTCTCAGGAACAAAGGACTACACATTCTAATACATATTGTGATACATTAGGTCCGTTTCTCATGGGTATACAATGGAGAGTTTTGCTACATACATTGTATCCAAGTGCAATGCACATTAGGTTAGTCACATATTGCTAACACAGCATTATTTTAGTAATTATGCAGACACATCATTATTTTAGTGATTGTTCATTATTATTCCACCTTACTAGCGCTTCCTTAGGCTTGAGGATAGGATCGCAAGATTAAATTATATTATTTTACCGTAGGTCCACCACCATTTCTTTTCTGAAAAAAGCTTCCTGAGAGGATACCCAAAGAGGCATCTTCGTAGAAAACCTTGCTTTATGTTTATTCCAAACTCTTGTCAGGGGAAAAATCCAGTAAAAACAAAGACGGCACATCACTTTAGAATTCAGAGGTTTATTTTATTAAATTTAGAACACATATAAAATACTTACATTCAATAACTCATTGCAGTGAGGATCAACATTGGACTAGCAGTCATGACAGTGATGGCTAGAATCTAGGTGGCCCTGAATCAGGATCACTCCCAAACTTTTATACCTTTCCACAAATAGATGACCAGCTGAGCTTGCATTACTAAATTCTGTTCCTTGTACTTTCTGCTGACCATGTCTTTCCACATATACCCATGTATACTTGAAACTTGTACCCATCTGTTATTTTCAGTTCCTTATTTCCCATGGATTCAACTCGTATGTTCTAAATATATATTTGAAACAAGCAACTTTGCAAAATTCTATTAAACAAGGCACAGCTTCAGCTTAGATTGCAAATATTTCCATAGCATTATGAAATACGCTACAGTAAAAACTTTGGTTCAGTACAATCATTTTACATGAGGCCTAATTTGGCTCACATAGGCCTAAACCTTGCATAGAAGGACTAGAGCATAACATTTCTCCTCTCACACTCTTAAAATGGCATGTCTAACAAAGTGATTCTTAAAATCAACATTTATTTTAACCTTATCATACCATAAATAACCATGCCATCTAAATTTTAATTCACGACTCTCTAAATCAAGTAGCCTTTTATTCTGGAGGTTCATTCATTCTTTTAGCCAGATCAAACAACAAGCATAGAAATGCAGTTTCAAATCTGGTAAACCCCAACTCCTTTTCTCCTTAGCATCTTTCAGTAGTTTATATCTAATTCTTGTTTTTTCCCTTGCCATATAAACTTAGAAATATCCCTCTGCCATTGTTTAACTGGAGTATCATTTGCAAGTATTAGTAATGTCTGAAACAAAAAAAGCATCTTTGGCAAGATATTCATCTTAATTACAGAAATTGTATCCAATAGTGATAAATGCAGTTTGTCCCATCTTAATAAGCCCTTTTTAATATCATTCCAGAGCGGCACATAGTTATTTTTAAACAGTTTTGTGTTTGTATTTGTTAATATGACCCCCAAATATTTCACTTTTTTCTCAACTCTAAAACCAGACATTTTAGTCAATTTATCACAGTCCTGTGGGGTCATATTCTTAGTAAGCATTGTTGTTTTCTGTTTGTTAAAACCCCAAACTCATTTAATTTAATTTAATTTCCTTATCAAATATCTATATTATTTTTAGGGTCTTGCAAGAATATTACCAAATTATCAGCAAATGCCCTCAATGTGTAAAATTCCTTTTTTTCTCATCTTGCCTGATATCGCTATTCAAAACTTCCAACACCAAAATAAACAACAAGGGACACAAGGGACATCCGTGTACCCTTTTGAATTTCACATGAATTGGTTAAATCACTGTTAATAACAATTTTTGCTTGTGTGACATGTAAACAGCTTTAACCTCTTGGGTACAATTCTCTCTAAAATCCATTTCTTCCAGAACTTTAAACATAAAAGCCCAATTTAGATTGTCAAAGACTTTCTCTTCATCTAAAAATATTAAAGGAGAAACTTCCTGACAGTTAGAACAATTAACCAATGGAACAACCTGCCTCCAGAAGCGGTGAATGCTCCAACAATGGAAGTTTTTATGAAGAGACTGGACAGCCATTTGTTCGAAATGGTGTAGGGTTTCCTGCCTAAATAGGGGGTTGGACTCGACGACCTCCAAGGTCCCTTCCAACTTTATTATTATTATTATTATTATTGTTGTTGTTGTTGTTGTTGTTGTTGTATTGAGGATATTCAATAATATTCAAAATAGTCCTCATGTTGTCCCTTCACTGTCTTTTTGGCAGAAAGGCAGATTGATCTTCATGAACATATGCCTGTAAAACCTTCTTTAATCTTTTTGCCAAAACTGCAGCAAAAAGTTTATAGTCTTTGTTTAATAATGAGCTTGGGCTGTAGTTCTTTATCTTCCTTTGGTAATAGCACAATATTGACTTCTTTCCACATATGAGGTATCTTTCCCCTGTAATATATCGTTCATTACATCCTTTAATGGCTGAAGATGTTCACCTTCAAAGCATTATAATATTGGCTTGTAAGGCTATCTGGACCTGGAGCTTTACCTGATTTCATTTTTTTAATAGCTTCTGATATTTCAGAGGTAATTACTGGATCATTCATAGGTTTTATCTGAGTTTGTGAGAGTTTAGGCAACTGTTGTCTTGACAGATACTCATCTATTTAGACATATCTAACTTCTGCTTTTTATACAAATTGGAATAAAAATTATGAAAAGACTTTTTAATAGGCTCATTATCTGTTATTACATTGTTGCCTTCACAAATTTTCTCAATCATTCTCTTTTTCCTTTCCTTTCTTAGTTTATATGAATTTTTCTGGTTTATTTGCAAACTCAAAGTGTCTTTGCTTCACATAATTTGGTATGTAGATATTGAAATCTGGTGAGAATTGGCATATATAATGATATATATATCAATTACTTAAAATTATTTATGAATCTAATTTTAGGAATTGTATTCATTTTAAAAACATTTATTAGTACATTGCTTTAATGTCATATACAAATGGAAATTAACACTTACCTTTGAAAGAATGTGTGTTCATGATTTTTATTTCATGACATTCATGAAAGATATATTTTGGATTTAAAAATTACATTTAACTATCATAATGGTCATTTATTGCTGCGTTTTTCACATGGCAAATTATTAAATATTTGTTCTTAGTTACTTCTGTTATGTCAAAGGCAAACTATAATTTTAAAGCAATTAAAAAAGAAGTACAGTTATAAAAAAATAAAAATGATAAAATTCTGAAAGTGTAAAAGACACCAAAACTAATCTATTACTAAAATGAAGAAGTGGCAAAATACATTGATGATTATTACAATCTTAAGCTCTTAAATGACAGCCCTAAAAAGATAAGCATGAATAGGGAGGACTGGCTGAGGTCATAGCGATACAGATGTGGGGAAAGTGGAGCTCTGTGCCCCACAGCCAATTTCTTTCTGCCGGGGGGCCCTAACGGGCTGAAAGTCATCCCAGAGAGGTGACAACAAAGGAGGGAACCCTTATCAGTCATGGGCAGATGATGGTCAGTCTGTTTGATCTGAGAAAATCCCTCCAAACTGACAGAAGACAGATATTGATATGATCTGTCCAAGAGCTACTGATAGCCAGGAAGGGCACAGATTAGCTCTAACTAGCAGATGGAACTGGGTGAGAATATTTTCTTCCTCTGTATTTTTTAACACTATTCCCTGGAACAGATAAATTCCCCAAAGGCAAGAATTCCCCAGGAGGAAGAAGACTGGAGGAAGAGGACTCCCCCCCCCACCAGAGAAACAAAAGCAGGAAGAAAACTTTAAGAGGGACAGGAACAGATAATACAGAATGATAAACCAGAATTAATATAAAGACATTGTTTTGTTAAACTTGAACAATTGTGAAAATCATTAATTTGTGCTTGAAAAATAGCAGGATGAGACTAATTTTATGAATAACTTTCGATTTAAATCTTTATTATTTGGGAGAGAGTGACATGTAGTGATGAAAAGGAGATAAAATCATTCGGTATGTTATGTCTGGGATAGACTTGGCATAGAGCCCAGACACAGATAAGTAGCCAGCTGGATGACCTTGAAAACCTTTAGAATTGTAATAAACAGCTGAAGACAGAAAGAAACAGGTCTCTATGTGATATTCTATCATCGAGCATATGAAAATATATTGTTTACTGTGTATTACAAACGTCAGTTGATTTGAGATTTTAAGAAACATCTAGGGACAAAGGACAATATGGTTTTTTTACTACTCCTGGTTTGGTGGGTCTTATTAATTGGTTTAAGACCAGCTGGCCACTCTGGATTACAAACATCACTTGATCTACAACTCTTGGATTCTGGATTCGGGTCACGAGGCTATAGTAGACTTTGCAACTTTCCCTCTAGACCTAATACTGACAGACAAAGCTGGACTACAAAACTCTGGTTTTCTGTGGTAAAGTTTTCTGTGGTTTTCTTCTAGACAAGAACTATAAGAACTACACAACATGATGTTAAACTTAAACTGTGTAATGGTGTAATGAATATGAGATTTGCTTTTTTTGCAGTTAAGGATACTTTCCAGGGGACACAACTGGTTTATTATTATTATTATTGTTGTTGTTGTTGTTTTTGTTGTTATTTCAAAAATTCCATTTCTGTATTGAACAGTGTGTTATCTAGGTATACAAGTATTAGAATATAATAGTCATCACGTTCATAATAATCTTATCAAAATACAATCATATTATTAAAAATAGTACTTCCCACATTAACATTAATTGTATAACGATCAAAGTATTTACTAATCCATTATAAATCTTCCTCACATAATCCACATTTTCTTATATTTCCAACTTTCTAACCTCTGTTTTTATCAGCTAACCATTGGTAAAATAAGTCCCATATCATATAGAATTTCTTCTTTTTCTTTAATTTTTAACATTAACCTATCCATTTCTGCGCATTCCAGTATTTTTTTTAATTATATTCTCATCTGTAGGGTTTTTTTTTCATTTTTCCAAAATTGTGCACATACTATCCTAGCTATTGTTAATATATGTAAAATTAAGTAAGTAGTCCCTTTATTATAGTTTCCTGGTAACATGCCCAATAAAAATATCTCTGGTTTTAAATCTATATGTTATTTTATCATAGCTTCCAACCATAGGTGTATTTTATTCCAATATTTTTTTTGCTTTGGGACATGTCCACCACATGTCATAATACGAACCTGGTATTTGATTACATTTCCAGCATTTAACAGATTTATCTTTGTACATATTTGCTAGTCTTGCAGGTGAAAGATCCCATCTGTAGAACATTTTATAAAGATTTTCTTTGTACGCTGTTGACATTGTAAGTTTATAGTTTCTGTCCCACAATTTCTGCCATTTATCTAATTCTATTGTATAGCCAAAATTCTTAGCCCATCTTACCATTGTTACCTTTACTTGTTCTTCTTCTAATTTAGTACTTAATAAATAATTGTATATCCTTTTAGATTTCTCATCTATCCCCATTAGTATCTGATCCAATTCAGTTGGTTCTTTATAAAAACGGTATATCTTCCTGTCTTTTTCATATCTGGATTGTATCTGTAACTGTGGCCACCGTGATAGGTTAATCACTAGTCTATTAAGTTCTTGTTTAGTTTTAAGTTCCCCCTTTTCATTTAATATAGCATTGTATCTTATAATTTTTTCCATGTTAATTACATTCAGAAGTATTAGCACCTTCATTGTAGATAACCAGACTGGTATTTTCAAATACTGTTGTTCTTTAATTTTTATCCATACTAGCAGTAATGCATTCCTAATATAATGTCTTTGAAAGTAGCCATGTATCTCACTCTTCCCGTATCATATAAATGCGTGCCATCCCAATTGAAGATCGTGACCTTCCAACGTCAACAGTCTTATGTTCCTCAGATTAATCCATTCTTTCACCCATGTGAGTACCGATGCTTGATAATATAGCTCCCAATCCAAAAGGCCAAAGCCTCCTCTATTTTTGGCATCTTGTAACATTTTTACATTTATTCTTGCTTTTTGTCTTGCCATATAAATTTTAACATCATTTTATTTAATTCTTTAAAGTATTTTTTTCTAGTCTTATTGGAATTCTCTGAAACAGGTACAGTAATTTTGGCAAAATATTCATCTTAATTGTAGCTATTCTGCCCAACAAGGACAGTTGTAGGTTTTTCCAGTTTTCCAAATCTACTTTAATTTGTGCTTTCAATTTATCATAGTTATCTTCTTTGATAGTCACACATCTTGCTGTTAATTGAACTACTAGATATTTAACTTTCTTTGCAATCTGCATATCCATCCTCTTTGCAAATTCTCTTTTCTGTTTGTCCGTAACGTTTTTAACTAATATTTTAGTTTTCTCTTTGTTTATTTTCAGTCCTGCAACTGCACTATATTCTTCTATTTTCTCAATTAGTTTAGGTCCTGTTTCTTGTGGTTCTTCTAGAATGAACACTAGGTCATCAGCAAATGCCTATAGTTTATACTCCTCTTTCTTTATTTTCATACCTTTTATTCCATTGTCTTGTCTAATATTTCTGTTTAAAACTCTAGAGTTAATATAAATAACAATGGCGATACAGGACATCCTTGTCTTGTACCCTTAGTTATATTAAAGTTTTCTGTTAAGTCCCCATTTATAATCACTTTTGCTGTTTGTTTATGGTATATTACCTTAATCATATTAATCAATTTCTCTCCAAAGTCCATATACTTTAATTGTAAAAACATAACCTGCCAATTCACATTGTCAAATGCCTTCTGTGCATCAAGGAAGATCAGTGCCATTTGCTTTCCAGGATGCATCTCATAGTATTCCAATGTATTCAAGATTATCCGCGTATTATTTTTAATTTGTCTCTTAGGTAGAAATCCATTCTGATCTACGTGTATAAAATCATTTAAGAACCTTTTCATTCTCTCTGCTATTATTGAAGCGTAGATTTTATAATCTACATTTAACAATGATATTGACCTATAGTTTTTTATTTGTAATAAATCAAAATTTATTTTGAGGTGGCACAGCAGTTAGAGTGCAGTACTGCAGGCCACTTTAGCTGACTGTGTTCAGCAGGTCAGCGGTTCAAATCTCACCGGCTCAAGGTTGACTCAGCCTTCCATCCTTCCGGGGTAGGTAAAATGAGGACCCAGATTGTTGGGGGCAATGTAAATATATATATACATTGCTTACTGGTGTACACCGCTTAGAGAGTGCTTGCACTTAAAGCGGTTTATAAGTCTCATAAATAAATAAATAAATAAATAAATAAAATAAAATCTTCTTTGGGTATAAGTGTTATATTCGTTTCCATCTATGTTTTAGGTATCTTTGCTTCTGACAATGCTTCATTATAGACTTCAAGCATAGATGGGCCTAATGTGTCTTGTAAGTGTTTATAAAATTCTGCCAGTAGGCCATCTGGCCCAGGTGTTTTGTTATTTTTTTGTCTCCTAATTACTTCTGTTAGCTCCATCATTGTTATTCTTTCATTCAGCATGGTCTTCACTTCTTTAGACACTTTTGGCAATTTAGCTTTTTCCAGGAATTGTTTTATTTTATCTTCTGATATTCTCTCTTGGCTATATAATTTTTCATAGAATTCCTTTATTGTTTTTTTCTTAGCTTCATTTTGGTATTGAATAGTATCAGTCTCATCTCTCAATCTTTGTATCAACTTTTCTTTCTCTTTTTTAAGTCTGTATGCAAACCATCTTCCTGACTTATTTACATTTTCAAAAAAATTCTGTTTTGCTGCTTTGATTTTTTGTGCCACTTCCTCTTTCTCTAATATATTTAATTTATGTTTTACTAATTTCATTTGATTTTTAAGATTTGTTTTTTGCGGTTTTCTCTGTAGTTCTAGTTCTAATCTTTTATATTCTTCTTCCAACCCCTTTTGTTTTCGCTTTTTCTCCTTGTTTTTCCTTCCTACATAAGAGATGGCTAATCCTCTAAAATACGCTTTGGCAGTGTCCCACACATTTTGCAAGGACATTTCTCCATTTTTATTCTCTTTAAAAAAGAAATCCATTTCTTACTCCATTCTTTGTATTAATGTCCATCTTACTTTTCTTATTTGTCCTTTCCATTTAACTTTTATTGGGTTATGGTCTGCCCAGGTATTCGGCTCCAGTTCTATTTCCTGTATATTTTCTTGTAGCTCCGATGACATCCATATCATGTCCATTCTCGAGCATGAATTGTGCCTATTAGAGTAGAAGCTATACTGTTTTTTCTCCAGTTTTAATTCCGTCCATACATCTTGTATTCCTATTTTTTCCACCATTTTAAAAAAGCTCTTTGGTAAAGTTCTCCTAATTTTTTGATTTATTTCACTACTTTTATAGTCCAATTTTACATCAACAATTGCATTGAAGTCTCCCACAATACAAATATTATCATATTCCATTTCTAAAATTTTCTTGTGTAATTGTTCATAAAAGACTTCTTGTTTACTGTTTGGTGCATATATTGCTATTAATAATGTCTGTTTATAATTTATTATTGATTCCACCATCAAAATTCTCCCCTCTTCATCTTTATAGATTTGTTTTGATTTTATTGTTTCTTTAATGTATAGAACCATCCCTCTTTTTTCTGTTGTGCTAAGGAAGCATATAATTTCCCCATTTGGGGGTTTTCCAGTAGGTTATACTGTTCATTTTTAATGTGTACTTCTTGAAGGCAAATCAAATCTAAATTCAATTTTGTTAATTTATTTTTTCCTTTTCACTATAGAGTTCAGTCCATTAACATTCACTGATAGTAAAGTAATTTCTTCTTCCATCATTTTACTTATAAATAGGCCTAGTCATCCTGCTGGTTCTTATTTCTCTCTGTTCCTTTGCTCTGGTTCCTTCCCATTCTGCTCTTTCTTTTTGTTCCACTTCACTTTCTTTTAACTGCAGAGTTTCCTCTCCAATCCGTTCTTCTTGTCCCTTATCATCCATTTTCTCTCTTTTTTCCTTTTCCTCCTCCATACCAAAATGATGGTCATAAAATTCTATTGCCTTGTCTATTGAATCTAGCCTATATCTTTTCTCATGCTAAGTCACCAATAATCCTTCAGATATCAGCCATCTAAATTTGATCAATTTTCTTGCCAGAAATTGATATTGTCTCCTTATATCTCTCACTCTTCTAGGTATCTGTTTTAAGATAACTATTTCTTTTCTTTGTAAACCATTGGCTTTCCTTTTATGCTTTGTAGTATTTCTATTCTAGTCGTCTTTTTCAAAAATCTAACATGTACTTGTCTAGGGAGTTTGTTCCTTCTTGCATAACCTGCATAGGGGGCGCAACAGGTTGATGATAGAGTAACGGGGGGGGAAAATAAAAATAAAAATGAGTGTTTTTATCTAAAACTGCTAAAAAACCAACTTCAGCACCATCGTCTGGGGTACCCAGTCCAGTATATCAGAGATCAATTGAAACAATGCTTCAACAAGAAAAAGCAAACAATTTTCAAAAGGAAATGCAAACAACATTGAAATTAATTCAGGAAGCAATTGTCTCATATAAAGAAGACACAAGAAGAAACCACGAGGAGACAAGAAATAATTTGGACAAAATAAATGAGCAGGTTTTCAATATAAATTTACAATTAGAAAACTTCCAACAAATGATTACAAAGAATGAACAAAGAATCCATAAAATGGAAAAGAAATCAGAAGAAACTGAGAAAAAGATGGAGGAAATAAAATAAGAAAATCAAAGATTAGCACAGGCAAATAAAAGCTTGGAAAATACAGTCGCAGTACTGGAGATGGAGAAAGATTACAGAAGATACCCAAAGACAAAGATCTAACAGAAGTGATTTCTAACTTGTTTGCTGAAGTGCTGGAAGTTGAAAAAAAATGAAACGGAAGGAGAATTGGATCAAATATATAGAATTAACTCAAGCTACAGAAGGAGACATAGAGTCCCTAGAGAGGTGCATGTTAGATTCGTGAAAAAAACAATAAGAAATGAATACTGAAAAGAGTGAGAGATGAACCACTGATATATAGAAAAAAAAGAAAGTGTGGTCCTGAAACAGATCCCTAGGAGGATACGAGATTCCCCAAAATACTACCAATTCTTGACTACAAAATTAAATGAAAAAGGAGTGAATTTCAGATGGCTGGTCCTGGAGGGGACACGAAAAGATATAGATTGGACTCCATCTTTAAGGCAACAGAGTTCTATGAGAGACACAGAAGTTTCCTTGAAGGAAAAACACAAGAATCACAAGGGGATATGGGATATGAAAAACAGAAAAAGTTAGTAACAGAAGAGACACCCACACAAGAGAAGAAGAAGAAGAAAAAGAAAACACAGATCAAGTAGGAGAGGAAGTGATAAAAGAACAGAGACAGGGAAGTACTATTAGGAAAATAAAACCTAAATATAAGTAAAGAAGATAGAGATGGTAGAAATAATAATAAACCAAAACCAGATATTGATGGTAGCAGTATATCCACCAAATAATAAACAAGAAGAATTTTATCAAAAACTACACAGGAAAGTATTGGAAATGGAACATCAAATTACTTGTTTGACAGGAGATTTTAATGCAATTGTAGACAGAGAATTAGACTATAGAAGCAGCAAAATAGGAAAAGGGAAGAAAGTCGCTCCCTAAGGTGTTCTTTAGAATGACAGAAGAAATTTCTATACAGGATACTTGGACAGAAAGAAACCCAAAAAAGACCCAGTACACATTTTATTTGAATAGACATAAATCTTGGTCTAGAATTGATATGATATGAATGTCCCCTGAGCTCAGAAGTAATATATATGTGATTGAGCTAGAACCTAACATTTGGGCAGACCATAATCCAATAAAGCTGACTTGGAAAGAGATAAAGAAGAAACCAAGATGGACTTTGAATCAGTTTCTGCTAAAAGAGAAACAATTTATAGAACTAGCAACAAAGGAAATGGAATTTTTCTTTAAAGAAAATAAAAAGAAAGAGACATCAACTCAGAATGTATGGGACACAGCCAGAGCATATTTTAGAGAGTTGGCTATAATATATATGGCTAAAAAGAACAAAGAAAAAACAACAACAATTTACAACATTAAGGGAAGAATTCAAGAAACTGGAGTCAGAATTACAAATACATCCACAAAAGAAAACTGTCAAAAGACAAATGGAGATAATAAAACATTAATTAAACCTAATAGAGTCAGAGGAATTGGCTCAACAATAAAAAGGGCAAAACAAAACTTTTTTGAAAATGCAAATAAGCCAGGAAGATGGTTGGCCTATAAACTCAAAAAAAGAGAGAAGAAATTGATAAATAAACTACAAGATAAGAAGGGTGATTTACAATTTCAAACTGATGCAATAAAAATATAGTTAAAGAATTTTATGAAAAATTATATGATGTAGAAGAAATTTCTCAGGAAAAAAATGATACAATACTTGGAAAATGCTAATTTACCAAAAATTCCAGAAAACCTGAAAAATATACTAAATGAAAAAATTACAATGATGGAACTGATAGAAACTATAAAAAAACAGAAAAATGATAAAACCCCAGGATAGGATGGGCTACCTGCAGAGGTCTACGAATGTCTACAAGATACATTAAGCTTACCAATGAAGGAATGAGGTATTATCAGAGGCCAAATTACCAAATACATGGACAGAAGCAAATATTACTTTAATACCAAAAGAAGATTCAGATTTGACACAGATAAAAAATTATACACCAATATCATTATTAAATGTGGATTAAAAAATCTTTGCCACAATAATAACAGAAAGACTGACAAGATTCTTGATTGAATTTATCCATCCAGATCAAAATAGATTTCGACCGAAAAGACAAATAAAAAATAATTTGAGGATTATTTTAGATACACTAGAATACTATGAAATGCATCCAGGAAAACAAATGGCTTTAATTTTCCTCAAAAAGCTTTTGATAATGTAAGTTGGCAATTTATGATACAACAATTAAACTGTATGGACTTTGGAGAAAGGTTTATAAAACTGTTAAGACAATATATGATAAACAAACAGCAAAAGTATTGTCAATGGAGATTATACGGAGAACTTTAATATAAAGAAAGGCACAAGACAAGGATATCCACTATCCCCACTGCTATTCATACTAACATTGGAAGTACTCTATAGGAATATCAGACAAGATTCAGAAATTAAAGGAATGGACATAAAAAATGAAAGCTATAAATTACAAACATTTGCAGATGATGTGGTATTTATTCTAGAACAGCGGTTCTCAACCTATGGGTCACAACCTCATTTGGGGTCGATCGACCATTTCACGGGGGTCGCCAAACCACACTGTCCACCATTTTTTTCCCTTTTCCCTAGCTGTTCTACTCCCTCTTATTGGCTTTCAAAAGTGCCATTCCTGCCTCCCTCCTCTTTGCGCATGTGCAGCTTTTTTCTATATAAAGTTAGGAAGTTTCGGTTTCAGAGCACGTGGCGGAAAGCGATACAGAGGACAAGCGGCAGAAAGCAGAGAGAGCAAGCAGCAGAAAGCAAGAGAGAAACAACCAAATGCGGTAAGTTTCCTCTCTGGGGGAAAGGGGTTAGCAAAAGGGTGCCATGAGCTTAAAAGAGATCGCAATAAAGTGGACGGTGAGCATGCATACCATCCACCCAAACACACACCAAATCTTGTTGCAGCAACGTTAAGCCACGACTTACACGCCTCCTTTTAGTCTGCTTGTTCAAATGCCTTCGCGATAAGCCGGCATAATCAAAACTCCCTCTCTCTCTGGCGGCATTGAACCCACAGCAATGGTGTGTGTGTGTGAGTGTGTGTGTGTTTGTGTAAACAGCAGCAACAAACAACAACAAAAAGTGTGTGTGGGGGGAGAGGGGAGATAATGATAAAGGCGACAGACCGGGTTTTCAAGCCGATCTCTTTCACGGTGTATCCAGCCCGACCCCATTCAGAAGAAAGAAAGGCTGCAGCCGGAAAGAAATGGAGGAAAGACATCTGCCCCTTTTGTTACACTCCCCCAAACCCCTCCTCCTATTTCTGTGGCCTCTCACGCAGATCTATTTTTAGGGAGCCACACAATTCCGGGAGGAGAAAAGGGGTGCAGGGATATTTCCAGAAACGAGCGAATCCAGTACACACAGCAACGCCCATATTCTCCCCTGCAGATTCTACCTCTCGCTGCAAGAAAACACGTTTAAAGTTTCTCTGCCCCTTTCTCCCCTTTTAAACCCAAGACCTACCTCGTTTGCAGACTAGAGTGCTTCCCCGATTAGCCCAGCTTAAAACCTTAAAGCTCGGGCGTCCCTCAAAAGCTGCTTCTCCCGACACCGGGATCAAAGAGAAAGCCATTTAAACTTTACCTATTATTTTCCCCCACCTCGGAAGGTAACTTAGGTTCCTCCATATCGTGTTCACCCAAGCCGAGCCACCATCTGAAAACAGGCCCTCGGGTTGGGCATTGATTGCCGCCTGCAGTGAGCGGGGGGGGAGCAGGGACCGCCTTATCTGAAGCCCCCGTGCATCCTTTCTGGAGCCGCCGACACCGCCCGCTCCAGTTCCCCGCTTTGCTTACAATCGGTGCTAGCTAGGCAGGTTGCTTCCTCCTCCGCCGCCACCAGCAGCAGTAACTCCAGCCTCGCTGCCTCACAAGCCCTTTTGGCCTGATAGGATGCAATGTGGATTTCCAGATCTACGTAAGGGAAGCTTGCACAGAGAAAGCCTTCTACCAGCTCGCTGCCTAATGCGCTCTGGGAGATAGAGTCCGGATCAAGTTGTTGGCCATAGGCAGCTGTATGTCAAGGACTACCTTTCCCAAAAAGCCCTGCGCGCCCTCACTTTCTCTGCCGGTTTTTTTTCTTCCCCTCCCCTTATCCACCAGCTCGAGTACGTTCGCGTTCCCTGAACCAAAAAGCCATCAGGATTTACAGAGAAAAAGACACACTTAAGTCACTTCTTGAGAAATTATTTGAAGAAATGTATGCCAGATTCACCCAACAAACTTTGCCATGGTTTGTTTTGAACACGATTAGCTGAATAAACCATAACAGCAGCTTCCACAGTAAATCATGGTTTAACAACCACAAAACCAAGATAAGATTTGTTGGTTTGTTTTGGATGCTGGGTGAATCAAATCATAATACCCCAGGCTTTTTAGCCACTGCAGGGGAACACTTCTTCTCACTGAATGTATGGGATGGTAATTTTTTGCTCCTCCCACTTTTATTATAATTATTGATACAATATATTATTTCAATGCAGATTTCAATGAAGTAATGTTTAACAATATGATTAAAATTAACATTTTTTTGAAATGTTGAAAATAAAACATTCAGTGTAATTGCCATTTAGGACATCAATATTACAAGCATAAGATTATTTAACTTTTATGCAAAGTTGAGTAGAAGATATTTCTCCGTTTTCATTCATTTAGCCACCATAATGTTCCCCAAAGGAAAACTCCATTTTTCCCTGATCCAGACCATGAAGAGGAAGTTTACACACAGTTGATTGGTCTTACCAGAGTTCATCAGGTGCCTGGTTCGGCATAAAGGGGAGCCCTTTGCAAGCAGCAGTGATATAGTATTACTAATGGATTTTTATTTTTTAAGCATAGTGATAAAATCCTTTCTGGTCTGAAGGCTTGTTTTAAAGGGCTTTCTCTTTTTTTGACTTTGTTCTCTTCCAAAAGAAGCTTGTGGTGCATGGTTTACACTTATTTTATTTTATTTTTATTTTTAAAATTTATAAGCCGCCCCACTCCCGAAGGACTCTGGGTGGCTAACAATAAAAAACACATAAAACATAACAAAACAACAATACAAAAACAATCATCCAGGGGTAAGTTTTTATAAACCCCAGGCCTGCCGGAAAAGCCAGGTTTTAAGTAGCTTACGGAAGACCAACAGGGTGGGAGTGGTCCTAATCTCCGGGGGGAGCTGATTCCAAAGCGTGGGCGCCATCACAGAGAAGGCCCTCCTCCGCGGCCCCGCCAAATGGCACTGCTTGGCCGACGGGGCCTGAAGGAGGCCCAGCCTGTGGGATCTAACCGGACGTAGGGAACTATGAGGTACTAGGCGGTCTCGCAAATAGCCTGGCCCTGAGCCATATAGGGCTTTAAAGGTAATGACCAACACCTTGAATTGGACCCAGAGACCAATAGGCAACCAGTGCAGCTCACGGAGGATAGGTGTAACGTGGGTGTATCGAGGAGCACCCACTATCACTCGCGCGGCTGCATTCTGGACCAATTGTAGTCTCCGAATACTTTTCAAAGGTAGCCCCATGTAGAGCGTGTTGCAGTAGTCCAAACGTGAGGTGACAAGGGCGTGAGTGACTGTAAGGAGAGCCTCCCGGTCCAGGTAGGGTCACAACTGGTGCAACAGGCGAACTTGTGCAAAGGTCCTCCCAGCCACAGCCATCAATTGATGTTCCAAATTCAGCTGTGGATCAAGGAGGACACCCAAGTTGCGAACCCGCTCCGAAGGGGGTATATTTTCCCCCACAAGAGTCAACACTGGACAGTCGACATGATCCTTGGGAGGCAACATCCAAAGCCACTCGGTCTTGTCAGGATTGAGCCTGAGTCTGTTAACCCCCATCCAGACCCTCACGGCTTCGAGGCAACGGCCCATCACACCGGCCGCTTCACTGAGAGAGCTCGGGGAGGAGATATATAACTGGCTATCATCAGCATACTGATGAAACCTCACCCCTTGCTGTCTGATGATCTCACCCAGCGGCTTCATATAAATGTTAAATAGGAGGGGAGAGAGGACCGACCCCTGTGGCACGCCGCATTCAAGGGGCCTCGGGGTTGACCTCTGCCCTCCCACCAATACCGATTGCGACCGGCCAGAGAGGTAGGAGGAGAACCACCATAAAACGGTGCCTCCCACTCCCAGCCCTTCGAGTCATCGCAAAAGGATACCATGATCGATGGTATTGAAAGCGGCTGAGAGGTCATAACCTCTGTCTCGGGCCCGCCAGAGATCATCCATCAGCGCGACCAAAGCGGTTCCTGCGCTGAAGCCGGGCCTGAAGCCAGATTGAAAAGGGTCTAGATAATCCGCTTCATCCAGAGACCGTCGGAGCTGGAGCGCCACCACTCTCTCTACAACCTTCCCCACAAAGGGGAGATTGGAGACTGGATGGAAGTTATTTAAATCAGCTGGGTCCAGGGTAGGCTTCTTGAGCAGGGGCCTCACAACTGCCTCCTTCAGGGATTGTGGAAAAGACCCCTCCCTCAACGAAGCGTTGATCAACACCTGGAGCCAGCTTCGTGTCACCTCCTTGGCAGCCGAGACCAACCAGGAAGGACACGGGTCCAATAAACAAGTGGAGGCGCTCATTGCTCCCACCACTCTGTCAACATCCTCAGTGGTCACAGACTCAAATTCATCCCATAAAACTGAGCTAAGACCTGCCCCAGTCATCTCAAAAGGCCCTGCCCAATCGGAGTCTAGGTCTGTCCGAATCCGAGCGATTTTATCTGATAAGAATTGCACAAATTCCTCCGCTCTACCCTGTAAGTGCTCCCCAGCTTCCCAAACATTAAGTAGGGAACGGGTCACCCTAAACAGGGCAGCGGGGCGAGATTTTGCAGACGCAATAAGTGCGGAAAAATGCGAACATTTTGCCGCTCGTATCGCCACTAAATAAGTCCTAATATAGGCTCTTAGAAGTGTCCGGTCGGATTCGGAGTTACTAGCCCTCCAGCGTCGCTCTAGACATCTCTTCTGACGCTTCATCTCCCGTAGCTCCTTGGTAAACCAAGATGCCCTCCGGGATCCACAATTACGGAGAGGTCGCAAAGGCGCGATCCAGTCTAACGCCCCTGATGCCACCTTATTCCAAGCAGCGATCAAGAAATCAGCTGGTTCATGGAGGAGGGAATCAGGAAAACCCCCAAGCGCTATTTGGAACCCCTCCAGGTCCATTAAACGCCTGGGGCGGAACCACCTAATCGGTTCCGCCTCTCTGCGGTGGGGGAGTAGGACCGAGAAATCTAACCTCAACAGGAAGTGATCCAACCATGACAAGGGAGAAGTGACTATACCCCTTAAATCGAAATCACGTCTCCACTGCCCCGAGAGGAATACCAAGTCGAGCGTGTGTCCTCCCCTATGGGTCGGACCCTGAATTATCTTGGTCAGGTCCATGGTTGTCATGGAAGCCATGAACTCCTGAGCCACACCAGAGGATTTGCCGAGTGACGGCAAATTGAAATCCCCCAGCACCATAAGCCTGGGGAATTCTACCGCCAACCCGGCTACCCCCTCCAGCAGCTCAGGCAGGGCTGTTGTCACATAGCTGGGAGGCAGGTATGTCAACAACAAACCCGACTGAACCCTTGAATCTAACCTCAAGAGAAGGGACTCACACCCAACAACCTCTGGGGCTGGGATCCTGCGAGGTCTCAGGGATTCTCGGACAAGAATCGCCACTCCCCCACCCCTTCCCTGGAGTCGCGGTTGGTGCATTATCTGAAACCCGTCTGGGCACATCTCTGAGAGAGGAACACCTCCTTCTTGGCCCAGCCAGGTCTCAGTAATACATGCCAGTTCGGCCTCCTCATCCAGTATCAAATCCCGGATGAGGGGGCTTTATTAATAACCGACCTGGCATTAAGAAGCAGCAACCTGAGGCCAGGGTCCTGAACACCCCCCTCTCCAGGTATTGGAGAAGAGTCCAAGGAGTCGGAACAGGTAATCGCTCTAATGCAGTGAGTCCTTGTTCCCCGAAGATGGCCCACCCCTTGGCTCCTGCCATATCTACCTCTCCCTACGATAACCGGGATGTTCCGGCCCACCTCCACCCCCAAAAACTCCCCACCAACCCCGCAGGTCTCCCTCCCACCATCCCCCCCTCCTGGCAGGCCACATCTCACATTCAAATCAAGCCGGGAAGTACATCCGCCCCCCCCTCCACTTCTGTTTACATACTCAGCAGAGGGGCACCAGTTCTTGTTCCCAGCTCCATCACTCACACCCATACACACCCTAATACAATAAACTAAAAAAGGTTAAAAAACAATCATACAATCAGCATACACTTGGCAACTTTTTCATCAGTAAATCTTGGCTTAGGTTGAGACTCTTTTGACTATTTTAAAAGTAATTCCAGTCACCTTTGTAGTTTTCCTAGAAACATCCAGAGAAATGGTTTTTTTTTCTAATTACAACCTGTGTCATTTGGGGGTGGCCATGTCCACCAGATACAGAGCTGCAGATACCCAGAATTGGTCCTGCAACCTTCCATTGTCTCCCACTGACTCAGATCCACTTAAAAAATATTCCTCTACTCTGCTTTTTTCCAAGTACAAACAAATGCTCAAAGAAATCAGTTTGGACTTTGGAAGGAGGTGGCATCAGTATGTTGATGGCATTTTGTTTGCCTTGTGTTTGGCCCAGAATCAATGTCTGAGATCAGTAAGGGGTTGGGAGGGAGCCACTCAACTAGCTGAGCTGATTGTGCAGTCAAATGGTGTCAGTCTGCTTTCCTTTCCTCCTGAATGAATCTTCTTCATCTGGATGCCCTCTTGATGTGTGGATTAGAATTTGCCTCAACTGATGCTATCAACTGGTGACCTGGAGGTACAGATCTTTGATACAGTTTTGATAACTTCTGCAATGTGCTACCTATGACTTCTGGTTTGTGATTTGGTGATCTCTGTGTTTTCTTGCAGATGTTTCATTACCAAACTAGGTAACATCAAACTAGGAAATACCGTATTTTCCGGCCTATAAGATGACCCTGAATTCTAGAATTCTAAACCCTGAAAATCTTCTCAAAAGTTGGGGGTAGTCTTATACGCCGGAAAATACGGTATTCCATTTCTAGTTTAAGTTTCTGTTACTACTAAACCTGTTTTAAGACTTTATCAATTTACAATTTCCGTAATCAAATATTGTTTTACTTCAACAGATTATCACTTCAATTATCCCTTCCAGATATGTTCAGGTTCTTAATCTCTCTCATCCCTCTTTTAATCACCAGTCTCATTTATATCTTCTTCCAATAATAACTAACTTAGTTAAAAAAAGAAACAATGTTAAACCTTACTTCATTTCAATTCATTACACAAACTTCAAATCACATCCAAATAATTATCATACCTTATCAGATCATATTATTATACACAAAAATCACCTAATTAATTTAAGCACTTCAAAGTTCCAGTCTAAAAACTCAACATTTTTTTCAATTCCAGTACATATATATGTCTATATATTGGGCAGATTCTGCCTACACTCCCTGAGATTGGGTGGTGCATCTTGGGCTCCCAAATCATGATGAATGCTCAGTTATGTGGCCACCTAAATATGGACTTGTGTTTGCTCATGGTCTCAGATCTCTGGCTAAAAAATTGAATTGCATGAGCCTGGTTTCTTTCCCAGAATAGTTGAGCTGATTTTCCACCAAAGGAGTAAGACTCCTCCCATGGAGTTGGTGATTGCTGGCTGTGAAGTTCTGGGAGTTGAAGTCCACATGCCATAAAATTGTCAAGGTTGAGAAACACTGGGTTTGTAAATAGAACAACACAAAGAATGGTAAATCATAGGAAACTTTAATGAACTGTTTTGATTAAACTATGCCACGTGTCATGTTTTGTATTATTGAAGCTATTGTTACATATTTTCACTAGCAAACCATTCAAGACAATGGATCCGAAAAACATCAGGAAAAGGAAATATAGTGAGGATTTCCTACAATATGGTTTCACATCTATATATACAACGGAATCGAGAAACTGCAGTGTATACCTTGTTCCGAAGTTTTAGCAGCAGAATCGATGAAGCCTAACAAACTTAAATGACATTTTGAAAGCAAGCATCCAAGCTATGCTGGCAAGGACACAAACTATTTCAGAGCAAAAGCTGATGGACTGAAGAAAGGCAGAGTTGACACTGGTGGCAAGTACCACAGACAAAATGTAGCGGCCGTTGAAGGATCATATTTGGTGGCACTCAGAATCGCCAGAGCCATGAAACCTCACACTATTGCAGAGGAGTTACTGTTGCCAGCGGCCAAAAACCTTGTTCGAGTTATGATCGGAGATGAATTTGTGACAAAATTGAATGCAGTTTCCTTGTCCAATGACACTATCCGCAGAAGAATAGATGACATGTCTGCTAATATTCTTGATCAGGTAATCCAAGAAATTAAATCTGCTCCACTTCCAATATTTAGTATCCAGCTTGATGAATCTACAGACGTTGCAAACTGTTCCCAGTTACTGGTTTATGTGAGGTATATTTACGATGGTGACTTTAAAGACAAGTTTCTGTTTTGTAAATCTCCTGAAACAACAACTACTGCATGTGATGTATTTGACAAAGTTGGTTCATTTCTGAAAGAGCATAACATATCTTGGGAAAAGGTTTGTGGTGTTTGCACAGATGGTGATCTGGATTTCAACGTTTGGTATGTAATGAGTCACCAAAAGTCATCAGAACTCACTGTATGGTTCATCGGCAAATATTAGCAACAAAGACGCTGCCACAAGAATTACGAGAAATAATGAAAAGCATCATAAATTGTGTCAACTTTGTAAAGGCAAGCAGCTTAAACCCAAGATTGTTTTCACAACTGTGCAACGAGTTGGATGCGCCAAACAATGCTCTGCTATTTCACACTGAAGTGAGATGGTTGTTGAAAGGAAAAGTTTTAAAACGTGTTTTTGAGCTTCGTGATAAACTCAAAACGTTTTTTATTCAGAAAGAAAGACCACAGTTTGAAGCTATTTTCAGCGACAACAGCGAACTGCAGAAAATAGCTTACTTGGTTGACATCTTTGCCATTTTGAATGAGTTAAATTTATCACTGCAAGGACCAAATGCAACGTACCTTGATTTGTCTGAAAAGATCCGATCATTCCAAATGAAACTGCAGCTTTGGCAAAAAAAAAAATTGGATGAAAATAAAATTTTCATGTTGCCTACCTTATCTGCTTTCTTTGAGGAACATGACATTGAACCAGACAATAGGATTACGTTGATAAAATCTGTTAAAAAACACCTGTGCATGCTTGCAGATGAAACCTCATCGTACTTTCCAAATCTACTTGACACCCCATTTGCACTTGCCAGAAGCCCATTCACAGTCAACGTTGAAAATGTTCCTGAGACAGCACAAGAGGAGTTCATTGAACTTATTAACAGTGATGCAGCGAAAAGTGATTTCTCCACAATGCAGTTACAAAGTTCTGGATCAAATGTTTGCAGTCATATCCTGTTCTGTCTGAGACTGTGTTGTGCCTTCTTCTTCCATTTCCAACAACATATCTTTGTGAAACAGGGTTTTCCAGCTTGTTGGTTATCAAGTCTAAATACAGAAATAGACTTTTGTGGAAGATGATTTTCGGTGTGCTCTTGCAAAGACTGCCCCGAGAATTTCTGATCTGGTGAAAAGCAACCTGAACCTTCACACTGATGTTGGCTTTTTACGCATACTGTTGAAAAACGTTGCAATGTAGTTTACTGTTGTTATAGTAAGACTGTTATCCATCCTACACCATGCTTCAACACAAAATTTCATTGTTTTGTAATTAGAAATAAATATTTAACAATATATAATTACATATTGTTTTTGTGATTAATCACTATGCTTTAATTATGTTCAATGCAAATATATCCTGCATATCACATATTTACATTGCGATTCAGAACAGTAGCAAAATTACAGTTATGAAATAGAAACTAAAATAATTTTATGGTTGGGGGTCACCACAACATGGTGGCCACGCCCACTTGGTGGCCACACCCACTTGGTGGCCACACCCACGGCCACGCCCCTGGGGTCACCACAACATGGGGAACTGTATTATGGGGTCATGGCATTAGAAAGGTTGAGAACCACTGTTCTAGAAGAACCATTGGAGACAATGTCCAAATTACTGAAAAAGATAGAAGAATTTGGAGAAATAGCAGGATTGAAAATAAACAGAGAAAAAAAACCAAAGTTATAATTAAAAACCTTACAGATAAGCAAAAAACACAACTGTCAGGAAAAACATAGACTTACAAATCGTTAAGAAAGTTAAATATTCGGGAATATACTTAAAAGCAAGATGTGCAATGATAAAAGAAGATAATTACATAAAATTACTAAGCCAAATAAAGATAGACTTGGAAAAATAGAAAAACCTACACTTATCAGTGTTAGGAAGAGTAGCTACTGTGAAAATGAATATTTTCCCAAACTCCTTTTTTTATTCCGAACAGTATCTATAAAAATAGAGAAAAGGTTTTTTGATGATTTGAATAGATTGATCTTGAAATTTATTTGGCAAGGAAGGAAAGCCAGAATTATACTGAAAATGCTACAAGAAGCCAAAGAAAGTGGAGGATTTGCTACCAGATTGGGTCCTATACTACCAAGCATGTGCTCTAACATGGCTAAAAGAATGGAGAACCCTCAGAAACAAAAGGTGGTTATATTTAGAAGGACATGACCTACAACTTGGGTGGCATGCATTTTTATGGTATGAAAAGAATAAAACCCATAGATTCAAAACCATTATATAAGAAACACATTATTATCTGTATGGGAAAAGATAAAACCAAAAATATATATGAAAATCCCAGGATGGTTATCAATGATAGAAGCTTTTGCTCATCCAAACTTAGTTAAATTTGAAAAAATCTTAACATATAAGGATATTCTGAATACAGATGGGAAATTAAAATCTAAACAAGAGCTAGAAGACGAGGCCATTAACTTATCATGGTGGCCCTGATTACAAATGCAATCGAGGTATGACAAAGATGTTAAAACATATGGTTTTTATAAAGATCAGACAATGTTTGATCAGGTATTGTTGACTTCTGATGAAAAAATGATTTAAAAATTGTATAATTTTTTTACTGAAATTAAAAATGGAAGACAAACAAATGAAAGAAACAATGATTATATGGGCAAAATTTTTTGGATATTGTTAAGTCCTCGAAGCGATGATGAAGGATGAAGACACATTTCTACAGAACAACTTTTTGTTGTGCTTTTAGCCAAAACTCCAACAACGAGCAAAGGCACGCAGGCCTCCTTTTATATGCCCAGATCCCCGGACATAATGGCAACATAGTCAGGCACTTTTCGCGCCTTGTGCATGCGCGCAAAGCCGGCGCCACTCAGTCTGGTCCCGGGCAGCTTCTGCAAAGCCCGGGTCCATTGCAATATCACAACACAACACTCCTCCCCCCTAGCTTGGAACAATCCTGACACTTCAGTATTTTTATTTTGGGGAAGAGTGTCAAACTTCCTGACAGTCAAGCATAGAAGGGAGTGCCTGAGGTTGCCTCCACCCACAAGTTCCTATCCTTGTTTTGTCAACTAAGACACTCAAAATCATAAGTAAAACAAAATACATTATTAACTAATAACCTTAAGGGTAGTACCCCTTGTAGCTGGACAGCAACTTCACAAAGTCTGAAAGATATTTGGGAGGGCACTTGGCCCTTTGCGACCTCCTCGGACCAAGAGAGTTTGCTGGTTTCTTTTCCTTGCCCACTAGGCTGGGTGAGCCCGGACATTGCTGCTCACTTGCCTCAGGAGACCTGGTGTTGTTGCCTGACCTACCTGCTCGCCTGCCAGGCTCAGTAGGTCAGGGCTTTGCTGCCCCAAGTACCTGGTTGACCTGCCCATCTGCTGGTTGGCTGTGCCTTCTGAGCTCAAGCCAACATCCCTTGGAGGGGTGGTAGTCCCCAGATCCACAATGGACCTTTCTTGGGAGCACTGTCCCTTGAACCAGGGACAAGGTCAGCAGATGGATAGTCAGGGGTGGCTATAGGGCCCCAGTATCCAGTGGACCCCAAGGTCATGTCTGAGGTGCCAGAATCAGGATTAGCCTCTCTCTTTGCCCCCCTTACAGAGGACTTCCTTTTGGGAGCAATTGCGGAATTTGGCCTGCTCCCATGCTGTGTTGCCAGTTCTCTTGCAGGATGTGAGTTATGTGGATACCCCCGGTCAGTCTCCCTGTCTGGAATGTGACTAGTTATGGGTGAATAATGTGGATACCCCCGGTGTGACTCCCTGGCTGGAGTAAGTATGGGTGTATGGGGTGACCCCCTGTCCCATGACTTCCTGTTCGGAGCACTTGTGGAACCTTGAGATGGGGGATCAATGGCCTCCTCAGCAGCCAGTAATGGCTGCTGACATTGATCCTCAGAATGCACTCTATAGCCTTCCTCCCCTCCCCCCAGTGCAGAGCCAGGAGCGGAAGGGTGTAAATCCAGCCTCACACACAGCTAATCTATGTGCCACCGAAGAACGTGGCCATCTTCCAAGGACACTTCATATGATAAAGGTCCAGAGACCTTGCGGATCACAGCTGGTACCCAGAAATGACCAGGCCCGTAGTTCCGAGTCCAAACCAGAGCACCCACTTGCAGGCTCCTCGGTGCCCATGGATGCAACACCTGAGACTCCACCCGGTTCGGATGCAGTCTGTCCAGCTTACTGATAAGCCAGTGACCCCAGCGAAGTTCAGCAGGGCTCTTCCCGGTGGCTGTGCAAAGTGTGGTGCGATGTGCAAGAAGAAAGTCTGCTAACCTGTGATGCCAGTCACCATAAGTCAGTCTCTTGAGGGCATCCTTGGTGGTGCGCACCATACGCTCAGCCATTCCGTTGGTGGATGGGTGGAAAGGAGCCAAAGTTGCATGGCAGATCAGGTTGGCCTGAAGAAAAGCCTGGAACTCAGAAGAAGTGAATTGAGGACCGTTATCTGAAACCAGAACATCTGGAAGGCCATGAGCTGCTAAAATACCTCTCAGCACCTGGATAGTCTTGGCAGTAGTAGTGGAGGTCACAGGAGCAACCTCTAGCCACTTGGAATGGCTATCAACAACAACCAAGAAGAATTGCCCCTGAAAGGGCCCAACGTAATCTATATGTACCCTAGACCATGGGGTTTGAGTTTCCTCCCACCAATGAACTGGGGCCTGAGGCATTTCAGGCCGGGACTGTTGGTACACATGGCACCCATGCACCTGGGCCTCGATGGCTTTATCAAGGCCAGGCCACCAAAAATGGCTAAGTGCAAGCGCTTTCATCCTGACTATTCCAGGGTATTCCTCATGTAGAGAGATTAAGATCCTAGACATCAATGAGGCAGGGATTACTACCCTACTTCCCCATAACAGGCAACACTTGAAAGTGGACAATTCATGCCTCTTCTGCCAGAAACTTTGGAACTCAGTATCAGGGCACATGTCAGGCCAACCTGACAATACCCATGTCAACACACGTGTAAGTGTGTGATCAGTGGTAGTTTCTGCAGCCACATCCCTAGCATTGAGGGGAGACTCAGGTAGCTCTTGAATGGATAGAATGTTAATGGCTGGAGCAGGATCTGGCTCCAGTGTTGGCAGGGGTAATTTACTCAGGGCATCTGCATGACTCATTTCCTTTCCAGGTTTGTGAATAAATGTATAGTCATATGCTGACAGGAAAATGGACCATCTCAGCATATGAGGAGAAAGAATATGTGGGGTCTGTTTGGTCGTGGTAAACAGCCCTAGCAGTGGCTTATGGTCAGTGTAGACCATGAAGTGGCGGATGTCAGAATCCAATTATATTTCATCTTTAATTATCAAATATAGAAACTCCCAATTCTGCCTTCTCTGGATTCTGCCATAAGAGGGAGAGAAGGGGGAGAACAAAGGGGCTTTATGGCCCTCACTTCCTTCAGTAGACTTCTAGGGAGCTGAATGTGTTTATTGCAACTTCAAAGAGAGACTTTGAATGTAAATAGCATCAAAGAACTTTACCATGACAAAAGAGAGCTAATTACCTTTCATGTAGTTATCTGAAGTCTCCATACAGATGAAAGAAAGGAGCAAGGGGGTGGAATTGTGATGCCTGAAACTATCACTGGAAGGGGGGGTGATTGGGTGGGACTGCTGGGGAACCCCTTAAAACCTTGAATGGGAGAGCTTGGACCCCAAGTCCTGTCTAGCATGCCTGCAACCACTTCTTCTTAATAAAGGATTCCTGTTGGAAGAATTATTCCAAGAGTTCTGTCTTCTTAAGATGCAAAGTGGGGTGGGTCCTTACATTAGACAGGACTTGCAAAATTAATCCACCTGGAAGGAGACCCTTGCCGGGGGATTTTGCAAAAAATTTACCATGTCAGACAATGGAGAAAGAGAGGGGGAAAACTCCCTGGAAAGAGAGCCGCTGACCCAGTTGGAACCTTGCCAGATGTTGGGATCTGAGAGGTCAGATTCCTCGGGAGAAGAAGTGGTGGAGACACAGGACCACAAGCCTCGCTGGTCGATGAACGTTGGAAAGAAAAGTGAGTGGAGAAAGGAATCAAGAAAGGTGACCCTGAGACGGGGGACCAAGCAACCAGAATGGAAGCAGGAGATGGAGAAATCCCTGCACGCAAGTGAAGAGGGAGGAAGCTGGGCACCGTACTCAGACTGGATCCTAGAGAAAGCTATTGACCTGATGAAGAGAACTCTCAGCTTCCTAGGAGAGGAGAATACTGAGCCCTACGGCCGCCCCAGCTCCTGGAGCCGCAAAGGGAGAGACACCGAGGGGGACATGGAACCTGCAACCCCAGGGACATCTACTGATCCAGGAGCCCCCACCCCCTACCGGACCACAGATGGCAATCTGGACGGAAGACACTACCACCCACAACGGAGGCACCGATCCATTCCAAGACGTCCACCGTTGGAGGTGAAATTCAAAGGGGAGCCAACACACTTGGGGTTTTTCCTAACCCAAGTACTCAGCTACATGGAGGATATGGGCAGGACATTCCCAGCGACAAAGCCCGCATCCGGATCGTGCAATCTGCCCTGGATGGAACCAGCTGTGGATTGGGTAGTGAACTTGCATGACTCCAATGCCCCAGAACTCAGTAACTTCAACCGTTTCATTCCTCTTTGAGAAGACGATTTGAAGACCCCCTGGCTGATCGCAAAGCCCGTGAAAGGATAAAAACGATGAGGCAAGGCAAACGCCCGGTGGCTGAGTATACACAAGAATTCCGGGCCATTGCCAGCAAACTGAATTGGCCAGAAGACATCCTCCTTGGCCATTTCAAAGACGGACTAAACTATGATCTATATGATGCTTGCCTGCCCCGAGGGGAACCACATCGACTTGAGGAATGGTACGTCTTGGCAGAGGAAGCAGAGATCGACATATTGAAGAGGCACCGCCGAGGAAAACAATGGAGCCGCCCCCCGCCTGAGCTGACACACAAACCGGTGAAATCATCGGCTACAGCCAAGAAGCAAATGGGGTGTTTCAAGTGCGGAAGAGAAGGGCATCGAGCTGTAGAATGCCGCTCAAAGGCCCCCCAGCACAACCCAGACAGATCCCAATCAACAAACCCGGAAAGTATTCAGCTAAGCCAAAAGAAACAGCCATGAGAATGATGGAAATTGCAGAAACCCCCACCTCTGCTCACCAAGGGGAAAGAACTCCAGCCTACACCACAGGACCGGTGGATGCCTCAGATGACAGCTCGGAGGGCGAACCCCTGGTAAGTGGATGCATCACACCCATCTTCAAAACAGTGACTATATTAAGCCCCCCCATGCCCGAAGCTGTGAAGGTGAAAGCCTTAATAGACTCTGGCTGTACCCGCTGCCTCATTAGCCCAACACTAGTGGGGAATCTGGGCATCCCATCCAGGAGACTGGAACAACCAATCTCATTTGGCCAGCTAGATGGATCCATAGCAGGGGGGGTGCCAGCTACCCTAGCCACTCTGCCAATACACCTCTCCCTGGGCAACCATGAAGAGGACTTAACGTTTGTGGTGACCACAGGTATGGAATGCCCAATGATTCTAGGGATGGAATGGTTGAAAAAATGGAACCCCTGGGTAAATTGGAGGACGACAGAAATCAAATTCCCGAAGGGGGACCCTATGGACTTAAAACCTCAAGGGAGGCTACCAGAATCAAGAATAGAAAAAGCATCCATAGGAGAGGAAAAACAAGCTAATCATTAGTGATTTAGTACCCATAAAGCATATAAATCCATTTAAATAATAAAAACAATTAACAGAAATACCAGAGGATATAAGGACCAGCTGAAGTTTTCATGAGGAGAGGGAGAATGAGCTACCCCCCCCCCCCCGACCCATAGATGTACCATTGAATTCAAGCCTGGGGCAAACCTCCCGAAGCCCAGATTATACTCCATGAGCCCAACGGAGAAGGAGGAAATGGAAAGATTTATAAAAAAAAACCGGGAGAGAGGTTTCATTGAGCCAGCCAAGCCTAAAGTGGCTGCCCCGGTCCTTTTTAGAGAGAAGAAGGATGGCTCTTTACGTTTATGCGTGGATTATAGGGCCCTGAATACAATCAGTGAAAGCAACCTATACCCGCTGCCCCTCATGAAAGACATGCTGTCACACCTATCGAAAGGGAAAATTTTTTCTAAACTAGACTTAAGGGAAGCTTACTATCGCGTGAGAATCAAGGAAGGGGACGAATGGAAGACTGCATTTAACTGCCCCATGGGGTGCTATCAATTCAAAGTCTTGCCATTTGGATTACAAGGGGGCCCTGCAGTCTTTATGCAATTAATCAATGACGTTCTAAGGGAGCACCTGTTTAAGGGGGTCCTTGTTTACTTGGACGACATTCTTATCTTTACTGAAAGAAAAGAAGAACACGTCAAACTTGTCAGAGCGGTTTTAAAGAAGCTGCGAGCCGCTCACCTATATGCCAAACTCTCAAAATGCGAATTCCACCAGGAAAGGATAGACTACCTAGGCTATTGCATATCCCCACAGGGCATTGAAATGGACCCAGAGAAGGTCAAAGCAGTATTAGATTGGGCGCCACCCCGCACAAGAAAGCAACTACAAAGTTTCCTGGGCTTTGCAAACTTTTACCGCCAATTCATCCCCTCATTTTCCCAGATAGCCTTGCCACTCACTAACTTACTAAAAATGAAGGGAGCATCCTCAGTAAAACCTAGCCAGCCACTAACATGGACAATGGAGTGCCAAGCAGCGTTTGAGAGACTAAAGAGACTTTTTTCTGCTGAACCAGTACTAAGGCACCCAGATATGGACAAGCCCTTCATAATACAGGCAGATGCAAGTGATGTGGCAGTGGGGGCTGTGCTATTACAAGAAAATAATGATGCAGTATTGCACCCCTGTGCATATACATCCAAGAAACTCACGGAAACAGAACAGCGCTGGCCCGTATGGGAGAAGGAGGCTTATGGGATACGTTGGGCATTACTCACGTGGCGACAATTCCTGGAAGGCAACAAAATCCCCTTCCAGGTGTGGACTGATCACAAAAATTTGGAAGCCCTGAAAACGTCCAGGAAACTCAATCCCAAACAAGCCCGCTGGTCCCAGCATTTTCACCAGTTCCAATTTAAGCTCAAACATTTACCAGGGAGAAAGAACTTCCTGGCAAATGCACTATCTCGCATGCCTCAATATAACAGCGCACGAGCCACAGACTCTAAACCAATGATGGCAGAGTCACAACTGGCAGCACCAGTAACCACAAGAACCCAAGCTAAATTAAAACCACAACTGGACAGCCAAACTGGAATTGAATTCTGGAAAAGTTTGGAAACAGATGAATGGTTCCAAAAAAACAAAAATGTGTGCACAATGAGAGACGGGTTGCCTTGGGTAGTGGAAAAGTTATATATACCAACAACCCAAAGAGTCACTTTCATGCAGCTTTGCCATGACACAAAATCAGCAGGGCATTTTGGATTTGTAAAAACTTTACACTTAATTAACGGCAATTTTGGTGGCCATCAATAAAAAAGGACATAGAAAGTTATGTTGCCAGCTGCCCAACCTGTGCATCGGCAAAGAGGTTGCAAGGGAAGTCGCCAGGGCTATTACAACCAGTGGCAAGTCCCTCAGCCCCCTGGAGGGAAATAGCCATGGACTTTATAGTGGAATTGCCAGAAAGCAATGAGAATACTGTTATCTGGACAGTCGCGGACTTATTTTCCAAACAGGTGCACTTTATCCCTTGCCAAAAGATTCCCACTGCAAAGGCCTTAGCAAAACTTTTCATCCAGCACATTTGCAGATTGCACGGGGCACCCCAACGCATCATCTCTGATAGGGGAGTGCAATTTACGTCTGCATTTTGGAAGGAATTTTTATCCCTCTTAGGGACCACTCAGGGACTGACATCTAGCCATCATCCACAAGGGGATGGACAAACGGAACGGTGCCATTCGGTACTTGAGCAATATTTGAGATGTTTTTTAAATTTCCAACAGAGTGATTGGACGGACTTACTTCCTTTTGCAGAAGTTGCCTACAATAATGCAGTCCACTCCAGCACAGGCTACACTCCTTTCAAATAGCCAACGGTCAAAGTTTCAACCCTATGCCAGAGTTAACCCCAAAAGAACCAACGATCCCTTCACTGAAAGAATGGATGGAAAACCTACAAACACCTGGCCAATAGTCAGAAAATCACTAGATGAAGCTAGGCGGGCATACAAAGCACAAGCCGATAAAAAAAGGGTTGAGCCTACACCATTCATTATAGGAGAAATGGTGTACTTATCTACAAAATACCTAAAGTCCCTACAGCCCTGTAAAAAACTTGGACCAAAATATATAGGACCTTTTCCAATTAAAAGAATCATAAATCCAGTAACAGTAGAATTAGAATTACCCAAAAATCTCAGGCAAATACACCCAATTTTTCATTGCAGCTTGCTGAAAAGAGAGCATCAGTCACCTCTACGGCCAAAAATCCCCCCCACCACCTCCAATCATGGTGGAGGGTGAACAACACTTCGAAATAAAGGAAGTCCTTGACTCTAGGAGATATCATGGAGCAACTCAGTACCTAGTTGCCTGGAAACACCTCCCTGCCTCACAAAACGAGTGGGTCCATAAACGTCATGTCAGAGCCCCGAAACTATTGAAGAAGTTTCACACAGAGTATCCCAACAAGCCTAACTAACTTTTATACCTGTTTTGTTTTCTTGCAGGTGGATCTCTCTTATTTTTAAGAGGGGCCGGATGTCAGAATCCAATTATATTTCATCTTTAATTATCAAATATAGAAACTCCCAATTCTGCCTTCTCTGGATTCTGCCATAAGAGGGAGAGAAGGGGGAGAACAAAGGGGCTTTATGGCCCTCACTTCCTTCAGTAGACTTCTAGGGAGCTGAATGTGTTTATTGCAACTTCAAAGAGAGACTTTGAATGTAAATAGCATCAAAGAACTTTACCATGACAAAAGAGAGCTAATTACCTTTCATGTAGTTATCTGAAGTCTCCATACAGACGAAAGAAAGGAGCAAGGGGGTGGAATTGTGATGCCTGAAACTATCACTGGAAGGGGGGGTGATTGGGTGGGACTGCTGGGGAACCCCTTAAAACCTTGAATGGGAGAGCTTGGACCCCAAGTCCTGTCTAGCATGCCTGCAACCACTTCTTCTTAATAAAGGATTCCTGTTGGAAGAATTATTCCAAGAGTTCTGTCTTCTTAAGATGCAAAGTGGGGTGGGTCCTTACAGGCGGCCGTATATGAAATCATGAAATTTCTTAATGCCAGCCTCAATGGCCAGCGCTTCCCTGTCAATCTGAGTGTAATTACGCTCTGCAGAAGACAGGGTTCTGGAATAATAAGCCACAGGCACCTGTGTCCCATCAGCCATCAGATGGCTAAGAACTGCCCCTACTCCATATGGAGAAGCATCGCACACACTGGTAGTTGCTCATTGAAGTGAGCTAGTACAGCATTAGAAGTAAGCAAGGCTTTAACCTCATTGAAACTTTTTTCATGGACCTTGGTCCATTGCCAACAGGCTTGTTTGTCTAAGAGCCTATGCAAAGCTATTGCAGCTTTATGCGGCAGAAATGCATGGTAAAAGTTTAAAAGCCCCAAAAAGGCTTGTAGTTCGCCCTTAGACTTAGGGCTTGGGGCCTGCTGAATGGCCTTTAGTTTAGCTTCAGAAGGGTGAATGCCCTGAGCATCTATCCTGAATCCCAAAAAATCAGTAGAATTGACTCCTATCTTATACTTGTCCTTTTTTAACTTAAGGCTTGCTCTTCTAAAACGAAGCAGGACAGCCCTTAATCTCTCTGCCAAGTTTTGAGATGATTCCCCTGCAATGAGGACTTCATCAAAATATGGGCAGACTCCAGGAATACCCCTCAATGTGTTCTCCATGACACTTTGGAATATGACAGGGGCTACATTCACCCAAATTGCAATTTCTTTACTTTAAAAGCTCTTCTATGGGTTACAGTTGTCTGAGCTTCTGCAGCTGCCTCATCAACAGGCAACTGTTGATAGGCCTGTGCCAGGTCAAGTTTCGCAAAAATGTGTCCTCCCTTTAGGGAAGCCAGAATGTGACTTACTATAGGTACTGGGTAAGCGTATTGCTGCAGTGCCTTGTTTAGTGTGCACTTGTAATCTGCACAAATACGTATGTCCCCATTTGTCTTAAGAGGCATTACTATGGGGGTTTCCCAAGGACTAGAATCGACAGGTTCTAAGATGCCCTGCTGGAGCAACTTGTCCAGTTCAGCATCAATCTTGCCTTTGAGGGCAAAAGGTACCCTCCTAGGCTTGACCCTTATGGAAGGATCTAATCATAGTGAAACTGGAGGCCCCTTATAGGATCCAAGCTCAGAACTAAACACATTTGCAAATTCCTTGCAGACTTCTGCAAGACTTAACGTTTGCAAATGGTGCAACCCCATAACCTGGATTCCCAGAGCGTCAAACCAATCGAGTCCAATAAGACTCGTACGTTCACCGCCAACAACCAACACATCTAAGGGACCCTCAAAATCCTTGTACTATACCTTAAGGGTGGCCTTCCCCTTAACACACACCTTAGAATTCTCAAAGTCTGTGAGTATCACATTGGATGGCCTGAGTTTAACTCGAAGGCCACTGCTGCTACAAATCTTCTTGAATGTGTTGAGGGAAAATATGGAGAGAGCGGACCCAGTGTCCAATTCCATGGATAAAGGAACCCCATGCAACCTTACTTTAAGGGACAGTTTCTTCTTTAGGGGTTTATGTGTGTCTGTCCTTAGAACACTTCTGTGTGTTGCGCAGAAACCCACCCTATTTTGGCTGGGGACCCTGGTACCTTTCAGATGAATTCTTCTCTAGGTTGTACCTTCTGACGACCCAAACAGATGGATGCGATGTGGCCTTGCGTGCCGCATGCCCTGCAAATGGTGGAACGGAACCAGCAATCAGCTCGTTTGTGGCGTCCTCCGCACCTGAAGCATTGGAGGGCCGTTGAAGCCTTTTCTGTGCATTCCTTCTGTCTCCTTCTGGCTGCTTGGTAAAGCTTGTCCACCTCATCTTCAGGAACTTCCTCCGACTCTTCTCGCACGTTCTCCTGGTGGACGGCGACGGTCTCCGGAGAGCTTCTGGTGGGCCACATACTCTTTACTGCCCCTCCTGCTGCTTCCTCTGCTGTAACCTCTCATAGAGCATCTTGGAAAGAGACATCTTCCTTAGCGAAGATCTTTTGCTGTAAGTCTCTGTTCCTTAAACCGCATAAAAAACGATCACGCAGCCTTTCTTCTAAATTTTTAAACTCACGTGGTCTGGCTGCTCGTCTCAAAGCCGCAATAAAGTCCTTAGCAGATTCACCTGCCTTCTGATCTCTTTGTTCAAACATGTGCCTCCAAGCAATGACGGACAACTTGGGCTGGAAATGCTCTTTTAGAAGCTTCTTTAAATCTGTGTATGTTACACCTTCCAGAGAGGCAGGGGCCACTAGATTTTCTGCAATCTCGAAAGTCTCTAGTCCACATACACACAACAAGGTGGCAGCCTTCAACCCATCTTCTCGAATTTGGTTGACTCTGAAATAGTTCTCCACCCTCGCAACGTATGATTCCCATCTTTCCGGGTGTGAGATGTCAAACTCAGATAAACAGCTGATCTTCGCCATTGTAGCTTGCACTTCACCCCTCACTTCTTCCAGGGAAAGGTCTTTCAGTCAAACTCACCCTCCAGCAACGCTGTACTGGCAGGATGGATGCTGACTTTAACGCCGTTTTCCCTCTTCAGGACTTATTTGGGTGAGTCTTATAGCTTCCTTCTAGTTATCTTGTGAAGAATCCCACCCTCGTCGCCAGTGTTAAGTCCTGGAAGCGATGGTGAAGGATGAAGACACATTTCTACAGAACAACTCTTTATTGTGCTTTTAGCCAAAACTCCAACAACGAGCAAAGGCACGCAGGCCTCCTTTTATACGCCCAGATCCCCAAACATAATGGCAACATAGTCAGGCACTTTTCACGCCTTGCGCATGCGCGCAAAGCCGGCGCCACTCAGTCTGGTCCCGGGCAGCTTCTGCAAAGCCTGGGACCATTGCAACATCCTGAGCCTGCATTTTCAGGCTCAGGACACAACAGATATCATATAGAATTAGAGAACTGGCAAAATCTTTGGGAAAGAAATTATAAGCTGACAATGGCCACTTCGTATAAAGAAAACTTATATAAAATGTTCTATAGATGGCATTTTCCACCTGTTAGATTAGCAAAAATGTTTAAAAATATGTCTAGTAAATGTTGGAAATATAATCAAAATCCCAGTACATATTATCACTTGTTGTGGACATGTGTTAAAGCAAAAAAAATTTGGACAAAAATACATACTTGTTTAGAAAAGATGTTAGAGAAACATGTAGATTTTAAACCTGAATTTTTTTAACTAGGCATAATTCCAGAAAAATTTGATAAACAAAATGTATATTTAACACTATATGTATTAACAGAAGCGAGGATTATATTTGCACAGCACTGGAAAAATGAGATAACACCATCGGAGGAAGTATAATTAAGAAAATTCTGGACTGTGTGGAAAGGGATAGACTTATATTGAGAATCAAAGAAAAAGAAGATACAGAATACTTTTTTAAAAAATTTATTTTATTCAAATACAAATAATACAAACATAACACATATAAATCTAAATAAAAAACAGTATTAAAAAATACAAATATTACAGTGCACCCATACCCCTGGAGACCATTTTTATTACCTATCTTTCTTCTCATATAGCAACTAACAATATACAATACATTTCAATTGTGCCCTTATCCCCTCCAAAACAGCATATATTCTTAAGTAGGTTTATTCCCTTTGCCTTCCACCAAGACTGTTTTTATAAAATCATCCCATATTTCATTATAATTATTTTAGCCAACATTCTAGAATTTTTATTACTATTTTCATAAAATTCCCTATTTGAATAAATTAGATTTCTTTGAACCTGTTCTAACTCGTGGCGACACGGGGTGAGGTATCATCAGTTTGCAGATGATACCCAATTATATATCTCTACCCCATGTGCTTTCAGTGAAGCAGTCGACATGATGTGCCAGTGCCTGGAAGATGTGAGGGTCTGGATGGGGGTGATCAGGCTTAGACTCAACCCTGACAAGACCGAGTGGCTCTGGGTCTTGCCCCCCCAAGGGTCATTCTGATGGTCCATCATTAGTCCTGGGGGGGGGATTTACCTCCCTCAGTGCAGGCACGCAACTTGGGTGTCCTCCTGGACTCACAGCTAAATTTGGAACAACATCTATTGGCTGTGGCCAGGGGGACCTTTGCCCAGGTTCACCTGGTGCACCAGTTGCGGCCTTATTTGGACCAGGAGGCTCTACTCACGGTTACTCATGCCCTTGTCACCTCAAGACTGGACTACTGTAATACGCTCTACATGGGGCTACCCTTGAAGAGTGTTCGGAGGCTGCAGTTGGTTCAGAATGCAGCCGCGAGAGCGATTGTGGGTGCACCAAGGTACACCCATGTGTCACCTATCCTCCGCGAGCTGCACTGGCTTCCTGTGGGTCTCCGGACGCAATTCAGGGTGTTGGTTGTCACCTTTAAAGCCCTTCATGGCTTAGGACCAGGTTACTTACAGGACCGCATACTGCCGCATAGTTCCCAGAGACCAGTGAGGTCCCACAAACAATGTCAGCTGGCAGGCCCTCGTGGAAGGGCCTTTTCTGTGGTGGCTCCGACGTGGTGGAATCAACTTCCCCCTGAGATTCGAACTACTCTCACCTTGCCGGCCTTCAAGAAAGCTACTAAAACTCTCCTGTTCCAGCAGGCCTGGGGTTGATGTCCCCGGGGGGGGGGGCGGGATTCAATTGGAACATGCTGTGTGAATGTATTCATTTTTAATTGTTATATTTGTTGTTTTAATTTTGTACACCACCCTGAGTCCCTAGGGATTGGGCGGCATATAAATTTTATTAATAAATAATAAATAAATAAATAAATAAACTCAATATTTTGCAACTCTTTTCTTATAGCTGATAATTCTAACATAATCCTATTATCTCTACTTTCTATATATTTACTCTCTAGTTCTTTAATTTCCTCCTCCAACCTTTTTTATGTTTCTCTTTTTGTTTTTTTATATTATAAGAATATTTTATCCCTAAACCTCTTACCACTGCTTTCATTGCATCCCATATTACACCTATATTACTACCTCCTTCTTCATTTATAGTCCATATGTCTTTTAATTCTCTTTCCATTTTCTCTACAATCGCTTTATTCTTAAAAATCCTCGAATCCATTCTCCATCTACTTGCCTGTTTATAATCACACTCTATTTCCATTTCCATAGTTACCATTGCATGATCTGATATTTTAATTATTTTTATTTCTGCTTTCGTTATTTTAGATAATATTTCCGATGTTACAAATATATAATCTATTTTCATAAGATTTTTGTCTATTAGAAAAATATGTATACCGTACTTTCCGGCGTATAAAACAACTTTCGCAAGCTTTAAATTTGGCGCTGAAGACGGGGGTCGTCTTATATGCCGAGTTGTCTTATACGCCGGAAATAACGGTAGTTTCCGGCGTATAAGATGACTTTCTAGGCATGTGACTCGGCGCCGAAGACGGGGGTCGTCTTATATGCCGGGTTGCCTTATATGCCGGAATATACAGTAACTCTTTTGATTGCCATGTAATTCTCTTCAAACATCTTTTAATCTATTTTTATTAATAAATTTTCTTAAATCTGTATTATTATACTTTATTTCCGCTTTTGATGGATTAGATTTATCAATTCCTATATCCATAACCATATTATAATCACCTGCCATTATCACATAACCTTTTTTATTTCTTCTATTTCTTTATATACCCTATTACAAAACTCTCTTTGATTTGTATTAGGTGTATACAAATTTGCTAAAGTGACCTCTTGTGCATAGATCAAGCCTTGATGTCAGAATCCAATTATATTTCATCTCTAGTTATCGACTGTGGAAAACCCCATTTCTGCCCTCTCTGGACGGTGGGGTGGGGGGGCTGCTTGGGACAACTTAAAACCTTGAATGGGAGGACTTGGGCTGCAGGTTCTGTCTAGAACGCCTGCAACCATCTTCTCTTAATAAAGATGCCTGTTGGAAGAAATATTCCAAGAGTTCTGTCTTCTTAAGATGCAAAGTGGGGTGGGTCCTTACATTAGACAGGACCTGCAGAATTAGTCCACCTGGAAGGGAGAACCTTTTCCAATTAAAAGAATCATAAACCCAGTAACAGTAGAATTAGAATTACCCAAAAATCTCAGGCAAATACACCCAATTTTTCATTGCAGCTTGCTGAAAAGAGAGCATCAGTCATCGTTACAGCCAAAAATTCCCCCAGCACCACCTCCAATCATGGTGGAAGGAGAACAACACTTCGAGATAAAGGAAATCCTAGACTCTAGGAGATATTATGGGACAACTCAATACCTAGTAGCATGTAAACATTTCCCCTCCTCACAAAACGAGTGGGTCCATAAACGTCATGTCAGAGCCCCGAAGCTATTAAAGAAATTTCACACAGAGTATCCTAACAAGCCAGACTAACTTTTATACCTGTTTTGTTTTCTTTTCAGGTGGATCTATCTTATTTTTAAGGGGGCAGGATGTCAGAATCCAATTATATTTTATCTCTAGTTATCGACTATGGAAAACCCCATTTCTGCCCTCTCTGGATTCTGTCATACTACGAAGGGGAAGGGGGATGAGCAAAGGGTTTTATGGCTCTCACTTCCTTCATTAAAACTTCAAAGGGACTGAATGTGGATATCACCAATAGGACTAACCATAACAATAGGGCCCATCACCTTTCATGTACTCCTCTCTGAAGTCTCCCTTCCGCCGGCTGTGAGGAAGATCAGGGAACCCAGTGCAGTCAGAAACTGCCAAGGGCCCCCAGTGAAGGAGCTAGCTGGGTGCCTGACAAAAAAGGGTTCCCTTGGAAATCCTCGGCAAAAATGAGAGTAGTGGGAGTATCCCTGTCCCCTTGAATTGACAGAGGCCAAAGCCATGGCTCCTCAGCAGCTGGTGGGCCCCTCTCCTGTGGTGTTGGTACAGGTGGAAGGTATTTATACTAAGGCCCTTTTGGATTCAGGTGCGCAGGTGACGTTATTATATAGGGATTTTTATGATAAGTATTTGACGTATATGCCCATACAGGTGTTGGGTGATTTGAAGATCTGTGGTATTGGTACTGAAAGATTCCCCTATGATGGATGTTTGCCTATACAGTTGATGTTTGGGCCCTCTGTTGCTGGGTATACAGAGACATTGGATACTTTGGCTATCGTGTGTATTTGCCCCCCCCCCCGGGAGTTAGCCAGGGTTCATTGATTGTGGGGACTAATACCAGTTTAGTCAGCAGTTACTCACCCCAGTCATTCCATTAAGGAATGACTCGATAGTGAGGGATGTTCATCCTGCGCTGCGGACAGTATGTCAGGGTTTGGTGCAGGAGCATCAGGCCCCTGCAGAGGGAGTGGGGCAATTATGGAAATTGGATAGGAAAAAGAGGGTAATACAACCAGGGGAAGTAGTGTGCTTGAAGGCTTCTATTAAGTTAGATTGGGAGCAGCTTGGGCCATATCTCATTCTTGAACCTGGCCCAAAGGGATAGAATGGTAGAGTGGAATTAATTCCAGAGGTAGTCTCCATGCGGGTGTTGCAACAGGGAAAGGGGCGGATCTCAGTTGGAGTTCGGAATATCACAGGCCTCCTGGTGCAATTGAGGAATCGGATGTTGTTGGGGCAGGTGATCCCAGCTACCCCAATTGAGTCTCTGGATGGTAATGGAGAGATGGAAGGAGAGGTTTTGATGGATCAGTTTTATCCTAAGAATACCCAGCTTCCTCTTGAGTGGCAAGAGAGAGTGAGAGACGAGCTTTGGAAGTGGAGACATTTATTCTCGCGAGACGATTTTGACGTGGGCTGTGCTAGGACTGCCAAACATGAAATCCGATTGAGGGAGGATAAACCCTTTAGGGAGAGATCTCGGTGGATTCCCTTAAGTGACTTAGATGATCTTAGGGAGCATCTAGCAGAGTTAAAAAGGACTGGGATCATTAGGGAATCCCGAAGTCCTTATGCTTTCCCTATAGTAGTGGTCCGAAAGAAGAACGGGACCCTAAGGATGTGTATAGATTATCGCACTCTTAACTGGAGGACCATCCCTGACCAGTATACAACTCCTCGGATAGAGGATGCTTTGCAGTGTTTGTCAGGGGCGAAGTGGTTTAGGGTGCTGGATTTAAAGAGTGGTTACCATCAGATCCCCATGCATCCGGAGGATAGGGAGAAAACCGCGTTCATCTGTCCATTGGGGTTTTATGAATTCAATCGAATGCCGCAGGGTTTGTCAGGGGCCTCAGCAACCTTTCAAAGGCTTATGGAACAGACAGTGGGGATATGAACCTGATAGAGGTGTTGGTCTATTTGGACGACATTATTGTTTTTGGGGAGACACTTGAGCAGCATGAGGAATGTTTAGAGAAGGAATTGATAGGGCTCCAGGAGGAAGGGCTGAAATTGTCATTAGAGAAATGCCAATTTTATCAGCCATGTGTCACCTATTTAGGGCATGTCGTTTTGGCCAATGGGGTGGCAACGGACCTCGCTAAACTTGAGGCCGTGGTTTCTTGGCCCAGGCCCCAGAGTGTCGCTGAATTGCGATCATTTCTGGGATTTTGTTCATACTATCAGAGGTTTGTGGAAGGGTTTGCTAAGATAGCTCACCCGCTTAATGAGTTGTTAAAAAATGAGGAGGTAGAGGACGCAGTGGGTCGTTTGAATCCAATCCATAAAACGAGGGGGTCCAGGAAGGCATGAGAATCTATTCAGGCAGAATGGACTGAGCGTTGTGAGCAGGCCTTTGATCAGCTGAAGAGGAGGCTTACAAACACCCCAGTCTTAGCTTATGCCGACCCCAATCGACCATATGAACTACATGTAGACGCCAGTCAGGATGGTCTTGGGGGGGTGTTATATCAGGAGCATGATCAACATTTGAAGCCCATTTCATATATCAGTAGGGGTTTAACCCCCGGGGAAAAGAACTATCCCACCCATAAGCTTGAATATTTGGCACTCAAGTGGGCGGTGGTGGATAAGTTGAAGGATTATTTGTATGGGGCAGAGTTTGAGGTCAAAACAGATAATAATCCACTTATGTACTTGCTCACCACTGCTAAACTTGATGCCATGGGGCATCGATGGCTAGCTGCCCTTTCTGGGTTTAGGTTTAGTTTGAGGTATCGCCTAGGGGTGAGGAACATCGATGCAGATGCTTTGTCAAGGAGGCCCCAGGATTCAGGGACAGGCACTAGAGAGTGGGTACAATTGCCCCCTGATGGTATTCAAGCACTGTATTGAGGAGTTGACCATCGAGCTAGGGGGGCAATTGGGGCTGAATCAGTGGGAGTTACCATTGCAGGTGTCCCCAAATTATACTGCAATCCTATTCAGATTAGAGGGGAGGGGAGGTTTGCCCTGACTAAGAAAGATCTGTGGAGGGACCAGGTGGAAGATGCCCTCTGTGTCTTGGTCAGAAGAGCTTTGAGAAGTGGTCAGCGGGAGGTTTTACTCTCCAATGCGCCCAGAGGAGCACGAGTGCTGTACAAGGAATGGGGTCGTCTGCAGCTTCATGATGGAGTAATCTATCGGAGGGTCCTCTCAGACGGGCTCGAAGAAAGGTGGCAGCTTTTGCTTCCAGAGAAACACAGAGGAGCAGTCTTGATTGCACTTCATGATGAGCATGGGCATTTGGGGCCGTAAAAGACTTTTAAGCTAGTAGTGGATCGGTTCTATTGGCCCTGCATGAAGAAGGAAGTCAGGGATTATTGCAGATCTTGTCTGCGTTGTATTCAGAGAAAAACTCTACCATCAAGAACTGTGCCAATGGGCCATTTACAGAGTTATGGGCCCTTGGACTTGGTCTGCATCGATTTCCTTTCCCTGGAACCAGATGCAAACAGACAAGGAAATGTGCTGGTTGTGACTGATCATTTTAACCGTTATGCTCAGGCCTTCCCAACAAGAGATCAGCGCGCTGTTATGGTGGCCAAGGTACTAGTGGAGAAATTTTTTGTGCATTATGGGCTGCCTCAGCACATAATTCTGACCAAGGGAGGGACTTTGAAAGTAGGCTTGTAAAGCAACTGCTGGGCTTGTTGGGTATTCAGAAGTCCCATACCACCCGGTATCACCCACAAGGCGACCCGCAGCCTGAGAGATTTAATTTCACTCTCTTGGGCATGTTGGGGACGCTTACGGAAGAGCAGAAACATCATTGGACACAACATATCTCTGCCGTCGTGCACGCCTATAACAGCACAAGGAGTGATGCTACCGGATATTCCCCATACCGGCTGATGTTTGGCAGGGAAGCCCACCTGCTGGTAGATCTAGCTTTTGGTACCTCAATGGATCAGATCTCTTTTAAGTCCCATCATAATTATGAGGACAGGTTGAGGAAGAGTTTAAAGGGGGCTTATGAAAAAGCCACAGAGGCCGCAGGGGTTCAGGAATGGTGGAATCAGAGAAATTACGATCTGAGAGTAAGGGTCCAGGATTTACAGTTGGGAGATCGGGTGCTATTAAGAAATCTGGGCCCCTCTGGGAAGCACAAATTAGCCAATCGGTGGGGCTCTAGGTTGTATGTGGTTAGTGAAAAACTGCTGGGATTGCCCGTATACTGGATACGGCCAGAGGGAAGCACAGGACCTTCGAAAGCGTGGCACCGGAACCATTTATTGTCCTTGCACGAGGCAGTACGAGCTACCCAGCTAGTTCCTGAAGATGAGCCCCATGTGGTGGAAAGGGGAGTAGAAACCAGGGTGAAACCTGTCTTGTCTATAGAGAGGGAAGCGGAGGATTCTGAGGAAGAAGAGAGCAACATAGGTTGATTATGGTCATCAGGAGATATGGGGATTGTACCCTATGCTGTGGGTGGCGAGGTGGAGTTAGAACAATCAGGGCTTGATGGTTCGGAACCTATGCCTAAAGCTTGTGAACAGGAGGGGACTCCCCAGAGATTTGAGGCCAGGGATCAGTCTGGGGAATGTTCAGGACAGGATGGATTGTTGCCCTCAGAGATTGCAGAGCCAGGGGAATCATTGGAGGTGGATCAGGTTACTTCATGGGGTCTGCAATTGCCAGTGTTAGAGGAGGAGTTGCTAGTTCAGGGTACCTCCGGAGGTGGGGAGTCACTAGACGACAGCGCCCATGATGCTGTTGAACCTAAAGTGCAGAGACCGAGGTGGGTGATACGCCCGGTGAAGAGACTAACATATGATGCCCTAGGACACAGCATGGAGAAAGAGTGACGTTTGCCCCTTGATAATATAAATGCCGAGTAAAAAGGTTCCCTATTCTTTGGGGGACCAAAGAAACTGTTTAGGTGGGGGGAGTGTGTAGTGGGGCTGTCTTAGAGTGTTTGCAGGAGTTTGGCTGGGAAAAGAGAGATTGGGACAGCTGCTGCTGGTTTTGGGTGTGGCAGGGGTGGATGAAGGGAAAGGATAGAAAAAGGGAAGGAAGAAAGGGAAGAGGTGGCTGTTGGAGTTCGTCAGGTGAAGGTAAAGAGGGATTGGAGGTTTTAAGCTGACCCCTTCATGTGGAGGAAGGGGAGAGAGAAAGAGAGAGGGGGGAGTAGAATTTTATTGCTTTCCTTCATGAGAAGGATATTTCAAATGGAGGAGAGAGAGGGGGGGAGGGAGAGAGTGGAATTTTATTGCTCTCCTTCTTAAAAAGGATATCTCACACGGAGGCAAGAGAGAGTGTGTGGAAAGGAAGTGGCTGGGGCTGTTAGCCTGGGACTTTTAACAATAAAGATAAGGGGGGAGGGTTTTGACGCTGAGACCTGACCGAGAAGAAGCAACAGAAGAAGAGAAGAGACTGGTCATAGCTACTGTTGCTATGAAGCCTGGAGGCTACCTAGACTGTGACTACTGCTGCTTGTACAAGTTTTAGACTTTGTGTGGGGAGGCAAGCCATTACTATAGCACGCTGACTGCTTTTGTTTCTACTATTGCCTGGAGCTGGGGTTTTCCTCCACCTCACTTGATCTTGAATGGTCATTGAGGAATCATTAACTATTGCTGCTACAACAGCCTTGGCTGGTTGGATACCATCACAGCATTGACTATTGGGGCTGGGAGGCTGGTCATCTTTGTTCCTGGAAGCCCCTTCTTGATGACAAGAGCCTGCTACTTCCTAACTCTGCCTGAAACTCCGATTAGAAGAGATACCTAGAGAATACAGCAGCAGAGCTTGACGAAAGGAGGTGGGGCTGGGAGGGCCTGGGCTTTGGCGGTCTCTGAGGAGGTAACGCTACATTACCAAGCAACTATTTTAACATGGCTTAAAGAATGGATAATTCTTAGAGACAAAAGACTATTATATCTAGAAGGGCATGACCTACAAATTGGTTGGCATGCCTTTCTGTGGTATGGGAAGAATAAAATACATAGATACTTTCAAAACCACTTTATAAGAAATGCACTTCTTTTAGAATGGGAAAAAAATAAAAGCAAAAATTTATATCAAGATACCTGGATGGCTTTCAACAATGGAAGCTTTTGCTTACCCAAATTTAATTAATTATGACAAAGTTGTGACCTATAAAGATATCTTGGACAATGAAGGGAAATTGAAAGACAGACAAGATCTACAAGAACAAGGTATTGATCTATCATGGTGGCCATATTTGCAAATCAAAACGAGATATGAAAAAGATGTTAAAACAATGGGATTTTATAAAGAACAGACAGAATTTGACCAGATACTGTTAAAAACAGATAAAAAGTTGATTAAGAAACTCTATAAATATCTGTAAGCTTAAAGATGGAGGAAGAACAAGTAAAAGAAACAATGATAACATGGGCAAAGAACTTTGGATATAATATAGAATTAGAAAACTGGCAAAAGTTATGGGAAAGAAATGCTAAATTAGCGAAAGCAGTGGCATATAAAGAAAACCTATATAAAATGTTTTATAGATGGCATATGACACCAGTGAGATTAGCAAAAATGTTTAAAAATACTTCAAACAAGTATTGCAAATGCAAACAAAAACCAGGTACTTATTACCATATGTGGTTGACATGCCCTAAAGCAAAAAGATTTTGGTTAAAAATACATTTATGGTTGGATAATATGACTAAAAAACAAATAGACTTTAAGCCAGAATTATTTCTGTTAGGAATAATAGGAGCAAATTATGAGAAAGACTGTATATATTTAATTCTACACGTACTAACTGCAGCAAGAATTGTATTTGCCCAACACTGGAAAAATGAAAATTTACCAACTGAAGAAGAATTAACTAAGAAAATTTTAGAATGTGCAGAAATGGATAGATTGACTTTAAAGATAAAAGAGAAAGAAGACTCAGTGTATTTTATAACATGGGATAATTTTTATCAATGGCTTTATTTATATATATAAATAAAGCTGAGCTTATTTTCTGATAAAAAAAATGAATGTAAATGTCAGATCCACCATCTTCAGCATGGAACCTTGCTGAGGTTTTGCCATCAATCAAGGAAGGGGGGGGAAACAAATGGACAATAAAACTGCACATACCTTTATAATGGGTAATTGGGAGGGGAATTGACAATTAAGGAAGAACAGAGTGCTTTGGAATCCGGTTCATGTTGGCGCACTGGCATCTTCAAAGCCATTTGCCATGAGAGTGGAATTTCAACAGCACAAACATCTCAGCATTTCCCAAAATATCTCGGTGGTGCTGGATTGGCTATTCACAAATGGACCACAGGGGAAGGGCTAGGGGAAACCAAGGGCACGGGAATTTTAGACTCCACTTGATTTACTGCAATCAGCATCTCTTAGTAAATGGCAGGGCACCCTGAAAGGAGTCCTGACAGAAGAGTTCAGATGAAGTCCAACCCCACCAGTTAACAGATTGCTCCGTAAAGATCTTGCCAGGGGCTAAACTACCCAAATCCAAATTGTACTCAATGACCCCTAGGGAATTGGAGGAACTATGTCTTTTTAGAGACAAAAACCTAAAGTAGGGTTTTATCCAGCCAAATCGACACAGGGTGGCCACCCAGGTACTATTCTGGGAGGGGGGGGGGAGGATGGATCCCTGCATCTATGTGTAGACTATAGAGGGCTAAATGCTGAGTATGTGGAGAACATCTATCCACGCACTGCCCCTAATGAAAGACATGTTAGCCCATTTGGCCAAATGTAATATTTTAGTAAGATGGACTTATGGGTAGCCCAGGGGTAGGCAGCCTTGGCTCTTTTATGATTCAAGGACTTCAACTGCCAGAATTCCTGAGCCAGCATGGCTGGCTCAGGAATTCTAGGAGTTGAAGTCTACGAATAATAAAAGAGCCAAGGTTGCCTACCCCGGGGTAGCCTATTACCAAGTTCAGATCAAAGAGGGAGCTGAATAGAAGATAGCTTTTAGCTGCCCCTTAGGTGCTTTCAGTTCAGGGTATTCCCCTTTGGACTACAGGGAGCCCTCGCTGTCTTCATGCAGCTGATAAATGAGGTGCTGCATGAGTACCTATACAAAGGTGTGTTGGTCTACCTGAATGACCTAGTGATTTATACTGAAACTATGGTTGAGCATGTGAAGCTGGTTAGAGCAGTCCTTAAAAAACTTAGAGCTGCTCAATTATATGCTAAACTTTCAAAATGTGAGTTCCATCAGAAATTGACTACTTGGGCTACCAGATTGATGACCAGTATCAATATACAGATGACCCCTCTGTCTCTGGTCACTTGTAGGCCTATGAATGCCAGGTCATGAAAGGACAGCAAAGAAACACGCAATGTTCTAAACCCACCCAAGAACATCTGGCATCTTGGGGAAACACCCACACCACCCAAGACTGAACATATGGTCTTGGGGGAAACTCCCCTGAGAGAACATATTAGCTACTTCTGCTTTCTTATCTATAGTATTGCCAGCCCTAAAGAGTGAAGTCTTAATCTTATGTGTGCCAGCTTGCCCTGTGTATAATACAGCCAGAATTAAATTATTGCCTCACCTTGGAATTGATCCCTCTGGTTCTAACGTTAGTAATTTGGTTTTACATTGTCTAATGGATGGCTCCTTCTATATTACTTCTCAGGTTTCTAAATTTCTTTTAAGAGCTGTCACTATTAGAGGAGAATGTTGTAATTCCCTTTAGCCAAGGTTTCTGGTGTTAATTGTTTGTGATTATATTTTTCTTGCGTTTTCTTTTGTTGCACTCGCACATATATATATTTGTTTTCTGAGGTTTTCGCGGGTGTTTGTATGTAGATCTTTGGTTATTCAGGTTTCCTCCCACATAAAATTGGAAGTGTCTTGGTGACGTTTTGACGAAGTCCCATTTGTCAGCTTCAGGCTGGTGTTTTCAGCTTCATGCATCGAGCAGCAATGTGTGGTCTTAGCTGTTTCTTCCTTTTAACTGCCAATGGGGGTATGAATGGATTGGGTGGGAGCTTGGCTGTGTTCTGATTGGGTGGAGGTGTGTTCTGATTGGTTAGGGGTTTGGCTGTGCTCTGATTGGATGGGAGTTAGCTGTGCTCTGATTGCAAACTGACACCCACCATGAAGATGAGGTACGACCACGAACGCGAAGCCAAAAAATAGCAAGGCAGCCCACCATCTTAAATCCCCCTGCAACTCAGACTAACCTGAGCACAACAAAGCCCCCACCCAAACAGAACACTCCCCCAGCCAATCAGAGCACAGCCAACCCCCCAGCCAATCAGAGCACAGCCAACCCCCCAGCCAATCAGAGCACAGCCAACCCCCTAACCAATCAGAACACACCTCCACCCAATCAGAACACAGCCAAGCTCCCACCTAATCCGTTCATACCCCCACTGGCAGTTAAAAGGAAGAAACAGCTAAGACCACACATTGCTCCTCGAAGCACGAAGCTGAAAACACTAGCCTGAAGATGACAAATGAGACTTCGTCGAAATGTCGCCAAGACACTTCCAATTTGATACGGGAGAAAACCCGAATAACCAAAGACCTACATACAAACACCCGCAAAAACCTCAGAAAACAAATATTGTACCTCTATGGGGAGGATATCCACCATCTGACCAGGACCTATGAAAAACTCGAAGTCCAAAGAGCTTCCATCTTATGTGACCTCGCATTCCTACGCAACTGCCAAGATCAAAATTTAATCCCCACAGGTTTCCAATTGAAATTCCACTCCAACTTTGCTGCCACCAAACGCATACTGAAAAGAACAGAATTGGCCCTAATCAGAAATGAACTTCACAGAAAAAGATTCTTCCTAGACCGAATCAACAAAGATCTCCTCACACTTCAACTCAAACTCAGCAACAAGATCCACCCTGCACTTTGGGACAAATCCAAACAACTCGCCGTCTGGAGAGCTGAAACACAGACCACCCTCAAGACAGACACACACACCAACAAACTCCGAAGACTACAAGAACACCAGAAATAAACCCCTCCTCCCTCACAGCCACACATGAAACAAACAGTGCATAACATCTCAGATAGGATCCTCACCAAAGCCAAAATCAATGTCCTTTCCAAAGGATTCAACTTTGCAATCGCTCCCAAACACATCCCCACTGAAACCATTATATGCGGAGTTGAAACCAGCCCGACCAAAATCATCCCCGACGACGCGAACAGAATCAGACTCGAAATCACCAACATCCTCTGCACCAGCAAGCCACCCAAAAGCAACTTACCCAAAGAGGAACAGACAGCACTACTTAACCTGAAAGAAGACACCAGCATAATAATCTTACCAGCAGACAAGGGCAATGCCACGGTGGTTATGAACACATCTGACTACCAAACCAAATTAACCAACCTACTCCAAGACTCTATATACAAACCCCTAAACAAAGATCCCACCACCTACCTGGAAAAAACCACCAGATCCAAAATAAAAGCCTCCCCCATTAGCGAAGAGATTCAGCAAAGAATCATTCCCAGAGAGAAATCATCCAGATGCCCTAAGCTCTATGGTCTCCCCAAGATACACAAAGAAGGAACCCCACTTAGACCTATAGTCAGCTCCATAGGCTCACCTCTACAAAACCTAGCCAAATTTCTCGCCAAACAACTACAGTCCTATGCAGAATCCATCACCTCACACATAAAAAACTCATTCCATGTCTTAGAGATCATAAAGAAACAAAACTTACAGCCCAGCGACCTACTCGTAAGCTTTGATGTCATATCCCTCTTCACCCAAGTGCCAATCAAAGAAGCCTTGACAGCTATCCAAAACAAATATAACCCCCCCCCCCAAACACATCCTAGATCTGGATGTGATCTACAATAACTCCGTACATAGCAGCACCGGTTTACCCCTTTCATGGCTACAGGGCAGGACTTTGTGCCCATGCTTGAGCTGCCCCTGGCCACTCCCCGTTTCATCTTTAAAAGACTGGGTTGCCCAGTTGCAGAATTCCTGGCCAATGGTTAGAAAATCATTGGAGGAAGCAAGACACACATAAAAAACATGCAGACAAAAAATGAACAAAGCCCAAAGACTTTAAAATAGGATACTGGATCTAGCTCTCCACTAAATACCTGCAATCCAGACAGCCTTCCCAAAAACTGGAACCAAAGTACATTGGCTCTTTCCCCATCAAAAGGATCATCAACCTGGTCACAGTTGTGCTTGAACTGCTGAAATCGCTTAGGCTCATTCACCTGAATTTCCATTGTACTAAAATTGGAAACTCTGGCCCTTTGTGCCAACTCTGCCTTCTCCACCCAAACCACTCATGATTGAAGGGGAACAACATTTTGAAATTAAGGACATTTTAGACTCTTGCAAGCACCGAGGAAAGCTCCAGAATCTAGTGGTGTGGAAAGACTTTTCCCCCTTCAGAAACTGAATGGGTGGATCTTAAGTACATTAAAGTGGCTAAACTCCTCAAATACTTCCATAATCAATATCCTGATAAACCAAAATAACTCCTTTATCTAACCGTGTACCTACCTTGTTTCTCTCTTCCTTTGTTGTGTTTTTCTGTTTGTTTTGCAGGACTGACATCCTTGTCAAGGGGGGCTGCATGTCAGATTCACCATCTTTGGCTTGGCAGCTTGCTGGGGTTCTGCCATCAATTGGGGAAGGGAGAGAGGAGCAAATGGGCAATAAAGCTGCATACCTTTGTGATGGGAAATTGGGAGGGGGAGTTGACAGTTGAGGAAGAACAGAGTGCTTTGGATTCTGGTTCATCTTGGTTCACTGGCATCTTCAAGGCCATATTCCCTGAGAATGGAATTTTACCAGCACAAAACACCTCAGCATTTCCCAAAACATCTTGATGGTGCTAGATTGGCTACTCATGAATGGACTGGGGGGGGGGGTAGGGAAAACCAGGGGTTTAGTTCTGTATTGGTGTGTGTGAATTTTAGATTCCACTTGACTTACTGCAATTAGCATCTCTTAGTAAAAGTGCCTTTTCACTTTAACCAAATGGAGTTGAGAATTTTACTTGCCTCGGAGATTAGACTGGGGCAGGTCTGACAGTAAAATTATTACTGACAACATTGTAATATCATAAAATGATAGCTTAAAATTCTGTTCCTAATGTTAAATGAGGGAGATTATGCTATTTTTGTAATAAACAGCAATGGCAATTGAACAAAATTTGGTTACTTTTCTGGCAATAATATCACACTTGGAAGAATCCAACTGGCATCTATTTTTAAAAGTGCAATTAAATATTTAATACCAATTTAAATAAAGGAGAAGGTTATGTGTTATAAATTTTTATTTCTTCCAAAGGATATGGGACTATATGAACTTGTTTAGGCATGCCTTGACTCTCTTCCACAAGAAATGACGACAGAATATTGAATCTTTCTAACGGCTTCTAGTTTGTTTTTGGGTGTGACTTGAGGTGCTAGTTGCTACCTACAAAGCCCTATATGGCATAGGGCTTGGTTACTTGAAGGACTACCTTTCTCTCACAATATCTTCCTGGCTGGTTCAATCTAGCAAGATGGTGCACTCTGGCTTCCATTGATTAAACAATGCCATATAACAGAATCCCAGAATGCTTTCTCTTGTAGCATTATCTGCCTTCTGGAATGAGGTTACCCCCCAAATTCAAATGGCTTCCACCCTTATAGTATTTCAAAGGACCTGGGATAAGCAGTTATGGATGTTTGATGATGTTATGGATAATGTCATAGGATGTAAGCTGTTTGAAGTAAAAGCTGCCTTTTGCACTTTGATGATGATAGTGAATTTATCAATGCCAATGGTGTTCAAGTGGTGCTCCAGTTGTTTTGGAATTGCACCCAAGGCACTTATTACTATTGGTACTATCTTTGCTTTTTTTTGCCACAGTCATTTTATTTCTATTTGCAGGTCTTTGTATTTTGCTGTCTTTTCCACTTCTTTTTCTTCTATTCTGCTGTCTCCAGACTTTTTTGTCTTTCTTATGAACAATTGTTAAATCTGGGGTATTATGTGGCAGGTGCCTGTCTGGTTGAATTCTAAAGTCCCAGAGCAATTTAGCTTTTATTTTATGGTCCATCAGTTCTTGCTTGCAGGCAAATGAATATTTCTTGCAATCTTCCCAGCCACCATTGTTGCTACTTTGTCATATCATTGCTTGTAGTCAGTTTGTGAGATCTTCTTTCAGCAGCTAATCAGATGGTCCACTGTTTCTTCACCTTCTCTGCATATGCAGTATTTGCTGTCTGTTGCTGTCTTCTCAATTTTGGCTTTGTATGCATTTGTTCTTAGGGCTTGGTTTTGTGCAGCTAGAATTAGCCCCTCAATCTCTTTCTTCAACTGTCCTGCTCTTAGCTATTGCCAGGTTTTGTTATTATCTGTTTTCCCAGTTATTTTTCTTTTAATGTACTGGCCATGTAATGCTTTGTCTTCTCAGGCCTCATTCTGTTCTTCATTTGGTCTTTCTTGTAAGGCCAGTTTGGTCTCTCCAGTGGTCAGTAATGATTCCTGGAATACTAGCTTCCACACATCTTCACAGTCCTTCAGATATTCTTCCAATGCCCTTTTCTCTGCTTTGACTGTCTGATGTACTTGCATCTTCTTCAACTGCCTGATATTATTAATGTGAAAGGTGCTCTGAGTGCTACAAATATTCTCCCTAGCATACCTAAGCTGTAGATTTTGGACAAAGCTTAATCTTTTTGCAGATCTTAATTGAGACATACTGTATTATCTCCCAAAGAGCTTTTTTTTTATTGAAAAATTTTATAAACTTTTTACAATAAAATACCCCCCCTCCCATCCCATAACCCTCCCCCCTCCTTCCCAGAGCTGAATACAGGGTTAAAGAAACAAAAAAACATAGAAATTAAATGAACATCGATCCACTATACATACATCCCAAAAAAATTTAAAGTACTTTAACTCCAATACATAAAAACTATAAATCCAACCATACCCAATTTAAACTATAAATTATTCAAAAGCTAAATAATACTTCCTAATCCCATATTTATTCTGTACAAAATTTACCCATCTTTTCCACACAGAAATATATCTCTCTTGTGAATGGTCTTTCAGATAAGCCGAAATTTTTGCCATTTCTGATAAATGAGAAACTTTGAGAAACCATTCTTCTATGATAGGCAAGGAATCCTTCTTCCAATATTGCCCAATCAGCAACCTTGCCGCCGTGATAAAATTTAACATTAAGGTAATCTCTTTAACATCACAGTCTACAATAATACCTAACAAAAATAATTGTGGTGTAAATTTTATCCTTCTATTAAAAATCTTCTGAATGTTCCACCAAATCTTAATCCAAAAAGCCTTTACATTTCTACATGACCACCAAATATGATAATACGTTGCATCCAGACAACCACATCTCCAACATTTGGGCTGTACATTTGGATACATACGAGACAACTTTTGTGGATCAAGGTGCCACCTATAAAACATTTTATAAAACTTTTCTCGTAAGTTTTGAGCTTGGGTAAACTTAACATTCCTCACCCAAATTATCTCCCATGTATCTAATAAAATCGGCTCTTCAAAATTCTGAGCCCATTTAACCATACAATCTTTAACTAATTCTGTTTCTGAATCCAATTCCACTAAAGCATTATAAACTCTTTTTATATGAGTTCTACTTTGATCTTTAATTTGTTTCATCAAATTCACATCTTCCATAGCAAAACCCACTTTTTGATCTATACTCCATCTTTCTAATAATTGCCTATACTGGAACCAAGAATAAATAATATTTTCTTGCATCAATTCCTCCATAGATTTTAATTGCCAATTATTCCCTTCCCACTTAAGCAATTGTTTATAAGAAATCCTATCCATTTTCACTCCTTTCCTTATCCCCTCTATTGCGTGTCCAGGAATTCCCCACAACGGTATTCTGAAATTTAATCTATAATATTTCTTCCAGACACGCAATAAAGCAATTCTTAAAACATGGGACTTAAAAACCCTATCCACCTTTTTATTATAAATTAAATACGCATGCCATCCAAATAATAAATCCCATCCCTCCAAAGAAAGTATATTTGAATTAGTTAAGTTAACCCAATCACTAATCAACGTTAAAACCACTGCATCATAATACAATTTCAAATTCGGCACCTTGAGTCCACCTCTCTCTCGAACATCTTGTATAATTTTAAGCCTAACTCTTGGTTTTTTCCCAGCCCAAATGAATCTATTAATACCCTTCTGCCATTCTTCTAAATTTACCTCTTTCTTTAAAATGGGTATCATTTGAAACAAGAAAAGAAATTTTGGCAGAACATTCATTTTAACTGCAGCAATTTTCCCTAACAAAGATAATTGCATTTTTTTTTCCAATCATTCAAATCCTTCTGCATTTTAAACCATAACATTTCATAATTATTTTTATATAATTTTATATTAGAAGCAGTTATATAAACCCCCAAATATTTTACCTTTTTTACAATTTCAAAACCTGTCAAATTAACTAAAATCTCCTTATCCGAATTAGACATATTTTTAGATAATATTTTAGTCTTATTATTATTAACTTTAAAACCAGAAACTTGCCCATACTGATTTATAATCTGTAACAACTCCAATACCGAATAGGTTGGTTGAGACAAAGTAACAACCAAATCATCAGCAAAAGCTCTTAATTTGTAATCTTTCTTGTTAATCATTATTCCCTTTATTTTAGATGATTCACAAATTTTAATCAACAAAATTTCTAATGTTAAAACAAACAACAAAGGGGATAATGGACATCCCTGTCTTGTACCCTTTCCAATTTGAAAAACCTCAGATAAACCTCCATTAATTATAAGTTGCGCCGATTGTTTTTGATAAATACCTCTAAGAGCTTGCAAAATTTTATCCCCAAAATTCATCTCTTCAACCAATCTTAACATAAATTGCCAATTTAACTGATCAAAGGCTTTCTCAGCATCTAAAAAAATCAAACCTGCAGGAATCTATTATTTTTGTCCAAATATTCTATTAAATTAATAATTTGTCTAACATTATTCTTCATATATCTCCCAGTTATAAACCCTGTTTGATCAGTATGTATCACTTGATTCAATACAATCATAAGTCTATTTGCTAAAATTTTTGAAAAAATTTTGCAGTCTATATTCAAAAGAGATATAGGTCTATAATTTTTAGGTAAAGTAAGATCTTGATCCTCTTTTGGAATCAAGGAAATAAAAGCCCTTCTCCAAGATGGAGGTGTGCCTAAATCCATTAATATACTATTAAAAAGTTCTTTCAAGGGCTCTATCATCTCCTCACTTAAAGTTTTATAATAAATTGATGTCAATCCATCAGTACCAGGTGCTTTGCCAACTTTTAGTTGTTTAATTGCCATAATAATTTCCTGTGAAGTAATCAATCCATTAATCTCATCTCTTTGATCATTTGTTAATTTCCGAAAATGAGCATCTTGTAAATATTTATCTATATCCAAACTCTGTACCTTCTGACCCATATATAATTTTGTATAAAAATCTAAAAAAGATTTTTTAATCAATTCTTTCTGAAAAACCACTTTACCATTATAATTTATTTTATCTATAATTCTCGACCTCTGTTTCTTCCTTAGTTGATAAGCCAACCACCTACCCGGCTTATTTGCATTTCAAAATGTATTATGTTTCATATAACATAAATTAGTTGCAACCTGATCAGCCATTAACACATTAAATTGTGTTTTAAGCAAATTTATAGAAGTCTTTACATTCTTATCCAAAGGATTCAAAATTAATGCTTTTTCTTTTATTTTAATCTCATCCTCCAATTCCTTACATTTTTGCATTTGTTTTTGCCTATAAACCTTATTCATTTGAATCAAAACCCCACGCATATAAGCCTTACTGGCATCCCATACTATAGCCATTGAAGTTCCCTTAGACATATTTAAAGTAAAAAATTCCTTTAAATATTCTCTAAGTTTCTGTACATTCACCTCATATCTAAATAAATTTTCATTCAACCTCCATGATCTTCTCTCCTCCTTCTCAGCAATTAACTCCAACCATACAGGACTATGATCAGTCAATGTCCTTGGGAAGACTTTTACATTTTTAACACTAAAATATAAATCCGTAGTAGTAAAAAAAAAATCAATTCTTGAGAACGATTGGTGTCTATCAGAAAAAAACTTAAAATCTCTCTCTTCCGTATTACGTTCCCGCCAAATGTCTCTCAGTTCCAAGTCATCTTTCAAATCAAAAAAAGCTTGCTTGAAAAAAGTAGAAAATCCTTTCTTGTCTTTATGTGTATCCAACACTCCATTCCAATCCCCCATCAAAATAACAGATCTATAATCCAATGAAATCAATTTTGTTCTTGATTAGGAGCATATAAACCCACTATAAGCAATTTCTTACCATACAATCCCACTTCAATCATAACATATCTTCCTTGAGAATCAGAATCTATTAATTTAGCTGACAAACTTTTCTTGACATAAATAACAACACCCCCTTTTTTTCCAGGAGCAGAAGATACAAAATGTGAACCCAATCGAGCATTAATCAAATATTTTTGATCCTTTAAAATAATATGAGTTTCCTGCAAACAAACAATATCATTATTATATTGCTTCAAATAATGAAATATTTTCTTCCTTTTCTGTGGAGAATTGAGGCCGTTAACATTCCAGGTCAGGAGCTTTGCCATCTCCTCCGGCTGCCAGCCTGGAGAAGACTGCTTGAAGATCTGCCATTGAAGATCGAATCATCGAAGATCTCTTAGGTCTTGCTCCTCCCACAGGCTCAGAAACAGATTCTTGTGTAGATTCTTTTATTTCCTTCTTCTGTTGATCCTTTTCTTTTCGTCTATAAGCTGCTCAGGTCATTCTCTGTTCTTTCATCTCAGTAGACTGCTATAACAACTCAGCCTGTGCTTTTCCAGCTTTCATTGATGCAACATCTTCAACCAACTGCTCTCCCTCTTTCACATCCAATACTTTAAACCTTAGAGGTGATGATGAGCGCGCTCCCAGGACAGAAATGTAAAACTCTCTTGCCTTTGAAACAATATTAATTCTATAACGTGTCCCCACATGGCTCACCACAATTCCAGTTGGGATGTCCCATCTAAACGGCATCTGTCGTTTTTTAAGTTCATCTGATAAAAAAGCAAAATCCTTTCTTCTTCTTAAAATTTTTGATGGAATCTCCTTTAAAATTATAACATCCTGAGCAGCAATCTGAAATCTCTTATTGTAAAATGCTTGTATAATTTCATTATGTAAAGATCTTTTTCCAAAGTAAATCACCACATCTCTTGGTAAATTTCTCTGCTTTGCAATCCATGAATTGACTCTAAATATTTTTTCTATTTCTCTCAATATCTCCTCTGGATTCCTCTCCAATATCCCAGCAATATCATTTGCCACCACCTCCCTCAGATTTTCTTGCATATTTTCCCTCAAGCCTCTGATTCTTAAAGCAAACTCCATTTCTCTATACTGAGACATAACAATTTCATCCTGTGAATTCTCCACTGTTTTTTCCACATTTTCCACACGGTATTCCAATAAATCCACTTTATCTGTAACATCCTCAAGACGACAGTCCAGCTTTTCAACAACAGAGGCAAGTCCTTGCAGAGCCTGTACAATATCCTCCCTCATAATTTTATTCTCTCTTCTAAAAGTTCCTTCACTTCTTCTCTAATTTGACACACAACATTACCCATAACATCTTGAATATCTTTTACCGTAAGTGGTGGTACAGGCAGAGAGGGTGGTGGTGATCTAGGTTTAGGTTGTTGAGCTGTAAGTATTCCCGGAGAAGAAGCCACTTTAGGCACAGCAGAGATCACTTGACGCTTCGAAGCCATTTTAAAAAGTTTTTCTCCTTCTTAAAAAATCCAAAAGACCAGAAAAAAAACAAAAAGAGGGAAAAAACCCCTCTTCTATTTATAAAAAGAAAAAAAAGAATATATCCTTCTCATGCAAACACCCACAGTCCCAAAAGTTACTAAAGCTTTATAACAAAAAAAATAATAATGAAAAAGTGAAAGTCCTTTCCTCACTTTCCTTTCATGCGTATGAGAAAAAGAAACCTCTCATCGCCATTTTTCTTTCCCTTAAAATGAAGAAAAGGAAAATATTGTTCTTCTCTTCTCCAGAGTTAAAGTTCAAAATTAACATATAAATTCCCCTGATCAGCTCTGTCCACTTCAAAATCAACTCACCAGTTCACTTTAATTGCGGATGTGGAAGCGGCGTCTTGCTTTGTCCCAAAACAAAAAGAGACAAAGACGTCTGAGAAGTGGAGAAGCCTCGGACTCCATGGGAACTCACCCTTCAACCCCCCCCCCCAAAATCTCTGAGGTCTTAGAGGTTCTACCACTATCCAAGGAAAAAAACTCACATCCTTCCCTTTGCCCGGGAAAGAAGTTTCAAACCGCGGGACAGCTGATGTCTGCTGTCTCCGCAGTTTTTACACTGTCTCAGACGGACAGCTACAAAGTAGCTGCCATCGGCACAGCACAGCGCCACAGGAAGCTTTATCATAGCTAATTCAAACCAAATATTGTGTAAAGAATCCACTGTGTTTTAGATTTTATTAGTCATGTGGAGGAAGTTCTTGCAAAATTAAAACAGAGAACTTCCAAAGAAAAACTGGTTTGACATAATTTCTAGTCTTAGTAAAGAATTAGAAAGATATCTGGGCATAAAAGTAGAGCCCTTGATTGGTCTTTTTTTATTTTAGAAATTATGTTATGATAGTTACAGATCCATGTGCTGTAGCATCTTAGATTTTTAATGTGTTTATAATATGGCTATTGCCATTGCAAACAACAAATCAGAGAATGGAATATAGTTTTTAATGAACTTGGACAAAGCAATTTATTAAGAACTCTGTAAACTATCAATATTTGTTTGTTTGCTCTATTTATACTAATTAATTATTTTTCTTCTCCTAAAACTATTTGGATGAGAAACAGAACTGTACTATCCAACATCCTTGAGCATCTTCCTTAAAACTTCTTCAAATAATTCAGAATCTTACATGGATGTTTCCCATGAACCTTTGGCACTTGACCAATGTGGACAGTGGTGCCAGCACGATGGAGGAGTGACCTGCCAAAATGGCAGTATCGCATGCGGATGAGTCCCTCGGGCAGCAAGGTGATTGTGCGCAGCAAGATGAATGCTCCTGGTGGGCGGGGCGAGTGGAGAGAGGCAGAGCACCAAAACATAAACAGACGTCAGCCAGCCCAATGGAAATAGGATCGATGCAATCGATTGTGGGAGGGTGGAGGCCGAATAGACCCGTAACGTGCTCATTAGCTATACTGCTAGCTTCACAGAGACTATAAGAATGTGCCTCCCATTCCTGGCTTACACTCTGACGAAGTCAGCAGGAGCTGACGAAAGCTCAGTTTTAATACATTTTTAGTCTTGGTAATCCGTGTTTCTAATTTTATCATGAATATACCCAAGCATTATCATTCCTATTTTCTATTCTTCTCTACAACTGGAACTCAGATGTAGGATTCTTCTTGGTTGTACTGTATAGTCATTAAAAGAAACTGAATTTTTTTAAAAAAAGTATTTTTAGATCTAAGTTGCATTACAGATATGCACAATTAAAATATTTAAATAAATTACCAATGCATTTTTTACTTGTTACATTCTATATTTAAACCCAAAGCTTAACTTCTTTTTTTAAAGGATAAGAAAAATCGATGTATGTTTATAAATACCTTTATTAATTGCAGTATACATAAGAGCTATTAATTACACAGCAATATAAATCCTTGAGATTATCAAAACTGATTAAATTATTTGATCATTATTTAATCTATTTAACTAATTTGTATATATGTGTGTAAAAGGTCTATATATGGCCTTAGTGACCTTATTCAATAGTAATTTGGAGGTGATTCCTTTCTATACAGGTGAAATTCTAATTGATCTAAATGCAACTGTAATTTTTTTCATCAGAATTATTTGAAATATAATAGAAAATCCACTCACGAATAACAGAACACCTGACATAAACCCTAAGTAAATAGCACCCCCATTTTTTTGCGCAATGGGCCTTGAGGGCAAATGAAAAGAAGAAGGAAAAGGTATATTTTCATTTCTAAATACAGAATAGACGTTCCAGCTAATAGGAATAAAGACACAGATGCTAGAAAGCACATAAAACATGCCTCCAATAAAAGGCAGCCATCTAGTCTGGATATGTCTTTGAAAAAAACTGTTCCATGGAATTAGGAATGCAAACAACAGTCCCCAAAATGCAAACAATGAGCCAATGAACATCAAGATCTGACCAAGCTTCATTTCTACTGGGAAGAATTTTTCAAAAAGTTCAAAATCATGACAACAACGTAATGTGTAGTTATGAGATTCTATTAAATTTGGAGGAAAACAGATCTTCCATATTCCCACCCGAGTGACACCAGCCATATAATGGCTAGTTTTTTCAATAAACCACAACCTCCAGTCTGAATGGTGTACTGTAATCGGCAAAAGGATGCAGCCTGTAGCTCCTGCTGAAAATCCAATTAGTTGCAGAATATACACTGCCTCAAATAGCGCTTGTTCCTCAGTTGTCACTGTAGACATCATTTTAGAAAGTTCACACAAAAGCAAAGAGTGCTGAAAAATATGTTATGAATAATTGTAATTTTTCAATATTTTTATTCTTTTATCACATTTCTAAGCACTACTAGTGCTAAACTCATATGCAGTTATTTCTATACTATCATAGATCTATTCACTAGCTTGAATTAGCATTAACTGGTTATTGCTCTTAATGTTTTAATTTCTATTTGACAAGCTACGTGCCTCCATGTTTCAACCTGTCTTTAGATAAAGTGGGGGGAGAGGTGTTATTCTCAAATGGGTAGATGGAGAAACAAAACTTCTTTGTTTTGGAGCCTGAAGCCTTGTCAAAGACACCAAAACAGATGTGGATTTGAAGCAGATGGTTCCCATAACAAAATAGACTTGTTGATGTTGATTACATAAGACGTTGGGGGTTTGGCTGGGAAAACTATAGTTTAAGTCTATGAAATGGTGTGGGAGCCTCAGAGTTAGTTTTGCTTCAACATAACCATGCAGTGTATTCAATAAACCATAAGATTTTCGGAAACAGAATTAATCTGGAGTTTTATTTGGATTCTCGACCTAGATGTTGATACTATTTTTGTATTCTAGAATGGCTTCTTTTTTAAAAAAAGATCTAATTAATGGTATTATATGAGTCATTCTAACCTTTCTTTTATAAACACTTAGAAACACCAACCTTATTATTGGGGGACTGAAAAATAAAATAAAAATATCAGATGTATGAAAATCTGAAATAGTTGCAATATTGACTCATAGAACAAAATTACATATTGGGCTTCACAAAGAAATTCTATTGTTAATAGCTAACTCCTAGTTCTCCAGCAAAACATGCTACATTTCAATTATATCCTAGTTTTATAGCTTTATTTCTTTCAAAAGATTTTAGAATGGTGAATCTTCAGTTATATGTATGGCTAACTATCTAAACAGTGTACTGTAATTTAGACTAGTTCCTTGGTACTGAAATAATTCCAGGTTTTAGACCAGCTCTAGTCAGTTGACCTGGTATATCAAGGTTGAATTGCTAAAATGCTTGCTAATTTCTATCACTATTCAACTTGCCATAGAAACAGGGTAGGGGGTAGAAAGCTTGGGAAAGAAATGGAATTCTAAGAAGGCAACCACAGACTGTGAGAGCCAAGGTCACAAAAGCAGGTTTCTGACAGAGAAGTGGACCATTTTCTTAACAAATCAAAGACGTGTAATTGTGCAATGTGAACACTTGGGGGTTGGAGGTTATGGAAAGCTATTGTTAACTAACAAGATTTTAGCGCAGGAAAACTAGAGTTGGTTTTGTTTCTTCAGTACCGGGATGTGTATTCAATAAAACTTATCTTTTCTGGTACCTCAAAGCCATGAAGATTCCTTAATTTTGAATTTGCTAGACAGATGGTTAACAGCTACGTACTTCATTGAAACAGGAAAAATTGTAAAATTTTCAATGGCGGGCTTCCTGGTTTTAATCTGTCCTGCTCATTCTTAAAAGTTTCCTCATTACAACTGCTAAGGGACTCAAATGTATAATTCAAATACCTGACATTTCATGCCAGGCTTCAATAGAAATGACTGGAACATAGGACATTTATCTACACTCAGTCAAAGAAATGGGTCATATGCCAGTCTGTGTAGATTGGCATAGTTTGCAAGGGTTTCAAGGGCAGTTTTTCAAAATTTTACCCGATATACCAAAGGTTGATCATAATATTGGCTATAAAGTTTATTCGCTACCATTAAACTATGCTCATTTTTTTTTAAAAAAGTAGACTAGATGAAGACTATTTTTCTCTGGGAGTCATATTTTGTAATATTTAGGTCAAAGTGAATCAGTAAGACCATTTATTTCTGGGAAGTCACAAATTATTTTTATAGGCATGAAATGACTTTGTTAAGAATTGCCATTATAGCTAGAAGCATACAGGCAAAGTTACTCTGTTAATAACGCAATAGTTGATCCCAAATAATTATATGCATTTCAAGCATATCTAGAGTTCTATTGGCAACAAGTTCATTTTGGTTCAGACATGGGGAACAGAGAAAATCAAATTATTCTGTGAACTCTTGTAAGATCAGCAGCAGCAAACCATCTACCAAAGATTTTCTTTTTATTACAGATTTCTATATGCTATGTCATTATGTTATTTAATTGCAGCTGGAGATGATGAGTAACTTTTACAAGATCATTTTTACAAAAGACATTTATGTCTGGTACTACTCTACTTATCATCACATGGTCTTATTGGCTCATGTTCTTAGATATATCAGAGAGACAAAACGTAGACATATGTCTGGCATTACTTGCCTTTGTCAGATGAAGTCCACCATGCTTTACCTAAAAACATATTTTTTTTCAGTGTTTCAATTAGAAATTATATTTAGTTTTTTTTAATGACTATTAACTATAGGTGATTATACAATACAGATATGCTTTCTAGAATATTTTGCAATATAGGTAGTCCTCATCTTACAACAGTTCATTAGTGACAGTTGAAAGTTACAATGGCACTGAAAAATGTCACTTATGACTGTTGTTCACAATTACAATCTTTGCAGCATCCCCATGATCATGTTATCAAAATTCAGATGCTTGGCAACTGGTTCTTAGTTATGACGGTTGCAATGTCTTGGGTCATGTGATCCCCTTTTGCAACCTTCTGACCATCAAAGTCAATGGGGGAAGCCACTTAACAACTGGGTTACTAACTTATCAACTGCAGTGATTCACTTAACAACTGTGGCAAGAAAGGTGGTAAAATGAGGCAAAACTCACAACAAGTATGTCACTTAACAACAGAAAATTTGGGCTCAGTTGTGGTCATAAGTCAAGGAGTACCTATAGTTATAAGAGATAATAATCACATACTGCCAACTTTTAGGAATGGGAATATCTGTATTATATTGTTTTTATATATCGTGTGTGTTTGTGTGTGTGTATGTGTAGAGAAAGGGAGGGAGTATTGGTTGTTAACATTGCTATAAAAAAATAAAAAATCTTTCATAAAACTGTTAACCTGAGCTCCATAAAACATGGCACATGAGAAATAGAACATAGTAATGAGATTTACAAAAACAGAGCTGTGTTAAAATTATGATGCAATTTATTTCCTATGGTAAATATTCCTTTATCTCTGCATGTAGAGGGAGGGAGGTTATCACTGGAACTGTTTTTAGAAATTCAGAATAGTTTCCAAGATTCTGATTCTAACTGTTTTTTAAACATTTCTGCTCATTGGTGTAGAAAGTAATACTTTTTACTTAATCATGAAAGGAATTTGGTGGTTGTTTTTTTTTTAAATAGACCTGGGGAGAACATGTGTGTGTTTGTGGAAAACCATTGAAAGAGAACTTAGCTACTGCTTGTAGAAGATGTTTTCTAGATAGGGCAAGTAGGAGGAAGCCAATATCATATAACTAAATTGCTAATCTAATCTAGAGCTGGTTAACGTTACTAAAAACTGCTATGTATGAATTTGACTAACGCCATGATGGGCAACATGGCAGCAATGTAAATGTCATAGAGCTGGAGTGACCACTGCTGACCATACGTTTACCAATTTCAGAGGAGTTACTCAGAATAAGATAGGCAGAAAAACATGAAATACAAGACTCCAGGGGAGATGCCAGTGGAAAAAGGAGGAAGAAGAATTTGGAGAAGCAGCAACTTAAGTGTAATTAAATTGTAACTCTTTGGGGATTTAGGTATCAGCACTCTACTAGAAAAAATGATGCCCCATTTTTTTTTGTACCTGAAGGAAAGAATGTAATTTTGTGATTATCTTGTCCTTATACATCTACTAAGCTAGGCAACTATTAACCCAGTCAAATCTTCTTATCACCCAAACCAAGTGAGTTAACCCTAATTATTTGGGAAAATGAAACTTTCACAGCCAATTCCTCCAAGAAATATTATGCCTAATGTAATTTCTATCAATTAAGTATAAGAATGTAAAGGGCATCAGAGACCTAACAAGGATAGTAAAAGCAGTTGACATATTCATATCTACTGGCTTCACATTGGATAGATGTAGAAGTTGGGACATGGATAATATTTTCAGATTCCCACAGTAATCCAGATTTCACTATGGTGTACCTGTGGACAAGAACAACCCACAGAAGTACATGGTAACCATCAAACTATTGTATATCACTGACTTTTGAAGCAAAGTTGAATCACATCATTGCAGAGATGTCAGAAGTAAATTTATGATGTTCCCAAAGAATAGTAAAGATACCAATTGTATCCTCACTCTTTTTAGCTTTCATTCCTATGTACCTGTCTTTTTGATCAATAGCTCAGACAATCCTATCTCTTCTAAATTCTGAGTTTTATATTTCAGTGCTCTGGCCTGCTTCAACTCTTTTCAAAGCAAATAAGCTTAATTTAGGAGTTATTAAAATATAGAAAATATATATGAAATAAAAATGATTACAACCTGGTCAAGCTTTCAATAAAATAATTATTTTGAAGATAATGTTCTCCTCAGTAGAGCAGTTGCTCTCCCAGTTCTCCCCAAAATCAGGAACTAGCTCAAAACTAGTCTTGTCGAGACTTGTCTTAACTAGACTAAAGGAGCTCAAGCTATTCTCAAGCTATTAAACTGCATGACTACAGATGATTCTTTTTATTGGCAGTTTTGTTTCTTAGAATGTTGATCCAAACATTCTTGTTGCCTTGGGAAACTCCAAAGATTCAGTTGAAATGTTTGGAATACATTTAAAATAAAATAAATATTTAAAATATAGGTTAACTCTTAGCATTAGCTGCATTAATTACTGCCTTCATACCATAACATTTTTAAGATGCAATGTGCTTGTCAACACTGCTAATATTGGATATTATTGCTTTGACAAGATATCCAGAACTGTCTGGTATTTTTAGAGTTAATTCAGATGATGGTGGGGGGGAGGAGAAAGATAAGGACTGCCGTGGGAAGGGAAGGGAAGTGAATCTTTGCCCTCCAAGTTGATTGGAAGAGGTGAATTATGAAAGCAAAATAGGGGAGGGGAATAGCCTGGAATGTTATGTGCAAAGGAAGGGAAATTCAGATCTTGGCATGTTGTCAAGGTTCCGACTAATGGAACACTTCAAAGAACTTCCAGACATTGTTTATTCTAAAAAGTCTTTAATTATATGAACACAGTGTCGGCACAGCATGGATGCAGGGCACATAGTTTACCATTTTTCACATGCCTAAATAGGGCTTTACAACTTGCTGAAGTCTGGAGCTAATAAATCCTTGATTTAGTGCATCTTTATATGACAGACTCGTGTGCCATGCCCCAAATTTCTGTGTTAATTTGTTACAGAATAATGTCCTTGTTAAATTTAATCATGGACATTTCTAAAGAATTTTCTTTCTTCCCAATTAGTCCAGAGATTTCATCTGAGAACAACTTTAGAATAAATCTATTTAAACTGTGCTTAAAATAGATACATTTAAATTGTTTATTCTAATTTTAGGTAGCATACATGTACAGTGAGGGGAAAAAATATTTGATCCCCTGCTGATTTTGTACATTTGCCCACTGACAAAGAAATGATCAGTCTATAATTTTAATGGTTTATTTTAACAGTGAGAAACAGAATAACAAAAAAAATCCAGAAAACACATTTCAAACAAGTTATAAATTGATTTGCATTTTAATGAGTGAAATAAGTATTTGACCCCTTCGCAAAACATGACTTAGTACTTGGTGGCAAAACCATTGTTGGCAATCACAGAGGACAAATGTTTCTTGTAGTTGGCCATCAGGTTTGCACACATCTCAGGAGGGATTTTGTCCCACTCCTCTTTGCAGATCCTCTCCAAGTCATTAAGGTTTTGAGACTGATGTTTGGCAGCTCGAACCTTCAGCTCTCTCCACAGATTTTCTATGGGATTAAGGTCTGGAGACTGGCTAGGCCACTCCAGGACCTTAATAAGCCACTCCTTTGTTTCCTTGGCTGTGTGTTTTGGGTCATTGTCATGCTGGAATACCCATCCATGACCCATTTTCAATGCCCTGACTGAGGGAAGGAGGTTCTCACCCAAGATTTGATGGTACATGGCCCCATCCATCATCCCTTTGATGCAGTGAAGTTGTCCTGTCCCCTTAGCAAAAACATCCCCCCAAAACATAATGTTTCCACCTCCATGTTTGACGATGAGGATTTTATTTATTTATTTTATTTTTAAAATTTATAAGCTGCCCCACTCCCGGAGGACTCTGGGCGGCTAACAATAAAAACACCATTAAACATAACAAAACAAACAGTACAAGAACAGTCATCCAGGGGTCAGATTTTATAAACCCCAGGCCTGCCAGAAAAGCCAGGTCTTAAGCAGCTTACGGAAAACCAACAGGGTGGGAGCGGTCCTAATCTCCGGGGGGAGCTGGTTCCAAGACGTGGGCGCCATCACAGAGAAAGCCCTCCTCCATGGCCCCGCCAAATGGCACTGCTTGGCCGACGGGACCTGAAGGAGGCCCAGCCTGTGGGATCTAACCGGACGAAGGAACTATGAGGTAGTAGGCGGTCTCGCAAATAGGATGGTGTTCTTGGGGTCATAGGCAGCATTCCTCCTCCTCCAAACATGGCGAATTGAGTTGATGCCAAAGAGCTCGATTTTGATCTCATCTGACCACAACACTTTCACCCAGTTCTCCTTTGAATCATTAAGATGTTCATTGGCAAGCTTCAGATAGGCCTGTACATGTGCTTTTTTGAGCAGGGGGACCTTGTGGACACTGCAGGATTTCAGTCCTTCACGGCGTAGTGTGCTATCAATTGTTTTCTTGGTGACTATGATCCCAGCTGGCTTGAGATCATTGACAAGATCCTCCCGTGTACTCCACGAGGTGAAATCTTGTATGGAGCCCCAGACCGAGGGAGATTGACAGTTATTTTGTGTTTCTTCCATTTGTGAATAATCGCACCAATTGTTGTCATTTTCTCACCAAGCTGCTTGGCGATAGTCTTGTAGCCCACTCAAGCTTTGTGTAGGTCTACAGTCTTGTCCCTGACATCCTTGGACAGCTCTTTGGTCTTGACCATGGTGGAGAGTTTGGAATCTGATTGATTGATTGCTTCTGTGGACAGGTGTTTTTTATACAGGTAACAAGCTGAGATTAGGAACACTCCCTTTAAGACAATGCTCCTAATCTCAGCTTGTTACCTGTATAAAAGACACCTGGGAGCCAGAAATCTTGCTGATTGATAGCGGATCAAATACTTATTTCACTCATTAAAGTGCAAATCAATTTATAACATTTTTTTTTATTTATTTCTTTTTTTTTTGCTTGTTTTTTTTTTTTCTGGTTCTGGAGGTTTTAATCAATGGACTTTTTGCACAAACAATTCATTCCATATGCTGAAATTTCGTAGAATCCATAAGAAGCAAATTAGAAAAAAGATATGCATTTATGTGTATCTCATTTGAAGTTGTTTGAACTAGTCTTTTATACCTATCAATCTAACAGCAAGCATATTGGGTAGTATTGAACAACAGAAACATAAATTTAAATCTTACTAACTAATTTCTGAATGAATTCTTTTGAAGGAATATAAAGATGTTTTTAAAGAGAGAGGGTTGAGCTATAATACCTAAATCTTTATATCTGTTGACAGAGCCTTTCAATCATAAGCAAAGTCAAATAAAAATGGCTTCCAAACTGTTATGAAGAGAGTTTAATATATCAATTTATATATCATAAAACATAGAAGGTGAACTATAAATTTATTAGATGATAGTTGAATTATAGGTCCCCCCCATCATTAGTAATCAGACAAGTTGTTTATGCATGACTGTTGGGAGCTAGACAGAAGATCAACAGCCATAGATTTTCTTCCTCAGTCTTACAGGATGCTACCCAAAATGCTTGCTTTTTTTTTTTTTTATTGAAAGTTTTATAAATTTTACAAAAAGACAAAAACAATACAAAACGAAAACAACATATACAAAGAGAAAAAAAAAACTAAACATTACATATAAAAAAAAACCCCATCCCCCACCCGTCACCATAAACCCTCCCTTCCCCCCCCCCTGAGCTTCCCAGAGCAGAATATAGGCTTAATTGAAAATTAACAAATAAAAATTAAGTTAAAAAATTTATATAATATCTATAAGTAACATTAAAATATATATATAAGTATATATATCTCTCTATATATAAAGATAAAAATTATGAAAAAGCTATATAATATTTTTTTGTACCCAATCTAAATTGTATAAATTTTATCCATTTATCCCAAACGACAAGAAACTTCTCTTGCGTTTGTTGCTTTAAGAAAGCCGAAATCTTTGCCATTTCCGCCAAATAAGCTACTTTAAGAAACCATTCCTGCAATGTAGGCAAAGACTCCTTCTTCCAGTATTGTCCAACTAACAGCCTCGCGGCTGTAATCAAATTTAACATCAATACAACCTCCTTTGTATCACAATCTGTAACTATACCCAACAAGAATAATTGCGGAGTAAATTTTACCCTCCTTTTAAAAATTCTCTGGATATTCCACCATATCTTAATCCAAAATGCTTTTATCTCTCTACATGACCACCAAATATGATAATAAGAAGCATCCATATAGCCACATCTCCAACATTTGGGTTGTATGTCAGGGTACATAAGAGACATTTTTTGTGGATCAAGGTGCCATCTATAAAACATTTTATAAAAATTCTCCCTTAAGTTCTGTGCTTGTGTAAATTTGACATTTCTCACCCAGATGGTTTCCCAGATATCCAATGAGACTGGGACACCAAAATTCTGCGCCCATCTAATCATACAGTCTTTAATTAATTCCGATTCTGAATCCATTTCAACTAATACCCCATAGATTCTCTTAATATGGGTTTGTCTTTGATCCTTAACTTGCTTAATAAGATTTTCATCTTCTCTAAGAAAACCCAATTTACAATCCACCTTCCATTTATCTACTAGTTGCCTATATTGGAACCAAGAATAAATAATATTTTCTTGCGCTAAGTCTTCCCGTATCTTAACTGCCAGTTTTGCCCATCCCATCTAAGTAGCTGACTATAAGACACCATATCCATTCTTACACCTCTTTTTATTCCTTCTATCGCATGCCAAGGTATAGCCCATAATGGAACTTTAAAATCACTTTTATAATATTTTCTCCAAGTCCTAAGTAAAGAGATTCTTAAAATATGAGATTTAAAAACCCAATCCATTTTTTTATTAAATATTAAATAGGCATGCCACCCAAAAAGTAAATCCCATCCCTCTAAATGAAGTATCTCCGGATTTGTCAAATTTACCCAATCACTAATTAGTGTTAAAACCACCGCATCATAATATAATTTCAAATTTGGTACCTTGAGTCCACCCCTCTCACGGAAGTCTTGCATAATTTTAAACTTAACCCTTGGCTTTTTCCCTGCCCAAATAAATTTATTAAGACCCTTCTGCCACTCACTTAAGTTAATCTCATTTTTCAAAATCAGTAACATTTGAAACAGAAAAAGAAACTTGGGTAGAATATTCATTTTTATCACTGCAATTCTTCCCATGAGAGATAATTGCAACTTCTTCCAATTCTTCAAGTCCTTCTGTACCCTGACCCACAATCTTTCATAGTTATTTTTAAATAATTTTACATTAGAAACAGACAGGATCACCCGCAAATATTTTACCTTATTAACAATCTCAAAACCCGTCAAATTGGCCAAAATCTGCTTCTCCTGACTAGACATATTTTTAGGTAAAATTTTAGTCTTATTTACATTAATCTTGAAACCCGAAACCAAACCATAATGATGAATCAACTGTAATAAGTTTACTACAGAATAATCAGGTTGCGACAAAGTAACAACCAAGTCATCCGCAAAAGCTCTCAACTTATATTCTTTTTTATTAACTTCTATTCCTTTAATTTCCTGAGACTCTCGAATTTTAATCAATAATATTTCCAATGTTAAAACAAACAACAATGGCGATAAAGGGCACCCCTGTCTAGTACCTTTCTCTATTGTAAAAACCTCCGACAAACCTCCATTAACAATAAGTTGTGCCGTTTGTTTTTGATATATTACCGTAAGGGCTTGTAATATCTTTTCGCCAAAATTCATTTCTTCCATTACTCTTAACATAAAATGCCAATTCAATTGATCAAATGCTTTTTCAGCATCTAAAAATATGAGCCCTGCAGGAACTTGGTTGTTCTTGTCTAAATATTCTAATAAATTAATAATTTGTCTAACATTATTTTTCATGTACCTTCCAGTTATAAACCCTGATTGATCTTTATGCACAAGATGATGCACGACCCTCATAAGCCTATTTACCAAAATTTTTGCAAATATCTTATAATCCACATTTAAAAGAGATATAGGCCTGTAATTTTTTGGTAAAGTAAGATCTTGATCCTCCTTTGGAATCAATGATATAAAAGCACTACGCCATGAAGGAGGAATCTCTAAACCCTGTAAGATACCATTAAAAAGATCACTTAATGGTTGGATCATCTCCTCCTTTAAAGCTTTATAATAAACAGCTGTTAACCCATCCGTACCCGGTGCTTTCCCTAATTTCAATTGTTGAATTGCTGAGGCAATTTCCTCCTTAGTAATTAAGCCATTAATTTCATGTTTCTGATCCTCAGTTAATTTGGGGAAACTTGCCTCAGCTAAATATTTATTTATATCTAGAAGTTGCACGTTAGTAGATTTGTATAACTTTTGATAGTAGTCCAAAAAAGACTTTTTGATCAATTCCTTCTGAAAAACTAGTTTACCCTTGTAATTTATTTTCTCTATTATTCTCTGTCTCTGTTTCTTTCTTAATTGATAAGCCAACCATCTCCCAGGCTTGTTAGCATTACAAAATGTATTTTGTTTCATAAACAATAAGTTAGTTGCAGCTTGATCTGCTATCAACATGTTAAATTGTGACCTTAATAACTTTACAGATTCTTTAATACTTTCATCAGAAGGATTTAAAATCAAGGACCTTTCTTTTGATTTAATTTCATCTTCAAGTTCTCTACGTTTCTGAATCTGGTTCCGCTTATGACAATTATTCATTTTTATCAAAACACCACGCATAAATGCTTTACCTGCATCCCATACCATTGACATTGAGGTCCCCTTATACATATTCAAAACAAAATAATCCTTTAAACACTCCTTTAACTTTTGAACATTCTTCTCTTGTCTGAACAAATTTTCATTAACTCTCCAGGATCTCCTTTCCTCTTTCTCTTGAATCAGCTCCATCCAGACTGGGCTATGATCCGTCAGTGATCTAGGAAAAATCTTTACATTCTTTACTTTATTATACAAATCCGTAGTAATCAAAAAAAAGTCGATTCTTGAAAAAGATTGGTGTCTATCAGAAAAAAAAGTGAAGTCTCTCTCCTCTTGGTTACATTCCCGCCAGTAATCCCTTAATTCCCAGTCTTCCTTCATATCAAAAAAGGCTTTAGGTAACCTTGCTTGTTTAAGAAAGGGAGAGGAACCTTTCTTATCCCTTTGTATATCTAAGACACCATTCCAATCACCCATTAATACCACTGATCTATAGTCAAGCAATGTTATTTTTTGATGTAACAGCTTATAAAATTGTTCCTGTTGCTGATTTGGAGCATAGAGTCCCACTATAAGTACCTTCTTACCATATATACCAAGTTCAATCATCACATATCTCCCCTGGGGATCAGATTCTACCAGACAAGCTGGTAGGTTTTGTTTGACATATATAACAACTCCCCCTTTCTTTCCAGGAGCAAAGGATACAAAATGAGATCCCAAACGAGCATTAACTAGATATTTCTGATCTTTAAGTAAGATATGAGTTTCCTGTAAGCAAATAACGTCATTGGTATGTTGCTTCAAATAATAAAAGATTTTTTTCCGTTTCTGAGGAGAATTCAAGCCATTAACATTCCAGGTCAAAAACTTTGCCATCTCCCTTGGCACGCAGCCTGGAGAAGACACCATCAAAATCTGAAAGTGCTGCATGTGTTGCATAACTCTTGGGTCTTGCTCCTCCCACCGGCGGTGATGCGTTTCCAGAAGAATTCTCTTTAGACTCTTTTTTACGTTGCTCCTTCTCTTTACGCTTGTAAGCTGCATGAGTCATTCTCTGCTCTTTGACCTCCATCTGGCGTTGCCTTTCAGCTTGTATCATCCCAGCGGAAACCAAACTTAATGCCTCAGATTGCTGCTCGTCCTCCTTGCCACTCGGAGATTTCTGACCAGATGGAGTTGAGCCTGCACCCAGGACCGAAGTATAAAACTCTCTAGCTTTGTCAACTGTATTCAATCTATAACGTGTCCCCGCATGGCTCAAGATGATACCCATCGGAATTTCCCATCTAAATGGCATCGATCTGACTTTAAGCTCATTGGTTAAGAAAGCAAAATCTTTCCTACTTCTTAAAATTTTGGATGGGATTTCCTTTAGAATGATAACATCTTGGGCAGCAATCTGGAATCTTTTGTTGTAAAAGGCTTGTATAATCTCATTCCGCAGGGACTTCTTTGTAAAATAAATCACCACATCTCTAGGCAAATTCTTCTGCTTGGCAATCCAAGAGTTAAGTCTATACATTTTTTCCACTTCTCTGCTTAATTCTCCTTTATCCATATCCAAGGCCACTGCCAGATCAGTAAGAACCACCTCCACCAAATCTTGATTCATATCTTCCTTGAGGCCTCTAATCCTCAAAGCATACTCCATCTGTCTGTACTGAAACATCAAGATGTCTTCTTGTGAGGACTCCACCTTCCTTTCCACATCTTGAATTTTATCATCAAAAAAATCAACTTTGTTTTCCACTTCCTCAAGCCTTGCATCCAGCTTGACCACCACGGTAGCCAAACCTGAAACTGCTGCAAGTATATCTTGTCGCAAATCATTATTGTTTTCTTCCAGTTTGGTCTTTATCCCCTTTATCTCTTCTTTAAAATCAGATTTAATTTCTGATTTAATCTGTGTAGCAAATTGCTTCATTTCCTCTCTCATTTGGACTACAATCTCTCCCATTATATCTCTAACCTCTTGTGCTGAAAGTCCAGGCAAAGGGGGGGAGGGTGGTGGCTGAGCCGGTGGTACATGTTTAGATTGTTGTTGTAATTGTGCAGTAGAAGTTATAGGAGAAGAAACAACCTTAGGTATTGAAGAAGGCTGCTGTCTCTTTGAAGCCATTTTAAAAAGCACAGTTCTCACTTCCCTTTCCCCTCCACACAAGAAGGGAGGAGGAAAGAAAAAGAAAAAGAATTTTTTAAAAGAGACAACTATAGTCCTTGAAAATCCAGAGAAAATCCAAAGAATAAAAAGGCAAACAAATCAAAAGAAAAAAAAATTCTATGCCAAAAACAAAAGCAAAATCCAATCCTTAAAAAGGGAAAGTAAAACAAAAAGGAAAGGAGAAAAAAACTCCGACACTTTCAAAACGCCATCTTAAATCCTTTCACTAATATAACAAAGAAAGGAAGGAAAAATAGTCAAAACCAAATAATAAAAAAAATAAACACCTAAATTATAAAACAAAAATCCTTTAAACTGCTCTGTCCGTTTAAAATTTACTCACCAAAGTACTATAAACACGGAGATAGAAGCGGCAGTTTCTTTTGCTTCCTAGGAAGCAAAAACAGCTGGGAGGCGGAGATCAGCAGGAGCTCCGAGGGAACACTCCTTTCACCCCCTCTAGAAATAAATCCAGAGGGGGTTCAGGGGTTCTACCTCTATTCCTGCATTCTCTGTCCCTTCCCTTTGCCCGGGAAGGGAATTTCGAGCCGCGGGCCAGCTGATGCACGCTGTGCTCCGCGGCTCTGACACTTCGCCAGCTGGACGGCTAGAAGATAGCCGCCATCGCCGTCGCCTCGTACCGGAAGCTCAATTTATAACATTTTTGAAATGCATTTTTCTGGATTTTTTTTGTTATTCTGTCTCTCACTGTTAAAATAAACCTACCATTAAAATTATAGACTGAGCATTTATTTGTCAGTGGGCAAACGTACAAAATCAGCAGGGAATCAAATAATTTTTTCCCTCATTGTATCTGCAAAATCTAGATGTTGCTGTAAAATGTGAACTCTACTATAAGCATCCCGTTTAATAATAAAGTTATGAAAATTCACACTGGAACTATAAAACACTAATGCATGCTTGATAAAATGGAAACAAATTACTAAAAATATTAACTAAAGACAGAGGTTTCCTCTCTTCAGTGCTCATACATCAGAATAGCCTTCAATATACCTTTTGGTAAATGTAGGCAGCCTGAAGATGGCCTTAAAGCAAATAATTAGAAACCACCTTGTGAACCAAAAGGACAGAAACATTTCTCAAGTGCTGGGAAGGAAGATAATTCTAGAGTTTTTGTAAAATTGGGTTCTGACCTGATCTATTTTGTAGGAATAACGGCCAAAATGTAAAACCTAAGAAGACTTTTTTTCCTACAAATTGTTTTAGATTGAAATGTAAAGGCTCCTAAAAGGTATTATTAGACATAAATCTCATTTATAACACAACAAATTTCAAAGTGATATACATGGGGGTAACCTTTTTATCTTGCTTTTAATTGATTCTTCTCAAACCTCTCTATGGAGAACTTGAATGTTCATGACCCACTTTCTTTCATGTTGCTTCTTATTGCATTTGTTCAGCTTTTATTGTTCCAGTGAATGAAAACTGTATGTAATTATAATGATGATTGGAAAGGCAGAATATAAACGTTTCAATCAATAAATATCATTCAGCAAGTTCCTAATTAGTAGCTGCAGTTCTCAGGGCCCACTTCAAAACCTCATCCCAAGAAAGCAGGACACTTGGAACAGTTTCATTCCAAAAGGAACGTTTATTAGGAGAAGATGATAGCAGGCATAGAAGGCAGGATCTGAGGGTTTCCCGCTCAGATCAATAGGTTAAAAGAGTCTCGAGCAAACCCCATCCAACAGTTCATCCAATCAACTTGAATGGGCCAATTCCCAGATGTTAAGTCCACTGTGGGAACTGAGATGATAATGGGATCTGTTCCCATGCTTGTGGTGGAGCAAGCGGTGCATGGGATTTCATATACTCCTTGATTTTCTAACTCAATTTTGTCTTTGGGGTTTCTTAGGATGGTGGATATTTTTCTGTTTGTGCAGAATGCTGTCTTGATGTTGTGTTTGTTGAGGATCTTGCTGATTCTATCTGTAGTGCCTTTTATGTATGGGAGGAGGGCTTTGCCGTTTTCTTGTTCTCTGTCTTGGATTTCCCTGGTCTAACACCTTAAAGCTACAGGACATGAAATTGACTTTAAAAAGACCAGAACTATTGCCAAAACTGAACATTTTAATAACAGAATAATCAGAGAAGCCATCGAGATAGAAAAACGCCCACACAGCATGAACAAACAGTCTGGCCGTTGCTTCTGATACTCCGTTGATGTAAGGCAGGGTCATTCGTATGGGCTGTGTGCATGTCGCCTTGTCTTGTGCATCAACGCGTGGTCGGTGTGGTCTGCTGTGCCATTTAATAAACTCCGTCAGATAACCGTTACGTCTGCATACACGGTAGAGGTAACTTTTTTCTTCCATTCTAGCTCTGTCCATGTTGCAATGTGAACCAACACGTTTAAATAAGGTCTTAATGCAGCTAATCTTGTGTGCTGCTGGATGGTTGCTTCTATAATGCAGCATCCTATCCGTTAGAGTTGGCTTCCGATAGATGGCCGTATGTAGTGATCCATCAGGTTGGCGTTTAATCCACACATCTAGAAAGGTGAGGGCCCCTTGATTCTCCTCCTCTGCCGTAAACCAGATGTCTGGGTAAACAGAGTTCAGTTTATCCATAAAGCCATTCTTGTCTTGTTTTTTAATCACCACGAAGGTGTCATCGACATACCGGACCCAAAATTTAGGGCGCTAATCTGCCATCACCGCAGTTTCTAGTTGTTGTAGGATTGCCTCCGCCACAACACTAGAGATGGTTGACTCCATGGGTGTTCCTTTAATCTGTTCGTATAAGACTCCTTGAAAGGTGAAATGTGTCTTAAGGCACAAAGTTATCAATTGCACTAAGTCCTCAGTGTGGAGGGGATCCTGTCATTGTTCTCGTGTCTCTTGGAGGTGATCTTTTAATACCATGATTGCCATAAGGAAGGAGTGCCCTTATGCCCCATTGTTTCATTTAAAGGCACCCCAACCTTGGGACTAGCCAAATGGCTAAGCGGCCAGATTAACCATCTTGTGGACAGTAATGAGACCACCATAAGATCGGAAGACGAGTTCCTGGAAAAGATCAGAACTCTGAAGGTGGAGGATGATGAGGTGATGGTGTCGTATGCACAATCCATACTCAACTGCGATCATTTTGTATGTCACGGCCATATTCTTCCATATAGTTCAATACTTGAGTCAGGAAAAACCTGCAGTACTTCACTCTTAGAGGTGGGAACTTTCAGATGGACTGATGCTCCTTCTGTCTGTGTTGGTGGCCATCACTGTTGGCTGGTGCAGCTCGCCTGGGGTGGCTGCAGCTTTAGTGACAACTGCTGCTTCTGTGGTGCTGGTGGAAGGGTCTGGGACTGCTGGTTCACCACCCCTTCATCTGTTCCTTCAGCTGAGCCTGGGTTGGCGATGCCCTGGCATGGGTCCACTTTCTCCTCCTTCATGGAATTGAAGGCGACTCTCAACATGTCAATGGCTTGCTCCAGGAATCAGTTGGAATGGGGTGGTCAGTTGTCCTCATCTTCACTAAGGCGAAGCGACCACTCCATCTCAATTTTCCAAGCCACTTGATGACTGCCATTCATCCAGTCAATTTGAATGGGCCAATCCCCAGGTGTTAAGTCCACTGTGGGAATGGAGATGATAACGGGGTCTGTTCCCATGCTTGTGGAAAGGTTGTTGAGTCTTTGCACCTTCCCTTCCGCTTTCTCATCCCCCAGGTTGACATCAAGGGAGAGACAGTTCAAAGAGTAAGTATGCAGAAATAGCAGAAAGGATACTTTGTAGCAAAGCAGAAAACATACCACAGAGCCTTCCCCCCTCCCCCTCAGGAGAATGGCAGAACCCTCAGAAAGAAATAATAATAATAATAATAATAATAATAATAATAATAATAATAATAATAATAATAATAATTCTGGATGAGGAAGAGTACTACAAATACTTGGGTATCCTTCAAGCTGACAACATCAAGCACACTGAAGTCAAGAAAAAGATTAGAGGTGAATACATCAAGAGAGTGAAGAAGATCTTAAAGTCCAAACACAATGGAGGAAATACCATAAGGGCAATCAACACCTGGGCAATCCCAGTCATTAGGTACACAGCTGGAATAGTGGACTGGACTCAAGCAGAACTAAAAGCAATGGATAGGCAGACCAGAAAAATAATGACAATGAATCATGCCCTTCATCCACGCAGTGACATTGATAGACTTTATCTACCAAGCAAATAGGTGGGCGTGGAATGCTACAAGTACATCAGATGGTTGAAGAAGAAAAAATGGCTTTGGAAGAATATCTGAAGAAGAATGATGAAGATGCACTGAAATTAGTATATCAGGAAGGCTTACTAACTACTGGAGAGACCAAACTGGCCTTCAATAAAGACCAAATGAAGAACAGAATAGAGGCATGGGAAGACAAAGCACTACATGGCCAATACATGAAAAAAATAGCTGGGAAAGCAGATAACAATACAACCTGGCAATGGCTAAGAGCAGGAAAATTGAAGAAAGAGACCGAGGGACTAATTCTGGCTGCACAAGACCAAGCCTTAAGGACAAATGCATATAAAGTCAAAATTGAGAAGACAGCAACAGACAGTAAGTGCCGCCTATGCAAAGAAGCTGAAGAAACAGTGGACCACTTGGTACGCTGTTGCAAGAAGATTGCACAGACTGACTACAAGCAGCGGCATGACAAAGTAGCAACAATGGTGCATTGGAAGATCTGCAAAAAATATCATTTGCCTGTAAGCAAAAACTGGTGGGATCATAAATAGAGAAAGTCATAGAAAATGATAAAATTAAACTGCTCTGGGACTTCAGAATTCAAACAGACAAGCACCTGCAACATAACACCCCAGACTTAACAATTGTCGATAAGAAAGACAAAAAACTCTGGATAGTGGATGTGGCAGTGCCTGGAGATAGCAGAATAGAAGAGAAAGAACTGGAGAAGATAACAAAATACAAAGACCTACAAATAGAAATAGAAGACTGTGGCAAAAGCAAGCAAGGGTAGTACCAATAGTCATAGGCTCCTTGGGTGCAATCCCAAAACAACTGGAGCACCACTTGAACACCATTGGAATTGACAAATTCGCTATTAGTCAATTGCAAAAGGCAGCCTTATTAGGAACTGCTTCCATACTGCGACGATATCTGTAATACCATCAAACATCCACATCTGCCTATCCCAGGTCCTGGGTAAGGACTCGATAGGTAGACAAAATGCCAAATCCAGTCTGAACATCTGGCTGACTGTGCGATGATCGATAATAATAAAGGAAGGCTTACTGACTACTGGAGAGACCAAACTGGCCTAAAAGAAAGACCAAATGAAGAACAGAATAGAGGCATGGGAAGACAAAGCACTACATGGCCAATACATGAAAAAATAGCTGGGAAAGCAAATAATAATAAAACCTGGCAATGGCTAAGAGCAGGAAAATTGAAGAAAGAGACCGAGGGACTAATTCTGGCTGCACAAGACCAAGCCTTAAGGACAAATGCATATAAAGTCAAAATTGAGAAGACAGCAAGAGACAGTAAGTGCCGCCTATGCAAAGAAGCTGAAGAAACAGTGGACCACCTGGTAAGCTGTTGCAAGAAGATTGCACAGACTGACTACAAGCAGCGGCATGACAAAGTAGCAACAATGGTGCATTGGAAGATCTGCAAAAAATATCATTTGCCTGTAAGCAAAAACTGGTGGGATCATAAAATAGAGAAAGTCATAGAAATTATGATAAAATTAAACTGCTCTGGGACTTCAGAATTTAAACAGACAAGCACCTGCAACATAACACCCCAGACTTAACAATTGTCGATAAGAAAGACAAAAAAGTATGGATAGTGGACGTGGCAGTGCCTGGAGACAGCAGAATAGATGAGAAAGAACTGGAGAAGATAACAAAATACAAAGACCTACAAATAGAAATGCGCCGCGCACCTAAATGTTGCTTTTTGGCCCGGGGATCATCTTTAAGAGAGGCTGAGAGGTTTGTTCTGCTCAGAGTTGTAACAGGGGCTACAGAAGACAATAAAGAGTTTCTGAAACCACAGAATGTCTCGCGCCGTCATTGCCATTAACCGAGGACTCAACACTGGTGACAAAGGTGGGATTGCCTTACAATTACACAAAAGATTGTAAGCTTACCCTGGAGTCCTGAGACAGCGAGGAAACGGCATTAAATTCAGCAACTGCCTGCCAATACAGCTTCGTTGGAGGTAAGCTGGCTGATAGACCCTTCCTGCTTTACCGAAGATGGCAAAGATAGGGAAACTTTCTGAGTTTGATGTTACACATCCAGAAAGATGGGAATCTTATGTGGCTCGAGCAGAAAACTATTTCAGAGTAAATCAAGTGAGAGAAGAGGGTTTAAAGGCCACCACCCTGCTGTGTGTTTGTGGTCAAGATGCATTTGAATTTGCTGAAAACTTAGTAGCCCCTGCACCTCTTGAATCTGTTACCTACACAGATTTAAAGAAATTATTAAAAGAGCATTTTCAGCCCAAGTTGTCTGTTATTGCATGGAGACATACTTTTGAACAGAGGTATCAACAGGCTGGTGAGTCAGCTAAAGAGTACATTGCTGCATTAAGAAGAGCAGCTAAACATTGTGAGTTTAAAGACTTAGAGGAAAGACTGAGAGACAGATTTGTATGTGGGCTGAGAAACAGAGATGTGCAGCAAAGACTTTTTGCTAAAGAGGATATATCGTTCCAAGATGCCTTGAGAGAGGTTACTGCAGAAGAGGCAGCAAGTGGGGCAATCAAGAATATGAGGCCTATCAGAAGTACTCCAGAAGCTGTTTTCGTGCACCATGAGGGAGTCCAAGGAAGCTCGGAAGAGGAACCTGATGAAGAAGTAGATCACCTCTACCCAACCAAAGAACGGAAGCAGAGGGAAGGCAAAGAAAAGGCTTCACCTGTACCCAAGTGCTTCGGGTGTGGAGGTCGCCACAAGAGGACCGACTGCAAGTTCCGTTCTGCAATCTGTAGAGCATGTGGGAAGCAAGGCCACATAGCAGCTGTGTGTCTGGGCCATCAGAAGGTACAACCCCGAGAAGAATTGCGCCTGAAAGGTATCAGGGTCCCCAGCCAAAACAGGGTGGGTTTCTGTGCTTCACAAAGAAGCATTTATAGGACAGGCACACACAAGCCACTCAAAAAGAAACTGTCACTTAAGGTGAAGTTGCAAGGGGGTTCCATTGGTCATGGAACTAGGCACTGGGTCTGCACTTTCAATTATCTCCATTCACACATTCAGAAAGATTTGTTCTGGTATGGTTTTCAGGCCAAGCTTAGGCCCTCTAATATAGTGCTAACAGACTTTCAAAACTCCAAAGTGTGTGTTAAGGGGGAGGCCTCCCTTAACGTACAGTATAAGGATTTTGAAGGTCCATTAGATGTATTGATAGTGGGGGGTGAGTGCACGAGTCTCATAGGACTCGATTGGTTTGAGGCCTTGGGAATACAAGTTACAGGGCTCAATAGCATGCAAACAGTAGATTTACAGGAAGTCTGCAAAGAATTTGCAGATGTTTTCAGCCCACAGCTGGGCACATACAAAGGGCCCCCAGTCTCTTTGAAGTTGGACCCCACTGTCACTCCTATCAGAGTAAAGGCAAGAAGGGTACCTTTTGCTTTAAAAGGGAAAATTGATGCTGAATTGGATAAATTAATTCAGCAAGGAATCTTAGAACCTGTTGACTCCAGTCCTTGGGAAACTCCCATAGTCACGCCTCTTAAGGCTAATGGGGATATTCGCATCTGTGCAGATTACAAATGCACTCTCAATAAGGCATTGCAACAACATGCCTATCCTGTACCTGTAGTCAGCCATATTCTGGCCTCCCTCAAGGGGGGGGGGTGTTTTTGCAAAGCTTGACTTAGCACAGGCTTATCAACAGCTGCCTGTTGATGAAGCTGCTGCTGTAGCACAAACCATTGTAACTCATAGGAGGGCATTCAAAGTCAAGAGACTACAATTTGGAGTAAACGTGGCTCCTGGAATTTTCCAAAGTGTAATGGAAAATACTTTGAGGGGTATACCAGGGGTTTGCCCCTATTTTGATGATGTCTTAATTGCTGGAGACTCCACCCAAAATCTAGCTGAGAGATTGAGGGCTGTTCTGCTGCGGTTCCGGAAAACAGGACTCAAGCTTAAAAAGGACAAATGTAAAATTGGGGTGCCTTCTACAGATTTCCTGGGACTCAAAATTGATGCCAATGGGATTCATCCTGCTGAGTCCAAATTAAAAGCTATCATGCAAGCTCCTAGACTAAGTCCAAAGCTGAACTGCAAGCTTTTCTGGGACTCTTGAATTTTTATAATTCATTCATTCCTAACAAGGCTAATGCAGCTGAACCACTTCATAGGCTTCTGGACAAACAGGCAGTGTGGCAGTGGTCACAGGCACATGAAGCAAGTTTCAATGAGGTTAAGGCCTTACTAACGTCCAACAATGTGCTTGCACACTTCAATGAAACTCTTCCTGTGTGCATCGCTTGTGATGCTTCTCCTTATGGAGTAGGAGCAGTACTCAGTCACCTCAGACCAGATGGAACTCAGGTTCCTGTTGCATATTACTCCAGAACCTTGTCTTCTGCTGAAAGGAATTATGCCCAGATAGACAGGGAGGCCTTAGCTGTTGTTGCTGGAATTAAAAAATTCCATTATTTTTTATATGGCAGACATTTCACAGTCTACACTGATCATAAGCCTTTGTTGGGGTTGTTTACCACTAACAAACAGACCCCCCACATCATCTCCCCCAGGATGCTCAGATGGTCAATATTCCTGTCAGCCTATGACTTTTCTCTAATTCACAAACCTGGCAAAGAAATGGGCCATGCTGATGGCCTCAGTAGATTACCCTTACAAGTATTAGAGGCTGATCCGGCCCCAGCAATCAACATCCTTTCAATTCAGGCACTGCCTGAATCACCTTTAAACGCCAGGGATGTGGCTGCTGAATCAGCCACAGATCTCACACTCTCTCGTGTCTTATCCTGGGTTTTGTCTGAATGGCCAGAGAGTTGTCCAGGCACTGAGTTTCAGAGTTTCTGGCTGAAAAGGAACGAGTTATCCACCTTCCAGGGTTGTCTGCTGTGGGGCAGCAGAGTTGTCATTCCTACCTCAATGAGGTCTAGGGTCTTAGGTTCCCTTCACGAGGGTCATCCTGGCATTGTACGAATGAAGGTGCTTGCGTGCAGCCACTTGTGGTGGCCTGGGTTAGACAAGGAAATTGAGGCTAAGGTGCATGCTTGCCACCTTTGTCAGCGCTCACGCCCAGAAATGCCTCAGGCTTCTGTGCATAGAAGGGAAGAAACACAGTCTCCCTGGTCTAGGGTGCACATCGATTACGCTGGGCCCTTTCAGGGTCAATTCTTCTTGGTCCTAGTTGATAGCTGTTCAAAATGGCTTGAGGTTGTACCTGTCTCTTCCCCCACCACTGCAAAGACTATCCAAGTACTGAGGGGGATTTTTGCTGCACATGGGCTTCCGGATGTTTTGGTGTCTGACAATGGCCCTCAATTCACTTCTTCTGAATTCCAAGCTTTCTTACAGGCCAACATGATTCGTCATGCCACCTCTGCGCTCTTCCACCCTTCCACCAACGGGATGGCCGAACGGATGGTCTGCATCACCAAGGATGCTTTAAAGAAACTGACCTATGGGGACTGGCATCACAGGTTGGTTGACTTCCTCCTTGCTTACCGCACTACACCTTCCGCTTCTACGGGAGAAGCCCAGCTGAACTTCGCTGGGGGCACAAACTGACTACTAAACTTGAGCGGTTGCACCCGGACAGATTGCCTCCTAGGGGTACACAATCCAGGGCATTGAGGCAATTACAAGTGGGTGCCCCAGTATGGACCCGTAATTATGGGCCAGGTCACTTGTGGGTTCCTGCTCTAGTTTGCAAGGTTACAGGTCCTTTGTCCTACGAGGTCTCCTTGGATGACGGTCGTATCCTGTGACGGCATATCGACCAGCTGTGTACAATACTGGACTTACCTTCAGAGACTCCTGGTTCCTTTCCGGGGGGGAGGGGGACCCCTACAGGCAAAGGGAGGGGTGTTGGTAGCAACTAGGCCCCAACAGAGAGGCCACAGATGGCCTATCACAAGATTCCTCAAGTGTTCCGAACAGGAATTCAGGGGAACCAGCTAGCACACAGGCTACAGTGCATACTCCAGCCAGGGAGTCACCCCGGGGGCATAATCATTACACACTTACACTTTTCAGCACTCCAGTCAGGGAGAATAACCAGGAGCATCCTAATAACTCAAACATTGCAAGATTGCTGACACACAATCAACGCAATTGGCCCAACTTCGCCACCGTCCCCAGAAAAGGACACTTCCACAGGGAAGTGATAGAAGGGCCAAATCCAGATCCTGAACCCTCTGGTTCAAAGGAGGGGGCAACTGAGTTTTGGGACAGTACTGAAATTACAGAAAGTCCTACTATGGAACTGGGGAGTGGAGGAAGGCAGCCTCATGCTAGGTCCAGTGTGGGCTCGAGAGGCTCTTCAGAGTTGCCCAACAGTGGCAGCCTTCTAGAGGGGCCAGAACGCCTGCAACTAGGCAGGTCAACCAGGTTAGAGAGAGAGCAAAGTCCTGCTCTGACGAGCCCGGTGGGCAAGCAAGCAGGCCAGGCAGCGGGACATGGTCCATGGGGGCCACCAGGGTCTGAGAAAGGGGGTGAACCTATAGCCTCCTCTGGACAAGGTGTATCTGGGAATTATCAGGGCCTACAGAAATCACAGAGAGATAAGAGGTCTCCCAAATATCTCAAAGATTTTATAACTCTGCTGGCAAAGCAGAAACAGTAAGAGGGTGTTTCTGTGGAAGCCGGAAAAGGGGACACTGGGAATTAATCCCCAGAACAATAGCATGGTACCATTGAGCAAGGGTGGGCACACCGCGCTCGTGTTGAGGTCGTGTGTAATTATTCATGTAGTCTTAGCCGGGGGGGGAAGGGGTGTTGTGTCCTGAGCCTGCAAAGGCAGGCTCGGGACATTGCAATGGTCCCGGGCAGTTGCAAGCTGCCCGGGACCAGACTGGCTGGTGCCAGCACTCGCGCGCATGCGCGAGGTGCGCCGCGCGCCTAAATGTTGCTTTTTGGCCCGGGGATCGTCTTTAAGAGAGGCTGAGAGGTTTGTTCTGCTCAGAGTTGTAACGCAGGCTACTGAAGAAATTAAAGAGTTTCTGAAACCATAGGATGTCTCGCGCCATCATTGCCATTAATCGAGGACCGGCTTGGACGTCGCCTGGGTTAACAAGGTCTGCGCTAGATATTGGAGTTCCTGGATATCTGGTGAAAAATGGGTTACAGGACTCAGGACTGTTGGCTGAGCAACCAGGGCCAGCAGCTGCAGAACTACTGGAAGAAAAGATGTTTACCCGTGGCAGATACACAGTGATGGAAAACAAAGAAATAATGATCTGTTACTACAGATCAAGTCCAACAAGAAGAGGATATCTAAAACGAATGCACCAGTTCTGGAAAGAACAACATCCAGAATCAGAAATAACAGAACAGAGACTAGCAGATCAACGCCGATTTATAACACGAAATAAAGTATTCACAGAAACAGAATTGGACGAACTGCAAAGGTTTACCCAGGGCAAAGAAATCAAAGCCTTACCAGAAGTAATTCAGAATGTAGAGGCAAACCAGGGGGAGTTGGCAGTGAAGGAATCCAGCAGAGATATACAACTGTTCTCATTTGGAAACCAGCCACCTTCCTCAGGAAGAACAAAACCCTCTAACTAAAGAAATAAAAGAATTGAAACAAAGAATAACTGAGCATCTAGAACAGCACAAAAAACAAACAGAATAAGGCTACCTGCATTGAAGCTTGTTCCAAAGAAACAGCTAGCACAAGCATTAAAAGATGCAAATACTGCAATATCAAGTATAAGCACCAATTCACTGCAAGAAACAAACCAACTAATGTACAGCACAGCTGCAGTTATAACAGAATACCTGGGATGCAAAATCAACAAAGAAGAAAAACAAACAAACAGTGCACCAGAAAAATGGAAGGTTAGACTAGAAAATAAGATCAGCAAGTTAAGATCACATGCAAGCAAGCTAGAACAGATGAAAGAAAAGAAGCTGAAGAACAAGAAGACCAAAGAATACCTAATCAAGAAATACCACTTAGAAACAAGGAAGATCAAGGAAGCACTGGAAATAATAAAGCAACAAATAACAGCTATAGCCAGGAAAATCAGTAGATATGAAGCTCGAATTGCAAACTATAGGCAGAACCTCCAATTTCAATCCAATCAGAAACGTTTCTACCAATCCATCAATGGAGAAACTGCAAGAATCAGTCAGTACCTGACAAGGAAGAAACAGTGCAGTTCTGGAAGCAGATATGGGATAACCCAAAGAAATACAACAAGGATGCGGCTTGGTTAAAAGAGGTGGATGCAAATAAAACAGAAGTTGAAATGAAAGAACTAGTAATAACAACAAAAATGGTAGAAAAAAGAGCAAGAAAATCAAAAATTGGTCAGCACCAGGTGAAGATGATGCATGGGTTTTGGTTGAAACATCTAACTGTTATACACCCACTCATTGCCAAACAGTTCAACAATATACTACAAGGAGGAGAAATTGAAAAGTGGCTAACAACTGGGAAAACCTACCTAATATGAAAAATCCAGCAAAAGGGGCAACACCAGGTAACTACAGGCCAATTACCTGCTTACCAACAACTTTCAAATTACTAACTGGTGTAGTAGCTGATGCAGTGCAACAGCATCTAGTTGAAAACAATCTCTTTCCACCTGAGCAGAAAGGAAACCGCCCCAATAGCAGAGGAACAAAAGATCAACTCCTAATAGACAAAATGATCTTGGAAAACTGCAAGAGAAGGAAGACCAACCTGAATGTGGCATGGATTGACTACAAAAAGGCATTTGACTCTCTGCCACATGATTGGATAATCAAGTGCCTAGAAATAACAGGAGTCAGTAGAAACATCAGAAAATTTGTGCAAAGATCGATGGCACAATGGAAGACACAGTTGCAGATCAATGGTGAGAGGCTGGGAGAGGTTAATATCAAGAGAGGAATATTTCAAGGAGATTCATTATCACCATTACTATTTGTTATTGCACTGTTTCCTCTGTCAACAATACTGAATAACTCAGGACATGGCTATCAAACATCAAAAACATCTGCCAGACTATCCCACCTCCTTTATATGGATGATCTGAAGCTGTATGGAAAAACATCATCTGAAATAGAATCGCTGCTCAACACTGTCCGTATATATAGCCAAGATATTGTAATGGAGTTTGGCTTGGACAAATGTGCCACACTTACTATCAAACAAGGAAAAATAGTGAAAACTGAAGGAATCAAGATGCCCCACGAAAATAACATTAAGAGTCTGGATGAGGAAGAGTACTACAAATACTTGGGTATCCTTCAAGCTGACAACATCAAGCACACTGAAGTCAAGAAAAAGATTAGAGGTGAATACATCAAGAGAGTGAAGAAGATCTTAAAATCCAAACTCAATGGAGGAAATACCATAAAGGCAATCAACACCTGGGCAATCCCAGTTATTAGGTTACACAGCTGGAATAGTGGACTGGACTCAAGCAGAACTAAAAGCAATGGATAGGCAGACCAGAGAAAATAATGACAATGAATCATGCCTTCATCCACGCAAGTGACATTGATAGACTTTATCTACCAAGGCAAATAGGTGGGCGTGGAATGCTACAAGTACATCAGATGGTTGAAGAAGAAAAAATGGCTTTGGAAGAATATCTGAAGAACAATGATGAAGATGCACTGAAATTAGTATATCAGGAAGGCTTACTAACTACTGGAGAGACCAAACTGGCCTACAAGAAAGACCAAATGAAGAACAGAATAGAGGCATGGGAAGACAAAGCACTACATGGCCAATACATGAAAAAAATAACTGGGAAAGCAGATAATAATAAAACCTGGCAATGGCTAAGAGCAGGAAATTGAAGAAAGAGACCGAGGGACTAATTCTGGCTGCACAAGACCAAGCCTTAAGGACAAATGCATACAAAATCAAAATTGAGAAGACAGCAACAGACAGTAAGTGCCGCCTATGCAAAGAAGCTGAAGAAACAGTGGACCACTTGGTAAGCTGTTGCAAGAAGATTGCGCAGACTGATTACAAGCAGCGGCATGACAAAGTAGCAACAATGGTGCATTGGAAGATCTGCAAAAAATATCATTTGCCTGTAAGCAAAAACTGGTGGGATCATAAAATAGAGAAAGTCATAGAAAATGATAAAATTAAACTGCTCTGGGACTTCAGAATTCAAACAGACAAGCACCTGCAACATTACACCCCAGACTTAACACTTGTCGATAAGAAAGACAAAAAAGTCTGGATAGTGGATGTGGCAGTGCCTGGAGACAGCAGAGTGGACGTGGCAGTGCCTGGAGATAGCAGAATATAAGAGAAATAACTGGAGAAGATAACAAAATACAAAGACCTACAAATAGAAATAGAAAGACTGTGGCAAAAGCAAGCAAGGGTAGTACCAATAGTAATAGGCTCCTTAGGTGCAATCCCAAAACAACTGGAGCACCACTTGAACACCATTGGCATTGACAAATTCGCTATTAGTCAATTGCAAAAGGCGGTCTTACTGGGAACTGCTTCCATCCTGCGACGATATCTGTAATACCATCAAACATCCACATCTGCCTATCCCAGGTCCGGGGTAAGGACTCGATAGGTAAACAAAATGCCAAATCCAGTCTGAACATCTGGCTGACTGTGCGATGATCCATAATAATAAAGTTGGAAGGGACCTTGGAGGTCATCTAGTCCAACCCCCTGCTCAGGCAGGAAACCCTATACCATTTCAGACCAATGGCTGTCCAGTCTCTTCTTAAAAACCTCCAGTGTTGGAGCCTTCACTGCTTCTGGAGGCAGGTGGTTCCACTGGTTAATTAAAGTATAATGAACATTTGGAATAAATAGAAAAAATAACAATGCAGATTTATTCTTTCTTGCATTATTCTTAAATGTTTGTTTTTATGAAAAAGTAAGCAAAGGAAATTTACACAGTGGATAGATAGCAATTATACAAGATTTATTACAAAATTACAAGAATTGATTAATAATTAGACAAAGATAAAATCTTTTTAGATTTTTACTTTGTACAGTAATAGCTTCATCTATCTGATTGGTTTGACATCTTTAACTGAGTAATATAAAATGAAAAGAATTATACAAACAAGGTGAAATATTTAAAATTTGATTGAATTCTTACAACATGAAATCAAGAACATTTGAGGAACCTCATGTACAAAATCTTGGTAAAATATGACTCAGAAACTAATCAAATTAAAGATCATATGATTAAATGGATTCAGAATTTATATGTAGAAACACATATTCAGCAATGATGTTTTCAAAGTAAATTTATACAAAATATCATGCTACAGAAAACTAATATAAGAACTTTTTGTTTCAGCATACTACTTCAATTCTGATTGCTAAAATAGTTCATTTTCTAAAATTTGTTAGATGTGTAATGATTATCAGATCATTCTTTCATATTTGATGACAATGCTCTAAAGCTGAAATTCTGAAAAGTGATCTTGTTATTAAACTTTGCTAAATGATAAACTTCCAAAATCTTTTCCTGATCTAGGTCTGTATATGGAAATTGTTGCAATGATTCGTATTGGAAAGAAATATTGGCTAACACAGTTATGGGTGCAGGTCAATACCCAAACTAATTTTGTATATTAGAAATAAATATCACACAGAGGATAATTTCACTTGGAAAGCATTTCTAGATTACAATTCCATATAATAATAATAATAATAATAATAATAATAATAATAATAATAATAATAATAATAATAATGGAGATCTGCAAAAAATATCATTTGCCTGTAAGCAAGAACTGGTGGGATCATAAAATAGAAAAAGTCATAGAAAATGATAAAATTAAACTGCTCTAGGACTTCAGAATTCAAACAGACAAGCACCTGCAACATAACACCCCAGACTTAACAATTGTCGATAAGAAAGACAAAAAAGTCTGGATAGTGGACGTGGCAGTGCCTGGAGACAGCAGAATAGAAGAGAAAGAGCTAGAGAAGATAACAAAATACAAAGACCTACAAATAGAAATAGAAAGACTGTGACAAAAGCAAGCAAGGGTAGTACCAATAGTCATAGGTGCCTTGGGTGCATCCCAAAACAACTGGAGCACCACTTGATCATCATTGGCATTGACAAATTTGCCATTGGTCAATTGCAAAAGGCGGCCTTACTAGGAACTGCTTCCATCCTGTGACGATATCTGTAATACCATCAAACATCCACATCTGCCTATCCCAGGTCCTGGGTAAGGACTCGATAGGTAGACAAAATGCCAAATCCAGTCTGAACATCTGGCTGACTGTGCGATGATCGATAACAACAACAACAACAACAACAACAACACGTCCACTATCCAGACTTTTTTGTCTTTCTTATCGACAATTGTTAAGTCCAGGGTGTTATGTTGCAGGTGCTTGTCTGTTTGAATTCCCAGAGCAGTTTAATTTTATCATTTTCTATGACTTTCTCTATTTTATGATCCCACCAGTTTTTGCTTACAGGCAAATGATATTTTTTGCAGATCCTCCAATGCACCATTGTTGCTACTTTGTCATGCCGTTGCTTGTAATCAGTCTGTGCAATCTTCTTGCAACAGCTTACCAAGTGGTCCACTGTTTCTTCAGCTTCTTTGCATAGGCGGCACTTACTGTCTGTTGCTGTCTTCTCAATTTTGACTTTGTATGCATTTGTCTTTAAGGCTTGATCTTGTGCAGCCAGAATTAGTCCCTCGGTCTCTTTCTTCAATTTTCCTGCTCTTAGCCATTGCCAGGTTTTATTATTATCTGCTTTCCCAGCTATTTTTTTCATGTTTTGGCCATGTAGTGCTTTGTCTTCCCATGCCTCTCTTCTGTTCTTCATTTGGTCTTTCTTGTAGGCCAGTTTGGTCTCTCCAGTAGTTAGTAAGCCTTCCTGATATACTAATTTCAATGCATCTTCATCATTGTTCTTCAGATATTCTTCTAAAGCTAAGGACTCGATAGGTAGACAAAATGCCAAATCCAGTCTGAACATCTGGCTGACTGTGCGATGATCAATAATAATAATAATAATAAATGTGTCTATTTAAATGAAATCTTAATACTTCAGTTTCATAGGATTTCCGATGATTTTCCCTGTGATTTATACAATACAGATCTATATTCTGGTTACAGCTTAATACCAATTAATAGTGTTTTAAAACAATATGATATATTCAGTTATTTACAATTAATCAATGAAATGCTAAAATGTTTATTTTAAAGTCTCAATCTCTCTCTCTCTCTCTCTCTATCTATCTATCTATCTATCTCTCTCTGTCTCTCTCTCTCTGTGTGTGTGTGTGTGTGTGTCTGTGTGAAAATGATAGAGGATGGGCATAGCAGCCAAGGAATGGTCAAACAGGAGATGGTAACCTGAAGTCTGGATTGAAGACCTTGCAGACTGCTACCAAAATCATTTAGTCTGAACCATTTAATACATTTTCACAGAGCCAGGTTTGACAACTCCAAGACTATTTTTTTAGAAAAGGTTTTATTAAGGTTTAATATAGCATAAAATACAAGGAATGAAAAATTAAAAATGAAAGGGAGAGGGAAAGTGCAGGATTTATAACAATAACAATAACAAAGTTGGAAGGGACCTTGGAGGTCATCTAGTCCAACCCCCTGCTCAGGCAGGAAACCCTAAACCATTTCAGAAAAATGGCTGTCCAGTCTCTTCTTAAAAACTTCCAGTGTTGGAGCATTCACTGCTTCTGGAGGCAGGTTGTTCCACTGATTAATTGTTCTAATTGTCTGGAAGTTTCTCCTTAGTTCTAGGTTGCTTTTCTCCTTGATTAGTTTCCATCCATTGCTTCTTGTCCTGCCTTCAAGTGCTTTGGAGAATAGCTTGACTCCCTCTTGTTTGTAGCAGCCTCTGAGATATTGGAACATTGCTATCATGTCCCCCCTCGCCTTCTCTTCATTTAACTAGACATACCCAATTCCAGCAGCCTTTCCTTATATGCTTTAGCCTCCAGTCCCCTAATCATCTTTGTTGCTCTTCTCTGTACTCTTTCTAGAGTGCCAGCATCTTTTTTACGTCGTGGTGACCAAAAACTGGATGCAGTATTTTAGAAAGGAGAGAGAAAAATGTTGATTTCTGACTCTTTCCACCACAGTAAGATACTAATACAATTATGACCTCAACTTTTTATATTACTTATAATTATTATAAGCCAGTTCCATGACTACACAATTATTAAATCTTCAAACTAAGTTCTAAATTTCATTCATTTACTAAATTCATTTTTCCTTGTAGAAATGGATATATATTTCTATTTACACTTATTAATCTTTTTAAGTTATAATCATCTGTATTAACAAAAATCACTATGCTCTTTCAAGTTATTTAACCTTACAGGGAAACTCTTAATTGTAAGGCTCTAAATATTTCTTAAGAAATTTCATATCTATAACTAAAATCAATTAGTTCTAATGCATTTTTTAAAACTTACCTTTAACATATTTTCAAATTTATTTTCAATTTTGTGAATTACTTGAGCATTACAGTTAATACATTAGACCAAACTGCAATGCTATCTAAAATATAATCTACACAGTTCATTCATTCATTCATTCATTCATTCATTCATACATGCATACATACATACATATATACATACATACATACATACATACATATATACATACATTTTTCACCCCTCTCAGCCAATGACTCTGGGAGGCTTGCAATTCAAAAAATATTTTACAGCTAAAAATTAAAAACATTTTAAAACAATAAAACAGAAAATCACTCTAAACACTCTAAAATCATCAAAATTAAATATACATAGGAGCAATATAGTAATATAGCCAGGAAATGGGACCCTTAACACATTCATCACCCCAGGCTGAGGAACACAGAAAGGTTTTAGGACCTTCCGAAATGCTAACAGCGTTCGGGCCATTCTGTTGTCTGAAGAGTAGATGTTCTATAGAGCAGGGGACACTGCGTAAAAAGCTTGTCTTCTGGTCCCTGCCAGCTGACATTCTTTGGCTGATGGGATCTGCAGCATGCTCGTTCTGGTGACTGTATAGATACAAACCCTTGAAAAAAGGTGATCCCTTAGGTATCCCAGTCCCAACAGTTCTTCTCTTATCCATTGCAGTGTTAGTTACCTAACAGAAAGGAGTATAAGTCTCCAGGTAATTCAAGGAGTCTTTCTGTATTATTCCAACGCTGCCACAATATTGTGCAATAAGACACCGTTTGTCACATATAATAACTTTCTTCTTGATCTAAAAATGCAGCCAAGTAAAATTCAAGGGATTTAAAGAAAAATTAATAAAATAATGTTTATATTCCTCCCATAGTGAACACAATATGTTGCAAAATAAATTTGAAATTCTTTTCAAGTAATGATTATGAATTTATGAACAATGAAAGCACCTGAATAAAAATCCCAGTAAATGTTATGTCAGATTTATTATTATTACTGACTTTATATCCCTTTGGGCTGCCTTTCACTTTACTCATTACAACTGCAGAATGGGTCTTTCAAGGTTTACTATATCTTTTATTTTTTATTCTCTGAGGAATGTGACACATCACTTGGAAATTCCATTTGATTGTGCTACTATTTAAAAATAAATAAAAGATATTTCAAATGTTATCTGCCTCAGTGCTATAAAAGACTTGTTTTCCTTTGAAGACATTAGTAGAAGTAGTGTATACCTTTTTTTAATGAAAATTATCAGCACTTTTGATCAGTGACGTCATCAAAGTAAACAAACCCACGTGCTGATTACGTCAACAGGGCACAGCCCTAAAAGGAAGTGACGTGCTCAGCCCCCACCCTCCGGATGTGACGTTTTGGCCTAATCCCATCAAGATTGGCAGTCAATCCTCTGGGTACATGATTAGATTAACCCTAGACTAATTCTATGGACATTCAAAACCAAAAAGAGCTAAGTAAAGTGAATAATTAGCAGAGGCCTGTGTTTTTGGGGAACAAGCCCTACTTTGGGGAGCTGTTAACCCTAGACTATTTCTATGGACATTCAAAACCCAAAAGAGCTAAGTGAATAATTAGCAGAGGCCAGTGTTTTTGGGAAACAAGCCCTACTTTGGGGAGCTGTGAAATAAAAAATAAAAAAAGGCTTTTTATTTCTAATCATTCTAGCCTAACGATGCTTTTAATTTTTGTGGAGTTTTAAAAATCAGTGCCTCAAAAGCTGGGGAAAAAGAAGCCCCTGAAAGGCAGCCAGAGCCTGCATTTAACCCCTTTTTTCTAAAAGATATTTTTTTCTAAAAGGTATTTATGTCTAGGTGGTTTTAAAAGCATTTCCTCGAATGCAGGGGGAAAAACAAACAAACACAGCCCCTTTTAAAACCCACAGCTGGTTTTTACCTTTGTAAAAAATCTAAACACACATATTTTGCCATTTGTACCCCGAATAAAATTTATTCTGCCCGCCTTCCCACTATAGCAAAAGACAAGGAATATTAACAGGAATTAAAATGCTCACAAGAGGCAAGCAGCCAACCAGGCTCACAAGAGGCAAGCAGCAAGCAGCCATGCCTGTCTGTCTGCTAGTAAAAAAAAAGAAGGGGTAGGCCTTGTTTGGGATGTGCCCGGGCATGTCATGCTCCCCGTGATCTGGGCATGCGCTATGCTCAAGGGCGTGTCATTGCAAGGGGCAGGGGAGTTTGCTCCCCCTGATCTGGGCATGCGCAATGCTCAAGGGCGTGTCATTGCAAGGGGCAGGGGAGTTTGTGCGGGCAGGGACATGCCCGGGCATGTCATGCTCCCCGTGATCTGGGCATGCGCAATGCTCAAGGGCGTGTCATTGCAAGGGGCAGGGGAGTTTGTGTGGGCAGGCCTGAACAGCTAGCGATTTAACCCCAGCAGTCTTTTGAAGATGGCAGCCTCTGATGGAGATTTGTTTGATGTAAATTTGACCCCCAAACCACCCAAGCGTGGGCGCAGAATAAGAAAAGGACCTGAGTTATACAGTTTCATTGAAGAGAACAAACTTATAAAACCTTGTTATTGCAGATTCTGCAAAACATCAAATGGTAAGTAAATATATATATATATATATATATAAAATTAAGAAAACATTATTTTGATTGGTTGAAACAGCTAGCCTAAATCTACCTTATTTCATGCTTTAGAAACGGCGGAGTCTCAAAATGCCAGCATGCACCAGATTCTGAAAGCGTGTATTATTAAAATATTACACCACTGTTTAATGGGGTGTCTACAATCAGATGAAGACCACGTGGATGGTACCAGTGAAACAGAACATATTAAAAGCTTATGCTTTAGACTTTCTATGCCTCATGTTCTCTGGATCATCATCAGTATTTCTGACAAAATGAATAACTTATATTTCACCCAGGGTTCCCTTGATGAGGTCAAGACATTCATACAGCGCATCGAAAAGAGCCGTAAACCACTGTCATTAATGTCAAAGATTGAATCTGAATTGCCATTGTCTCTGAAGAGGCTCATATGCCAAAATGTAACAGAAATTAATTACAAGAATCTCTTAATGCTATGAAATTTATAATAAAATGGGTTTTACAAATCACATGAAATATGTATTATGTTTTTCTTTTGCTGACCCCTGTTTAACTTTGGCAGATGTTAAACACAATTTAATCAAAACTCAAGGGGTATTATTCAATTGGGTTTTCCTGATGAGGCGGGGCTGGCCAGATTTGCAAAAGTTGTGAAAAACACACCTCCTCTGATGTGATTAAGTTGTGACATCACCAGCGTATACAAAAGCAGGGTCCATACTGGTCTAGTCACATTTGCTGGTTTCTGGCATATCTGTACCTCCGGAGCCATTTGATCTGCTAAGAAGACCCTTTTCAGAATGGAAGCCACTATTGTAAGTAGTTTTATGGCTAATTTTTGAAACACTTAGATGCAAAATGGAGTTTTAGAATATTCTTGTCTGCTTGCTTGTTTGACTGATTGATTGTTTTATTTCACTAGAATGAATTGACAGACTCAGAATGCTTGAGGGCTTATGAAGGTATTTGTCTTTCATACTTTCACACATTTAGATTCTGGTAAACATTTCTGCAACAAATCTGACCATAGGATTTCTCTTTTCCTTCAGAATGGGAGGATGACCAGTTATTCACTGATGTTGCTATTACTGTAGAGAACCAATTGACAGACTCAGAATGTTTGAGGGCATATGAAGGTATTTGTCTTTCATATTTTCATAACATTTTAGATTCTGGTAAACATTTCTGCAACAATTCTGAACATTGGGGGCTTTTTTTCCTTCAGAATGGGTGGATGACCAGCCATATGTAGACCTTACATTACCCCAGGAGCCCCAAGAGGCCCAGCCATGCACAAGCTACACAACACGAATGCTGTTAGGAGGTATAATATCTAGCATTTTATCCAACTACAAAATCATTAGTATTATTTTTTTTAGAAACTAAAGGGAGGGAGCGTTATTACATTATTAGGAATGTTGGTGATAGCCTTTTGTTTGTTTGTTTAACCAGAGCCGGCCTGCAAAAAAGCAAAAATGCATGGAGGTGGACTTCCCGCATCCCCAGCAGACAGTCATAAATGTGATTCCATGCCAGCATCTCAACCAGAAGGGGAGATATGTCATTCTACACCACAGCTACAAGCCCCTAACTCTGCAAACTCTCAGAATATGAACAATGTTTATTTGGATATGGTACAGGAATGGGAGAAGCCTATCAGGAATTTCAGGGCTGTGGAATATTATCAACGCTATAGATTTATTAATCTTGACCAAATCCGGTCTTTTGTAGATGCTATAGAGGCTGTTCATAATGTGATACAGCCTCTTTTGAATAATGTTGCTAGGGACATAGGTCCAAATGATTTTGTTCAACTCCGGCTGGATGCAGAGGGGTTAAATCATCCTCTCTTTTCTCTCAGGAGGAATATCAATGATTTAAATGCTGAGGATTTTCTGACCGGTATTGAAAATCTGCTGCAAAGTAAGGCCGAGATATTGTGGGGGGGTGATTTGCAATTAGTGGTTACCGTCGTGAAGAACAAGGAGGGGGGAGGTCTTAGGAAGTTAAGCACTGTGCTGCTCACCAGAGTGCTGGAGAAAAAAAGGCAGCACCTAGTAGATTTCAATGTGGGAGGTGAATTTCTATGTTTTGCTAGCTGTTTGCTCTGGCTGATTGGCGGGGATGTTAGAAATCAAGAAATTATTACCAGGGCCAGGGAACTTCACAATAGACTGGGTGTTTCCACAGAAAACAGAATTGACTTTTCTCAGATACACCTCTTTGAAGAAGCTTTAAGGGTCACTATAAAGATCTTGTTTTATATGCAGGACGGTTGGCGGTTTTTTGTCACAGGTAGCCCCCAGCAAGAAAAAATAGTGTTTATATTGTTACACGACAAGCATTATTATGGCATCAAAAATATCAAGGGCTTCCTGGGTGAACGCTATTTCTGTAAATTCTGCCACACAGCCTACCACCACAAATTTAGTCATGGCTGTCAATATATCTGCAGAGCCTGCCTCACCCAAGAATGCCAGCAGGTGGTGGGGGAGAAGGCGCGCTGCTGTAGGTGCAAAGAGTTTTGCCGGTCTAAGGTGTGTCTTGAAAGACACACACAGCTTGCTATGGAGGGAAAAGTAGACTGTAAGAATAAAGAATATTGTGAAACGTGTGGGGCTTACGTCTTTAGCCCCCACAAAAAGTGCAAGGAAACCAAGTGTGGACAGTGCTCTGAGAAGGTTGAAAGCTTGGAAGGGCATTTATGCTTTCTAAATTCGTTGGACCGGCCGCAAATTGGCAAAAGATACATCATTTATGATTTTGAATGCTGTCAAGAGACAGGCATCCATATACCTAATTATGCCTGCGCCAGGGATATGTTGAATGATGAGGATGATAAAGATGTTGTGAGGTGGGATTGTTATGGTGTTAGATGCCTGGAGCAGTTTGTAAAGAATTTTATAAATCATAAGTTTAAAGGATGTACTTTTATCGCTCACAACTCCAAAGGTTATGATGGGTACCTAGTACTGAAGCAGCTGATCCGTGAAAAGGTTAAGGTTCAGCTTATAAATCAAGGGGGGAAACTTTTGTGTATCACCCTGCCAGATTATAAGATCCGGTTTATTGATAGCCTCTCATTTTTGCCCCTTAAATTAAGCAAATTACCCAAAGCTATGGGGTTTCAAGGCAGCAAAGGATATTTCCCCCACTTGTTCAATACAATGGCCAATCAAGACTACGTGGGGCCACTCCCTGAAATCAAGTATTACAGCCCTGAAACCATGATGCCCGGGGAGAGAGAAGAATTCATGAAATGGCACTCTGCTAATACAGGTACCGTGTTTAAACTAAAGAAGGCTCTGGCTTACTATTGCAGACAAGATGTAGATATATTAAGAGAGGCCTGTATTCGATTTAGGGAACAGGTGATGGAAATGACTGAGCGAGAGGGTTTCAGGGGGGTCGGGGGAGATATTGTTGAGGAGATAGCAATTCGAGGCATTGACCCCTTCCAACATATCACACTGGCATCTGTCTGTATGGCCCAGTACCGGTTCATGTATTTGAAGAGCTATACCATTGCATTAGCTCCTTTGGACAATTATCACAAGACACAGAAAAGGTATTCAGCTCCAGCGATTCAATGGTTGTTGCATATAGAGCACACTGAGAATCTCAATATCCAGCATGCTCTGAAGGGGGGTGAAAAGCAAGTAGGCAAATATTTTTTGGATGGTTTTGCTGTCATAAATGGAACTCCCACAGCTTTTGAATTTCACGGGTGTTTTTTTCATGGGTGCCCTGTCTGCTACTCTGAAAAAGACTTCAACAAATTACTTGATTCAACATATGGAGGCCTGCACAATCGTACTAAGATTAAAGAAGAGTACCTCAGGGGCCAGGGGTATGCTGTGCGCTGCATCTGGGAACATGAATGGAGGGCCATGGTGGAGGATGACACCTCTTTGAAGCAGTTTCTAGTTGAGAATAAGCTCCCAACTCCTTTGAATCCTCGAGATGCTTTTTTTGGTGGTAGAACAAATGCTACATGCCTGTACTACAAACCAAAACCCGGTGAACAAATCTTATACTATGATTTCACCAGTTTGTACCCGTTTGTGAATAAGACCAAGGAGTACCCAATTGGCCATCCGCAAATCATCTACCAAAACTTTGGGGACATAAAGCAATATTTTGGGTTGGCCAAAGTCAAAGTGTACCCACCAAGGAATCTCTATTTCCCAATCCTACCCCACAAATCAGGGGGCAAATTAATGTTTACTTTGTGCGCAACCTGCACAGAAAAACTGCAAACCACCCCCTGTAAACACAGTGATGAGGAAAGAGCTCTGACTGGGACATGGTGTACCATTGAATTGAATGTAGCTTTAGAAAAAGGTTACAGAATTGTTGAAATCTATGAGATCTGGCATTTTGAAAGAACATCAAATGAGCTATTTTCAGGTTATATGAACACGCATCTCAGACAGAAACAGGAGGCCAGTGGTTACCCTGACTGGTGCAAAACAGAACAGGATGAAGAGCAATATATTCAGGATTATGAAAAGATGGAAGGTGTCCGCTTACGACGTAACCACATTGAAGTAAATCCTGCTAAAAGATAGATTGCCAAGCTGTTTTTAAATTCGCTGTGGGGCAAGTTTGGTCAGAGCACCAATCATCTGACCACATCCGTGGTGACAAACCCTGAGGATTTATTCAAATACCTTTTTGTGCCCTATTATGGTGTTTCCTCGTGTGAGTTTGTGGATACAGAGACAGCCGTTGTGACATGGAAAACAGCCAAGAACCATCCCACCAAATCGACATGCACTAATGTATTTATCGCCAGCTTTACTACTGCTTATGCCCGGCTGGAATTATACAGACTACTGGATGGACTGGGCGATAGGTGCCTGTACCATGACACTGATTCAGTCATTTTTGTAAGTAGAGAGGGGGCATGGACACCTCCTTTGGGTAATTATTTAGGACAGCTGACAAGTGAGATTCCACCAAACACTACAATAACAGAGTTTGTTGCGGCCGGTCCCAAAATGTATGCTTATGCTTTGTCCAATGGGGAAACGGTGCTAAAAGTGAAGGGGATCACGCTAAACTGTGGTAATAGCAACAAGGTTAATCTTGACAGCTTGAAAGATTTGGTAGATGATTATTGTGTGTCTGGTGCAGAGAGAAAAAAGGAGATCGGGGTAGAGCAGTTGGGGATTGTTAGGGTTAAGAAAAATTGGACCCTAGAAACGCGGGTCCTCTGAAAAACTCTAAAAGTAGTGTATAATAAAAGGTTATTAAAGAGTGAGGATTACTGTACGCTGCCTTACGATTATTAAGGATGGCGGAAAACATTGCACAATTTGTACACCCTTTCTCCTGTATTATAAGTGACCCGTCCAATTCTGGCAAATCTTTTTTTATCAAACAAATGTTAGAACATGGTGATGTTGTGTTGTCTCAAATGCCTCAAAATATTGTATGGTTTTATAGTTGTTGGCAACCTCTGTACAAAGAACTGCTTAATAAAATTCCTTATATTAAGTTTATGGAGGGGCTTCCGTCTTCTTTTGAAGATGATGATTTGTTTCCACCAAATCAAATCACTCTAGCTGTGATAGATGATCTCATGGCATCAGCCGGTGACAGCGATCAAATAGAGAAGGCTTTTACACAGTACGTCCATCACAGAAACCTGAGCATTATTCTCATACTACAAAACCTGTTCTTTCAAGGTAAGAAAATGAGAACAATAGCTCTGAATTCCAAATATTTGGTTTTGTTCAGCAGCCCCCGTGATCAGATGCAAATTGTCACACTGGCCAGGCAAATGTACCCCACTAACACAAAGTATTTTTTAGAAGTATTCCAAGATGCCACTCGCAAACCACATGGGTACCTTTTGGTAGATTTGGCAGCCACCACTCCAGAATCCTACAGGTTGAGAACAGGCCTCTTCCTGCCTGATTGGCCTACTGTTTACACAATGAAAAAGAAGTGTAAAAAGCAGTAGCTCAGTTACCCTAGCGCTAGTTCATTTAAGATGTCAGAGAGGGTACGTAGAAATTGGGGACTTTTAAAAATCTTAGTAAAGGCTGGACGAAGACAGAGAAAAGCCATCTTATGCAATGCTAACAATGACCTGGTGGGGGCAATAGCAGAAATAGCTCTGAACACCCTAAAAGGAAACCTTCCCTGAAACCTTCACAATTCCGGTCTCTAAAGAGAAAGAAAGGTGTCATTAAAAAGTTGAGTGATAGAAAGGTCTCACTCAAAAAGAAGAAGAAGATCATACTTCAGTCGGGTGGTTTTATCGGGCCCTTACTAGGGACAGCTATTCCGCTGTTGACTAGCCTGTTAGCTGGATAAACCATGGATCATGCCGAGAAAATGTACTTGGTGTCGCGTCATCAGATGGAGCAACTACAGGGTAAGCCACCTACTATGGGGGCTATAGCCACTAACCGGTTGGATGATGAGATGTGTACCATTCTTCAGAGAGCTGATTTGTCTGAGGATGACAAGATTAAGCTCTACAATTCTGCACTGCAGAGATATCTAAGACTGACCAGGCAAAATGAATCTGAAAAGGACAGACTGAATCTCATTTATCCACCGGAAGAGCCTCGACCACTTCCAACTTTACCAGAACAGCCGCCACAGCCATCTCCTCAGGACACAGAGATGGATGAGATCCTAAGGGGTGTGAGCACCCGTTACAGGACAAATGCAGAACTTTTACTAAACAAAATGAAGCAGCATCAGGACGTCTCAACCTGGGATGATCGTGGTACCTTTTTATACAAAGGGGTCCCTATTCCTGGTACTAATATTTTAGACTTGGCAAAAGGAGCCTCACAACACCGAGCTCCTACTGAGAAGCGGAAACCTAAAGGCTGGGATGACTTTATGAATGCTATGGCTGAGGTGAATGTTCCAACCTCTGTGTTGGGATCTACAACTGTTAAAGAGCAAATAGAAAAGTTGAAAGATTCTCTGGTTGTTAAGGATGAAGCTGCTACTAACCCCGTCTCTGTTATGACACCCCCTTTTGGATCTCAGAAGCCTCTGATTACCGGTACCCCCTCTAGCCCTTGGACATTAAATCCTAGAAGTAGGTTCAAGTTTGGTGACTGGCTCAATTTGTAAAATGAATAAAAACACAGTGAAACAAGTAAAAACGTTTAAGTCTTTTTCTTTATTTTACAATAAGGCGTGCATGTCTGCATGCATTGGTGACGGTTACAGGTTCCAAGCCCCCTTCCCACCTTTATAGTTTTTACAAACAGCTTTACCATTTGATCATTTTTAATATTGGCATTGGAGTACATCTTCAAAAGACTGCTGGGATTAAATCGCTAGCTGTTCAGGCCTGCCCACACAAACTCCCCTGCCCCTTGCAATGACACACCCTTGAGCATTGCGCATGCCCAGATCACAGGGAGCAAACTCCCCTGCCCCTTGCAATGACACGCCCTTGAGCATTGCGCATGCCCAGATCACGGGGAGCATGACATGCCCGGGCACATCCCAAACAAGGCCTAACCCCCCCTTTTTTACTAGCAGACAGACAGAAACACACATGGCTGCTTGCTGCTTGCCTCTTGTGAGCCTGGTTGGCTGCTTGCCTCTTGTGAGCATTTTAATTCCTGTTAATATTCTTTGTCTTTTGCTATAGTGGGGAGGGGGGCAGAATAAATTTTATTCAGGGTGCAAATGGCAAAATATGTGTCTTTAGATTTTTTACAAAGGTAAAAACCAGCTGTGGGTTTTAAAAGGGGCTGTGTTTGTTTGTTTTTCCCCCTGTGTTCGAGGAAATGCTTTTAAAGCCACCTAGAAATAAATACCTTTTAGAAAAAAATATCTTTTAGAAAAAGGGGGGGTTAAATGCAGGCTCTGGCTGCCTTTCAGGGGATTCTTTTTCCCCAGCTTTTGAGGCACTGATTTTTAAAACTCCACAAAAATTAAAAGCATCGTTAGGCTAGAATGATTAGAAATAAAAAAGCCTTTTTATTTATTTCACAGCTCCCCAAAGTAGGGCTTGTTTCCCAAAAACACAAACAGCTCCCCAAAGTAGGGCTTGTTTCTCCAAAACACAGGCCTCTGCTAATTATTCACTTAGCTCTTTTTGGTTTGAATGTCCATAGAATTAGTCTAGGGTTAACAGCTTCCCCAAAGTAGGGCTTGTTTCCCAAAAACACAGGCCTCTGCTAATTATTCACTTTTACATAGGTCTTTTTTGGTTTTGAACATCCATAGAATCAGTCTAGGGTTAACCTAATCATGTACCCAGAGAATTGACTGCCAATCTTGATGGGATTAGGCCAAAACGTCACATCCGGAGGGTGGGGGCTGAGCACGTCACTTCCTTTTAGGGCCGTGCCCTGTTGACTAATCAGCACGTGGGTTTGTTTACTTTGATGACGTCACTGATCAAAAGTGCTGATAATTTTCATTAAAAAAAGGTATACACTACTTCTACTGACATTATACAAGGAAACATCTCAGATTAGAAATCACAGAAGATGGAATTATACACTTTCATTTTTTAGTAAAAGCTCAATATACAGTATCATACTGTATATGTATGATATACATATATACTACATATATACTAAATCAGACTTAAGTTTGAAAATATTCAGATGAGGCACACATCTGGATGATGATCTATTACATGGTGGAACAATGGGGTACATTTTTCTCCATCATGCATTGAAAGGCAAATATCACTACAATTCTCAGGATTTACTCATTCCATATAAAAATCTCTTAATTAAATGCTCTTCTCTTTCAGGTCTTGCTATAATAATGATTTGGGATAGGTTTTATACTGCTTTATTTTGCTCTTGAAACATTTCAGCCTCACATTGCAAATATCCCTATGCAAATTAGATTAAAATGAATAGATTAATGTGCAGCACAAAATGTTTCAGTGCAAATGAAAAATTTATGATGACAATTAGACAATGCAATTACTTTATATAGGAGTTTTCTTTATTTTCCCCACTTGAACATTTTTTTACAAAATGTATGTTATTGCATTTAAGCAATGTAGTCACTGTATGAGTAAAAGCACATCCTTATTTATTTTTAAATAAGGCTAGGGTAGATGTGCACTTTCTGCTTGTGCCCATCACCAGTACAGACCGCAACTACTTTCTGAGTTTAGAAATGGAAGACTTTATCTTCCACCAATTTCCATCCTATCATAAATGCAGCTACCTACAGTACACATTTTGAAGCAAAACTATTTTCCAGCCTCAGCCAATTCAAGTACTTCTGAGTGGATGGTCTGAAGCACTTCCTTCTAATCTTGAGATGAACCCAGCTCCAAGTGGATACAACTCTTGGCACCACTTAACTCTCATCTTTTAACCCACACTTCATCCAAGCGGCACCCTTTCAGTTTCTGCTTAGGTAAGCTTCCCTTTGTTTTATTAATCCTTGACCAAACTTACCTTCTTTCCCCTGATCCAATGTAAAAGTTACCATGATCCTTCAGTGGAATACAAAAATGAAAGAACAACCTGTCCCCTTTCTTTTAATCATTACAAAGAAAAAGGAATGGGGGAGGAACAGTGAGAAATAAATAAAAAAACTGCATAGTAGTGTCAAAGGAAAGAGTACGGAAAGCACCATGTGTGCAAATGTCTTGGAAAAGAAATGGAGGAGGGAGCAATCATTAAAAGGAAAAGTCAGGCACCAAAAGATCCGTCCATGCATGAGTCAACAAATTACATTTGCCTTCCTGGCATTTGAATTACAATTAAATCCAGTAGTGGTCCTACTCCAGTCTGACACAAATAGGCTACATTACCAAAACATTACAGTTCAAGCTGGAATGTTTGCAGTTGGTTTCAGAAATAGCCAGAAGCAGCAGAGAAGACAAGCAGCTTAGGCTGAAGTGCAGAATTGCCGTCAGTCTGGTTCACATGGTATGGTTACAATATGGAAATTGGTATAATCATATTTTATGTTCAGCATAGATAGGAGTTCCACTGATTAGTAAATGCCACATGGGTTACCTGCATGTCACTAAAACAGAAGAATAAGATATTGCTCCCATATTGATTGCCTAGCAGAAAACCGATCTCGTTGTTTAAAAAGGAATGTAAAAAGGACCATCACAGCTTTTTTTCAAATGGCATGTTCTGCAAAAATGGAAGTTGTCACAGCTTGATTGCAAGCCTGTATTTCTCAGCATCTGCTGGCTCCTACTTCCAATTTTGGTCTGCTTAACAACTGCATAAAAAGAAACATCCATCTGGGAAAGTGGCATACAAAAAGATGCCATCACCCAAAATTCTACATAAATGTATGTATCAAGAATATACTAAGAAAATGTTTGCTCAAAATATATTGTATATGTTGGAAAAACATTATTTTTGTGAATGTGTGAAAACATTATTTTTAAAATATGGACTTTCCTTCTTCCTAGGCTTTTCAAATTTTCTGGAAATTTGTCAGAATGAAAATATTTAAATATATGTCATATTGATTTAGATAGATCTGATCTCAGGGCATTATAAAGATGTTGTATATAACTCAATTTCATATGAAATCCTTATTTTACTTTTGCATACCATTTTCATGTGAACCTATGATTTCAACATATTAATGCACAGATTTGATATCTCATTATTATGGAAGTGTTTTCTGCAAACAGACATTTGGTTGCATCTTACGCAAAAATGCAAAATTTTGTATGTATTGCCATCTAAATATGAATTTTGACAAGCAAATTATTAATATATTAAGTACTCAAGTCTTATACCATAAAATAGACAAGCTTAGTTAACTTAGTATGTGTGTGTAATTTATAATGCAAATATTATTCTTGAAATTAAAACTGAACACTTGGGATATTTTCAGAAATTCAATAATCATTAGCACAACATAGATATCAATGTGCTAGATCTGATATCAAGAGTATTGGAACCAGTAAGACCTTTCAATATTTTAGGGCTGAATTAGGAAAACTTTCACAAAATGATATTTAATTTTTGTGGAACTCGGTCAGGTACCCTGGAATATGATAGGCTCATTGTCATTCATAGGTATTATAATAGAAATTATAGGTCCAACATGCAGACTTTTTTAAAAAAAACATAATAAATTCTAATAAATGATTGCATCCAGAGATTTTAGGAAATAGGGCTGACTGGAACCGGGATGTCAGTAATTTATAGGCTGCAGTATTTTAAAATTTGAAAACATTAAAAACATTCCATTGATGTATCCTAGCACCCTGATATGCTCAGAGTTTTTAACTGGCAGGTCCTTTGTTTTTTTCCTTAACCTGCATTAAAGTCACTACAGTCTCCCATTTATTGTCAATCACATAGTGTTAGGCTTGCAATTTTTCAAGCAGTTTTCACATAGCATATACCAATTTAACCATCTGTCAGTGTTACCAAAAGAAAGCATCTGCCTTAAAGAATTCTGACACATGAAATGCAGCAGAAGTAATTCTAACTTTACTTTTCTTTCTCTCCTCCTCTTTTTTACAGTTCACAGCCACATATATTCTTCTAATGATAGCTCATTTCCTGACCCATGAAAAAATTTCAGCTTAACATTTCGCTCTTTTTTATGGTAGGGGTTCAAGCCTGCTCTTACAAAGCTATTCTTCTCCAGATGGTGACATTTTAGATAAGTCTCTCAGTTCTGTGTTTGTGGTCCAGTCATGTTTCTCTGGCTGTACATTGTAGGATGTAGTGGGAAACTCTTACAGAACTCTTCTATATTTGAAGAAAATGATTCATAATGCTTTTGAAGCAGGGTAACCAGATTGTCACAGCAGGTATAGGTTGCAGGCATTGAAAGTACCTTAGATATCCTAACTCCTGGTTAAGGAACTCAGAGACTTTGGGTGGTATGGAAAGACTAGGTGCTATGCAACACCAGCTTCAAATATGAGTTTCTGGATCTTTGGCAGAAGCAACGGAAATTATGCTGTTTTAAGTCAATCAGTCTTCTTTTATTTTATTTTGTTGTGCACAACTTACAATGCTATGTTTTGTTTATTTAGGCTTTATATAGTTAGTCCTGATTAGCAGGGTTTGCACAACACACCCTAAACCTTCAGCTATGGTTTCTATCCACATTTGGGGGTAATTTGATATTTGAAAATAATACATGCATCTTTTAATTTGAAAAGGCTAGAAAATTGTAGGTGGCCAGAAACTGTCTCTAAAGTATTTATCTGAAGAGTTTTTCAGTCTTCAGCAACCCATATAGCAATCTCTTTGCCTGAATACCACATATGTGGATACCAGATATAAATATTTCAGCTTTTTAAAATTTTTTAAAAAGGGAAAAAATGCCTGTTTTGTATGCATTTTTATTCATTTGTTTTTTAGTTGTATGATATAATGTAATTGAATGAAAGTACACACACACACCCAGGCACAAACTCAAACACTTTATAATTTTCCCTATCAAAATCACAGAAATTATTTTATTTACAATATCATATAATCATCTTGCTATATATCAGTTTAGGATTACACTATTTCAGCAGCTTACTCCCACTAACTTTCAAATGGGATAAGGCTCTCATTAAATATAGTTATATATTGGGTACAAAAGCAGATACCTCTTAGCCTGTGTTCCTTGGATAACCTTCCACATACAATCTCCTGGGACCACAAGCTGTGCACTTGAATGGCCTTTCTGCCTTGGGATGTGAAACAAGAAGAATCCATGTTTAGCAGCTAAACATTTAAATGTATGCAATCCTCAGAGGCTATTTTAACATGAATATTTTAAGACCACTAACCAAATATATTATGCATATTTTTGTTAAGATGTGGAGCTGGCCAGTTCTCTTTGAAATGCAAGTTGTGTGGCATTGCGACAATATTGAACCCTCTCAGACACATTTTGCATCAGCAATCTTTCTACACTGACTACCAATTTCACTAGTAATATATGACTAACTGCCATGGCCAGTTTTCTGCAAAAAAGAAACTCCACGGAACTCAGGTTTTCCAATACTTGTCTCTCCCATTTATAGTTCTCTATTACATCATTTTTGGAATGATCTTGAATAACCAGTTTTTATGCATATCCATCTGCAACCTATAAAAAAATTCACTTCTGTAAACTTAATAAAGTTGATAGATTTTCTAATTCACATATTACAGCTCCTATATCATATGCTGATACCACTGCACAATCTCACATACCTTCTCTTTCCAAGAAACATGTGCATGCTTTTATAAGACTTCAGAGTTGTTTTATTTATTTATTAAATGTAGATGTTACCTGACAAAAGACCACCTGAAGAGACTAGAAGCATTTGAAATGTGGATTTACAGGCAGCTATTACGTATAAGCTGGGTTGACAAGATCAGAAATGAGGAGGTGATAAGCCTCCAGGGAAAGCCAAAGGAAATCATCAAAACAATTAAAAAACAAAAATTAGAATATTTCAGACATGTGATGCGACACCCAGAAAAAATATGGCATACTCCATTTAATCCTCCAGGGGAAGATTGAAGGCAAATGAGGTCCAGACAGAAGAAGAACATCGTGGCTTCAAAATCTAAGGGACTGGTTTGGACAAAACTCAGCAGCACTTTTTCGTGTGGCTGCTGATAAAAACAGGATCGCCAACATGATCGCCAACGTCTGATAACGGATATGGCACAAGAAGAAGAAGATGTTACCTGACTCCCAGCAATTCCAGGTGGTTTACAAATTGTTAAAAACATGAGAACAAGAATATACAACAATACAAAAAAATAAATATGGAAGAAATTACAAACTCAGATGGGAACAAAGTGAAAGATTTGTTGTTATTGTTACAAGATATTTTGAGAGGGTCCAAGGAAATTACCCTGGAGAACCTTGTAAGCATATCTATGCAGAGGTGTTTAGGTGTGTAATTGAGAAATCATCTTATAAAACTTCTATTCAGATCAGTAATACCAAAGCCAATCTTCTTCAACTATAATAGCCTACAGTAGTGGGCCAAAATTGTGCAAAACTTTGGGGAAAAGTGTACAGTAGAAATGCCACCTTTGGTTAAGTTTCCACCAATTTTTCTTCTAGTTTCTTTATAACTGTAGCCTTGTTCACTTAATAATACTATTTTACATTGCTTTCTGGGCAACCAGTCAACTCTTTGCACCATTACTTTAATTTGATTAAAGCTCACTAAATGAAAGAACACAAAAAAACCCAACCAACTTGATAGCGATCACATAACACTTCAATACATGATATCAATAACTGAATCCTTCTGTGATCTGATTGGCTCATTGCCAAAACAAGATGACACCTGATTGGCTCTCTAAACACTCATGCTCATTGGCTACAATCAGATGAAGGAAAGCTACCTGATATCAACCTAAGCAAGTTGTGCTTCCTTTTTCTGGTTATTTGGCTATAATCTTTCATAGAATACAGTACAGATAATTGAACAAACATTGTTGCATTACATTCTTGATTAAATTATCTTTCCATTTATATATAATTTTATGGTACTACTCCAAAAAAAGTGATGTTATTAGTAATCAAGCCTCAAAAATACACTTTTCCCAAAAGGTTTCCACAATTTTGGCCACTACTATGTAGTACAATTATAGTTTTCATTGGTAGATGAAGACTGTAGGGAGATAAAATGTCTCAGATTTCCATAGTATGAAATGAAGGTACAAAGTGTGAATTGGAACATGTGCTGTCCTTGAGAGCAGGAAAGCCCTAATTTCCTTACTAAAAAACTTCTGTCTGATTGTGCATGCTTTCCAACAAGGTATATTCTGCAGAGATTTAGACAAAGGCACTACACCTTTATGGGAGGCTCTTGTGTGGAAGCACAAATATCTGCTGCAAATTATTCTTTTAAAACCATTAGCTTTAAAATGTTATCTGTTTATTGCAGCTCCTGGGAAGAAATCATAAATGTTGTGGAGGAGGGAGTTATAAAAACAGCTTTCCATGACTGATAGAGAAGGGGCATTTTCTTGTGTGTGCCTTAGTATCAAACCCTGGTAAAAGAAATACATTCCTTTCAGGCAAGGGAAGAAAATGTTTTTGGTGAGAATTCAACAGGGATTTGCCCATTGTTTGCTTTGTTAAGCAAAAATAGTGTCAGTATTCTGCTTTGAACATCAGTCACAATCCAGTCACATCCTTATTTTTCAAGGATGAAAGAGATGGTTTCAGTAACTTGCCCCCGCCAGTGTGGGATATAAATGATTTCATCTCTTGTCTGATTTTTTTTGGGGGAGGGAGGGGGTTAGTTTGGAGACCATGCAATAAAAAATGCCTTTATAGCTGGCTTCCATTTAGTATATTTGTAAGCATGCTAACTAAATGGTAAAGCTTTAGAGAAACCATAACATGATACTGAATTAAGGTAAAGGCTCCAGATGAAAGGTTAAAATAATCAAACACTTAATTCCCCAGATAGTTTTTCAGTCTTTTGTCTTTTATATTTGAATACATGGCTGTATTCTTGCTATATGTTTCTTCTATCCCTTAGGTTTCTTCAAGTTTATCCCTTGCTTTATTGATTCGTAATCTCACAATTGGGCATTAGGACAGGCACAGTTCCAAAGTGCATTGTTTCAACAGTGTTTTGAGGGAAGCCTCTCTTCAGAGTTTCTTTTTAAAATAATATGTTTGCATATATATGTATATTTGTTGTTGTTAATTGCAAAGCCGTGTCTGACCCATCGCGACCCCATGGAGAATGTTCCTCCAGGTCTTCCTGCCCTCTACCATCTTCTGGAGTCCATTTAAGTTCACATCTACTGCTTCAGTGACTCCATACAGCCACCTCATTCTCTGTCGTCCCCTTCTTCTATTGACCTCAATCTTTCACAGCATTAGGCCCTTCTCCAGTGAGTCCTTCCTTCTCATTAGGTGGCCAAGGTATTTGAGTTTCAACTTCAGGGTCTGGCCTTCTAAACAGCAGTTGGGGTTGATATCTTCTAGGACTGACCGGTTTGAATGCCTTGCAGTCCAAGGGACTCTCAGGAGTCTTCTCCAGCACCATAGTTCAAAGGCCTCAATTCTTTGGCGCTCAGCCTTTCTTATGGTCCAACTTTCACAGCCATACATTGCAACTGGGAAAACCATGGCCTGGACTATATGCACTTTTGTTGGCAGGGTGATGTCTCTGCTTTTTAGTATGCTGTCTAGATTTGCCATAGCTTTCCTCCCCAGGAGCAAGCATCTTTTAATTTCTTGGTTGCAGTCCCCATCTGAGGTGATCTTGGAGCCCAGGAAAATAAAATCAGTCACTACCTCCATTTCTTCCCCATCTATTTGCCAGGAATTGAGAGGGCCGGATGCCATGATTTTGGTTTTCTTAATGTTGAGTTTCAAGCCAACTTTTGCACTCTCCTTCTTCACCCACATCAAGAGGCTCTTTAGTTCCTCTTCACTTTCTGCCATAAGAGTGGTATCATCTGCATACCTTATGTTGTTGATATTTCTCCCGGCAATCTTAATTCCAATTTTTGATTCATCTAGCCCTGCCTTTCTCATGATGTGCTCTGCATATAAGTTAAATAGGCAGGGCGACAGTATACAGCCTTGCCGGACTCCTTTCCCAATTTTTAACCAATCAGTGGTTCCGTGTCCAGTTCTCACTGTTGCTTCTTGACCCACATTTAGGTTTCTCAAGAGACAAATGAGATGGTCTGGTACTCCCATCTCTTTAAGAACTTGCCACAATTTATTGTGATCCACACAGTCAAAGGCTTTTGCATAGTCAATGAAGCAGAAGTAGATGTTTTTCTGGAACTCCCTAGCTTTCTCCATGATCCAGCGTATGTTGGCAATTTGATCTCTAGTTCCTCTGCCTCTTCGAAATCCTGCCTGTACTTCTGGTAGTTCTCGATCCACATACTGCTGGAGTCTAGCTTGTAGGATTTTAAGCATAACTTTACTAGCATGTGAAATGAGTGCAATGGTGCGATAGTTTGAACATTCTTTGGCATTGCCTTTCTTTGGAATTGGAATGTAAACTGACCTTTTCCAATCCTGTGGCCACTGTTGAGTTTTCCAAATTTGCTGGCAAATTGAGTGTAGCACTTTTACTGCATCGTCTTTTAAGATTTTGAATAGCTCAGCTGGAATTCTGTCACCTCCACTAGCTTTGTTGTTGCTCAGCTTTCCTAAGGCCTATTTCACTTCACATTCTAGGATGTCTGGCTCGAGGTCAGTGACCACCCCATCGTGCTAATCTTGGATGTTAAGCTCGTTCTTGTATAGTTCTTCTGTGTAGTTTTGCCACCTCTTCTTAATCTTTTCTGCCTCTGTTAGGTCCCTGCCATTTTGGTCTTTTATCATGCCCATCTTTCCATGAAACGTTCCCTTCATATCTCCAATTTTCTTGAAGAGTCCTCCCTATGTTGCTGTTTTTTTCTATTTCTTTGCACTGTTCATTTAAGAAGGTATTCTTATCTCTTCTAGCTATTCTCTGGAATTCTGAATTCAATTGGGTGTATATTTCTCTTTCTCCTTTGCTTTTCACTTCCCTTCTTTCCTCAAATATTTGCAAAGCTTCCTTAGACAGCCATTTTGCTTTCTTGCATTTCTTTTTCTTTGAGATGGTTTTAGTTGCTACCCCTTGTACAGTGTTGCGAATCTCCATCCATAGTTCTAATTCCTTACATCTATTTGTCACTTCTACTGTATATTCATCAGGAATATGATTTAGTTCATACCTGAGTGGCCTAGTGCTTTACCCTACTTTTTTCAATTTAAGCCTAAATTTTGCAATGAGAAGCTCATGATCTGAGCCACAGTCAGCTCCTGGTCTTGTTTTTACTGACTGTATAGAGCTTCTCCAGAGCACATAGTCAATCTGATTTCTGTATTGACTGTATGGTGATGTCCATGTGTAAAGCTGTCTCTTGGGTTGTTGGAAAAGAGTGTTGGTTATGACCATCGTATTCTCTTGACAAAATTCTATCAGTCTGTGCCCTGCTTCATTTTGTACTCCAAGGCCAAACTTGCCTGTTATTCTGGTTATCTTTTGGCTTCCTACTTTAGCATTCCAATCCCCCATGATGATAAGGACATCGTTTTTTGGTGTTAATTCTATAAGGTGCTGTAGGGCTGCATAGAACCAGTCAATTTCATCCTCTTCAGCACCAGTGGTTGGGGCATAGATTTGGACTGCTGTGATATTGAATGGTTTGCCTTGGATTCGAACTGAGATCATTCTGTCATTTTGGGGATTGTATCCTAGTATTGCTTTTCCTCTTCTTTTATTGACTATGAAGGCTACTCCATTTCTTCTGAAGGATTCTTGCCCGCAGTAGTATACCTGATGGTCCTCTGAGTTAAATTCACCCATTATTTATTTATTTATTTATTTATGAGACTTATATGCCGCTTTAAGTGCAAGCACTCTCTAAGCGGTGTACACCAGTAAGCAATGTATATATATATTTACATTGCCCCCAACAATCTGGGTCCTCATTTTACCTACCCCGGAAGGATGGAAGGCTGAGTCAACCTTGAGCCGGTGAGATTTGAACACTGTCCATTTTAGTTCAGTTTGCTGAACTAAAGATGTCAATGTTCAGTCTTGTCATCTCTTGTTTGACTACGTCTAGCTTGCCTTGATTCATGGATCTTACATTCTAGGTTTCTATGGAGAAAAGATCTTTACAGCATCAGACTTTCCTTTCACCACCAGATCCACAACTGAGTGTCCTTTTGGCTTTGGCCCAGTCACTTCATTCTTTCTGGTGCTACTAGTACTAGCCCTCTGCTCTTCCCCAGTAGCATATTGGACACCTTCTGACCTGAGGGGCTCATCTTCCAGCATCATATCTTTTTGCCTTTTAGTACTGTCCATGGGGTTTTCATTGCAAAGATACTGGAGTGGTTTGCCATTTCCTTCTCCAGTGGATCACATTTTATCAGAACTCTCTGTTATGACCTGTCCATCTTGGGTGACCCTGCAGAGCATAACTCATAGCTTCATTGAGTTATGCAAGCCCCTTCACCACAACAAGGCAGTAATCCATAAAGGGAATGTATGTATATACATGTATGTATATATTGCACACACACACATAGTGAAGAGACCATGCTGCTTAATTTAAGCTTATTTCTGAGACCTCCTATGACAGTTGCACTTAGCCATGTCCTGCACACATGCAATGCCTATTCAAAAGACTCTTCCACTTATTGAAATAGCTGATTGAGGCTTGGAGGGTACTCACAATGACTTGTGGAGTCACACTGCACCATCTCTCTAGCACAAATTACTTAACTGAACCAAACTCAAACAGCCTTCAGGTTAGATTCCACATCTCTTCCATCACTCCATGTTCTCCCTTATGTTCTCTTTGCAGTGTTTTTTATTTCATACCTTTTCAGATAGAAATTGTTGAGATTCACAATAGGCAGCAAAATGTAGTTTGTCACAGAAATCTTGGGATATTCACCAGCACAGATTTCTCTGGCTTGGCCTGAACAGCACTTTGATCTGCAGAAATTAATGGCTGCAGTTTTAGGAACAGGTGCAAAAAAGATATACTTTGCACTCTATAGAAAACATCTGTGTTTTCAAAAGGATTTAAAAAATTGAACAATAAATAAGTACAAAAAGGTGTGGGGAGTTAGGTTATCCCACACTGTCCTTCGCCCCATATATCCAATCTTCTCTTCTTTCACCCCCATTTACCACTGTACTTTCTACCCTGTTTTTTGCTCCTCCTAAATGCTCCCTTTCTGCCTTATCTGGATGTGTTTGCCTATCTCTTTTCTCTTTTCCATTTCTGTATTCCCAACTGTGTCCCTTTGTATTTCTCTCTTTTGTTTTGCCTTTAAACCTGGCTTTTGGAGTGCAAAAACTTCCTTGCCACTTCAATTGCTTTTCCTCCTCCAGTGCTACCTTGCCCATTAGTTTTCTTCCAACCTCCCTTTGGATCTTCCTATCATCCCATCCAGTCCTCGTTTCTAGCCTCTTTTTCATATTTCGCTCCATTGGTCTGGTGTCCATGCATTGCCTTCCCAACCTCTCCCCTCATCAGACAAAAAGGATTCTCTCCCCTTCAAAGCACACAAACCAAAAGAAGACATTTTTCAAGTAGTGGAAGCTCTGATAAAGGGGCAACACCCTTCTCTATTAGTAGAAGGGAATCGAAGCTACTTGGAGATGAAGCAAAGGGGAGAGATAACTTGAAAAAAAAGTGAACAAGTGAGAGAGAAGCTCTACTTAGACACTATAGCAAGAGTTAAATTTAGTAGCAATCCCAAGTAATAGCTGATACTCAACCCAATTTGCAGGGTCAAACTAAGTTTCCATAGACAACTTATAATGGTGTAAGAGCACCCCTAACTCATGGATCAGTAATTTGGGGAAATGGAACATTCCTATATGGTAAATATGGTAATTTGAGTCTGCCTAACTGGATTTGGTAGTATTTTAATTTATTTTCCAAAAATAACATGTGGTCTAGACCTTAAAAAAGAAAACATCTTACTGTAGTAAAGCACATAGCATTTAAAGGGTATAATATTTTGTGGGGTTTTTTTTTTAAAAAAAAAATGGGAATGGCACCAAAATTCAAAGGATAAAGTGAGAGTTGCTCAAAGGACTGTTTAATTACTATATTGGATTTTTTTTTATTTTACTTTCTTTTAAAAAACTGATGAAGGTTGAATATATGTGAATTACACAGGATGCTTTAGATATATATTTTCAGTCTGATCACATACAAAGTAACAATGCAAACTTGGACTTGTGGACTTAGAAGTAAGGCTCATTATGTTCAATAAATATCTATTTCTGGCTATAAAAATGCAGGAACAAAATTATTAATCACAAAAAATACAGATATGTGTAGCTCCATAGAAATTTGACTTTAAATAATTTAGTGGTGCAATCCCAACAGAGATGCTGTAGCCAACTCCTTTTGGAGAGAAATTTTTGACATTGGCCATATTCAAAGATTTGCAACCAAAAATGATGACATTTATATACAAAATAAGATGGGATGTTGCAGGGAGGGGGGAATGTTGCAGTCCACTGCTAGTTGCATTAAGAACTAAAATAAAAGTATCAGCTTTTAGCAAAGATACTTTTCACATGTATGTCAAGTAGACTTGACAGTATGAATGATAATGGTTCCCTAGGAGCCATTAGGGTCTACCTATTAAATACATGGGACTAAAATGGCAACTGCTGAGGAGCAGATAGAAAGTGATCCTAGTGGATTTAGGTCAAGGCCTGACTGAATTATCAAGTAATTAATTTATAAATAAATAAATATTTCCATTTTTTATAGACTTAAATGATCTCAGTAAAATTTTCTTCCTTTTAGTTGGGAAAAAACAGCACTCATGCGCTCACTGAGAAAGTTTATTAAGAAGTGCCAATTAAATTCTATTTTGATTTTCAATCTTCTGCCCTGTTTTAAGAAACTACCTTATGTAATCCTGCAATCCATGCTTAACAGAAGCTTTTCTGGGAAACATGAATAAATGTGAAATATTTATTGAATACAGAAACTAAGTACAAGAATACGATCATGCTCTCATAGTCTTTACAGGCAAAACAGCAGACAGGTTACTTTCTTGGAGTTTTATGATATATCTGAATTACCTGTAACACTTATAGACTGAAAAATACTTTCATATTCCTTCAGTACAGTTCATGACTATCTCCTCTCATCCCATTTTATTTTATTCCTTGTATGCTTGATTTGTAAAATTTCAGCTCTCCCTCCTCAACACATAAACACTTTCCAAAGACTTGATCTGGACCTCCACAATATTAAATAATATAAAACAACACAAAACTAAGGATCATGGAAAATAATAAAAAAATAAGGTACAACAAGCCAGTTTCAGGGATTTCCCCCCCCCCCCAGAGTTTTTTTCCTGCTTTATTTCCTCTTTATTATTTTACTTTGCATGGTTGGCATTAGGTTAATACAGCTGTCCATTATCCAGAACATCAGCAGATTAAACTATGTTGAATGTATGAGACCATAGCAGCAAGAAAAATTACTACCCCATAACAATCTAATGGATGCCACTGTGTCTTTATTGTTCACCTGGGTGATAAAAAGCAACAGTTTAATGTTAGAAAAAGAGTGTGTATTCAATAAGAATAAAGTGGCTTAGTCAAATACAGCTAATATAAGCAAATTACTCTGATTATTAAAATCACAAAAGGATTTTCATTTATTCATGTAGTGTAACTGTACTGTATACACAACTATATACACTTGTTTTTCCAGAACTCAAACTCCACACAAATTACTGTCTCTTCATTGCCATCCACATAAAATATGGAAACCAATAGTTATCAATAAGAATGGGATAGCCTACAGTGCGGCATCTGAAGACATTTTTATCAAGAAATGTAGAGGTTCTGTATCTAAATAATTCTAGGAGTTGGTTCTCTGACACATGAAGTGTTCAGATTTTCAGATACTCCCTCAGATAAAAGAAAATAGTCATAGCAATCAACATTATTGTAACTAGAAGTACAAGGAGTACCAGTAGATGGCTACTCAAAGTTTTCACCAGTAAAAATATTTGTATTAAAACTTTATATACATCTGCAATCAGGAGGCAACTTGTGGCAATGAGGCAACTTGTAGCAATGTAGGACACATTGCTGATGGATCCCAGCTGAGGAAATTGTTCAAGTGCAGCTGATTTTTTTATATATATACTTATCATCCTAGCAAGTTTATTCATCTTTTTCCAACTCAAAGAAAGCAGGGTGCAATATGTCCTGGAGGAAAGCGTGTTAAAAATAGAAATGGCTGTGGTTTTTCTTTCCACTTACAGTAAAAATGCAACAATACCACAAACCCAATCCTGTTATTTTAAGCAACAGTTTGGAAACTGTGACTAAATTGATGGGTGAGTTTTATGAGACATTCCTCCTGCCAGAAATTTCTCTTGTCTGCTGATTTTCACTTGAACTCTTAAATTGTTCTACCAATAGTTTCAAACTGATCCAATTTATAACAAATTGTTTAATCAAATGCAGGCAATTGTTCTGACAGTGAGGCTGTCATAATGTCACTATTTTTATAACATTGTCATAAAATTAGTTATTTTGTTTTGTGTCTTGCAGAAAAAGAAAGCCAGTTTGGAGTAGTAGTTAAGGCATCAGGCTAGAAACTAGGAGACAGCTCTAATGCCATCTTAGGCACAAAGCCAGCTGGATCACCTTGGATTAGTCACACACTTTCAGCCCTAGGAAAGAGCAATGGTAAGGGATAAGGAGAGAGAGAGTCACTTTTCTCCTTTATTGGTGTTTGACAAGGTTGGATTCAGAGAGGTAAGACATTCTGTGTAGGTTTGCTTATCCATGAGCAGAAACCTCTAGGTAAATGGAACTCATAATGGAGCAAACTTAGTGGTGGGATTCAGCCAGTTTGCACTGGTTCAGTAGAACTGGTAGCTAAATTTTGCTGAGTTCAGAGAACCAGCTTAATGCACAGTGCTTCTGGAAGTCCAGTCTGGAGGAGATCTCCCAGGCCAAGAACGGCCTACCAGAAGTGCATGGATGCCACTTCCAGAAATCCATTCTAGGCTTCAGAAGCCTGGAAGAGGCCTCCGAGGCCTAGAACAGCTCACTGGAAGTACGTGGATACCCCTTCCAGAAGTCCATTTTAGGCTTCAGAGGCCCAGGCCTGCATCCAATAAGAGAACCAGTTGTTCAGGTATTTGAATCCCATTACTGAGCAAACTGGATCTTTTTTAGAAGTCTTCCCCTCTACAGCATGGGAAAGCTGCTCATATCAAAGGCAGAGAAAATAGGGAACTCATGTCTGTCACATATTTTCCCTACAAACCCAACTTTACCTTTTAGTAGCATGAAGCACTGGCCCCTACTAGCAGATATTTTGGGATTCAAGAAGTGGATTGGAAAAATGAGAAGAAACATGTAAGTTAGTGTACTGTCTGCAGGGGGAACAAAACATATTGTCAGAATAATTGGTTATGCTGATTATGTGATTAATTTCTCGATATGGAATGGTATTATGGGCACTATCTTGTTCTTGGCCAAAGATAGGAAATTACTTTGAGATGACAATTCTTTGCCTTTCTCCCAAAGTAAGAAAGCTGTTTGATCAACATAGGAATTATTTGAAATGTTTACCCAAAATAATCAGTTATCTACTGAAAGTTGTAGTTTTGAAGTATTCCAGGTTGATAAATATTAATGTAGGACCATTCAGAGTAGTTGTTTAACAAATATTTAGCAAAACAGATACAAATCCTTTATCTCGGTATTATATATTCTCAAATAAAACAATAGGGAAAATTAGTCCAGCTTACTTCTTCATGCAACTTTATATTTTACATTTTGGAACTTTAAAATAATCATTCTTCAAAATGTGCGTGTATGCATGTATACGTATGTCCAAACACATTTTAAAGAATATGAAAGAATCCTTGGTGCATTCTGAGTTTGCTTGTTTTCTTACATGTTTCATTACCAAAGCTAGGTAACATCAATTATGTTAATTTGGATAATGAAACATCTGCAAGAAAACAAGCAAGCTCAGAGAGCACCAAGGAGCCCTCATGTCAACCCTGAGCTACAAATAATTCTCCTTTATTAGAAAAAATATGAAGTTGTGGGGAAAAGGTTCATTTGAAAGAAAATAATGTAAGAATAACTACATACAAAATGCATTTGGAAGTAATGGTGTGCATTTAATGGTGTGTAATTAATGAACAACTATGGCTATTACTAGGCCTCAGCTGTGTTCTTACATTTTGATAAAAATAAAAATCTTTGCTTTCTTTGTATAACCATTCACAGAACAGTAATTTCAACACAATTTACTTCTAAATAATTGGCCTATTTGAGAATATGAGAAGGTGATACTTAATTCAAGTTAAAAGAGAGAAAGAGGAGAGAATTAACAATTTCAAATTAACAATTCCCATCAAATCTATTGTGGGGAGTTGTTGTTTTTTAAGATGGAAAAGAAACAGGCAAAAATACCAATGAACATTGAAACATTTCCTCATCTTTTTTAAATCAGTGACACCAATTTATCATTTGGACTCCTTCCAGTGTTTTTCTTGGGTCTTTATGCAAAATAGCTTTACTATGCCTCTTGCTTTTCCTTTTCTACATAGGAATGTTTACAGCTTGAAGAACATGAATTTTAATTACATACAGAATATAGTCTACAGTAGATGATGATAAATGAGAACACCTTACAGCACAGGTGTCAAACTTGTCAAGTCACGTGACGTGTTGCGATGTATCGTGACTTTTTTCGCTTTGCTGGAGCTGGGTGGGCGCGGCCTCCACATGATGCAACCGGCCCATGGGCCGGCAGTTTGACATCCCTGTCTTACAGTAACTTTACTCTTCATTTAAGCTCTCTATATTTTATAACTATCAGAAACAATGTCAAAACTTAATGTGTATGAAAGGATGTCTTTAGAAAATTTTTATTTTTCCTTTCTGGAAGCAACAAGTTCAAAAGATTAGGAAACGGAGTCATTAACACAAAAGAGAGCTTGTTATTTTGATTCACCTCTTGTTTCATATGTAGATTATAATGTATTGTTAAGGGTTCTATGTATCTATCATTCCATCTCAACATCCTTTCTACCCAGATTTAGCTACATTTACAAAACAGATGTTTTCTCTTGTGAATACATCTCAGTAAATGAACAAAGTGAATTGGATTCTCGATCCTGTAAAAAAAAAAGGAATTAATCAAATGCCTTTCTAAAAAACAAAACAAAAGAAGATACTGTGCTTAGAAACATTATAACTAACAGTTATGGGCTCATTTGGGAATATTCACAAGAACATATTCACTTATTCACTTGAATAAGTTTTTTTTTTCCCTGTGGTATTTTAAAAAATTAAAAGAGTGTCCATTTTAGTTTTAAATTCACAGCAAATTTTATGTGTGATATTCTAACTCGGTACAGAGAAATGTATATTCAAGAAAAAAGGTAATTAATGAAAGGTTTTCAAGTTAGTTCACTTGAAAAACTGGTTATGGAAAATAATAACAATTGGATGATTTAAGTTTAATCACCAGGGCTTTTTTTTCCTTATAGAACGTCCAGAACGGAGTTCCGGCACCTTTTTAGGATGGAATTTGTAAGGTAGGCAAGGCGGGTTGTATGACATGTTCTGGCACCTTTTTTTTTTTTTTAGAAAAAAAGCACTGTTAATTACTCTGTTATATTTATCCCAATTTTTCTAGCAATCTGAAGAACTGAAGCACAGCATTTATTCCGATTTGTTTTCCTTTGGACAGATTTCTTTAGTGTTTCATGAGATTTTGTAACATCTGAGATTATTACCAGTTGGAAGAAGTAAAAAGATTAAATAGGGAGAGCCAGTTTCTTGTTGTGGTGAAAGTGTCAGATTAGAAATTGGAAGATTGTGAGTTGCAGTTCCTCCTTCACCATGATCGTCCACTCTCAGTCCAGACTAGCAGCCAACACAGAAAAGACAAAACCAGATTTAGTTCTTTAGAGTTTTGGTAACCTGAGTGCAACAAACAAAATTAGAACATCTCTGGCAGATTATTATCTTTCCAGCCTTGCTGTTAAGAAGTGATGATAAGCCTACTACTTTCTTAAATAATTGGTTCCATGATTGAAAACTTCTTACCATAGGACATTTTGCTTAATCTTCAATTATAATCTGCTTTCTGCATTTTAAACCTTTATGCCAAGGATACCTCTGGGTTTATACAAAAGATAATTACCTTCTTCGTGACATCTGTTCAAGTCCTTAAAGACTTTCATGAGGCTAAATAAGTTTTTCACAAGACTAAACACACACATAGCAGTCTCTTAATTTCTTCTTTGACCAAACTTTAAGCAATTCTTTTGTACTTTTACTATTTTAAGTTCTTTATTTATAGTATTTGTTTAACTAAGCAATGGAAACTCAGTTAATGCATAAAGAATTCAATTTCTCCCTTCCTTCCTATATTTATCTTCACACGAATGTTGTAAATTACTTTATCATATACCTGCTGCACAATCCAAATTATTTATGTGCCAGCAATAGTACAGCTTCTGTTAACAGTATCTCTGTCCAAAACTTTAGCAAATTCCCCAGAGATTTTGATAGTTTAAGATAAATTCTTTAAGTCTCTGAAAGACTCCAGGTATATATTTCATGGCTTGAAACTCAAAACAAACAAACAAACAAACAAACAAACAAAAATATCCTAAAAGTTTAGTCTTGCCCACTCATGATGGGTTTTATGGCATTCTAGGAAGTTCTAGGTGGCTCATGTATCCCAGGTTGCCCACTCTGATATTAAAATAAGGATCCAAACTCTGTCATTATTTATTAATAACCAGAACAGAAGACCATTTGAATTCATTTGCACTCTTTTAAATAGCTATTAATTAGAATAATCCTGAAGTCCAAGAACACAGACATTTTTGACTGGAGGATAATGTGCTTCCTGTGATGTCAAGTTGTTCCTTTTAAAAAAAAAATCTCTAAAAGTTCCATGCATATTTTTTTTCTTTTTAAAAAACATAACAAAACAAAACTCTTCCTACAATTATACTATTGAAATGAATTAAAAATAGTTTGAGGAAGTATGTGATTTTCTCCATGTTCAATAGTTCTGATATGGAACAAGACACTCTTCTCTTATACTTAGTAAATGTTGGTCCTATGTCAGAGTGAGACAAAGGCTCAAAGTGGAGAATAAATCATGAATCTCAGTCTTAACAGAATTGATTCTATGGACAAGCAAGGATTAGATCTTAGAACTTTCTTTTAGAGATAATATAAACTGCATTTCAAAGTCCTGTTAGGTTAGGACTCCAGTTACATTAAGATTCCTGAATGAAAAATTAGGGCTAGTTTTCTTATAAATAAATCCTGTCTTTGAAGCTCTAAAATAATATAAAATATTCAAACCATCTGTTTTTTCAATGTTTGTTTATTTATTCTCATCTTATTTTTCAAATGTCTGTGTGTCTCTGTTCCAGAGTTTTCAATGGTATGTTTCAGGGATTATTGTGTTATGCATTAGTAAAAAAAATATTCTTACTTACCAGAATAAAACTGTATTATTCTTCTGTTAGTGAATTTCTCTAATTATTGCAACATAGCAAAATGTGTACATGTAAAATATATTTTGTTTAAAAAAATCTTTTTAAGTGTGAATTTTGATAAATTAATGTGGAAATAGGAAAGGGCATATCCATCCATATCTAATCTTAATTGCTAAATTTATAGAAAAGGCACTTAAATACTGTTCTAGATAATACTAATTTCTTTTGTGAGGGGACTTGGTGTTTTTTAAAGGCAAATATATGTAGTACATATTTTTTCTGAGTCTTTTAGGAGACAAACCAAATAGCACTACATATAAATTACTAGGCAAAACCTGAGTGCCTCAATAACACTCTCTAAATATTTCCTAAAAGTACACAAACTAACACTGGTTAAATTTGTTGCATTTATTTGCAATGGTGTGTAATGAATCTGGAAAAAAATAGTTAAGAATACCATAAAAGCCAGACAATGAGAATTGTAGCCAACAATTCAACAAATCATCACAAAAGAGAGCTGAAAGGAAGGACTATTCAACTAACAATAAATTATAGCTCTTACATGATTCTGTTGCATTTCTGATATTGTAATTTCACAATTAAAAAGAAATGTGTCATAAGCACAGTGAATTGACAATAAATGAAATGAAGAGAAAGTATAACCAGCAGCAGCAGGGAAAAGAGAAGCAATATAATTATTGTGATAGTTATATTTTTTAAAACCATTTGGCATCTAAATCTGTCCAAACAGTTGGGCATCAAATCTGTTATATCTCTTGTGCTAACTTTGATTTACACTCAAATGCTTATTTTGTATTTGTTGTGATGTCAACCAGAATGCTTTGTTACTATAAAATGAAAAGCATATAAGGATGTTTGATATTCTAATAGATCATGACGACCCATAAGAGGACATGAGGGAAAAAAGAGGAAGTGGCTTATAACAAAGTCAGAAAGGAATCATTTAAATCCTAAATGGTGGTGACATTGAAAAACATCTACTTTCTCAACTTGTATTCCTCATCTATGATTTGATGGGGAAAGAAAACTGATTTTGTATCTTCCTACTGCTGTCATTTTGGATTATTTCAATAATATAGATTGGTCCAATCCCATGTCAGTTCCATGGTAGTCATGGGAATATCAATCCATTGCTGACATGACAGCTTGGTCAGGACCTATTTATTTCCTGCCTTTATTATTTTTAACAAATAAATCAGGGTAACAAACATACATGTGATGTATTAATACCACTTTATAATGCCTTGGTAAGGCCATGCTTGTAATACTGCATCCAGTTTTGGTCATCACAATGTAAAAAAGATTTTGAGACTTAGAAAGTACAGAGAAGAGTAACAAAGATGATTAGGGGACTGGAGGCTAAAACATATAAAGCAGGGTTGTTAAACTGCAGGCCCACAGGCTGGTTTCATCATACCGAAGCTGCGCCCACCCCATTGCCGGCAATGCAAAAAGAATCGTGATATGTCGCAACACGACATGTGACAGGGAGAGTTTGACACCCGTGATATAAAGGATGGTTGCTGGAATTGGGTATGTCTAGTTTAATGAAGAGAAGGATTAGGGCTGACATGATAACAGTGTTCAATATCTCAGGGGTTGCCATAAATCTATCCTCCAAAGCACCTGAAGGCAGGACAAAAAGCAAGGATGGAAACTAATCAAAGAGAGAATCAACCTAGAATTAAGGAGAAATTTCCTGACAGAACAATTAATCAGTGGAACTTCTGCCTCGAGAAGTTGTGAATACTCCAACACTGGAATCTTTTAAGAAGAGACTGGTCAACAATTTGTCTGAAATGGTATAGGGTTTCCTGCCTGAGCAGGGGATTGGACTAGAAGACCTCAAAGGTCCCTTCCAACTCTATTATTGTTATACCTAATATTCCTTCATCCTATTTTCTCCATAAGGACAACTATGTGAAGTGATTGGGCTGAGAGAGTGACCGACCCTTAGTCACCCAGCCAGCGTTCATGCCTAAGCCAGAATTAGAGCTCACTGGTTTCTAGCCTTGTGCCTTAACCTAGATCAGTGATGGCAAACCTTTTAGAGACTGAGTGCCCAAACTGCAACCCAAAACCCACTTATGCATCATCGAGTGGCTGGGTGGGCATGGCCCATTGGGTGGGTGTGGCTCCCGTGGTAACAGCAGACTGGGTGGGACTAAAAAGTTCAATCAATCAATTCCAACTTTGCAAGATTTTTTTTCCCGTGAGAAGTTGAAATTGACTGATTGAACATTTTTTTTTTGCATATGGTGGTGAAGGCCTAAAGCAAAAAGGTTTTATAAAACCCAGCTGAAGGCCTAGGACTGGGACGACGGCGCGCGTGCCCACAGAGAGGGTTCTGAGTGCCACCTCTGGCACCCATGCCATAGGTTCACCACCACTGACCTAGATAAAATTGGAACTGATCTAGTTTTGCAAGAGATAATCTGATGGTCTGTGACATTGTCATATCAATCCATTTCATGTGGAACTTTGGTTTCAGCTGCAGTTCCCCTGTAAAAGAAAAGATCTGTAAGAAAGTTCCTGTTATGTTTGATATTCTGTGAGACATCGATGAAGCAGCAGGTGAACAAATAACTCTTTATTAAAGGTTTAAACAAAAGCCTGAATAACTGCAGATCCACCCCTATTTATACACTCAACCACTAGGTGGCAGCCAATAGGATTCAAGTATTAGTTCCTGCTTTAACACAAGATAATTTGCATGTAGACAGCAAGTCTGGCTCTTAACTGACAGAGTCTTAAGACCATTTTTTCAACAATTCCAAGTAATTCACCTCAATACATTACACCACTGTCCCCTAGATAGTTCATAAGGTCATATGTTAATGGCCTTTTCACCCGTTCTGAATGCCTCAGAACTGCTGGAGGCCCCTGGTCTGTCAGCTTCTCTGCCAGGCTTGGAAGACCAGGGCTATGGGACCCATCTATCACAGGTAGACTCAAGTCTCTATAGCTGGGCTGTCCTGGTAGGCCCAAGCCAGTGTCCACAGGTGGAACAGAGTCCACCAGTCTTTAAAATGGAGCCGTCAGCTGGCATTGTCCATTGGTTGTGGTATCAGTGGTTGGGACTGACTCACCAGACGCTTGAGTCTCGTCCCTTAGTCAGAGAGCTCCACCGTTGCTGGCAGAGTCTGATGCACTACTGCCATTGTGCTGCTCCTGAGTTTGACTGTCACTAGAGTCATGAGTTATTGGCTGGTTTGCTAACCTCCACTGCAGTTGGTCAATGTGCCTTGACTGTCTTCCAGGACCACTTCGTAAGAAAGTGTCCCAGTCACCTTACAAACCACAGCTACCACCCACATTGCCCCTTGCCTGTAGTTCCTCGCCCAGACCAGATCACCCACTTGCAAGTACCGTGGTGCCTTTGGCTGTGTTGCTTGCGAGGCAACTCTATCTGGATGTAGATGATCCAGCTTTGTGATCAAATGGTGGCCCCATCTTAATTCTGCTGGGCTTCTGCCTGTAGAAGTACATGGAGTTGTATGTTGGCAGAGTAGAAAATCTGCCAGTCTGTGTTGCCAGTTACCTGTGATTATCTGCTTTAAGGATTCTTTCATTGTTTGGACCATGTGCTCCACTTGGCCATTTGAAGCCAGGTGAAAAGGGGCTGATGTGGCATGACTGATCATATTTGCCCATAAAAAGGACTGAAATTCTGAAGTAGTAAACTGGGTCCCATTGTCAGAAACTATCACATCAGGTAATCCATGTGTGGAAAAAATCCTGCACACTTCTTGTATGGTCCTGCTAGCAGTGATGGTGGGGACAGGTGCGACTTCTAACCACTTGGAGTGACTGTTCACCATTAATGAGGAAGAATTGTCCCTGGAAAGGCCCTGCTTAATCAAAGTGGATCCTGGACCAGGGGGCATGTGTGGTTTCCCATTGGTGGACAGGGGCATGGGGCATCTCTGGCCTAGATTGCTGGCAAATATGGCAGCTGTGTACCTGAGTCTCAATATCCTTGTCCAGCCCAGGCCACCAAAGGTAGCTTTGCATGAGTGCCTTCATCCAGACTATTCCCGGATGTCCCTCATGCAGAGACTCCAAGACTCTAGTCCTCAGTGAGTTTGGGACTACCGCCGACTACCCCACAAGGTGCATCCCCTGTGGGCTGTCAACTCATCCTTCCTCCTGCTGAAACTCTGAAAATTAGGCCCAGGACTATTTTCCGGCCATCCTGTGAGCACCCAGTTCAGCACACAGCTCAGTGTTGTGTCTGCAGCCACATCCCTGCGTTAAGGGGAGACTCAGGCAGGTCTTGAATAGCCAGTATGCACATGGCTGGAGTGAGGTCGGGCTCTAACTATGGCAAGGGCAGTCTGCTAAGGCCATCTGTGTGGCCCATTTCTCTACCTGGTTTATGAATCAAACTATAATCATACGCTGACAGGAAATTTGACTGACCACCTCAACATCCTAGGGGATATGAACTGGGATGTTTGCTTGTTCATTGTGAACAACCCCAGGAGTGGCTTATGGTCTGTGAAGACCGTGAAGGGCATACCATATAAATAGTCATGAAACTTCTTGATCCCTGCCACTATGGCCAAGGCCTCTTTATCTATTTGAGCGTAATTATGCTCTGCACAGGCAAGGTCCTTGAGTAATAGGTTAGTGGAATTTGCCTTCCATCAGCCATTAAATGACTCAACACAGCCCCAACCCCATATGGTGATACATCACAAGTGATGCAGACAGGCAGCTTTTTGTTAAAATGCAACAAAACTGAATTTGAAGACAGCAGTGATTTGACTGCTGAGAAGTTCCTATCGTAGACACTGGTCCACTTCCTATCATAGACACTGGTCCATGTTTGTCCAAGAGACAGTATAATGGCTCTGCCACTGCGGCCTTGTAAGGTAGGAAGGCGTGATAAAAATTGAGCATTCCAAGAAATTCTTGGAGCTCCCCTTTTGATTTTGGACTACTGAATTGCTTTGAGCTTGGATTCAGTAGGATGAATGCCTTGGGCATCTATACAGAAATCGAGGAACTCAGTTGAAGCTACCCCAATCTTACATTTCTCCCGCTTCAACTTCAGCCCCTCTTCGCGGAAGCACTGAAGGACAGCCTTGAGCCATTCTGCCAATTTTTCAACTGATTCCCCAGCTATGAGGACATCATCGAAATATGGGCACACGCCTTGAATACCCTTGAGCCTGTGCTCCATCATTCCCTGGAAAAGGCCTAGGGCAACACTGACCCCAAATTGTAGGCACTTAACCTTGAAAGCTCCTCTGTGAGTAACTATGGTTTGAGCTTCCAATGTGGCATCATCCACCTGCAATTGCTGATAGGCTTGAGCCAAATCTAACTTGGCAAAGATGCGACCTCCCTGTAGTGATGCCAAAATGTGGCTGACTACAGGCACTGGATATGCATGTTGTTGGAGTGCTCTATTGATAGTGCACTTGTAATGTGCACATATTTGCACCTCTCTGTTAGCCTTAAATGGCATAACTATGGGGGTTTCCCATTGACTGCTATCAATTGGCTGCAGGATGCCTTGCTGTACCATCTTGTCCAGCTCTGCATCGATCTTCTGCTTGAGGGCGAATGGCACTCTACATGGCTTGATCTGTATTGGAGTTATGGTAGGATCAAGCCAAAGAGCTATGGGAGGACCCTTATATTTCTCTAAGTGAGGGCTAAAAATGTCCACTCCTAGCAAACTGCCACTAAGTCCACTCCTTGTGTGCTGTTTATTCCAGTTACATTGATTCCCAATGCATCAAACCAATCAAGCCCAATGAGGCTTGTGCGGTTGCCCTCAACTACTACAACTTCCAGGGGGCCTTAAATTCCTTGAAGTGCACCCTGAGTGTAGCTTCTCCCTTGACTGTTACTCGGGAGTTTTGGAAATCAGTTTTGGAAATCGAGGTTTGACGGCTTGAGCTTAACTTTTTTTGCTGCTGTGACTGCAAATGTGTTTGAAAGTCTCCTGGGAAATTATGGATAATGCAGCCCCCGTATCTAGTTCCATGTTGCATGGAACTCCCTGCAGCTTGACTCTGAGCTGCAGTTTTTCCTTAAGAGGGCAATTGGCACTTGTTCTAAGTACGCTTCTCCTAGTGGTGCAATAGCCCACCCTGTGTTGCCCGGTACCTTTCCAGGGAAACTCTTCTGGTGGACTCTCTCTCCAATGACCCTGATAGACTGTAGCCTTGCCTGCCACCCACATTGCTGTGAGGAACCTGCAGTCTGCATTTGTGTTGGCCTCCACACCCCGCACATTGAGAGAAGGGAACTGCCTTGCCAACTGGGTGCTGTGGCTTTATTTCTGGTGGCCGCTGTAACCGATCAATTGGAGTCTTTGACCCTCTCAGTGCCCTCCTGGTGGATGGCCTCTGCGCAGGGAACATTCTTGGAGAGCTGTAAGGCCTTGATGGCTCCCTGGTGGCTTCTTTGTCTGTGATTTCTCTTAGGGCATCTTAAAATGAAATAGTCTCTTTGGCAAACAATTTCTGTTGGAGATCCCTGCTTCTTAACCCGCACACTAAGTGGTCTTGCAGCCTCTCTTCAAGGTCTTTGAACTTGCAGGTTCAGGCCGCTTGACGAACGGCAGCAATGAATTCAATAGCCAATTCGCCCGGGCGTTGGTCTCTTCTTTTGAAGGCATGCCTCCAGGCGATGACTGATAGCTTTGGCTCAAAGTGTTCTTTGAGCATTCTCTTAAGTTCAGAATAAACAACAGATTCAAGTAGCGCCGGAGCTATTAAGTTTTCCACAATCTCGAACATCGCCTGGCCACAAATGCATAGCAGAGTTGTAGCCTTCAAGCCATCCTCATGAACTTGGTTGACTCTAAGGTAATTCTCGACTCTCACAACATACAAGCTCCACCTCTCTGGATGTGCAATGTCGAATTCTGAGAGTTTTCCGAGTTGGCCATGGTGAGTTGCTTTCATTGTTTTCAGCCTCACAATGCCTTGTGCTACCTAGGCTTCTTCTAATCTCCCAAGGACAGTTCCTTGGGAGCACTCTTCCTCTAGCTCAGTGGTTCTCAACCTTTTTAATGCCGCAACCCCCCAATCGGTCGTAAGTCGAGGACTAAACAACCGGTTTTAAGTCGAGGACTAAACCGATCATAAGACAAGGACTATCCAACCAGTCGTAAGTCGAGGACTTTCCCTGCCCGGGAGCACTGCGCATGCGTGGTTCCGCCCCCTGTGCCGGCCGAGCTGTAACTGGCAAGCGGCAGAGATGGCGCAGGGCAACCACCGGCTGGGCCACCAACTGGCCCAGCCCAAGGGAGGTAAGGCACCCGCCGGGCCCCATGCACACCAGCAACCCTCCCTGCATCCTTCGGCCTCCCACCTCCCATCTCTGGCCCTCTTTTACTTACATTTTTAGTAGCTGCTCAGCAGGGAGGGGTGGAAACAGACAGCTCGCCTTCACTGCAGACAACTTGCAGCACCGTTTGCAGAATGGGACTTTTGGCAGACTCAGCAGGGCAGAGACAGCCTGGACAATTCCTATTGGCTTTTGAAAGCCCATAGAATTAGACTCTATTCAGGAGAGTCCTATTGGCTTTCAAAAGCCAATAGAATAAAAGGGAGTAGCACAGCTAAGGAAAAGGGAAAAAAATGGCGGACTGCATTGTTTGGCGACCCCCGTGAAATGGTCGTTCGACCCCAAATGGGGTCCCGACCCACAGGTTGAGAACCGCTGCTCTAGCGTTTTCGTACTGGCAGGAATGAGGGGGAACGCAGTCCCAACCAAGGCGTCATCACTTGGCTTACCCCCTTAGTGACGCAGATCTTCGAGTTTGGCAGCACATCCCATCCTCGTTGCCACTATTATGTTGGTGTTCTGTGAGGCATCGACGAGGCAGCAGGTGAACAAACATTCTTTATTAAAGGTTTAAACAGAAGCCTGTTTAACTGACAGAGTCTTATGACCGTTTTTTCAACAATTCTAAGTATTTCACCTCAATACATTACAGTTCCAGCCTTGGTCACTCATGAAATAAGAGTTGTTTTTGATTACTTTCAGCATTTCTATCACTTGGAGTTAATGTTAAAGCCTTGGTTTGATTATGGAATAATACAACAGTAATCAACACTCATTATTTTAGCCATTGCCTATCCACTGCAGGATGAAGACCTGTTCTGCATGTTTCTAACCAATATGGTCCTGAGCTTTCTTTTGCCAATTTTTGCTGATGTCATTGCTGTATCTTGTTTTAGTTCTCTTTCATGGATGCTTTTTATCAAGTGGGATCCAATCTATTACTGCCTTGGTCTACCTGTCATTAGTTCTTCCTGCTATGTGACCAGCCCATTTTCATTTCAATTCTTTACTCTCTTGATGATGTCATATACTTTTGTTTGTTCTCTAATCCATGTGCAGGTCTTTCTATCTTGTCTGCTGAGCATGTATCTTTCCACTGTGCCACTCGAAGCTTTTGTGTCAATTCTGAGGTTAATCACAATCACAGCAGTAATGATTTCCCCTAAATGCCCATTCCTATGTTGTACCATGTTGCGCATATCCATGGCTTTCTATAAAAAATTGAAAAATAAAATTTGTTGGATCAATTTAAGTAGCATTCAATTGAAAATAAGATGCAAAATTAATCTGTATCTAGAGTATGGCATTAAAAGCAACAAGAAAAATTCTTTGCCATTCCATCTCATGCTTAAGTAACCAGCTGTGCAACATCAATCCCTTAGTTTGTTTTTAAATGAAATGCTATAAAAATACAGCAGTTGCTAATTAGCAGCCCAGCTGTCCCAGAAACTGCATCAGCATAATATATAGATTGTGTTTACTAGGCTACTAGGTTACTAGGCCTGGTTAAGCCTTGAATTGAAATTGCTATAGAGCAGGGGTGTCAAACTGCTGGCCCGCAGGCTAGATGCATCATAGCGAAACTGCACCCATCCCATTGCCAGAAATGGCAAAAAGTTGCGATACATCGCAACATGTCACATGACGTGGTGAGTTTGATATCCCTGCCATAGAATGATAACAGGCCTGAGAGGTTAAAAACAACCATAGAAAGGAGGCAATGTGAAACCACTTTCATTCTGTTGCCAGGAAAATTGCATGGTTCTTTCTGTACAGTCACATATCAGAACTTCAGCATATTCAAAAGTTTTTGTAACTGCAGCTAAAGTACTTTTGCCATCAAAAAGCATAAACTGATCTTTAAGAAAGCCACATCATTTAATGCTGCAACTATCACACATGCCATTGAACAAGCATCCAAATTTTATTCATGTGACTATGGGGATGCTGCCTTGATCAAAAGTGTGAGGACACATTGTAAGGGTGATGTCTTTCCTGAATGCCAGCTCAGAAGAGGAGGAAGAACCATCTCCAGGAACTTCAGAGCAGGTGAGGAGGAGCACCTAAAAGCTGCCAAAGATTCCAAGCCAGGAGTGGGGGAGGGGGCAGACAGAGCAACAAGGTTGCTGGAGGAGTGACTGGACAAATGACTGGCTGAAGCAGGAACAGGACAGAGGCAGCTGCAGCTGGAGAGCTCTGATACCCCACTGGAAGTGCAGGGGGGAGAAGGTTTGCAACTGCAGCTGACCAATGGAGATGAGGAGATATTACTTCCTTCACTTGATCCGAGAACACACAGGCAGTGGTGGGATTCAAATACCTGAATAACCAGTTTTCTTATTGGATGCAAGTCTGAACCTCTGAAGCCTAGACCGGACTTCCGGAAGTGGCAGCACACACTTCCGGTGGGCAGTTCTAGGCCTGGGAGGCTCCTTCAGGCCTCCAAGACCTAGACTTGACTTCCAGAAGCAGTGTGCATTCAGCCAGTTCTCTGAATTCAGCAAAATTTAGCTACTGGTTCTGCTGAACCAGTGTGAATCAGCTGAATCCCACCACTGCATGTAGGATGGAAAGGAGTCAGACTCAATGGAGGTCAGTGAGGCTACTCATGAGGCAGCAATCTCTCTCCTCCTGATGAGCTACAGTGACTAGCCCAGCAAATGGAGCAGAGTGACACTGGGAACAATTCATCCGTTTCTTCTCTCTCTCTCTCTCTCTCTCTCTCTCTCTCTCTCTCTCTCTCTCTCTCTCTCTGTATGTGTGTGTGTGTGTATTCATTCAGCTATTGTGAATTCATCCAAAAAGTTACTTCAGTTAGGGGTTATCAGGGATCCATTTCTCACCAGTTTGTTAGAACTGAAGAAGCTTCTTGGATAAGAAGTAGAACATCTTAAAGAAAAATCAGAAAGTCCAGTTGTCTTTAAAATACAAGCACCTTAAAGGAAATAATTTGGTGGATGGAAATGATAAGTCCTACTTATGCTCAATAAGTTCTATATTATTGGCTGAATATCTGCTTTCTTATTCCTCTACTCTTCACCAACCTTATTCTCTATTCCAGATTTGGACCATTTGCTCTCTACTTTTTTTCTATATGTTTGTGTGTACAGAACTGTCTGCTCGAGTGTGGTACATATGCATAGGCTTGAACATATCTTGGGTTTGCAAAGAAAGCTGATATACAAAAGTATGAGTGAATAAATAAATGCACTGTAAGGTTAGTGTGAAACTAACTGCAAAACATAAAAGCTTATGCTTTTTAATAAAACTGGTTAATTGGTAAAGGTGCTACTAGATTCCTGATTTTTTGCTACCACAGACTGCCTTTCTTTCTACATTGTGAAATATTTAGTGTTACAATAGTTCTCTTTTAAGAAAAGCAAATTATTTACCTACAAGAGAAATAATCAGACTTTTCTGTAAAATAAGAGGGAAGGCAGACAAGATGATAGAACTCATAGTCTTAGGTGATCTAAATAAAGAGGGTCCCTAGAAAATAAGATCTTTGTTACTTAGAGGCATGTCTTGTTGTATCATATGGTAATGATAGAAAATTTTACAAAATATTAAAAAAATGTTTTTTAAAGGTAACAATCATTTTCAAAGGAAAAGGTGTTTTTTTTATTCTGTATACTAGTTCCTACAATCACCTTTGAATTTGCAGCATTTTTTTTCCTTTCACACAAACTTTATTAAGCAATTTATTGTACATTATATTATTAAGTTCATTAAACATATGTACAAAATATAATTTAAAGTAAATTTGATATTCAATAAGCTTATTTTCAGGTCAATATATATTTACATGCCTTTAGATGCTTTACTAGCATGTTTGCCACTTGGAAAAGTATTTGGGCAATCAACTCATAATCAATATGGTGTAACATTGTTGACACAAAATTGCTGCTGTTAGGAGTGCAATCAGTCACAAAACATCCATTTTATAGAAAAGGAAGTTGATGATGCTAAATGGAGAAAGATCTTATTCAAGGCTGAATTGTAAAACAGAAATGTCATATGAATCTCAGAACACACAGCTTATTTTATGCTGATATGGAGAATGGAGAGGGAGAAAGAAAGTGAAAGAAGGTGAAAGAAAGGGAAAGAAAGAAAAGAGGAAGGGAGGAAGGAAGGAAGGAAGGAAAATGACTCAAAGCAGTATCAATACAGTATTAGTTCTATCAAGCACTGTTGATTTATTTTGTCCTATGATTTCTTTTTTTTTTCCCTTTGGCAAAACCAAATACACAGATTTTTAAATACAGCAGATAACTGTAAGACTCAACTCAAAAGTACATTTAAGTCTCTGGGGAAAAAAAATTGCAATATCAACAATGTCGTGCCTCACCTGTTCCCTCAGAATGTATGGCAGATGTACTGTATGTCACACTTCAAAAATATTCAGAGGTTAATTTAGAATTAATATGAGCTAGCAAATTTATTTAATTAAAAAGTCATATATTACATGTTTGGGAAGTGCTCTTGTGAATTGAAGTCTCTGAATAATAAGTTTTTATTTCTTTTTTTAAAGAAGAAGGAAAGAAGAAATAAAACTTTTTCTTTTTGAAAATGGCTTCAAAGCGGCAAGCAACATCTACAGTACCTAAGGTGGCTTCTTCTCCTGCGATCTTACCAGTACAACAACCTAAAGCTACACCACCACCCTCTCCCCCTTTGCCAGCAGTAACGGTAAAAGATATGCAAGACATAATGGGAAATGCTGTATCTCAAATCAGAGGGGAAGTGAAAGAGCTTTTAGTGGAGAATAATATTATTTTGAGGCAAGATATAGTTATGGCTTTAACAGGACTTGCTTCTGTGGTTGAGAAGTTGGACTCTAGAGTGGAAGAAGTTGCTGACAAGGTGGAGATTCTGGAAGATAAATTTGAAGGCATGGAAAAAAAGATGGAAATTTCACAAGATGATATTGTTATGTCTCAATATAGAGAAATGGAGTTTGCTTTAAGAATCAGGGGGCTGAGAGAAGACATGCAACAAGACTTGAGAGAGATTGTAGTAAATGACTTTGCTGCTATTCTGGATAGAGAGAAGGAGGAAATATTTAGAGAAATTGAAAAAAATATTTAGAGTTAACTCTTGGATTGCAAAGCAAAGAAATCTGCCAAGAGATGTGGTAATCTATTTTGGGAAGAGATCTCTGAGTAATGAAATTATACAAGCTTTTTATAATAAGAGGTTTCAGATTGCTGCTCAAGATGTCATTATTTTAAAGGAGATTCCATCTAAAATTTTAAGAAGAAGAAAAGAGTTTGCTTTCTTAGCTAATGAACTTAAAAAAAGATTGATGCCATTCAGATGGGAGAGTCCGATGGGTATCGTGGTGAGTCATGCGGGGACGCGTTATAGACTTAACACTGTTTCTAAAGCAAAGGAGTTTTATAAGTTGGTCCTGGGAGCATGCTCATCACCACCTATGATGCAGAAAGTCTTGGATGGCAAGAAGGTGGAATAGCAGTCTGAAGAAGTAGTATTGATGGATGTTGGAAAATCACAGGCTGAGTGGTAGCAACAAGCAGAGATGAAAAAGCAAAGAATGACTCGGGCAGCCCATAGACGTAAGGAAAAGGAACAACAGAAGAAAGAAGTTAAAGACGTTTTACAAGAATTTGCTTCGGTGCCTATGGGAGGAGCAAGACCCAAGAGCTCTGCAGTACATTCTTCAATGGCAGATCTTCAAGCAGTCTTCTCCAGGCTTTTGGTCAAGGGAGATGGTAAAGCTCCTGACATGGAATGCTAATGGTCTTAATTCCCCCCAAAAGAGAAAGAAAATATTTCATTACTTAAAGCAACATAACAATGATATTATTTGTCTGCAGGAAACACACATTATTTCTAAAGATCAAAAATATTTAGTTAATGCTCGTTTGGGATCTCATTTTGTATCTTCTGCTCCCGGGAAAAAAGGGGGAGTAGTTATTTATGTTAAGCAAAATTTATCAGCCTGTTTAGTAGAATCTGATCCCCAAGGGAGATATGTTATGATTGAAGTGGGTCTTTATGGTAAGAAAGTACTTATAGTGGGATTGTATGCACCAAATCAACAACAGGAACAATTTTATAGATTGTTACATCAAAAACTAACTTCGTTGGATTATAGATCTGTTATATTAATGGGAGACTGGAATGGTGTTTTAGATACACAAAGAGACAAAAAAGGATCCTCTATTTCTTTTAAACAGGCCAAATTACCTAAAGCTTTTTTTGATTTGAAAGAGGACTGGGAGTTGCGAAATTATTGGCGTGAACATAATTTGGAGGAGAGAGACTTTACTTTCTTTTCAGACAGACATCAATCTTTTTCAAGAATTGACTTTTTTTTATTACAACGGATCTATATTTTAGGGTTAAGAATGTTAAGATCTTCCCTAGGACATTGACAGATCATAGCCCAGTTTGGATGGAATTGGTTAATGAAAAAGAGGAGAGGAGATCTTGGAGGATGAATGAAAATTTATTTAGACAAGAAAAGAATGTTCAAAAATTAAAGGAGCAATTAAAGGATTATTTTTTTTAAAATATGTATAAGGGAACTTCAATGTCAATGGTCTGGGATGCAGGTAAAGCTTATATGCGGGGGATTTTGATACAAATGAATAAGGTCTATAGACAGAAGCAGATGCAGAAATGTAAGGAGTTGGAAGATGAGATTAAATTAAAAGAAAAAGCTCTGATTTTAAATTCCACAGATGAGAAGATTAAGGAATCTATAAAATTGCTTAAATCACAATTTAACATGTTGATGGCTGATCAAACTGCAACTAATTTACTGTATATGAAACAAAATACATTTTGTAATGCCAATAAACCAGGGAGATGGTTGGCTTATCAACTGAGAAAGAAGCAGAAACAGAGAATTATAGATAAAATAAATTATAATGGTAAATTGGTATATCAGAAGGAGTTGATTAAGAAATCTTTTTTAGATTATTATCAAAAATTTTATATGAGTACTAAAGTACAGACTTTAGATATAGATAATTATTTAAAAGATGCTAACTTTCCTAAACTAACAGAAGACCAGAAACAAGAAATTAACGGTCTGATTACTAGTGAAGAAATTGAGTTAGTAATTAAGGAATTAAAATTAGGTAAAGCACCAGGTACTGATGGATTGACATCTATTTATTATAAAACTTTGGTACAGGAGTTGATTCAACCTTTAAGGGAGCTTTTTAATAATATATTACAGGGTTCAGAGACCCCCTTGTCATGGGGTAGAGCTTTCATATTTTTGATTCCAAAAGAAGACTAAGATCTTACTTTACCAAAGAATTATAGACCTATATCTCTTTTAAATGTGGACTATAAGATTTTTTCGAAAATTTTAGCTAATAGACTTATGAGGGTCTTGCATCATGTAATACATATGGATCAAATGGGTTTTATAACTGGAAGGTATATGAAAAACAATGTTAGACAAATTATTAATTTATTAGAATATTTAGATAAAAACAATCAAGTTTCTTCAGGATTGATATTTTTAGATGCTGAAAAAGCTTTTGATCAGTTGAATTGGCAATTTATGTTAAGATTAAATTGAGAAAATGAATTTTGGAGAAAAAAATTTACAAGCTCTTCGTGTTATTTATCAAAAGCAAACGGCACAACTTATAGTTAATGGGGGTTTGTCAGAGGTGTTTTTAATTGAGAAGGAGACTAGACAGGGCTGTCCATTGTCACCATTGTTGTTTGTTTTAACTTTGGAAATTTTGTTGATCAAAATTCGAGAATCACAGCAAATAAAAGGAATAGAAGTTAATAAAAAAGAATATAAATTAAGGGCTTTTGCAGATGACTTGGTTGTTACTTTATCTCAACCAACTGATTCTGTAATAGAGTTATTACAATTGATATATCAGTATGAACAGGTTTCGGGTTTTAAAATTAATAACAAGAAGACTAAAATATTGCCTAAAAATATGACCAATCTGGACAAGGAGATCCTGGTTAGGTTGACAGATTTTGAGGTTGTCAATAAGGTAAAATATCTGGGGGTTATCTTATTTGTTTCTAATGTAAAATTGTATAAAAATAATTATGAAAGGCTGTGAGTCAAAACACAAAGAGATTTGGAAAATTGGGAGAAGCTGCAATTGTCTCTCTTGGGGAGAATTGCAGCGATCAAAATGAATGTTCTGCCAAAGTTTCTTTTTTTATTTCAAATGTTACCCATTTTAAAGAATGAGGTTAACTTAAATGAATGGCAGAAAGGTATCAATAAATTTATTTGGGAAGGGAAAAAACCAAGAGTTAAACTTAAAATTATACAAGATATTTGTGAGAGAGGTGGACTCAAGGTACCGAATTTGAAATTGTATTACGACGCTGCGGTTTTAACATTAATTAGTGATTGGGTTAATTTAACAAATGTAGAAGTACTCCTCTTGGAGGGTTGGGATTTACTTTATGGATGGCATGCCTATTTAATTTTTAATAAAAAGGTTGATAGGGTTTTTAAATCTCATATTATAAGGACTTCTTTACTTCGGGTTTGGAAGAAATATTATAGAAGTGATTTTAAAATTCCATTATGGGCTATACCATGGCATGCGATAGAAGGGATAAGGAGGGGAGTCAAGATCGATAGTGTTTCTTATGTACAATTACTTAGATGGGATGGTAAAAACTGGCAATTAAAATCTTTGGAAGATTTAACACAAGAAAATATTATTTATTCATGGTTTCAGTATAGACAAATAGTGGAGAGGTGGAAGATAGATCGTAATGTGGGTTTGCTTAGAGAAGATGAGAATTTGTTAAAACAAATAAAAGATCAAAGACGAACTCATATTAAGAGAATTTATGGGGTGTTGGTAGAATTGAATTCAGAAGCAGAATTAGTGAAAGAATGTATGGTTAAATGGGCACAAAATTTTGAAGAACCGGTTTTATTAGATACTTGGAGATTATTTGGGTGAGGAATGTTAAATTTACACAAGCCCAAAATTTAAGGGAAAACTTTTATAAAATGTTTTATAGATGGCACCTTGATCCACAAAAAATGTCTCGTATGTATCCTGACTTGCAGCCTAAATGTTGGAGATGTGGATGTTTGGATGCTACTTATTATCATATCTGGTGGTTATGTAAAAATATAAAAGCTTTTTGGATTAAGATATGGTGGAATATTCAAAGAATTTTTAGAAGGAGGATAAAATTTATTCCACAATTGTTTTTGTTAGGTATTGTTTCTGATTGTGATAGTAAAGAGACTAAATTGATGTTAAATTTAATTACAGCAGCCAGGTTGTTAGTAGGGCAATGTTGGAAGAAGGAATCTTTGCCTACTTTGCAAGAGTGGTTTTTAAAAGTTTCTTATTTGGCGGAAATGGCAAAGATTTCGGCTTTTTTGAAAGATCAATCGCAAGAGAAATACCTCTTGGTATGGAAAAAATAGATAGATTTCATACAATATAAGTTGGATATAAAAATATTATTTAGTTTTTGAATAATTTATATTTAAACTTTAAGATATTTCATAGATATTTTTTTAACTTTTTTATTTTTTTTTTATTTGAATTTTTCTTTTCTGTTTCTTTTTTTCTTTCTTCTTGTACTCTTTTTATATATTGCTGTTAACTATTTTATAAGTTGTTTAATTAATGTACTTAGATTTGTTTATGGTTTACATGTGTTTTAAGATTTTTTTAAAAAAAAAAATTTTTAATTAAGCCTGTATTCAGCTCTGGGAAGGTCGGGGGAGGGTAGGGGAGGGTTGGGAGGGTTTGGGGAAGGGAATTTCTTTTTGTAAAACTTAAAAATTTTCAATAAAAAAAAAAGATCTTCTTCCACCTACTTCAATCAAATATTTCTTTGGGATTCATTAATGAAATGTGCAACTGACAGGCATGATTTCCAAAAGAATGGATGGATAAACAATGGATAAAGAAGTCAGTATGGGACAATGCAGCAGGTTTGTCTAAAAAATTGCATCGATGCTTCTGAATTTTATCAGCTATCATAGATTGATTGCAACACATTCTTTAATTCTGTATTTTGCCCTCATAGATTGAATTTTCGAATGTTTAGCATAAGGAGCATATTCAGACATCTTCAAGCTTTTACAAATCATTCTGAAGCAAGGTAGAAAATTCTGCACATACAGTAGCAACAATTGTATTAATGATTGATAGATGTATGTTTGTACTGTGTAGGTTATCATAGGCTTCTCTTTCATTATCTGCAAAAGTCACACTGTTTCTGTAAACATTAGATGTGATTAATTTATTTTGATCAAATCTGACACCACTCTAACCAACAAAGACTTTGTCAATGATTGCATTTATCACAGTGTTGACAAGCAAAGGAGCAGTAATACAGCCTAGTTTCACACCAGTACATACAGATCTTTAGCCATTTTGCCACTAATATAAACAGAACTTTGTGATTCCTGAGATATATTCTGCATGAGTTACACTATTAGAGGCATACCTTTTATAGCAGTGGTTCTCAATCTTTTTATATGGCGACTCCGGTCATACGCGGCACGCATGCACGGCGCGGCGCGCATGCACGGCGCCGCCCCCTGAGGGAAAAAATGGCGGATCGTGTTGTTTGGCGACCCCCGTAAAATGGTCGTTTGACCCCAAATGGGGTTGCGACCCACAGGTTGAGAACCGCTGTTCTATAGTGAATGCCTTCCATAGCTTTAGCCAAGGAGACTGTTACATGCATTGCTAAGTCAATAAACACAGCAATGAGCTCTTTTCACCTCTGATCCATTCCTCAAAGAGCTGTGGTGGTGCAGTGGCTAGAATGCAGTATTGCAGGCAAACTCTGCATTCCACTGCCAGGTGTTCAATCCTGATTGCTCAAAGTTGACTCAGCCTTCCATTCTTACAAGTCAGTAGAATGTTGGGGGCAATATGCTGACTGTAAATCGCTTAGAGCAGAGGTGTCAAACTGACGGCCTGCGGGTCGGATGTGTCATGGCGAAACTGCACCCACCCCATTGCCGGCAATGGGAAAAAGGTCACGATACATCACAATACGTCACATGACATTGTGAGTTGGACGACCCTGACTTAGAGTGTTCTGTAAAGTGCAATGAAGTGGTATATAAGTCTAAGTGCTATTCCTATTGCTCAAACTGCTGTTGTAATGTAACTATTTGGTCATAGCATCATTTTCTAGGTTGGGAGGGAACTTCAACATCAGCATCCATAATATCTTTATCCATTATGTGTGACATATGAATTAATAAAAGTTATAGGAAGCATTCTAATTGAATCCTAGCAAAAGCTTCATCATAATAATATTTTTGAAAATGAACCAATTACCAAGGAGGTTGTGTTGGCTCCACTTTACTTGACATATTTAAGCAGAAACTAGGTAACATCTTCTCAAAAAAGTTTTAATATGGATACATGCCCTGAGCCTGAAGAAATGCCTAAAGACCCCACTCTATGTTCTAATTATTTTCAAGCTCTTCATCTGACTTTAGTCACTGACTATATGTTCATCAGTTATTCATCAATACTGTTCATTAATATCAAATCTTTTTTACTCTTCAAAGGTTCCTCCTCCATTTCTACCAGCTGGGATTCTACCATTCATAGGATATCCTGTTTCTTTTCTTTCCAAACATGCAGTGAGTTTTTAAAAAATAATGCAACAAATTGAATGTTGGAGCTATGTCACCTTTCAAATGTGAAGTTAATTTATCCAAATGATAGCTCTATTGAGGGTCACCTATAGTCACGGCTTTTTTTGTCATAGAATGCCCAGAACGGAGTTCCGGCACCTTTTTTGGATGGAACCCTGTAGGATAGGCAAGGCAGGTTGTATGACATGTGTGAGTTCCGGCACCTTTTTTTTTTTTTTTTTTTTTACAAAAAAAGCACTGCCTGTAGTCATCATATTTGCTTTCATCTCTTTCAAAATTGTCAGATTTTCCTTTGACTGGGAAAATTTATAGTATTTGTATTTATGTATGAAATATGTTTTTCAAGTCTATTGTTTTTACCTAGCTGATGGAAGTGAAACTCTTTCCTCGGTATCACTCAGCACCCCACTGACAGTTTTATATAATCTACTCTGAGTCAATCTTCAATGAGGCACTGGAGAACATTGATGCTGGCATCAAAGTAAACAGTGTTTGGATCAGATATGCTGATGATACAATTCTGCTTGCCAGTAAGCATGAAGACCTTCAGCTCCTCATCACAGAAATATCTGAAAAATACGGCTTGAAGCTTAACACCTCAAAAACTAAGATCATGGTCATCAGCAAACAACCCATTAATTTTCCACCAATAAATTCAGAAGGAATACCATTAGAAAAAGTTGAAAGGATCACGCATCTCAGTTCTAATTTACATGAAAGCTGGACATGACCACTTAAGTAAACACTAAGATTAGAGAAAACTCGAACAGCATTCTTCAAAATGAAAAAGGTCTTTTGCAGTCACGACATAAGCCTAAGACTGAAAATCAGGCTTGTCAGATGCTATATTTTTTCTATCCTGCTCTATGGAGTAGAGAATTGGTCTCTGACAGAAGGCCACCTGAAGAGACTAGAAGCATTTGAAATGTGGATTTATAGGTGGCTGTTACGTATAAGCTGGGTTGATAAGATCAGAAATGAGGAGGTAATATGCCACCTGGGAAAGCCAAGGGAAATCATCAAAACAATTAAAAAACAAAAATTAGAATATTTTGGACATGTGATGCAACACCCAGAAAAATATGGCATACTCCATTTAATCCTCCAGGAAAAGGTTGAAGGCAAACGAGGTCCAGGCAGAAGAAGAACATTGTGGCTGTTTGGACAAAACTCAGCAGCACTTTTTCATGTGGCTGCTGATAAAAAAAAGGATCACCAACATGATTGCCAACATCCGATAACAGATATGGCACAAGAAGAAGAAGAAGAAGAATGCATGAAATAATCAATATTCCGTTCTGCAATGATTATTTTCCCTCACATGCCATATTATCTCTAGGTTTCTTTTTAGAGAAATATATTCCCTTTTATGCCCAAATATCATGTGATGACTGTTTTAAAAAGAAGGCATTTGTATATAGAAAAACATCTATGAGGCATTATTCTGCTATCTCTATATCAGGACTATATAATATGCGGCCTCGAAAAAGGTAGTGTGGCATCCACAATAGTCTAGTTAGAGTTCATTTGTTCACTCGTTTTATGACTACCTACACCTATCAGACACTAGGAAGCAACAATTATATAATATCCAGGTAATAATAATTTAAACCCAATTCAAACTTATCTAATGTCCTACCTAATCAAAGGAAAAGCTGGATTTTCAATGTTTTATTAGAAACCCTGCAGGCAAGATTTCCAGGGAAGAAGGTGAACTGAAGATGTTTCTGCAAAAAGCAAAGCCGATTATTGCTGAATGAAGAAGGGGTGAGTAGATTCAATTAGCCAAACAATCAGAATGGGCCTGGAAGGAAACTTGGAGGTCTTCTAGTCCATCCCCTGCTCAAGCAGGAGATCCTATACCATTTCAGGCAAGTAACTGTCCAGTCTCTTCTTAAAAACCTCCAGTGATGAAACACCACAACTTCTGACAGCAAGCTTTTCCACTGATTAATTGTCCTCACTGTTAGGAAATTTTTCCTTAGTTTCAGGTTGACCAAAACTGAATGCAGTATTCCAGATGTGGCCTTACCAAGGCTTTGTAAAGTGGTACTAATACTTCATGTGATTTTGTTTATACAAAATCTGTTCATACAACCAAGGATTGTATTAGCTTTTTTGATTGCTGCCTCATACTGTTGGCTCATATTTAAATGACCATCTACTAGGACTCCTAGGTCCCTCTCACAGTTACTGTTTTGGAGTCAGGTTTTGCCTAATCTGTACTTTTACCTTTGGTTTTTCCTACATAAGTGTAAACTTGCTTTATTTCCATATTAAATTTCATGTTGTTGAATAGGGCCCATTGTTCAACTTTATCAAGATCTTTTTGGATCCTGAGCTTGTTTTCTGGGGTGTTGGCTATTCCTGCCAGCTTAGTGTCATCTGCAGATTTGATGAGTTACCCTTCTATTCCCTCATCTAAGTCATTTATGAAGATATTAAAGGGTACTAGCCTAATATGGAATGTTGTGGTATTCCACTGCTTACTTCCCTCCATGTAGATGTAGTATCATTAAGGATGACTCATTGAGTATGGTTTGTCAGCCAGTTACAAATTTGGTGGTGATGCTGTCTATCTCACATTTGTTTAGCTTACCAAGAAGTAGGTGGCCATCTACTTTGTTGAATGCCTTGCTGAAGTCAAAGTATACTATGTCCACATCATAGTCCACCTATAGTTTCCCAGCTCTGTTTCCCCCCCCCCCTTTTCTCCTATTTTGATGATGGAAATCACATCAGCTCTTTTCCAATCCTCATGTCATTCTCTTGTGTTCCAGGATTTTTGAAAGAGATGGGACAATGGTTCTGAGATAACATCTGCCAGCTCCTTCAGAACTCTGTGATGTCATTTGTCAGGTCCTGTTGATTTATGTTCATCAATATCAGATAGGTGTTCACTAACCATTTCCTTGGACACTAGAGGGAATCAGAAGAAATTAAACATCATAATTAAAGGAGAAGATTATTTAAATTTGACTTACTAATGCAGAAAAAAGAAAAAATATTTTAATTATGAAAATTGGCTGTTCATAATTGGCTCTTTATAGTCTGTACAGGAAGAGGAGTTGAAATTGACCAAAGCAGATCACAGGACAATAGTCTCTGGTGGTTTAGAGCTCTGAGAAAAGAAAGAATACCTATTTTGCTCACATTGAGGTCAATGCCTTCGAAAGGTCACTGAGTTTGTATATTTCCTATGCTATTTATTTTTGGAAATTGCTTGTTAACTACTTTTCAGATATTAGGAATCTTTGTGTTGACAGGTTTTATAGTACCAGATGAATTTACTTCAATTCTTAATATTTAATATATATATATTTGTAATAAACAGCAACAATAAATGGGCTAGTGAATCTTAAATAAGATTTTGGAATTAATTAAAGAACTCTTCCCATGGGAAAATGGATTTAATTTGAATTTGTTTTTGTTTTTTTAAAATGATAAGATGAGTCTTTGAAGGTTGGACAATAGAGGGGATCAGAAGGAACTAAAGATTATAGTTAAAGGTTAAGAATATTTAAATTTGATTTACTAATGCAGAACAAACTAAAATATTTTAATGCTGGATATATTTGAACAATGGGCCCAGAAATTAATTTTACGAGTAGCTAGACTATGCTTAAAATATGCTTCTATGAAATATGCTTCTATGAAAGAAGAACAAGTTTTACTTGACAAGATTAAGACTGCCCTGGAAGTAAATTTTAAAAATGACATATTGCAAGAATGAGATGAACAGAAGATGTTACACTGGATATGCAAAAAAAAAAAAAGGTTAAAAAGGAAGATCTAGGACATTATTTGAGGAGACAAAATATCAAAATTGTACAAGGAAAAATATAACATTTATTTATTTGATCAAGGTTAAAATAGATATATTTTTTAACTCTGGTAACTCTTAATAAACCTTTGCTGTCATCATGACTAAAATGACAAGGCTTTGAGGATTTGTTTATAGATAGGAGAAGGGATTTTAAGGAAAAAAGATCAGTTGTTGTATTTTTAGACAAAATGATAAGTCACTAAAATTGTTTATACTTGTGAAGAGGGAAGTCATTTAATTATACAGTTCTGTTCTTTGCTATATTTTATTTTTTATAATTTTTAGAATTTCTATTTTTTTCTTTTTTAAGTTTCTTTTTAGTTTATATTAGTTTTTTATTTTTGTAATGATAATTTTAGTTATTATTTTTTTTTACTAAAATAAGCATTAAGTACAGGGTCATCCTTAACTTGGGGGATACATTGTTGCAAAGACAGAAAAAGCATGATTCTTGGTTTCTATAATACAACATTGTGGTTTTTTTTATTAAAAGTTTTAAAAAATTTTTACAGTATATAACCCAAATCCCTCCCCCCTCCCCCCTCCCCCTTCCCCCACTTCCCAGAGCTGATAGGGTTTCAAATAAGCAATCATAATCTAACTAACATTACCCAACTCTACTAACAATCAAATCCATAACATACTTTAACTCCTTTTCAAAATAAATATTAACAAATTAAAAACCCCAAAAATAATTAAACAATAATACTAAAAATAATAACAAACAAACAAAAAAAAAACACAAGTGAGATAGAATGCCTCAAAAAGCATCTGCAAGACAGTTCTATATTGTTATCTCTGTTCAGGGAAGAAGAAAGCATTACCCATATATTCTTTCTCTCCGATAGATTCATATAGTGCAAGCAATTTGGGACAAAATATGTACCCAAGGGATTGCTTTGGTTTATCTGGGACCAGATCTAACATTAGTAGACACACTGAATTTTGAAATGACTTGATTAAGCAAGGTATGTTATTCCACCACTTTGTGGACCATCTTACAAAGTGTCATTCATTTTATGTTTTAAAAATACTATTTAAGATTTATCAACATTATGATGAAATAACTATGTTATTGTTTTTCCTCATGTTAAAGACCAATGTGTACTATTGTTATCAATAACATTAATAATGAAAATAACATTTTGGTTTGTTTTAAGAGTTTGACATGGATGAGGGACGTGATTTGCAACATGGACTTTAATTTATAACCCCCCTTTAGAAACCAGCAAATATTACAATTTGAACAATTTTCACAGTTCCACAGGCAGCTGAGATGAAATATAGCAGAGAACTTCACATTATTCTAGCCAGGAAAAAAAAAAAATCACCCTCCTATTGCCAATGCTGCCTTTGTGTTTCAAAGTTGGCTTTTCAGTGCAGATTGGATTCACATTTAAAAGTAAATCGTTTGTCTGGAAAGCCAAACATCTATCTGTGTTGTCACGGTACTGGTATTTTAATTTTGATGCTTGGCATTAGTTTATGCTCCAGGGTGAATAACAGTTTGTTGTATAAAAAGCTTTTGCTGAATTAAAGGACAGGGATGAGGAATAGGACATACATACCTTCCAGCAATGTTACTATAGGAGTTTGGCCAATGCCTCCTTTACGATGCAATTACAAATCTATTTACATGGTATCAGCTCCTCGCAGTTAAGAATTCATTTTATAGCCTGTTAGGAAATCAATATACTTGATGTCATTGCTAGATACATGTGAGTGCATTAAAAATGCATTAAGCTTCACTTCTAACAAAAAATTAATAGAGTCATAAACACTGAGCAATGGCTAAAACTTCATTAGCTTTTAGCTGGCCCTAGTGTGGCAAGGTTATCTAGAAAACCACAAGATCACATTTCCTGTCTGCATTAAAATATTTAGAATGCTTTGTAAATTACTGGATGCTTTAAAGATGCATTTGTTCCTTCCACTTTCCAACAATAACATGTTTCTTATTCAGAAGTAAGATGCAGAATTTCCCTGTCTTGGCATTAGTTTCAGGAGGTATAATGGAGAGCTATAAACCTTTCCAGTTGTATATTCAATCCAGATTGTAAACCAAACAAATGTCATTTGCATTGTCTGGATCAAAGGGATAATAGATCCAAGGATTAAGTTGCTATACTGGGCTTCTATTTGCCTTCCAGGAGGAGGAGGAGGAGGAGGAGGAGGAGGAGGAGGAGGAGGAGGAGGAGGAGGAGGAGGAGGAGGAGGAGGAGGAGGAGTAGAAGAAGAAGAAGAAGAAGAAGAAGAAGAAGAAGAAGAAGAAGAAGAAGAAGAAGAAGAAGAAGGAGAAGAAGAAGAAGAAGAAGAAGAAGAAGAAGAAGAAGAAGAAGAAGAAGAAGAAGAAGAAGAAGAAGAAGAAGAAGAAGAAGAAGAAGAAGAAGAAGAAGAAGAAAGACCAAAGAATACCTAATCAAGAAATACCACTTAGAAATGAGGAAGATCAAGGAAGTACTGGACACAATAAAGATTAGCAGATACAAAGCTCAAATTGCAAATTATATGTAGAACCTTCAATTTCAAACCAATCAGAAATATTTCTACCAATCCATCAATGGAGAAACTGCAATGAATCAGTGAAGAATGGGCTACAGGAATCAAGATTGTTGGCTGAGCAACCAGGGCCAGCAGCTGCAGAACTACTGGAAGAAAAGGTGTTTACCTGTCACAAATACACAATGATTGAAAACAAGAAATAATAATCTGTTATTACAGATCAACAAGAAGAGGATATCTGAAATGAATGCACCAGTTTTGGAAAGAACAACATCTAGAATCAGAAATAAAGAACAGAGACTAGCAGATCAATGTCAATTTATAATATGAAATAAAGTATTCACAGAAACAGAATTGGATGAACTGCAAAGATTTACCCAGGGCAAAGAAATCAAAGCCTCAGAATGTAGAGGTAAATCAGGAGGAGTTCGCATTAGAGGAATCCAGCAGAGATATATAACTATTTTCATTTGGAAACCAGGCACCTCTTCCTCAGGAAGAACAAAGCCCTCTAATAAAGAAATAAAAGAATTGAAACAAAGAATAACTGAGCATCTAGAACAGCACAAAAACAAGAGAATAAGGCTGTCTGCATTGAAGCTTGTTATAAAGAAACAGCACAAGTATTAAAAGATGCAAATACTGCAATATCAAGCATAAGCACCAAGAAACAAACCAACTAATGTACAGCATAGCTGTACAGTAATTAGTAATTAGCTGTACATTAATTAGTAATAAGCGCCTTGGGTGCAATCCCAAAATAACTAGATTACTACTTGAACACCATTGTCATTGACAAATTCACCATCAGTCAATTGCAAAAGGCAGCCTTACTAGGAATAGCTTCCATCCTGTGATGATATCTCTAACACCATCAAACAACCAGATCTGCCTATCCCAGGTCCTTGGTAAGGACTCGATAGGTAGACAAAAATGACAAATCCAGTCTGAACATCTGCCTGACTTTGCAATGAATAATAATAATAATAATAATAATAATAATAATAATAATAACAATAACAACAACAACAACAACAACAACAACAATAATAACAACAAGGTCCGCGCTAGATATCGGAGTTCCTGGATATTTGGTGAAAAATGGGTTACAGGACTCAGGACTGTTGGCTGAGCAACCAGGGCAAGGAGCTGCAGAACTACTGGAAGAAAAGATGTTTACCCGTCGCAGATACACAGTGATTGAAAACAAAGAAATAATGATCTGTTACTACAGATCAAGTCCAACAAGAAGAGGATATCTAAAATGAATGCACCAGTTCTGGAAAGAACAACATCCAAAATCAGAAATAACAGAACAGAGACTAGCAGATCAACGCCGATAACACGAAATAAAGTATATTGGACGAACTGCAAAGGTTTAAAGTATTCACAGAAACAGAATTGGACGAACTGCAAAGGTTTACCCAGGGCAAAGAAATCAAAGCTTACCAGAAGTAATTCAGAATGTAGAGGCAAACCAGGGGGAGTTGGCAGTGAAGGAATCCAGCAGAGATATACAACTGTTCTCATTTGGAAACCAGGCACCTCTTCCTCAGGAAGAACAAAACCCTCTAACTAAAGAAATAAAAGAATTGAAACAAAGAATAACTGAGCATCTAGAACAGCACAAAAACAACAGAATAAGGCTACCTACATTGAAGCTTGTTCCAAAGAAACAGCTAGCACAAGCATTAAAAGATGCAAATACTGCAATATCAAGTATAAGCACCAATTCACTGCAAGAAACAAACCAATTAATGTACAGCACAGCTACAGTTATAACAGAATACCTGGGATGCAAAATCAACAAAAAAGAAAAACAAACAAACAGTGCACCAGAAAAATGGAAGGTTAGACTAGAAAATAAGATCAGCAAGTAAAGATCACATGCAAGCAAGCTAGAACAGATGAAAGAAAAGAAGCTGAAGAACAAGAAGACCAAAGAATACCTAATCAAGAAATACCACTTAGAAACAAGGAAGATCAAGGAAGCACTGGAAATAATCAAGCAACAAATAACAGCTATAGCCAGGAAAATCAGTAGATATGAAGCTCGAATTGCAAACTATAGGCAGAACCTCCAATTTCAATCCAATCAGAAACGTTTCTACCAATCAATCAATGGAGAAACTGCAAGGAATCAGTCAGTACCTGACAAGGAAGAAACAGTGCAGTTCTGGAAGCAGATATGGGATAACCCAAAGAAATACAACAAGGATGAAGCTTGGTTAAAAGAGGTGGATGCAAATAAAACAGAAGTTGAAATGAAAGAACTAATAATAACAACAAAAATGGTAGAAAAAAGAGCAAAGAAAATCAAAAATTGGTCAGCACCAGGTGAAGATGAACTGCATGGATTTTGGTTGAAACATCTAATTGTTATACACCCATTCATTGCCAAACAGTTCAACAATATACTACAAGGAGGAGAAATTGAAAAGTGGCTAACAACTGGGAAAACCTACCTAATAATGAAAAATCCAGCAAAAGGGGCAACACCAGGTAACTACAGGCCAATTACCTGCTTACCAACAACTTTCAAATTACTAACTGGTGTGGTAGCTGATGCAGTACAACAGCATCTAGTGGAAAACAATCTCTTTCCACCTGAGCAGAAAGGAAACCGCCCCAATAGCAGAGGAACAAAAGATCACCTCCTAATAGACAAAATGATCTTGGAAAACTGCAAGAGAAGGAAGACCAACCTGAATGTGGCATGGATTGACTACAAAAAGGCATTTGACTCTCTGCCACATGATTGGATAATAAAGTGCCTAGAAATAACAGAGTCAGTAGAAACATCAGAAAATTTGTGCAAAGATCAATGGCACAATGGAAGACATAGTTGCAGATCAATGGTGAGAGGCTGGGAGAGGTTAATATCAAGAGAGGAATATTTCAAGGAGATTCATTATCACCATTACTATTTGTTATTGCACTGTTTCCTCTGTCAACAATACTGAATAACTCGGACATGGCTATCAAACATCAAAAACAAAAACATTTTGCCAGACTATCCCACCCTCCTTTATTATGGATGATCTGAAGCTATGATGGAAAGCCGTCATCTGAAATAGAATTGTCTGCTCAACACTGTCCGTATATATAGCCAAATATTGTAATGGAGTTTGGCTTGGACAAATGTGCCCACTTACTATCAAACAAGAAATAATGAAAACTGAAGGAATCAAGATGCCCCACGAAAATAACATTAAGAGTCTGGATGAGGAAGAGTACTACAAATACTTGGGTATCCTTCAAGCTGACAACATCAAGCACACTGAAGTCAAGAAAAAGATTAGAGGTGAATACATCCAGAGAGTGAAGAAGATCTTAAAATCCAAACTCAATGGAGGAAATACCATAAAGGCAATCAACACCTGGGCAATCACAGTCATTAGGTACAAAGCTGGAATAGTGGACTGGACTCAAGCAGAACTAAAAGCAATGGATAGGCAGACCAGAAAAATAATGACAATGAATCACGCCCTTCATCCACGCAGTGACATTGATAGACTTTATCTACCAAGGCAAATAGGTGGGCGTGGAATGCTACAAGTACATCCGATGGTTGAAGAAGAAAAAATGGCTTTGGAAGAATATCTGAAGAACAATGATGAAGATGCACTGAAATTAGTATATCAGGAAGGCTTACTAACTACTGGAGAGACCAAACTGGCCTACAAGAAAGATCAAATGAAGAACAGAATAGAGGCATGGGAAGACAAAGCACTACATGGCTAATACATGAAAAAAATAGCTGGGAAAGCAGATAATAATAAAACCTGGCAATGGCTAAGAGCAGGAAAATTGAAGAAAGAGACCGAGGGACTAATTCTGGCTGCACAAGACCAAGCCTTAAGGACAAATGCAGACAAAGTCAAAATTGAGAAGACAGCAACAGACCGTAAGTGCCGCCTATGCAAAGAAGCTGAAGAAACAGTGGACCACTTGGTAAGCTGTTGCAAGAAGATTGCACA